>NC_141702.1:11706124-12333624 GCF_971803275.1 Cyanistes caeruleus
AGCAAAGTCTACAATAATCTGGAAGACAGAAAGCAAAGGCAAGATATTCCTTAATGAGTTCCTTTCTCCCATTTAAAAACCACTCCACTTCCCTGAGCTTTTAAAAAACCCATTAATAGATATAATCAAGGTCCTTGTAGGTAAATAAAAAGCTTTATAGTTGTTTTGGACTGTATATGAGTTTATATAGTAAAAGCACTCACCAAAATGTTGTACTAGCTCTTGGTGCTATGCATAATTATTTTTATCTGTTATATCTGTCTCTCTCATTTTGTGATGTTGTCTGTCTACAGGATCTTCCCCCACATGGTTAAGGTGATATTGAAAAATTTGTAATAAAGACCTGGTTACTTTTAACATTATTATTCTATTTGCATTTATAAATATCCTTACACATGCATTCCAAGACATCATTTGATGTCTTTAACAAGGAAAAGCTGGTTTAGCGAAGACACAAGAGTAGTTTGTTGATAACAAACAGATTTTAACTAACATTTGGACTATCCATGATTTCAAACACACAGATGGAATCAATAGCTGTTTGCTGTGTAACAGAGTATGTCTAACATAACAAATATGCCCAGAGTGTAAAACAAAAAGAGAAAGTAAAGAATGAAGTAAATGAACTTGAATGAGTCAGATAATAATGTTTACATACCATTATGTGATTGTCTTAGTCCTTGTAATCAATAAAAAAATTTCCATGAGAAAGGAGTTCCACATAAATTAAATAAATTAATTCTCAGATTCAGCTAAAGAGTCACATTAACATATGCATGATACCTTATAAGTAAACATCTCAGGATGCTGATCAACTTCAAACAAACAAACAAATAAACTAGATACCCAAACCACACAGCCCCCTAGTTTTTTGTGAAAATCTCTTTGATTAAAAAAGCCCATATGCAAGTTTACAACACAAAAATTCCTCAACTTTGAAACTTTGTTCAAGCTCCTTATCACATTTTGGTACATTTGTTGGTAATGTGATCACATTCTCTAGACCTTAGACTAATCTACATATTTGGAATAGCTGAACCCCTCTGGAGTCTGATTTCAGTGTTGAAGGAACTCTTGATTTGACCTTTTACTGTTACAGGGAGGAGCTGAACTGCATGAATCTGTCACAGCACTAGAAAGCTCTTGCATTCAAATGCTCTGATTTCACCAACATGTACCAGCAGATCTAGTTCACACAGGGACTTGAGATTTTTCCCTAGTCTATTAATACAAACGAATATTTCACAAGAATGATGTAGTCAAGAATTTGATTTTTGTTTATTGATTAATTCTTATGAAGTGTATAAAAATGTAATTAAGCCTTTATAAAAATGTCTTTTCCACAGGTGGAGCCATCATCCACACAGCGTAATGTAACACCTTGCAGCTTAATATACCCCAGAACAAGCAATGACAATGCAGCATGAAATACATTTTTCCAGTGTCCAATCTTTCAGGCATAAGAAATCTTTACTGTCTTATACTGATTATGGTTAGCAGAAAGAAATTTTGAAAATGGCCTGTTAAAAGCATTGAAAATGTATTTTAATGGTTTCATTTGAAAAGAATGATCACATTTAATATCAAGAAAGGAGGAAGTTGGGTTTTTATGATACATTTCTCCACTACAAGTATTCTCTATTGGCACAATTTTTTGGTGAAAATAAATATGTAAAATAGTGGATACATTACGTTCATAAAGCTGTGGAAATGCATATGGTTCAAATTTAAAGTAGCCTTTAAATTTTGGAGACAGGCTGCAGTTGAATTCAGTTTTCAATTTAAGAATAAAATATCTACTCAGCAGATAACTTTGCTATCACTTACTAGAAAATGGTCAAATAGGAAAATTCCAGAAGTTTGTTTCTTTCACTTCTCTATTTTCTTTTAGCAATTTCAGATATAAAAAAATTAATATGTTCATAAGGGTTAAAAATAACTTAAGACTGAATTAATTAATATCATAATCATGTACAATAATTTGTAGTACTACTTAATTTGTAGTACTACTCATGATATAAAAATTTAGCCCAATTTGTCACAGGGTAATTTGCTTTGGTCCCAGAATAATTTTAAAATGAATCCGGTCTTCTTGGCCTAGGGGAGCAAAAGATTTTATTTACTGTCTGCCTTTAAAACAGCAACATACTTTATAAGTTTCACAATTAAATATGGTACATATAAAAATATGTAGGATTAAAATATTAGAAACTACCTGAAAAAAACTGATTTTGTTAGAGCAGGTTTTGTGCAGGTTTTAGCACTGAGGGGTTACATTCTTCCTCTCTTTCCAAACATGACTATTCTTTTTCTTGCTGTTTTCTGTTTTGGGATATAGGAACACATGTTTTCTATTTAGACACTTCAGCAGTTACTGAAGTCTGGAAAAAAATTTCCAAAGCATTAATTATCTCCTTCAGATCCTGAGCTCATCAGTGCTGCAGTCAGTGTCTGGGCTAAAGGCAAGATGTGAGTTTTAACACAGCACAGCTGAAACAGCTGAAACACAAACCCAGATGAACGCAACAGGAGCCAAACCCTCACCTGAAGACCACCTACAATGGCAGATAAACTTTACAGCCTCCAGAGAACCCCAGGTATCCCTTGCACACCACTTCTGCAGCACCAAAAAGTGATCACATGTTTAACCAAGGCAGCTCCCAAGAATCAGCTTCATTTTTAAGAGCTCAGCTTTGTTTTTTAAGAGACAGAGGTTTATTCTAAGCAGTGCTGTATAGTAGACCAAGGGAATGGCTCACTTTTTGGTTTTAAGGTTGAGCATGTATTTTGATATATTGATGGACTGAATGCTTATGAGAGATAGACTCTTACCATTGAAAATTGCTTAAAATTGCTGCTTCTTTTTTTTCAGTGTCTCAGAAAATATACTATTGTTCTGTTTAAAGAATTTCAGGATTTAGAAGGATAAAAGAAGCTTCATGAAAGAATACTTTAGGGTTGGTTTTTTTTTGTATTTTTTACTTTCTGTCCTTAACAGAGACCCAAACAAACCACACCCCTCTTTTTTTTTATTTAGTGTCATTAAACCTCAATAAGAGGTTTTTTAACTTAAACTTGAGATTAATTAAAATTGATTTTTGACTTCTTGATATTAATTTTATGATTTGTTTCATGATACTAAAAATCCATACAAAAGGCTGCAAGGTTATATTAATTTAACAGGTACCTCTCCTGATAGTCTTAATTATGTTATTTTTCTATTCCTATGTAGTATTCTAAGCCTCTGTAACATTAAAAAATGTTAAGGAACTATTTTCAGATGTCACTATGACCTTTTAAAATACCTAATCTAGCTATTTAGAAGCTTTATAACTCATGGTCTTATTTTAAAAGGAGTGTGGGAGGATAATCAAATAAAGTATTTTTGTACTGAGCAAAAAGAGAAGTACACTAATTCTACATTAGTAAGCACACTTCTTATAGAAAGTTGTCCTTCAGTACAATTGAATACCACTGAATATTGCAGTACCACAATACCACTTAAGCATCCTTCAAGGTACCTCTGTTTGTGGTTAGACATCCATTTAAACTTCCTTCTGTCAGATTACTATTTTTTTGGAGTTATTTTTATGATCCACATACATGCCTCCATATGGAATCTTATTTTTATGATTATGTGAAATAAATGGCTGGTCTAAGTAGATTTTTCTGCATGTATGCAGCCAAAGATAACCATCAGACAGTGTATGTTTCCTGGAGACACATCTGTGTGTTATACCCACAGATCTGCATGAGTCACAGACACACACAGGTGTCATCTGTAAAAAATGTTTGCCTCACGGACATCAGATCAGAATTGGAAATGCGTTGCTTTAATAATAACATCATTAACTGGCAATTAGTGAACCATGCATTCAGGATGTGCTTGGTGTTAAACCAGATAAACCACTGCATGAGACACAAGCCTTAGACAAAGAGCTCCAGGTTTTGGAATACCTGCTGTAAGTGATCACCCAATGTTGTAATGCAGTTAGGAAAAATGGTATGACCCAAAAGAATGTACCCCCAAAAATGTAGACTTGTAAATGCTTTCCCTTATCTTGTTCTCCCCAGGTTCCCTTATTGGTTGTGTAAATCTCCCACACCCCCTGCCCCTGTCCTGAAAAAGGGGGTGCCTCTCATACCTCTTCCTCTTTCCATCCTGCCATCTCACCCCAAAGGATCCCAAGAAATAAAGCTGCAACTGCCATCTCAGCAAAGGGAAAGAGCCTCGTTTTTAGGGCCTTGTCTGGTAAGCTAAAACTACCTCCCCAGCTTCCCTGCCCGCTGCAGGGTGGACAGTGGTAACAGAGGGGCTGGGAACAAAGTTATATAGCAACCTGACATTTAAATCACACACACATCCCCTCACAGGCTGGATGGGCTTCAGGCACAAATACCTCTCTGGGCAGTCCCTACTTGCACCTCCTTCCCATGGGAGGCGTGGGTGCTGCAGGGCTCTGTGTGCCCAGGATGTTTTCTGCTGCACCCAAGCAGGTGCAGGGGGGGAAGACCTTCCTTGAGGGAGCAGCTGGGGGTCCCTCCTGGCTTCTCCAGATCCAAGGGGTGCCTGCTCCCTGAGCTGTCACGGGGAAGAATGCTCAGCCCAGCCTGGGAATGGTGTTGCTACTAATTTTTATGCTGTTATCTATCTGTTACTGTAAGTTTTCACTGTCTGCAGTCCAACTAAGAACCATTGTAAGATGCTTCCCCTGAGTATGAGCTCTCCCATGCAGGTTCACAAAGGGCAACAAGAAGTCCAGGGAAGCTCCAATATAGGAAGTTCTTAAGTTTTACCTTATTACTGCCTCTACACTTTGACAACCTGAATTTGAAAAAAATCTTTACACTGGCCCAAGAATTAAATGATCTGGCTGTGAACACATCAAGGGGTGAAGAGCTGTCATCACTTCAAATGTTTGTTTCCACCAGGAGCTTCCTACTGTGTACATATATATGCAAGTATATATACAAACATATATACAGGTACAGGTAGATGCATTCCTTCCCATAAAACAGCATGTATTTAAAAAATAAAAACAACTCAGACTCTAGCATTAGGTGGTATATTCTTCAGCACCTGAATATTTTAGCATTGCAAAGGCATTTATCAGTGGCAAACTGAGCTCTCTAAGTGTCACAATAGGAGGCAGTTTCTTCTATCACCCAATCATTTTCACATTTTCTTCCAGTATTTCTTCCTAACTTTTTTTATCAATGCTATAAAAAGAGAAAAAATTACCTACTGGACCTTATTTGGTTTTCTGTTTTTTTTATGATTGCACCATACATTTGAATCACAAAGCTACAGTTCAGACTCATTCTGAATTGTCCACTAAACATAAAAATCTTTTCTCCTAGTAGCTGTTTCTCAAGTGCCACATGGGTAAAGCAAAGTAAGCCACAACTTGAAGTCAGCCTGAATGCTAGCATTCATTTAAAAATCAAGATTAAAGCTTTTCATATGTTCTAAGTTGTCCTGAAAGAAGGGAGGATTTGGATTTTGTGATTCATACGGGGTCCTTTCCAACTCAAGATATTCTATGATTTCATTAATTATTTCATGTTCCCTCCCACAGCACTATGCTCATAGGTCCGAACTTTGCAGGGAGATTACTGTTGGTCTGGCAAGGACAGGAAGAAAATTTTATTAGTTCCTGCTGTTCAGCTGTTCAGAGTTACCTGTCTGAGGTGCCATTGGCTAAAATCCCTAAGATCATCTCTTTTATTCAGAAACCTCTTCAGTACCTTTTCAGGATTGCCTCTTCCTTTCAGACTCCAAGTCCCTAAATTTAAATAGAAAATACTTTGCATAAAGAAATGCCTGACCAGTCTCATAATTAATCAGAAGTTCTGTCCCTTTGTTAGATAGTGCAAAAGTTCAGGTTTGGACACACAGGCATCCAACTCTGTGCTGCCTGCTGGCACTCTCATTTCTGCTATTTTTATATCTGCCAAAGAAAGCAGTGTATGTACCAGTCATACAATGTGTATGGCCGGTGTTCCTATCTAAATATGCTATTGCCTTTAAATTTTATTTTATCTAAATAAGTTTCCCAAAGCTATTCAATTCATTATATATGATCCATCTTACCTAGTTTTAGCCCTTTAAAAAGTTTGTCTGAAACTGGACCTCCTATGTGTCCATTGGTAAACCATGTGCCTAAGCAGCCTTTATAATTTATAAAGATCTAGTTAAATGAAATTATTGGAAACCAGACAAATATTCTCTCATGCTGCTGTGGACACCTTCACTAGGGCAGCTGAATTTGCTCTAGAACATCATGTCTCTGTTGATTATATCTTCATTGACAATAATGAGAGCTCAGACAGTTTTTATGCTTTTGGACAACCTGAATTTTGTCTGGCGCATTAATTTATGTTGACATATAAATATAAATATCTTGAATCAAATCCTGCCCCACCAGCCTAGTCTGTGTTTGTTATATCTGGTCCTTCTCTAGTCTGGATAGGAAGAGGTACCTCCAGAGAGTGATTCATTCTGCTTGCTTGAGGGTAAAGACAGCATTCTCTCTCCTTTTCTTCTAATTGCTGAGAATCTAAAATAATTATCTGAAGTTATATAGGAAATTCTTAGATAATTAGAATTAGATGAGATGGGTTCCACTCTGGTTCAAAAACACAGTACTCTCCATTATTTACTGATTTCTTATTTTTTTATTATTATCAACTTAGCTGGCCATAATTTATATATATATATATATATATATATAATTTATATATATTTATATATATATATATTTATATATATATATATAATTTATATATATATATATATATATATATATATATATCTGTGTGTGTGTGTGTTTATTTGAGATTCTTTCCAATATTTTTTTGTTCTCATTCAGGCAGTTCTAGCTTCTAATAAAAAATTCTAATTTTAGACAGACTGGTAGGTTACATAGACTCGGAAGACTTCCTAATGCAAAGAGACTCATCCTCATAAAAGAGGTTATTTATTCTCTTGAAAAGCATAGTTTGCCCTAGAGGATTTTATTAGGGAATCTGCAATTCATTACAGTTCAAATCCATAGCTGTTTTTCTATTTTGTATGATATCCTGATCCTAGCAGCCATGTGGATTGAAATTCATAGGACTATGGAAATTTATACTTGAAAATGTCCCTCATATGAATCCAGCATTACATGGAAAAAAATTGTAGTAATTATGACAATTTTTGTTTGTTCTGGTTTTGTTTTCAAGGCTGATGAAAAAGGAAATTAAGTTTGATACTTTTTACTATATCCCTTTGCTTTATAGGACCCAGTGGCCAACCTCATTATTTAGAGCACCTGTCATAATATAGCAGGATATAGATAAGAAATAAAGCCAAATATAAAACAGTCAAAGAAGATGAACAATAGTCCTTAAACAGGCAATTCTAAAATGTGGGAGTTTGTATCTTTTAACTCAGACTGAAATTTAGTTTGACTGCTATTCTTACAGAAGTAAACGATGTCATCTTAGTTTCTGCTTCAGATTTGTCTAGGACTCCAAGTTGACATATTTCATTTTAATTAGATATTCTATATCTGCTCTTCTTACTTAAAGAAACATCAGTCCTCTATGAACCCAGGCAACCTCTTCAGGTTACCTTGAGGTCAGCATCATAAATAAAACAAGGGAAGAGCCAGGGCTCCATAGAGAGCAGGCTCACTGCTGACAGCGCTGCGAGCAAAACTGAGTGCTGCAAAACTGAATCGTGTTCCCCCAGAGATGAGCATCCAGGGATGAGCTGGGCCTTCCTCCCACACAGGATAAAGAGGAAGGGGGATATGGAAATGGGGGAGGAGTAAGGCTGAGAGAAGAAGGGAGGTCCTGGAGAAGCTTAGTTCTTTTGAAGGGCAAATTGGACAGTTACAAAAGGAATATTTCAGTGGGATGCCACGAATTCTTAATCCCTGCCCTGAGCAGCAGGAGTTATCCTCATCCTTGTCACACTGCAGACCTGTCTTTTTTGGTGTACCCCATAACCTGCTGTCCAGACTCTTAACTCCACGTGTGCCTGGAGCTGGCTCTGTCACCATCTTCATAGTGGGCATCTATCAGGAGGACTATCTATCTTATACATCACAAAAAAAATGCTATCTTTTTTCCTTAACTCTATTTATTTAATACCATATTATACAGTAAGAAAGAAAAGATAAAGTAATATATTTCCTGAGGAGAGAATTATTTTATTTTGCTGAGAGGTTCTATCTAGGAAGAAACAAGTATTTTTGGTTTTCCATGCCTGTAGCTTTCCAAGTGGCTTTTCGAGTAGCTTTCCAAGTCTAATTGAAAGCCAAAGTGAAAAAACCATATTTAAAAAAAAAAAAAAGATTTCTAGAATAAAAAAATGAAGAAAGCTGTTAAAATGTTTCCAAAAATTAAATATTCAGAAATACAGAATTCAACTTGGTCTTTTTAAATTAACCAGTCTACTGCAAGAAAACCTTTAAATAACACTGAATAGTGAAGAATAAAAAAAGATTATGCCACGGATCTAAGGAATATAATACACTTTCAGATCCAGACACAAAATGTAGATTGAGAAACAATGGGCATAATCTGAACTAGGAAAGGATCATGCTTTTAAAGTAAAGTCAAAAATGACAACTTTTTGCCCCAGAGAAATGTCAAATAGTTGAGCATGTTGACCAAAGAGGTTTTAGCAGCAGTACTTTTGAAATTGGGATGAAATGTGGAACAATCTGGTCTGACCTCATAGTTGACATGGTTCAGTGTATCCAAATCTCGAATAAACACAGAATTGGAAGAGGAGTTTGAAACTCTTTGCTTATTTTTCTTGTTAGTATTCAATGTTTCCGCCAAGAGGACCTGAGAAAAGATAAAGTGTAGTCCAGATTTTCCAAACATAAATAAAGATAGAATACAACAGTTTTTATGTGTTCCAGAGGAGATGGAGTAGTTTTCTGGAGTTCCAGGAAATTCATTGTGCTAACTAAACGTATAGAAGCCACCTGCAATTTGTTAAAATCCCTGTGCTATAAAAGAAGAGATTGGGTAAATGTCAGGGAAAAGTACCCTGTGTGCTTGCTTCGTATTTATACTCAGTAGGAATATGCCTCAGAACTTCTGGAATCAGGATAGACCTTTAGTCTGAATCAGGTCATTCTAATCACATTCTAAATAATGTGTGGTGATCCTGAAGGAAACTCATCAGCACACAGGCTGAAAGACACCCAGGTAGAAAGGGTACTGTGGCTCAGCATTAATTCTCTTTAAGCTTGTTTACTTTCATTATGAATATGTTATGTACAGAATCCAGATTAGAGTATTCAGCATTCCCAGCTTGATTACTTGAAATCCCCAACTGAATACATATTTTCCCGCATTCCAATATATTGGGATGTAATTAAGTGTAGTAATTCAAAACAAACCAAACTCTATGGTGTGTAAGAGTATCACAGTTAAACTTCATTTGCAAAAAAATAGCTCTGAGTTATAAATAAAAGGCAACCCTCTTAAATAAAGAATGCACTAAACATTTGTTCTTTTGTTTTTAGCTTGACAGCTGCTAAGAAAAAAACCACAACCTCCAGCCAAAGAGAGAACATTGTTACACTCTCCAGAACTAATACTCTAGTATAAACTGTAGAGTGTTCAGATGTCATTGGATTATTGGGATTGTGATGGTTCACAAATTGGTCTTTATGACAGCAGAATAAAGGGAAGAGAGATTTTCAGCCCAGAATGTACAAATGGTAAAGAGAACTGCAGAATTAATTTTAAATTAATGAGACAAGTTCTCCAAAGCTAACAGGGCAGACTGTTGAAAATAGGTTTATATTAGATATGCCAACTAACTTTCATCTGTAAAGATGTTATAGGGAATAAACAGAGCTTTCTTTTTAAGAGATACAGCTTTCAATTCTTTCTAATGTGCACTGATTTTCTTAATGATTTTGGTTCAAAAGATCATCATTTTATTTGTGGTATATTTTGTGTATTACTTGGGAACAATGTTACTGAGGCTCATGGGCCCATTTTAAGGTATCAGTAGACAGCTGGTTTTCAGTTCTGCAGTGCAGAAATCCAGACAGCAATAGACTCAGTAATAGTTCCTCACTAATTAGGAACAATTTAGAAAACCTTACCAGCAAGATATGTAAAATTCAGCTGTTCGAGAGAAGGGTTTTTTGGCTTGGTGGACACTTTTTTGCTTTTTTACCTTGTTGGTTTTGTTGTTGTTGCTGTTGTTGTTGGTTTGGTTTGGTTGTTTGGGGTTTTTTTTCCTGTTTGATTTTTTTCCAAATATACCTCTGACGTATATGTGGAGTAAGGAACAGTAGAGATTTTTTTTATTAGTTGATGTATATCCCTTTTGTCTCTAAATTACACTTCATCATGGAGACATGTAAACTCTTCAGGCTGGAAATGTGGATCAGATTTTTGCTCTGACCCTTGTATCCCAAACACAGACTGTACTTACAGTTTTCTATTAAAGTGTCTTACCCAAATGTCTATAATTTTCAGCAGCTTTAAGTATATGTTTAATATGTTGAATGTACTTCCTAAATAGGTATATTTTAATTAAATACTGCTCCTTAAATAGTCACCTTAAACCTTGGGCTTTTAGATATTTTTATTTTAGGAATTGACTACTTTGCTGGAAGTAAAATATGCTCTGGACTAAAATGGAATATTGAAGAGGAACAAATCATCTAACTATGCCACAGACCTGAATAATCTGCAAATAATACTAGAAACAGATATGGTCCTGGGTATCACATATTGTGCTTGTCTTCAAGACATTAGGGCCTGTTTGTCTTCTGTGGACTTGCAGCTCATCTCTGTAATAGCTGATATTGTGAAATACAATTAAGATCTTCCTTAAATACAACAGAATGTGTGAGCTAGTCACAGTTAATTTTTTCTGTCTTAAAATTGCATGCCTAGACTGAGGTTGTCACCTATGTTTCAGAGATGTTTATGAACTCATGGATCTCTAAGCATGTCTAGTGAAAGGTGTCCCTGTCCACGGCAGCAAGGATGGAACCTAGATTATCTTTGGGGTGCCTTCCAACACAGGCAATTCTATAATTCTGTGACCTATGGTCCATGAAAGGATGAGGGAAATTTCAAATCATGAACCAGGGTTTTTCAAGAGAGGAAGGATGAATTGCTATGTACAAGTTCCATCTTCCAAAGCAGCCTGATGAAATGTAGCTTAAACCAGACATCTAATTTTTCAGGTGGTTAAAATTATGTGAAGTGAACCTGACTGTAAGGTTCTTTATTCTCTGAGGAACTTTTAAGAATTCTGCTGAAAATAGAAAAGGCTTTAAGGTATTTCATTGTGTTTTGTAGTTTGCCTAATGAGGACATCCACTTGAGGTTAAAATAAAAGATTTTCATGCTGTTGAGGAAGATTGAAGTATGCTTTAATGTGTTAAATGGAGACTGAGAACTGAGTGGAGTTGTTTGGGGTTTTTTAAAGTCATATAATATTTCTTAGACAGAGGGACTAGAAAACACGATGTAAATAATCTCTTAGTTGAGAAGCTAAGCCCCCCTCCAAAGCCTTCTCCTGTCTAAGGAGCTGATTCCAGTCAGAAACCAATTTTGTTGTTAATCTTATGGCATTACTGCCCATAAACCTGTGCAATAAAACTCAAAGTACCATACTGTATGTCTCCACAAACCTACATGTCAATTTGAAAATTATGTATATAAATTCTACACCTGCTGACAAATGCATACTGTGCTTATTATATGTTAATCAAAGGGAGACAAGGATCATCCTGGGGTGTCAACACCCTTGAACTCAGAAATTCAGTCAGATTTTGTTGAATCTGGGTAGTGGGGTGACCATGGCTGGATGCCAGGCATCCACCAAAGCTTCTCTATCACTGTCCTCCACAGCTGGACAGGGGAGAGAAAATATAATGAAGGGTTCATGGGTTGAGATAAGGACAGGGAGAGATCTTTCAACAAATACCATCACTGGCAAAACGGGCTCTAATTAGAGATATGAGTTGAATTGATTACTAACAAAATCAAAACAGGTTAATGAGAAGTAAAATAAAACCTTAAAAAATAACACCTCAAGAAAACCCCACCTTCCCTCCATCCCTCCCTTCTTCCCAGCTCTACCTCCTACCCCAGAGGGGCAAGGAGACACAGAATGGAGGCTATGCTCAGTTCATCACCCACTGTTTTTCCTGGTGCTCAGAGAGGGGAGTCATTCCCCTGCTGCTCCCTCCCACAGGAGATAGTTCTACATGGACTTCCCCAATGTCAATGCATTCCATGGGCAACAGCCCTCACCAAATGGCTGCAGTGTGGGTCACTCTTCCATGGGATGGAGTCCTTCAAAGACACATTGCTCCAGTCTGGGAGCAGGGCCCCTCTCCTCAGCTCTCACAAAGGGTCACATCCTACTCTCAGGCACCTGCTCCAGCCTGGATCTCCTCCACAGGCTGCAGGTGGACCTCTGCATCCCCTGTGGACCCCCTTGGGCTAAAGGGGGCAGTTCCTTCACCATGGTCATCACCACAGGTGGCAGGGGTATCTCTGCTTCAGCACCCAGACCACCTCCTGTCCCTCCTTTTCCACTGACCTTGGTGTCTGTAGAGCTGTTCCTCTCACATGTTTTCACCCCACTCTTCTGTGACCACAATTACAGCACTGCCAGTTTATTTTTAATTCTTCTTCAGTGTGTGATCACAGAGACATTACCATGATTTTTAACTGGCCCTGCCTTGGCCAGGGGCATGTCTGTATTTGGATCTGGCTAGCATTGGCTTTCCCAGACATGGAGGAACTTTCTGGCAGCTCCTCACAGAAACCACCCTTGTAACCTCCCACTGCCAAAGCCAGGCCAAGCAAACCCAATAAAATGTACAGTGGCAAAGTACATGGGTACATGATGGTACATGATGGTACATGATGGTACATGATGGTACATGATGGTACATGACGGTACATGGTGGTTTTTCTAGGTGTCTATTGGCAATTATTCGTGTCTTGTTCAACAGGGAGTGAACAACTAAGAATCTCTTCTGCAGCTCTCACAGAGGGTGATTCACAGTATCCAGAGATGATTCACTTGAGCTGAAGACCTACACAGCACCAAGTAAGAGCTGCAGAAGCAGACCTGAAAAAGTTCATTGTGTTCAGCAGACAAATGAATAACGAGGCTTCTGTCTGCAGCTCTTGGGACACTTGTATTTCTGTGCCACAAATACCTTCATTAAAGATTAATCATATCTTGTAGCAAAACTGCAAGTCTCTGGCTCTTATCACAGGAGAATTTTCCTGTGGCATTAAAGGAAATTGTGCTGTAAATGTATGCATCATTTCTAGGAGATATTTTTCAATATTTTCATTTACTTTACTTCTTGATATTTTCAGCTTAAAGCTGCTTTGCATGTTTTATGTACAAAATTTCTTACGCCTTTAAATTTCTGGAAACAGTAATTTAGTGCAAAGCAGCTTAATAAGAAGGAAAGTCTATACACACTGCAAATGATTTAACTCCACCTATCCTCTTTTATTAACAACCATTACTTATATCCTCTTGGAACCTAATGAGGTCAGAGGAATGAATGTTGTTGCCTCTGGTGGACTGTGACTAAACAAATACAGAATAATGCAGAAGATACTGCTAAACATACCCACACCCTTTGAATCATGTAAAAGGACTTCTCAGTAAAGAACTTCACAGAATGCAGTCTCTAAATGAGTCACTTGCACCTTCAGAATGTGAAGATGCTTTATTTGGCTATCTCTACCCCCCATGTTTGTAGCTTTCCATCTGCTTTAATCCTCTCTTTTGTAGTATTGATTCTGCAGGTGTGCAGCTGCTCTGGTTGTCCCAGTACTGCTCACATTACTGCAGGAAATCCAGTGGTGATTGTCAGTGCTGAGAAAGAGATTACTGAACAGTTTTGGAGGGTACATTTCTAAGTCAGACCAATTTATGTACCAACTTAATCTTACCACCCAGGAGTACGTAGTCAGCTCTAGAAGATTATTTCAGCACACACAAGAACTGCAGGAAAGGGAGGGTCTCCTGAAGAGCAGATATCTATATCTCTAGAATTTGTCTACCTTTTCTTCTTGATTGAGTATGGACAGCAGCACCTATTGATATTGGGGGTCAAGTAATACTTCAAAATGAAGATTATGAGTTGTTCCAAGAGCTGACATTTATTCGGATAATTATGTTAATCTTGTTTTCTGTATTTCAGATGTCAGTAATATTAATACCAGATGATTAAAAATACAGCCCAAGAACCTCTGTGGTTATGTGCCCTGCTGCAAAGACCAGCACACACTGCAAGGCTGGAGCAGGCTACTCACCACCAAGATATTGTATTGCAGTAGACTCCAAGTTGTCTTGATATACATAGAGTTAAATTAGACACATGGAGGTATCATTTTCTTTATATAACATTTTTTAGATTACTATATGAGTATGTTAAGCCACTATCCTATTTGAACCTTCCCTAATTAACAACTTGTGAGTCATTAAATATTTTAATGAGACATAACTCCTATCTGCAGAATGGACGCAGATGGCAAGGCTGTGAGAAGAGGAGGTGCAGAAGAAGTAGTATTGTGTAGCCATGGAAACAATGCCTCTCTTTCTTTCTCCTTTTCCCTTTTAGGTTCAGCAGTGCTGCACATCATTAGGGTGTCTGCCTCTCTTGACAATGGCAACTTTGCAGTGTCAGTCAGTAAATCTCTGTATCCATTCATACTGTCAGCACTAAGTGATAGAAATCCTGGGGAAGATGTGAGATGCATACCAAGCAGGCTTTGGCTCTGTGACAGTCTAGTCACGTATTCTTATGCAACTGTCAATTTTGAAGCTCAATTCAATAAGAAAGAACAAAATGGAACAGGCCTGGCTAGACAGTGTTCTGTTAGTGTAATTTCCAAAGTTCATTTAAGTGCTCAAGTAAGTAAAAATGCTGAAAAATGAGACTTGTGGGTACACAAATGAAATAAAGCTGTGGTTGAACCCTGGTTAGAAGCAGTTTTGTTAATCCACTGCAATCAGACCTTAGTGCTGGTGTTTAATTGTGCTAAACTGGATGGTGATATGCTTTTGAATTGGTAGCAAAAAAGAAAATGTTTAAATCCTTGAATGTCAGTTATTCTCACACAGAGCTGTTCCCATGTGTACCAAGAGCACCTATTTATGCCTAGCAAAAAGCCTTATAATTATAAGAAACTGAAGCAGAAAAAAAAAAAAAAGCTGAATAAAAATGGAGTAGAAATTCAGTCTAAATGCACTGAAAAAAAATTCAACATGAGCTCTACTCTCACCCTTTTTCTCTCATTTTAGCAGTAATTAAACCAATTCTAAATGCCATATTTAACTCATTTGGTGTTAAAGATTCCAGGATGGGATGGAAAGACATGAATTTATGGATCTGCATAGAAGAATCTGTAGAAGGAATTAATCCCATAATTTTAAGACAGATTTGAATTTCTTAAAACTTTTAGCCCCACGAAGTGTGAGGCACAAATGATGACATCATAAGAGGCAAGCACCAAATTACCAACTATTCTAATAGAAGGGAATGAAAATATCTTGGGGCTTAATTTGCACAGGCAAATGCAGAAATACATCCTCTGCATGGATTTCATGTGCTACCTACAATATGCATAGGGGAAACATGATTTCTGCAGACCTTGTCTTTACATCTTCCCCTCTGCATAGGAAACAGTCCTGTTGGGAATGGAGGTGCTCCTGTAGGGAGTGTTTCTCAGACTCAGGAGGATGCTGATGAGACAATGTCTGAGTCACTGTCTGCTTCCTGATTGACTTCTGGGTCAGCACAAAGCCACACAACCTAACAACCCCAAAAGCACTGATTTATCCTGAACCATAAAACTAAATAAGGCACAGGACACTTCACAGATCAGACTACCCTACTTTTCAGACCCAGTGAGTCACAGGTCAGTGTCTTATCTACACAGGCTGGACTTGATCATCCTAGAGGTGTTTTCCAATTCTATAGTTCCATGATCTTCTCCTGGCCAGGAGCCAATGTAAATGTCATACTGGGATCTTCAGCCATGATCCAGGAACAGATCCTGCCAATGACAGAAAGCTCAACAGGTAGGGAGTGCAGGCTGGTGCTAGAATTGACATGTGTACTCATGATATGATCATGGTATGACCAGTGATGTGTGCCTGAGCCATCCCTGCTTGATGTTCCCTGAGAGATTTAGAAAACAGGAAAGTAACTCACATGGAGCTGCACTTTGGGATATTTGCCAAAAAAAGAATATTTAATTGGATTAACATGCAGCTCACAAAGGGATCTCTCCATCTAGACTTGACTTTTGAGCACTGAGATTGGGTCAGAAAACGTGAACCACCAGACAAATTGTGAAGATGTCCTCCATACAAAAGGACTTCTTTGTTTTCCTGGACAGAAAAAAAACAACCCAGTCAGCCTATATCTTAATACATTTCCATTTTTCTTAATATATTTAAAGCTTAGTATATTAAAACAGAAGACAAAAAATGTTGAATTTAGAAATCATTGGCTGTTACATGCTTAGTTTAAACGAGCACACATGTTTCTAGCTGATTTTAATTCTTCAGATCTCTTATTGGTTGTCTTTGGGCATCACATTTATCCCCACTGTGCTTATGCCAATTGCAATGGACATTTTATATTTAGAATACCCTATGTTCATGACTGTTTTTATTTCAAGATATGCTGCACTTAGATATCAAAGCATAACTTAATTAGTAAATGGTTTTGACAACTGGAATTCAAACTCCAGGTACTACACTTCAATTTTCTCAATTGGGAACTCATCTTTTATACGCCAGAGTTTGGGAGCTCTATCCTGTCTGACTATTTTCATGTCTGGTCAAACTTTGAGAACTGTCAAACAGCAGGGCATATAAATGGCTGGCCAAGATGTAATTTAGAAGAATCAAATTAGAATCCAGAGCTTCCTGTTTAAAAAAAAAAAAAAAAAATCTGAAATATTGAGACTTTTGCAAAACGTAAATGCTAGTTAGTTGAAAACTAAACCTCTTGTCAGCTAACTAACAAGATATTGTTTGAATTTTATTTTTTCAGTTCAAATATTATGGGTTGAGGTTGTTTATTGGGGTGGTTGGTGGGTTGGTTGATTGGTTGGTTTGGGGATTTTGTTTGTTTGTTTGCTGGGGGCTTTTTTGGTTTCCTGGAAGAAGAAGCTGACCCCACCTGGTTGGAACCACCTTTCAGGTATCTGTAGAGAGCAATCAGGGCAGCCCTGAGCCTCCTTTTCTCCAAACTAAACAACCCCAACCTCAACTCCCTCAGCTGCTCCTCATAAGGCTTCCCACATCCTTCTCCAGGTTAGCTTTGGTCCATAAAACACCCAACCCAACCAACCCTAAATAATTACTTTGCAAATGAATATTTTTGATCATAAATGTTTCCTGTGAAGGTTCAGAAATTTTTCACATAAAAATTTAGTTAGTTGTAGTCTGAACACTATGACAAGGTAGTCACCATGTCAGGAAGGAAGGACAGCCTTACTGGCATCTCTTTGCTCTGTATTCAATTTTGAGAATACAAACTCTTCAGATTTTACTTTTCTATTTATGTAACTGTCCTAGTTTAGGGCAAATTAGGGAGGAAAATTCCAAATGGGGATTTCCCCAGGGAAATGCCCCCTCCCCACCAACTGGTCTGGGAAAGGGAAAAAAAATTCTTTGGAGAGAAGTGGAAAAAGCTGTTTATTTAACAGAAATTGAATAATATTAAATAATAAAATTTCTCTCCGTTTGATGGGATGGCAAGTCTAGGAAGAAAAGTCTTTTTCATGTGGTGTAGCTCGGCTCGCTCAGGTTCTTATCAGTCCCTCCGGCGCTGGAAAATGCCGAGGCCCAGGCCCCGGTGGGCCACAGGCCTGAGCTCCCGGGGTTTGGCTGGGTGTTCAGTCCAGAGCAGGCTTGCACAGATCCAAGAAAAAAAACCAAAACAAAACAAAACAAAGGTCCAGGGAACTTTTCTGCCTCAGCTAGCTAAAACTAACTAAAAGTCAGAGAGAAGCTCTGTCCCGCTGTCTGTCCGTGCTGCAGACACCACAGTCCAGGAGCGGGGTGTGTGGGAGTGATGTTTTCTTTAACACACTGCACGCTTCTGCTTCCCCCTCTCTTGCTCTCAAAGCCAGTCTTCAAGGTGCAGAACTTAATATATAACATAAACCAGACGATTGGGGATACCAGTATCATAAAGTCACCCAGGACAGTAACCATAGTATGGTCATAGAATCACAGAATTGTTAAGGTTGGAAAAAAGCCACCAAGATCATGAAGTCTAATCTTGAATGAATACCACCATGCCCACTAAATTGTATTGTGTACTGATACATCTACTTATATTTTAAACATTTCCAGGAATGGTTACTCCGCCACTTTCCTGGGTACCCTGTTCCAATGTTTAACCACTCTCTCAGTAAAGAAATTTTTCTTTATATCAAATATAAACTTCTCCTGGTCCAACTTGTGGCCATTTCCTCTCATCCTGTCACCCATTACTTGGGAGCACAGACTGACCCTCAGCTGGTCACAACCTCCTTTCAGGGGGTGGTGGAGAATGACAAGGCTTCTGCTGTGCCTCCTTCACTCCAGGTTAAACACCCCAGGCTCTCTCAGCTGCTCCTCATCAGACTTGTGCCCCAGACCCTGCCCCAGCTCCCTGCTCTTCTCTGGACACACTCCAGCACCTCAATGTTCTTCTTGAAGTGAAGGGCCCAGAACTGGACACAGTACATGATGTGCAGCCTCCATAATCCCCATGGAGAACTTGACTGGTATTTTTGGGTACTCATATGCACATGATAGACAATAACATGTGATCACTTAATGTGCATCATACCTAACTCCCACTCCATAAAACACAGCTGTCTATAATTAAATTATTCCTATGGATAATCTTATCACTTGAGACCAATGTCTCAAGGACATAGGATCATAGAATAATTTAGTCTGGAAAAGACCTTTAAGACCATCAAGCCCAAGCATTAACCCAGCACTGCATGGTTCTTTGCCTCCTACAGTAGCCATCCAGAGTGGGTGACATGACTGCAGAATGTGCCACTGTTTGCATGGGCTGTGGAAGAAGCCTTGAAAAATAGCTTAAACTAAGAAGAGAACCTGGGACTTGGTCTGTCTTTCTGGAAGGTTGTGTAGCCACAAAGCTCATAGGTTGGAGTGAACATACTTCAGCATGGTTAGCTCTCTTGCCTTATACCTATTTTTAGCATCACATCACTAAAAGAGCCAGTACATTCTTTTCTGTCAATAAATTCAATTCCCAAGCACATATGCCTAATCAGTTACATTTATATATGTATTATATAGGTGTATATATATATATATATATATGCTCTGTATTATTTCATGCTCTATTAATATTTTTTAAATTTATTTTATAGTAATTTTGTCTTATTAATATATTTTGTTTCATTTGGTTTTGATTTTTGTATATATTTTATTTATGTATTTTACATTTACTTTTTCGAATTTACCTGCAATATTGGAAGTTCATATAAATTTCCAATATTTTCATTCTCACCTCCCTTCCTCTTTATATAATTTCAGACTTTACTTTAAAATAGTAACTTTGCTTGTAGCATTCAAAACAGCAAAACTGACCAATTCATTTCTCTGAAGGATACTCGTAATTTTGTCTCTCATAGGAATTGCTACACAAAACATAAAATGAATGGTAACCATTCTGAATAATGTGCATGGAAATGGGATTATTTTGATTTTTCTTTCACTAATTAAAGATGCTTGTAATAGGCCAACACATCTTTCATTCACCAGTCACAAAAATGTCTAGCTTTTTTCTTTTCTAGCCTTAGCTGGAAATTCAGGATATCACACCACAAATATCACATTTGGTGTCACCAGTAGCCACAGGAGTTATTTCTCCGTCTACTCACTAGTTTTTCCATTTTCAATGGATTTATGCAGCTCAGACCTCATCCTTTGTATCCTTCAGGCATTCTTTAGTTTTTCCAGTAGATGATGGCCTGTGAAGGTGTCCCATACCCTCAATTTATAGAGCCACTTCACTATTGTGTGGGAGATAACTTGCTGCCTGGAGAACTTGAATTATACTTAATTTTAAACAGTTTAGGAAAATAAGAAGGTCAAAAATAGCATTGGAAATGAAACAAGCCCAGCATCCAACCTCATTATGCTCAAGTGCCTGCAGAAAGAGCCCTCTCTCCCTGCTTCCTTGTCCTACAAATCTGTCTCTTGACTTGAGGGTAGATGGGATCTGTGCTTTGTGCTTAGGTCTGAAGGCTTTGTCACAGAACACAGAACCTGTAAGACAGAGGTCTGTCACATTCTGCTTATCAGAGACCTCAGAGTACACTTCCAGATGGGTTCAGGTCTGGCATTGCCATTCTCTTTTATTCCTTCTTGTTATCAGACATTTGCTCTTTTAGTTATTCTCTCCTTTTAAACATTTCAGTGGCTCTAGAGAGGCTTAATTTTTTCAGTGTGAAATTCATTTTGCTCCCTCCCTAATATGAAGACAATCTAACACTCCAAAATTAAAATAAAATATGATTCTTTTAAAAATATTTAAGTGTCTTTCTTCAAGCCCAGTCATGTTCTCTTTATTGTGTTCACTTTATTTTGTTGAATGTCAAAAATGTCCTTCCTTATGGTTATGGCTGCTCAGTATATTTTGGTCTATATTTTTCATTGAAATTTATGGTTATGTGAATCTCAATATTAAAGACATGTAAGGTTTTAATATACAAACACTATTAAGTGCGTGTAGTTTATTATTGACTTTTGGCTGACAATGTACATGAAGGATATCCTGAATGTTGGCCAGAGCATAAGGCACTGTGACATTAAAGTCATTAAAGAACAAGTGCCAGAAGAAGCAGGTGTGTTAGGTCCCAAACTCATGATGAGACATCATCAGCTTCCCAGTTTCCTCTGAATTTGTGAGAACAATGTGCTCAAGTCTGCCCCAGCTGTCAGGTCACTCAGGTTTTCTGCTCAGTGCTCAAATCCATGAAGTTTTACAAAGAATGCTTTCCTCCCTGAGCAGCCTGAAGGGCCTGATTAGAGACAGTTTGTGCTGGTTGAGGTCTGGGGAGAAGGAAGAAGTGAAGCATTCTATGAGCTGAGTTCCTGTAGCCAGTAAATGCCATTGGCAAGACATCTAGCCAAATCTTCCAGAGATGTGCGGGGACCAGCACAGAGAAGGGAGCATCAGGCAGCCTCTATGTGTAGGAAACTTTCAGGTGCTACGGTTTTCTCTTTTAAACATTACTAATGTAGATTTTCTCTGAAATGCTGTTCAGTCCCTATCATCTTTGTCAGTCAATTACTCTTAATTTGATTTCAGACATGCTCAGAAGAAAAATAAAATCAAGTCTATCAGGAGAGCTAAGAAAAGGCATTAATTTGTCAATTTTACTAAATTATTCCAAGTGTAAGGAAATACCATTACTATAGAGGAAAAAAAAGAGATAAATAACCATGCTGATATTGGAAGATGCAGTCTGAAGCCCAGAAGTATACCTATAAAACCATTGTAAACAATCCTTAACATAATGTCGCAGACATTAACAGCTGACACAGTGTAATTCACACTGTAGACTGCAGTGAACCTTGGTGGGAATCAGAATCTTGGGTAGGCCACAACAAATGAAGTCTTGAACACATCATTCTCCAATGACAACTCCAAGGACCTCTTATATTTCCTTACAGTTAAAAGCATCCTATCACTTATGTCTAATATTGTTTATGTGTACATTTGTGAAATTGCAAGTTTTTCTGTGTTTTATTTAGGAGTAGTTGTCTGTAAAAACATGCCAGAAATTCAATAAAAATAATAATGAAAAACTTAGGTATTTTTTATCTGTATCTTTGGTGTTCTAAATAAAACATTTAATCATGTCACATTCTATAGTAATATGGTATAAACAGCAGATTTGTGATACAAAAAATGGGGAAAAACCTTTTGGCCCTATATCAAAATAAAATTTTAAGAAACTACTTGAAATGAAATAACACATTTTAATATATATAAACTTTTCTGGAATATAATGTTTCATTAAGAAATTCTGTTTCTGTTTTTCTTCATGATACAAAAGAAGCAATTATTTTAGATCTGAGAATATCCCTGGGGATATGCTTTGCATTTGGAGAATTTTAACCCGAGTGTTAACTTTTCCAGATCAGAGATAGCTTTTGGTTTCTGCATATAATAATATTAAATATTAAGTTACAGGGACAAATATTATTTTGAAAGTTTAAGTTCTCCAGCATTTTATATTTCATACCATAAGTGCCCATAAACTTTTTCCTAAAATTTTCCAGAATGTGGAACTGAAAGGTAAGGTCACAAAGGTATAGTAAATTCATCTAGAATTTTTTTCTGCATAGGAAAGCCATTTTTCACATAGTTTTGATACATTTAAATGCCCAGAATAAAACAACAAAGGAGTTAGAATCACCACACAGAAGAAGCAGAAATGGTTTTGCAGAACCACACTAGTTCCTTGAGACTTAACCAATGAGAAAACTCTGTCTGATCTCTGTTTTGTCACTTTATAATCTCACTTGTCTATATACCAATATTTTCTTAGAGAGAAGTGAGATGGGAAAATGTGATCTATGCTGAGAAACAAATATGATTTGTGCTGACCTGTACCTGCCAAACCATAGGTAACAGCAGGATGAGAAGTTCTCACAGTATCTGATGCTTGATCATTCCACTAATTCTTGTTTCTGCACAATCCATTAAACCATCACCTGGACTGCATTGGATGTTTATCCTTTGTTATCTAGCTCCAGAACTTTTTCACAGTATTAGGAAAATAACTTTCTAAGTACAAAGGAGTTCATGCTGATGTACGTCTGGTGGGGATCTTCTGAGGGAATGAGAAACTTGGAAAAACAGGTTTTATGCAGGGCGATGAAGGAAGGAAGTGTTTCAGAGAAAATACTACACTGCATTTGTAGACTTATGATAATGCAAACAAGGGATATCAGCTAGTTGTGAGGTCAGCATCAGCATGCAATTGTCCTCTTGTAAGAGAACTGAGAAGCACACACCTCAGAGCTGGCATTAATTTGCGGGGGTCATGGTCATGGTCACTCAGCCAGCCTGCTCTAAGCTCTCCTGCTTTGCCACCTGTCTCACTTCTCAGGATGTTTCTGTCTGCACGAACAGGAGAGAACCTGCTGTGGCTAAGACAGCCTTGTAGTTACACTGGATTTATACAATAACCAAAGACAAAGAAGGATGGACACCACATTTCCAGCTTTCAATGAAAATGTAGCCTGAGGTATCATTATCATTTCCAGTTTCTCTGTTCTAGGGCTGAGAGGTTCATGAACATTTCACTTATCAATACAAATTAGTAGGATTAGATGAGTGAGTCAAACAAAAATTCATAAATCTGTATGCTGCTATATGACATTGTAATTCATCAAATCAAGGGCAAATGGAAAATACCTGGCCTTTGAGTTACAGCTTACTGTATCTCTGCCAAAGGTGAGACTGTCTCCCAAGGCTTCTGAGAGCTTAAACATGCAGATTTGTATTTAAGTCAGCACCTTCTCTGATACAATTGATTAGTGGGATGTACAAACTCTGGTTATCCTCTCATCCAAACAAAACATTGGGCATTTAAAAATCAATGCAGAATGCACACTGCTGCTTTCCTGAATGCTACTTGATTTCCCTTCCTTCTGACAACAAAGGCATTGACTGAGCACCAGCACACAATGCACAATCAGCCTAGGGTACTGAACTGCAGACAGTCAGGAACAAGGAGCAGAGCTGTTTGTACAATCATGTCTCTAAAACTAAACTGCCTCTCCAGCAGGGCTCCTGACAGGCTCACGAGAAGTTGTGTCACCATGTGTCAACTGAGGGACTGAGCACTCAAGCAAAGGGTCAGGAAACAAATGAAGTTAGCTAGTGTGAAGCTGCTGGCCTGCTCATTTTTCAATAAAATGAGGGTGACTAATTAATAATTATCATGGGCCAGAAGTGATTATGGCTTAGAAGAAAGTTATGACCTCCCAGAGGCAGAGCCACTTTTCCTCAATCTACAAGAATCCTGCAATGGGTTTTAAGACCTTAGGATCTTTGATCTTGAGCTAACTGCAGGATGCAGCCCTGCACTCACTGCTTACCTTTAGTTGTCATGCTCAGGATTTTAGTTTTTCACAAGCAGCAAGTACATAAATGAACAGACCCCCTAAGATTTCTGAAACAGTTAAAAATACTGTACTTCACAGAAATCAAAGTGCAGGATCTATTAAGTGGAGGATAACAGGTTTTGTGTTGCATTGATGTAATTCCAGAGGGATTAAAATGAATTCAATAGAGCCACAAACAGTTTATGCTGGTGACAATAAGAGAAAAATTGTGTACTAGTAGTTATAGTAGTAGAAAAGATGACTTTATTTGTCTCCAGTTTGAATACAAGTAATTTTTAGTATTTGTTGGGCAGTTTTTCATTGTCCCTGGAGAATAACATGGAATAGCATTTGTGAAACAGGAGCTTCTGGCAAACAATGCACAATCTTGTGAAAGAGGGTGAAAAATAACACTGAGAAGGCTACACTTCCAAAGGTGTATGGGTTAAATATAACCAGTGGAAAACTGATCAGAAAGTGTTTCTGGCAAGGTGGATGATTAGTCAAAGTCACTGCATTGCTATGCTGATATAGATTTCTGTCTTTTTTCTTTTTCTAACATTTGGAAGTAATTGAGAAACAAAGAAATTACAAATTGAAAACAATATCAAGTTTTTTTTTACTAATCACAATTAGGAACAAATATAAGAAGACTGATTTTCTGAATCACCTTTTATAATCCATAAGCCACAAAACAAAAGGTATTTCAGCCCAAAGGGAAAGTCCCTGAGCTAGCTAATATAAGCTACAGTTCCTTGAGTCATCTTGATTTTCTATTATTTTTCTTTCATTTTTGTTACTTCTAATTGAGATGTCATACTTGCTTACATAATTTTGCCTGACTGCAAAACAATTAAATATCCTGTCTACTTCAGGCTGAAGCTCTGTTCACCTTCTCCTGAAATATTATCCAATGATTTCATAAGGAACTCATCCAGTCCAGAGATGCTGTTACCATCCTCTCCATCCCTGCTGTGTATGTTATGCTGGCTCCTGCAAAGTGTTGTGTCCACTGGGTTCTTGCAGCTTTTTTCCAATGCCAGGAAACAAACTGAGTTGTGATATTTGTGGAGTTTTTTTTCAAACTGACAGTAAATCTATTTATTTTTCATCCTAAAAATCTTAATTGTAAATCTACAGATAATTCATAACATCCATAGTGTCAGACAGTCACTTTTTTTCTTTTGACCATCACTTGCTAATTTTTTGTGATAAAGAAGTTCTACATTTGCTGTTGTTATTGTTGAGTTTTTTATTTGTTTATTAATTGAATATTCTGGGTGTTTAACTGTTTTAAAGTTCTCTCTGCAAATCTCAGTTGCAACATTCCTATCAAGAGGTCTGGGCTCACATATGAGTGGAGAATTCTAGTTAAAAGAAGAAGCCATTATCAGTCTAAATGAGCCACTCTTATCCTTATCCCTCTGTTAAATGGTCTTTCCTCTAGTGATTTTTATTTCATCTATTTTCAAGGCTCAGTTACTTGTTACAGTGCTAGCAATCATAACAATCAAGAACTCAGTAAATCCTGCCAAACTACAAAATTTATATTATAATTATTTCAATACATGACCTTTTATGTCTTTTCTACTTCCTCTCTTTTTAACTTTAAAGGAAAAAAAAAAAAAAAAAAAGAGCAGGAACCCTTTTTCTCACAACTGGTTGTAGACAACCACTGTTCAAGTGTCTCTAATGCCATTTCTAGACCATGTCCTGAATTAAAAAAAAATAAATGGAAATCAACTGAATGTGTAAGAAATACTTTTTCTCTCTTTTTATTATTTAGAATTATGGAATGAAGTGAAAATTCAAATTTGACTGCTTCTTCACATTTTCAAAGTGAATTACTTTATTATTTTTTGAGTGTACCAGCATGTTTTATTTTATTTTCAGCACCATGTGCTCTTCAGAAACAATTCAGAATATGGTCAATCTTCTTCTAGGCAATAATCTTTATTTTTCACACAATTTGAATTTCTACACATCCTAATAGCTTCATGCAAAAGACCAGGTAAATCAGCATCCTAAGGAACCACTTTCCTTGAGGTTTCCAAGTACCTCTATAAAACCCATCAGGAACTGTGAGAAATAAAGAGAACATGGATAATACTGATCTGAGAGGACTTAGTCCAGTCCCAGGCACCTTTCCAGGATGCAGAGCTTTGTGTCTGCAAGTCTGACTGCACCGTGTAAGTTGTGCCAGCAAGCCTCACCACCAGAGAATTGTCACTATCTTATTTTTTCCAGTAGCAGCTGATGCTGGAACACTGACTGCCATGGCACAGTGTTTAACCCAGAAGACTGCCTGCATAATGCCAACAGTAACCTCCAAAATAACTATACTATTCATGGCTTCTGACAGAAAGCTAAAACGTTATTGAAAGCTATTTGAAGATGTGCTAAAAGGCATTGCAGGTTCTTCACATGGGTGACAGATTTAGGCCAAAGCAATATTTTGGAGCATGAAGTCCTTGATGAGTGTGAAAACTCCTAATAATAAGGCAGATATGTGGATTTAAAGGTTTTCCTAGCCATACTCAGCAAGTAGCCCACAGTGTGTTTATAATAGTATTTTCTCCCATAAGCCTTTTTTCATTCTGTTTTTCTGTCTCTTGGTTCAAGCTCATAGAATCATAGAATAATTTGAATTGGAAGAGACCTTAAAGGTCATCTATTCCAACCCCCTGCCATTTGCAGGGACACCTTCCACTACACCAGACTGCTCAGAGCCCCATCCAGCCTGGCCTTGAGCAGTTCCAGGCATGGGGCATCCACAGTCTCTCTGGAAAACCTGTTCCATTGTCTCACCATTCTGACTGTACACAGCTTCTTCCTCCCTATCACTCCATACCCTTATAAAAAGACCTTCTCTGGCTCTCTTGTAGCACTTTAGGTACTGGAAAGTGCTCTAAGCTCTCCATGGAGCCTTCTCTTCCAGAGGCTGGACAACCCTTTCAGCTTGTCCTCGTGGGACATTTGTACCTGCAGATCTGATCATCATCAACCTCCATCAGACTTGTTTCAACAAGTTCATGCATTTCTTATGTTGGGGGCCACAGCCCTGGACACAGCATTACAGAAGAGGTCTCTTGAAAATACAGTAGATATTGTTACTATCCTCATGGTATTTGACCACTCCCTACACATTATGAGAAGTGGAACTGGCACTCTTTCATGTATTTTTTATTCTTCTGATTCTGTTGTTAACCTATGACTTTCAGAAACACAAAAAAATTTTCTTGGGTTTCATTATTTGGAATTGCATAATTTTATTTAACATAGACAACAGTGACATTTAATCTGTGGGAAATAATTTTAAGGTCTGTGGCCAGTGCCAGAAAAATTCCTCATGCAGGGCCAGATTCTGGTCCAGAAGAACTCAAAACATTGATCATTATTATCAAGGGCTCCAAAATATGAAAGCATCATATCTTTTCTGCCCTTAACAAATGATTACATTTTTAAGCAGCTTTGGGATTTTTGGTTGGTTTTCAGAACAAATTGTGATAGAATACAAATGGAAAAGGGAGCATTGTAAAATATATATTCATGAGCTGGAGATTCTCCTGAGCTATCATATTAAATTTCTGCTATTACTACACCTGCCAGAACTACAAACTGTTATTTTTTTAATAATGATTATATTATTTACAGGTTTTGAATGTGAGATTTCTTCTGGTTTTGTTTTTTTACATTATTCTTAAGCTTGTAGATGTTCTTTTATATTGACAAAAATGCCATATATGTTAAAAGGGAGACTTTGATTGATTAAATCAATTTCCATTAACTTATGACTTGGCAAGTTCCAAGGGATAAGTGTTTTGATGACATTTCACCAAAAGAATCAAATTTTTAAAAATGGAGATTTCTCCTAGTACAGTAGAAATTACTTTTTCTGTCTTTCTGATATTAGAAGGAAATATTTGACAAAGTCATATTTAAAATGAGCTATTTCACATCAACTGTTTTCAACATTTTAGAGGCAGGTGAATAAAATTGTTTGGAATTCAAACAGTTATGAATTCTAAATATGTCCATCTTAGCAGGGAGCTGAGCTGAATTTCTGTGTATCAAAAAGCAGTAACAGAGCAGTCTCATTCCTATCTTGCCATGTCTATAGAGTAGTCCTATGAGACATACAGGTTTAATCTTGGAGGCCAAATGTGATTAACCGTGCTACATTTATGGTTACAAATGTACTGACATTTGTGCTACAGAACTTTCTTAGGTGCTGCTGCTGAACTGATTATGAATTGAAATTCAAGAATGTAGAGTGCCTTCACAGATTTTTTTGTGGCATTTAAGTTATTGCATTTCAGTTAATCATTATTTTCCATACCATTTAAATTACCATTTTTTTTTTCATTCATTCATTCTTTTATTAGGAAAATATCTTCTGAATGTTGGACCAACCAAAATGCACATACTTATTTATTTAGGTTTACATACTAACATTGTCTAGTAGTCTATTCTGCAAACCAGGCTACCATTCCAATTAGCTTGTATTAAAATATGGTTTGAAAAGTTAATTTCTATACCAAAGAGAAGACAGCTGGAAGTAGCAATACAGTACTTGAAATCTAACAGATTTCTTACAAGAAATCTCTAACCTCAGGATATGAGTTATATGATTTCTAAATTTTGACTGTGGAAGGATGGCTGGGGGTAAAATAAGAGGAAACTGAGAAGTTATGTTCACATCATAATAAAAGTTATAACAGTACAGAAATTATGTGGTAAGATAATGTTACTCCCTGGATGGAATGTGGTTTGCATGCTATAAATCTATTCCATGGTGATTCCCCACACCCAAAATCTGCATCCAGAGCACCTGCTAAAGGGGATGGAACAGAGGGTGGAGCAGGGTGGAGGCACCATGGCCAGGCTCTGCTGGAATCTTCACAGGGAGGGAATTCAGTGGAACTTTGCAGGTGAAAAACCACATAGCACCTCTCAGCCAGGGGAGAGAGGAGATGTCCTGCTGCTGAGCCAAGAGCTGTGATGAAATCTCTCTCCTCAGATGAACTTTATAACCTAATTATAACCTAATTGTAATATTAGCACATACCTCCAACCCAAAGGTGCTCCCCCCAAGGCACAGCCACTCCTCACTGTGTGTGTGCTCTAGATTTTATTGATTGTACCTTTCAAAGTGAAGTGAGAGAATTTTACACCAATCCTTACCAAAGGTACGTATGACTAGAGTCCCACAAGCTCCAGCTAAACACAAATAGTATAAAAGTTGAGAATGGAGAGAAGTTAGGGAGGACTCCATCATAGCTGCTGGGATCAGTCAAGGGGCTGAACCTGTCTTCTCCTTTGTCCTTGTAGCTGGGACACCTACTGGGTAAGAACCACACTCTGTGTGTGTTGAATGCTTTTATTGGGGATTACAGTTTATCTGTGTGGTGCTTTAGATGTTTGTGCAGTCAGTGTCACCAACAGTCCTCAAGCCTTAGCCTAACACAATCTTATATTAATTTTATATAGTTATCTAACCAGTCACCATCTGCCTATCTGACATATTTTTCTGTATCTCCATTGTGATTTTTTTCTAATAAAATGAGGAATAGAGGATGTTTGAACAATGAAGGAAATGAGCTCCAAAGATACTACCTTTTCTCATTACACCAAAGGATCCCTAATGTAGGATGCTAGCCTTGGTTCATTAAATGTTACTGGCACCAGGACCCCTTGCACAGCACACTGCTACAGAATACAAACGAAATGTTTCAGTGATTATTCCAGATATTCTCACTCTAGAAAAATTTGCATTAACTGACAAAGGACTTAGTTAATAATTTCTCATCAACTAAAATACTAGAATTTTTTTTTAATGTAGCTGTATTTGAATAACTCTAACTCTACTTGAATAAAGAAGATTTTTCCCAGGGATTCTTGGATGTAGCAAATGTCAGTCTCCATGCATTCTGAGGAGGTTTTGTCCAAGTTCACAGGTGCCAGGTTGACAGGCATTTTTGACATCAAAACCTCACTTAAAACAACTTAAATTTTCACTTGTCAACAAGTTGTGAGTTCTAAAGTACCACAGGACTCTCAGACAAAGCAGAAAACCTCGTGAAAATATGGAAATGCATGACAAGAGTGACACTGAAATATTAGTCATTATAGACAGTGTGTTGTTTCTTAAACAGATTTTTATATAAAGCAAGATAACTTAATGTGCTTTTTTAAATGACCTTGGAAAAGATATTTCTGAACCTTAATCAGATACACATACTAGTCTGCAGCCTCTAAAGTAAATAGATAAAGTAGGTCCAGATATATCAGTAATACATGGTCAATTTTGGGGAAATTTTTGTTTTCTTTAAGCACATAAAGGAGGATTTAAAAACAAAAATTATTTTTAATACTTTAAAATAAAGTACTCTAAGTGCCTTTTTGCATTTTTTTTAAGTTCAGGAATAAATGAATTTTGGAAATTTTGCTTCTTGTAGACTGTAGAAAAAATATGCGCATTTATAATAAAAAAATAAGTATTATTAATGATCAGGACAATTAGGCATTGAAGAGGAAGAAAGAAATGGAAACCCACTTATTTTACAGCTCATTATATTTTTCATCTAGAAAAAAATATATTGCCCTTTCTCCTTACATAAAATATTTTAGTTTTTCAGGTCGGTTTATGTATGTACATAAAATATGCTTTTAACAAGGGTAGCTTATTTTCTTTGAATGTAAGACTAACCCTTCAGACTACTCATTTGTGTTCTAATTAGCTGATTAGAAGTGCAGGCATTAACTCCTCAGCTTGGAAGCTGTGGAAGGCAGGGGGGACCACGTCCAGTCTTCCCTCTTGCCTCCACTTTTGAGATTTTGCATTGAAGGTCGAAAAGATGAACTCAGAGGAATGAATAAGCAAAGATTATCTTCTATTGTATTTTCAGATATATTCCTCCTAGTTTTGCTTTTGTCTAGTTATGCTTTAAATATCATAACCAGGACTACTAAACTATAATAAATTGGTAAATTAAACAGGGCATGTGCACAGGTTTGGGCATTGGTAGATTTTCCTGAGCTGTAAGTTTTTCAGCATGGTTCTTGATGAGATTTTAACTGCTGCTAGACATGGTTCAAGCCCATGGGGATAGCATGGACCATTCCCACTAAGCAATTTAAATTTAATTAGTCTGGTACTCAGGGATGAGGTGAGAAAGTTAAGCTGTGAGAAAAAAAAGCTGATGGGCAAAAATGAGTTTAAGTGTGCTGGAATTATTTTTTAAATTTATTCTGGAGACTAGGAAACCTTGGAAGTCTTGGTTTTATTACACTTCTCCTAGACTTAAATGATATTTGGTCTTTCTTATGTATCTATGACTCTTCAGACATCTGCTATTTTCCATTTTATTAGTAAAAGATTATAATGGTGATACAGAAAAACATGTCACCAGAGGCAGAGGGTGACTGGTTAGATAACATTAGAAAAGTGGAATTTCATTGTGTTATTGTAAAAAATAATTTTAGACAATAATATCTGCTTTCTTTTGTGTGCTTTTCCCTTTTAAAATTAAGAAATAGAACTGAAATTATTCACCTGATATTTACTACCAGAGAAAAACATAATTTGGTTATGTTTAAAGGATGATAACATAAGGATGACATAAGGATGTTTAAAGATTATCTGGTACAAGCCTCTGCTGAGAGCAGAGCCAAGTTTGCAGTTAGATCAAGTTTTAAGTTAGATCAGGTTGCCCAGGGAATTGTGAAATTGAGTTTTGAGTATCACTGAGGATGGAGATCCCTACAAAAGCTGCTCTTCCTCTTTTTTTCCTCTAAAACAAGTGTTCAAGAAATGCCTAGAGTGTTCTACAGGACCACAGTGAGCTTCTGAAGAAATGGCTGCAGCCATTTGTGTTATTGCCATTGAGGTCACAGCAGTTGTTGTTTGAAGAGGACTATTATGATATTGTAATACCTCCAGACAAAGTATTGCTTGTCTTGTTGTGACTGTGAGAAACAAAGACCACAAGAGAGGGGAGGTTTGCACAGAGATGGCACTGAGTAGATCACCTGATGGACCGGTGTATGTGGGGGAAACAAAAAGGGATGCAAATCCAAAAATATTTTGCTATAGTTTTGCTGAATTCAAGAAAACCCAGTTTCACTGACATGGAACTATGTCACCCAATAAGTGTGCTCTGGTAAAGTTTGAAAGCATAAAAGAAAACCTCAATAGTGAAAGTCTCATAAAAACCAGCAGTTATTTAAAAATAAACCAAAATAAAATCCAAATAAAAAAAAAAAAGTAGTCCTAAGTGCAATATCTTATTACCTAAAAACTGTGTCAGATTTATCAAGTAAGAAGCCTCCATACAGAAAAATGTGCTAATTTTCCTGTGTACCTTCATTGTCCTACCAGGAACACACTTCAGAAATGAGACCATCTGAAATGGAAATTCATCTTGGCACAGAAAAAATTATTGATGTCCTGTGCATTTTCAGGTTTTTTAATAGAGACTGAATCTATACTGTTTATAATAAATTTGAATGATTCATCCCTTATGAAAATGTCACATGACCTCCTGCAGACCTCTATGAAGGACTCAATAAAGGGTGAACGGAATTTTATAAAGCTCTTACATTTCAGATACACTTTTTCTGTGTGTCCTATATGTATATATTAGAAAAAAAAATCTTCACATAAGTTGCTGATAAGCTAAAATTATGTATTTCTGTTTTTCTCAAACATTTCTAAGAAATGTTTTGACCTTTATTTCTACTAATAAACACTTACATGCCAGTGAAATGAAGTTAGGCTGACAGCTTTGTTGATAACATCAATAGGGAGACAGGGATGTATCTACATCAGTCATCAGTAACAAATTCCTTTTGGTTCAATTAAGGTCAAAGAGTAACTATATATTACATTTTTATTTTACCATTTACCTATTTATTTTATGCTTTTTTTCCTTTCCTTGTATTGAGAAGCAAACTTATTAGGAGTTTCTTCCCAATGTCATCTAATATCCAATTCTTCCCTCTTCAGTAGGCTTTTCTCATAAATTATAATTTGACCCAATTTTATATTTGGATCCCAGTGGATGAATTCAAGTTCATGCAATTTAAATCAGTTTTGTCTTGACTACATATTTTCTTGAAGTTATGCAGACTTTTGAGTCACAAACTTTCAGTGGTGGAAGATTCACCTACCACCCTTTGTATCTCAAAATGTGAAACATTCTATTTCCATATATGCTGGAACTAGCAGACCAAATCCTGACATTAATGATATCAGGCTGTCAGAAGAAAAGAATAAACCAAGACTCATTAACAAGTTTTTAAATGTTAACCTAATTCCTTCCAAAAAAACCCTTTAAATTTGTGAGAACTTTCCAACACGATGTGTGCTGCATTTCTAAATTCAAATGAAAGTTTTAGCACTAGAAAAGCCAAATTGGTTGGAAAAAAGTAGGACAGATGAAAACATTGCATTTTTAGCTGCACTGTTGTTTTTTATAATCTTTAAAAAATAAAAATAAAAATTAAGCAAACTAACCCTGTCTTCTTTAAAAGGAAGGTGAATTGTATTTTATGCTATTTTTCTTGATTTTCAATTAAATTTAAAAATAAATAGCAAAGTGATAAAATTTATATGAGTATTTTCTAGACAAATCTCTTGTCTGGATAACCCCCCTTGTCCAAATGGTGATATAGCTTTGGAGTGACTGCGCTGTTCAGTGGTGTGAAATCACTCTGTTACATTTGAGGGTGAAAAGTAATTTAGAGGGATACTTCTAGAGACTGAAAGAAGAACAAAACCCCAGTTTGATGCAGGGAAATTAGTCAGTCGTGACAAGGGAGGGCTGAATTCTAGGCAGATATCTTGTGTTGTTCACAGATGTGCAGACGTCCACATTAGAGTTAGCCCTGCCAGTATCCAGGGAAGATTTTCATCTTATCTGGTCTAGATGTCTACCTTTTAAAGGGATGAGCCATATTTTGAGTTATCCATCTCTTTGAAATGGCTGTTGTTATTTAGAAATTTAATGTGACTGAATGGAGTCAGTGGGACAATACCAGCTCTCAGCTGTGGGTGCCCCATGCCCGGCAGTGGTCGAGGCCAGGTTGGGTGGGGCTTCAAGAGCCTGATCCAGTGGAAGGTGTCCCAGTCCATGGAATGGGGATTGGAACAAGATAATCTTTAAGGTCCATTCCCAGCCAAAACATTCTATGATGTCTCCAGGTAGGTATCAGACCTGTGACCTATGTTGTATCTGCCACCTGTGAAAGGATCTTTTCAGTCCTGTAAAACTCTGTGAATAGCAAATGGGAGTTGACATTAATATGTAGATAACTGAATCAAGTGCATTGAGTAAGGATGTGATCTAGTTAACTAAGCATGTCTCCAGGTGATTTTGTGTTACCTAGTGTAATTTCCCCTGTCTCTGGCTCCCATTTGAGAAACACATGGATTTCTTGAGACAATAAAGTGCTGAAGCATGTCACCAAGAAGGGTGATGAAGCAGTGAAGAGTTTAGAAAATATACCTTATGAGGAGCAGCTGAAAGAGCTGGGACTGTGTAGCTGGAGGAAAGGAGGCTCAGGAGAGACATGACTCCCTACAGCTACCTGAAGGGTGGTTGTAGCAAGATGTGAATCTTTCCAAATAAAAGTTGTTATGATGGAACAGCCTCAAGTTGTACCAGGGGAAGTTTAGATTGGATATTAGGAAAAAATTCTTCACTGAGAACGTCATCAAGCATTGAAACAGGATGCCCATGGAGGTGGTGAACTCATTACCCAGGGAGGTATTTAAAAGATGTGGAGATGTGGTGCTTAAAGCCATGGTTTAGTGCTGGGCTAGCATGGAAATGCTGGGTTAATGGTTGGGATTGGTGATCCTTAAGGTCTTTTCCAACCTAAAAGACTTTATGATTCTTAAAATTAGCTTGACAACTCTGTCAGCCCTTTGTGTACATTTCAGTATATGTTACAAATGACACAGTCTACAAAGTAAAATGAACACTAGTAATTTCATTAAGTTTTCCTTTGTTTTCTTAATTTTCCAGAGGGATATTGCTCTAGCATGACAGTCAATACACACACTCTATACATACTTCCCTCATTTCCTTTGGCAGTCATAACAGATTTTTATAAGCTGTGCTTAGCTGAGTTTAGTTGTCCTTGATCACCTGGATCAAGGCTTTCTAGAAGTGTCTATTATTTCAGCTATTTCAGCAGGAAGGGACCGTGCCTGTGTGATCCCTCTCTCCCTTTTCTGCTTGAGCAAGAGGCACCAGTGATTGTCAAAATGGCTACATCTGGCTCACAGATAACAAAACCTGAGGATCATAAGTCTTGGTCAGCAGCTAAGGGATCATTGAGCATGTGCCAACCCAAAAAAAGTCAATTATCTCAATAAACAGTGGCCAGCACAGGGCCTTGAGCCCCCCTGCAGGGCAGTGTTTTGCACACTGGGATCTCCCCTTGGGCACAGAGGCTCTCCAGTTACTCCTGGAGGACAAGCAGTTCCTTGCTGGGGCAGATTCTCTGAAAGTGCCCAATAGCACACTAGAACACTGAAACCCTAGCAAGATGGTAAAAAGGATTGGTTATGAATACATAATCCTTCAGCTATAAATTCTTAACCAAGTCTAGGACTGCCTCTGGATCCAGCCATGCCTAAAACCACCTTGGAGAAGAGTTTGGAAAAGAGGGTCCTTTCTGAATCTCAGCAGGACTGTCTCCCTGACAATTTTGTCTGATCTTGTCATCTATGCAGACAATAATCAAGTTGCTGTGACAAGGGGTAGAAAAAACATCTTGGTCTTGGTGACATCCTTGACGTGTGAAAGTCCCAGGAAACCTGGGCTGCTGTGCCAAGAGGGGAGTGTGAGTTTCACAGTAACCTCTGCCACAAATATAAATAAGTTCTCAGAAGCAATAATTACTATTTCTGCTCCTCTTACTGTAAGAAGAGTCCAGACTACATCTTCAAGGCATCAAAATTCAATTATCCTTGCAGAGTTGAGAAAACAGAGGTAGTTTAGGACAGTTCATAGAAAACCAAGCAAAGTAACTCCTTACAGGGAAGATTTTTCTCTTAACACACCATGTGAGTGTACCATCTCAGCTGTGCTCCTCTAAGTGAATCAATCTGTTATGTGAGAAAGTTCAGAGTGGAAATAAATATATGAGAAATGGGTATAATGGTACCAAAATCCAAAGTGGAGTGAAAAGTTCCTTGTACTGAGTGTTACTTTCTTTTCTTTTATTGTTTTGTCTTATCAAGAAAAGAATAATTTTGCTGCTACAGTTATTTCACCTCCTTAGCAAGTTGCCAGAGAAACTAAAATTTTAATGGATATAGTATCATAGTGGTGTATTTTCCAATAAAAATAGTGTGAAAAATAGCCAGATTTTTAAACTTATATTTACATATTATGAACTGAATATTTCAGTTTATATAGAAGAGTTCTGAAAGCTTGTCTGAGAATGATTTATAAAACCTGTAACAAAACAATTTTTTGAGTATTTGAACCTGAAAATAATATTTTTAATTAGATTAGTTTAGACAACTAATGTTTTCCCATATGATTTCACTTTCTAGCTTTATGAAACCGAGATTTAGTTTTATTAAACCATTTTTCTGAGGAAACTGTACATCTGCTTTGAAATGCTCAGAAGCCTCATTTCTAAGGAAGGCAAACTTGTGCAGATGGCAAATGTCCAGAACAATGTGTAAGTTAAACCTTACAAAAAATTAAGGTAAAGCAGTTGATGAAAAGCACTGCAAAAATGTTGACGCTATGTTCCTACAGTATCTAATGGTAGGAAAAAGCTACAAAAATGGGCTCTTGTAGGTGATTCTGGAGGTCTGAATGCACAGTTCTGCATTCAGATCTGTGCTACTGGTTGCCATGAGGCAGTTCAGTTTTAGATAGGGTCTTTTAAGATCACTTAACAATTTGGAAACCTCTCTAAAGCCCTAGATATTAAGCCATTTCCAACTGATCCAGCTGATTCAAAGTCAGGTGTTGATTTCTGTTATAAGCAGAGGAACTACACAGCAATGATGTCTGGTCCTGTTAACTAATGGATGTTTTGAATGTGGTGAATCTCCCACTAAAGAAACAAGTTGTGGACCTAGGCTGTTTCATAAGAAAAGGATTTTCTTCACCCCTACCTAAACTATTAGTATGCTCATTAGAATACAGAAGACCCCAACCGCTCTTTAAATTAAAACTCTTTACACTTGCTCTAGGGATGGCAGAAATGACATCAGATAAAGGGATCTGTGCTAACATGCAGAAACTATGCTGGAAGGTTGAGATTCGTCTTACTTAAGATAGATAAAAATCACATGTCTACATTAAGCTCTTAGCTCCTCCTGTCATCAATGGAAAGAGCTGGAGGCTCCAGAGAGTAATTCATCTCAGCTGTCCTTGACATACGTCATGGTGACAAGAACTTAATTCTGAAGATACCTGTTCTCCCCTCTGACTACAAATGAATCAAAACGTGGCTAAATCAGACTTAAAATCTTGGAGTTACAACTTATTTTTTTGTACCTAACTGGGATGAATCCTACGTCAAGTGTCTTTTTGTTTTAAGCTTTTTTCAATATAAAGAGAATAAACCATATCAATCCAATCTTTAGCCTAAATATAAGCCTTTTCTGTGACATAATATATATTTTCTGTGGTTTCCATCAAAGCTTGGACTTGGTCTTGGAGGTGTTTTCCGATCTTAAAAATTCTATGATTCTATAATGGAAAATTAATACAAAGAATAAAGCTTGTAAATGATTAATAACTGTGCTTTTGCAGCATAATGTACCATAATATATTTCCCTATGTGCTTGTGGTTAAATTCATCACATTTAACTTCACCATAGCTAAAATTTGCCTGACTAGAAGTTAGAAACCTGTAAGATAAACTATATACTTAGACCCTAGAGAGAGTCACTGTTGAAATAAAAGCACCTCCAGGTGATTTATCGTGCTATACTAACATACATATCTAATGCAAGAAGAATAAATTAAGCTCGAGAGAAAGTTTAAAAACTAGATTAGGACAGATTATCAGGAAAAAGAGGCAGCTAAAGCTTTTTTCAGGTAACTGAAGAGAACCTCATAACTCCAGTCCTTGATACTTGGCGTTTTTAACCACATCAACACCTGCTGGAAGAGCCGTGCCTTGAGACTGAATTCTGGAGTGTGGGCCCACTCCCACAGCTTGTGACACCACCTATTGCATGCAGGAGCACAAAACCCACAAAGCTGGCTGTCCAAGAGCAGGAGCTGGAAGAGCATTACTGTTGTGATTAGAAATTCAGATAAGTGAAATAAATAAAAAAAATCTCATCAGGAAATAAGCTGCGAAAAGCCCGGGCAACAATTAGATATCTTCAGAGATTTTAATCATGAATTATTGTTTTAGAATATCACTTCAGTGAAAATATAACTGTGTTAACACAGAAAAGACTTTGTTGACCTTTCCTCTACTAGATTTGCATTAATATCCTATTTAGGCATTTTGATGACTTTAGGATTAGTGCCAAAATAAACCCAAAGTGTAATTGAATTAAATTTGACTTAAACTTACAATGTTGACATTTTCAACAGATACTTCAGGCACAGGTTCAAAGTTAGTTCAAAGTTTAGAAAATCTAGGGGAAAAAAAGGTAATAAATAATTAAAGGACCCGAATTTTTAATTTTTTTTTTTAATTTCCTTGCAAGTTTGGACACCTTGGCATTTTCATTCCTCAATAAAACATTCCTACAATGTGATCACTCTGCTTTTAAAATTTTTGTCTTGTTTGCTTTCAAATAGGATCACATGGGATCTACTTCCAGGTCTTTTCATGTAAGCTAGCATAACTTTAGTGAAGTCTTCAGTAATTTCTGACCATATAGACTATGGACTCTTCCTCCCACTTCTTTCCCACTGGTGATCAATATCCAAATTCAGCTTTTATCCCTTTCTAGAGTATTCTCTCTAGAATTTTTGCTAAGATTTCTTAAAAATCTTAATACAGTTAGTTTTAACTGTACCTTTAGTAATAATTCTTGTAATGAAAATCCTCCTAATGAAATGAGTCTTCATTTCTACTCAGGCTTGTGTTCAGTTGTGTTTTGAGTATCAACAAGAATGGTGGCTTCATAGTCTGTAAAAGAACCTGTTTCAGTGTCTGACAATCCCCACAGTTTTTTAGGTGTAAATGGAATTTCTTGTTTCAGGTTGTGTCCACTGGCTGTTGCCCTGCCACTGGGCATCACTGAGAAGAATCTAGGCCCCATCTTCTTTATTTCCTCCCATCTAGTGTGCATATAGATTGATAAGATTCTGTCTGAACCTTAACTTCTACAGCTGGAAGCTGTTACTCTTCAGCCTGTAATCATGTGACAGATACTTTAATTTGTTGCTCACTGTCATGGCTCTTAGCTGGACTTACTTCAGTGTGTCTCTTGTACTCAACCCCAGGTGATGTTGGTCTCACCTGTGATGAGCAGAGGAGAAAAAGATGGTCTTAAAAGCCTTGCTAAAGTTGAGATAAACAATATCTACTGCTCTCCACTAACCCAGCAAGTCATTCATGTTGTTTTAGAAGGCTATCAGGTTGGTAAAAAATTGTTTCTCTGTTGTAAATCTATTCTGACTACTCCCAGTCACCTTCTTGTTCATACATTTTGAAATTATTTTCAGGATAATTTATTTCATCTTATTTCCTAGCCCTGGTTTCCTTCAACCCTGCTTTATGATTTTCAGTCTCCACTCCATCCATCACGTCATGTCCTTTGTTTGCCAACCTGGCCTTCACTGCCTCACTTGATTTTGAGTCATCATATCTCTCCTGAACTCTTCCTAGTTTAAAACTCTTTTTATCAGGCTGGCCCCATTTTGAATGCCTTGTTAATATAAGGATTAGCTTCCTTTCCAAGAAAAGACTTCACAGGAAAAAAGACATAAACACAGGGAGTTTTATTCTTGTAACTGGCAATTGACATCAGCTGGGTAATATTTCTTGGAAATTCATGAGTCTCTCCCAGGGGTCAATAGTCCTTTAGTGCAAAAAAGAAAAAAAAAAAATGCTCTTTAGAAGCCAAACTAACAAGACTGTGCTTCCCACTGGGCTTGTGAATGGTTTGCTTGCTGTACCTTGTTAAATGTAAATTTAAAGTAAGTCAGTACCTGCTGAGAAACATTTAGTTTCACTGTCTAACTGGGTCATACCCAAATTTGAAACTAAGGACATAACTGTTAAGTATTGTAAGAAATATATTCATGATCAATTCTCTTTTTATAAACATGCTTTACTACATGCTTTTTCTAAATTTCCCAGCATAGCCCCACCACAGGACTCAGAAGGCATCAGAAAGACTGACTTCAACCTTTACAAAGAAGGGAAGAGGGTTTTCTCTGATGATTGCATTTATCTCACCTAAATTTAGAGACAGAACTCATCTCCATATTCAGATACCTGCATTTTGATATGTCTTTATTAGATTATAGGTGTCCACACTCTTTGCCAAAGGAAACCATAACTGACTAGCAGTGGATTTAGGAGGTAATTCAGCTGACCAATAGCCTAATAAATTATTCAGTTTCCTTAGGCTGTTCAGTTACTTAACCTGTTTGGGTCTGCCTCACCAGAGGTACCCAATGCAGAGGCTGGCAGTTATGGCACAACAAATACCTGAGAGTTGCTTCCTGCAGTGGCACTGGGAGCTGGGACTGCCACATGTGGGTGTCCTGGCAGTATAATGAGGTTAAGGAGAGAAGGTGGCCAATTTTCCTGCCCAAATTTCTGCAGGGTGAATACTTGCCAGGAAACAGTTTCACTGATGATTCATTTTATTTATTTCATACAGATTTTTTTATTTCTGTTGGTTCCACGAACCTGCAATGATCCAACCTTTTCTTTCTGTCATAGAGCAGAAATCATTCTGCAAGAATTGACACTAATGAGAAACTTACAGCCTTCTCCTCAACCCTGTAAGCCTTCCTCTGCTGAGCATGCATGAATGGATAAAAACTGCACTCAGCATTTCTCTTTGTACTGGTAGTTTTCAAGCTATGTGAACCTTCATCCATTGTTAAGGTTGTTAATTACTATATAGTGTATATTATTATTATTATTATTATTACTACCAAGGGCACATTCAGATATTTCTATTGCATAGGCACTGCAGTATGATAGCTATTTGATTTATTGTGAACAGTGCAAAACAAACCAAATTATAATTTTTGTCAAAGGTGGTCTGCTTCAGTAATTCTTATTGACACACCCAAAAGGAATGATTGCTGAATACACAATCACAAGAAGACAATATAGCTATTTGAATATGGAAATCACTGTTTTTCCTTATGTAAAATCATGATCAAGCAAAATATTTGCATCTATTCAGCAATGTGAAATTTCAGATAACAGTAATTCTTACATTAGTCTGCTGCTTCAGTTGTGTTAAGTAAGCACTGCTGTCTAGTTTGTGTAGTCTTAATAATACCATTATTCAATTAATGAAATCTAGGAAGAAATTATTTCATTTGCCACAGTTACAAATGGCATTACTTTAAAACCATAAGTTCTTGAGCAGCTGAATAAATAAATATATTTATATAGCAACCTTGATGTTTACCAGTGGATATGTAAGCCAAATTCTCCTACTGTACTTCAGTTTTGCTAAAAAGTATTTATAAATATTTTTTGAAGTATTAAGATTTAACTGTAACTTTTAAAGTATTAAAAATACTCAGGACTCCTGTACATTATTTTGGTATTTAATTTTTTTGTTTGTTTGGCCTTGCTTTGTTTTTTTTCCCCTAAATTCCATCAGTCCATGGAATATTTTCTTCATTAATGTTAATTGAGAATGACACAATGAATACATGGAGTGTTTATCTTTCAGGTGAACTGATATAAACTAAAATGGTTAGGGTGACACAAAGGTTTTCAGTGATCTGTTCTGCACTAATACTATAAGCCTCTATTGTTCACAGAGACAGAACTGCTGCACTTATCAGTCATGCACATACAGTGTTAAAACTGAGATTTCTTAAAAGTGAAGGGATATATTTGATAAATCAGCAGATTTCAGCATACAGCTGCAACTCTTGACTCCTACCTGTCTGTTATATTTTATATTGTCCTTCCTGTCCGGTGAACTGCTCCAGTCTGTTAAAAGGAAGAAAAGACATACTTTGAGATGCTAAATAATAATGATAATTTCATTTTGTAATGTGGCATATTGCACAGGTTATGAGTTCTATCCTTCCTCCATTAAGGCAACTATAGGCTAGGGTGCAAGCAATGGGTAGCTGTAGGTTCATTGTAAGTAAAACCAGTTCCAGATCAAAATTTTGAGACTATTAACAAAAAAATGGAAGTGCCTGACATATCAGCTTTGGCTGGACCTCCACTTGGCCAGTTTTCTAAGCTGCCTGGAGATGTTCTAAACTCTTTGGGATGTATCAAATGGTAACAGTCTCCTTTCTTAGAAAGAGATTATTTATTATTTCTTCCTTAGACACCTGAACTCTGCTTTCATGTGCAGTGAGTTTGATCCCTCTGGACACCTTGGACTATAGAAGTTCAATTCCAGCTGATTGCACAGGAGATTTAAAAACATAGACCACTAAATGTCTCAGTCTTTTTTTCAATATGAATCTTAATTTCTTCACTATCATTTTTATTTAGGGTATAAAAGGACTAGAGAAATAAGGTTGTAAGAGATGACACTGTAGACGTCTAGGTGAGATGGCTATCAGAGGTAACAAGGGAAATAAAGGTCTGTCAGAATTGCAGCAACTTGAGGTCACACAGTTTGTCACTGTCATAAACAACCTGAGACACCATGATGCCCTTGCAGTCCCCAGAGAGAGAATCCACATCAAAGCCACCTCTCCTCTCAATGAAAATATAGTTTAGAAGCCTAATTGATTAGCAGAGGAAAAATTGTCTGTGTTGAAAGAAATGGAGAGTCATTATCCTTCTATTTTCAAATAGCAGTGGGAAGGGCTGGTGGATGCCTTGCTGGCAGCTGAAACCATGCAGGTATAGTCTTCTCTGTCTGGCAAACTGAGCATGCAAATCCAGTTCCTAAAAAATGGCAGCAGCTCAAAAAAATATAACTTCTTCCACCAACAGGTGTTTCTGGTGTGGCTGTACCTACAAAAGATCCCAAATTTCCATGCAACCCCTTTTCAAGAAGAAACTGTACATTTGGATGATTCAATATACATCCTAGCAATATTTAATATGAAAGCAAAAGGAAGACATTTGTTTGCAAATAGGTGTTTGGGAATCATATAATAAATATATAAGTTCTAAGATTATTTTATGCTATCCCAAACAAAAGAAAAGCCTAAATAGACAGTATATTAATCCCATTTACAAAACAAAAGTCAGTTGAACGATCTTTACACTTTTTTGCATTTTATTTCAATGCATGCTTTTGCTAACAGTGTCATTTTCTTACCAGTAGGTTTTGTAAGAAAATAATTAATCCATAGCTACATCTATCTTGCTCTATGATTTGTTATTATTGTCCATTTATATATATTCTAGCTCAAGTTATGTTGTCTAACTGAACTAATTTCTAACTTCATTTTGATTTCAGGTATTCAGGCTCTGTTGTTTTGCTCAAATTCAATATTCTTGTATCCATGGCAACAAGATGTGCATACTCTGTCTTAAATATTATCTCACCAAAAAGTCAAGCGATTGAAATTGGAAGTACTTGGCATGTCACAACTTCACTGTATTTCAGATAGACAATTATGAACAAGAAATCAAATGTGTAGTGACTCTGCTGCTGGATGTACTGTAATTACATCTCTGCTTCACAATGTACTTTTATGGCTCAAAGTTCTTCAAAATGAAAAAGAGTGCTGCATCTTTATTTATTAAATGCTAATGCATTCCCAACAGAAAGGCTTAACTCTACGAATGTTTAACAATTATGCAGAATGCACTAAAGTGCTCTCATCCTAATCAGTTTGTTTTCATCTTTTTTATTTCAGTTTTCACTGAAATCCAACAGCAATGGATTGTTTTTAATAAAAGTACAGGGATAGGAGTCAGCACATTTTATAAAGACTCCAACTCACCTCCAAGTTTTGTTGAGACAGAGCAGTAAAGACCAGTGCAGCTGGGGAGAAGTTCTCTTTCAATGTGATCTTCCCATCCAAAATAAGTCCACAAAATTCAGTTAAACACAACCAGCTTTTAGAATAAATTCTGACATATAGCTAGTAATTTCAAACAAACTTAAGAACTTTCATAATGAATGTTGGCTTAGTAGTCTTTTCAAATGATAAGGTCATGGCTCCACACATTTTTGAGTGATGATCTGCTCTAGTGCTGCTCTGAAGAGGGCTAACATCTGGAAAAAAAACATGTTATACTCAGATGCTGCAAGTGATAGGAAGTACAAAAACTTTTTAAAAAAGGCAGGTAGGAGGACAACCACACTGATTTCAGGCTTTCACTCCTGCAGAAACTCTTTCATATTTTGTGGAGCTTGCATTTTCTGCATTTTCCCCCATATTTCTTCTCTGCAAACATTAATTCTTAACAAAAAATCATTCAGCTTAATGGAGGTTTTGTGAGGTAGAGTTACCGAGAGCATGCAGGGACAGATAAGAGAAACAAAATAACAATGGGTCTGAAACATCCAAAACTGCTACCTGGTGGGTGAGCAGCAGGACCAGCAGGGAAGCAAGATGCAGACAGGGAATTTGGATGCTTGGGGAGAGATTCCTGCCCCCTGCACTTAGTTTTGTATTTTGCTCTGGTGATCTGATAAAGATTCATATGGAGCTTGAAGTGTCAAAGCAAGGTTTTGCTGCATCCAGACAGACATTATCTAAATAACCAGGAATGGGGATCTGAAGTACAGATACATCTGCCCCTCATATAAACTTAATCCATACTTCCTTCCTTGGGGAAAAAATACAGGCGTAGGCTAATGTATTGAAAAATTATATATGAATATAATTATATAATAACTATTAGGACTTGGCTGGGTTTTTTTTTCCCTCATTTTATTCCCAAACACCTAGATAATAATAATATATTTGTTGGCAAGAAAGCCATTGGAAATCTTTATTACATTATTCATATCTGCAATAATTTGATTTTCATGTACATAGTGTGCATTCAGTTGTGAGTAATTAATAAAAAAAGCCTCAACAAATTTCTCAGTTCTCCATACCTGGTAGAAAGAGTTTCTGAGATTCTCTGAAGTCAGTAGAGAGGGTCAGACACCTCCTTTGGATCTGTAGAGATGACTGGAGACAACTTAGGCACTTCTCTTTGAAGGAGCTAAATTTTTCCCTTAAAGATGATTCTGAGACTAGATGGTTAACTTCAGATTATCTCTTACCAGTGTGTTCAAATAATCATGATAAGCTGAAAAATATCAAGTTCTTACAGGCTTCCAAAGTGTTCATTGTGCAGGCAAGTAGCTCCCAGACTCCATGGAGGTCTGTCCTCTAATCTGTGCTGTTCAAAATATTTATGAATATTAACAACGAGGTGAAAACATTTTCTTAAGAGACTTGATTAATTGGGATAAAAAACCTGATGGTTAATGGAGGAGAGCTGCAAATGTTTGCAATATTGATTCAGTGGGAAACAGATTGCTGACAAAACTCAAATGTAAAAAGTCACACAGGAAAAATAAAAGCACTTCTTTGTTTTTTTTATTTTCAGGAATGAGTTCTGAGTTAACTATTACTTCCCAGAGATGAGATTTTTGAGTCAGAAATCATCATCGCATAGAAAAATAGTCTCAATATTCAGCAATAGTCAAAAATCAAGTGAAACTGTGAATTATCAGGAAAGGATTAGACTGCATGTCAGAAAGTGTCCCAGTTGAGGTGTACAACCCTGTGGTGCACTACATTTGGAGGCAGGTATGATCTCTATTTCTGAGAGAAAGCACAACCCACCTGGAATGGTGAAATGGATCATCAAAAGTGAGGACAGGTCTTCCCCTGGTCCAGCACTAAATGGACTGGGACACTTCAGCTGGAATGAGATGGCTGAGAAGCAATTTGATACTCAAAACAAACAGAGAAACTCCTCACAGACATGCTTACATTGCATGGCATGCAAAAGTTTAAAGCTTAATATATGTTCAAACCATGTTTATAAATCACAGAGGAAAAAGGCATGAGAGGGCATAAAATAAGAATACAGCAGAGAGGATTGGGCAGCTCTTGAGCCACAGTCTGCTGCATGATGAGAGAATGTGCAAGGAGGTCTCATGTGGTGCTTTCTTGGTTGTAATCCTTCTCAGCATCTGCTACTTGTCCAGTGCCAGGAGCAAGATGCTTTTCTAGATGTTTTGTTATTTCTATTATTTTTGCTACTAATATATCCTTTCCTGCACAATTTTTTCCCTACCGTGATTTTCTAGACTGTATATTGAGTCTTTCTGAGATTTAAAGGAAAAAAGTTTTTTTTTAGCTGAAAAGTCCATTCAAGTCCTATTTTCCTCTTGTTATTTCACATTTCTGTGTTTTACATAATACTCAGCTTAGAGGATAAAACTGTTGTCACTTTTTTGTTTGAGATTAAGTTAGTGAAGAACTATGGAATGATATTTGACTTTCCAAAGTTCTCCACATGCTGTACTTGTGCAGGATTCTTTACATTAGTAAAATTATTTGACTTCAGAAAATTAAATGTTGTATTTAATTTTTTTAATTAAAATTCTACTATCAGGTCATGTTGCAAATATTTTTGAGGTAACTAAAGAAAGAGAAAAATTTTGCATATTTCATACCTCTATAATATTTCTTTTAGTATTTTGCCTGTTACAATATTTTCTTTGTCTACCTTTTAACAGCTTATATACAATTTGCTATTCAATTCCCACTGTCATTGACACAATAGTATTTTGGAGCAATTGTAGTACTTCCTAAAGTTTTTTGTCTTTATGGTGAATTAGAAACACTGAAATTAGAATTTTTTTGTTTTACCTTGCCATCAGAATCATATGTATATACAAATACCCCACATAAAAACATATTCTCCTATGAATACTTTAGAAGTGTACTTTAGAAGTACACTCGAGATAAATAATTTTTTTCATATATAGAACAAATAACCCATTTATTGCCTGCTTTGAACAGTGAAACACACTTTTTATGTGTTCACTTTTTTCATATTTACATTTCTGCAAAATAAATTTATTAAGTAATTTGGATCAATTTCAGGTGATGTGTGGAGTTATGTAATACAGTCACTTTTATTTCTCAAGCTTACAGTAGATTTGCATGGATGAAAAAATAGGAGTTGAGTGATATGCTAGCAAATATTCTTTCAATTTTCACCTGGTAATGTAATTTAAAATTCAGTTTCAAATTTAATTTCCCCTTGATTTCAAGTAAACTAAATCTCTAATACTCTAACTCTCATTATCTGTCAATCCTGCTTAATCATCATTCTTTATTGTGGAAAATAAATTAACTCCACAAATAATTCCGCAAGATCTCTTGTTTCTAAAGAAATCCTCTCTACTTCTCCATGTGTTATTCCCCTATCTGTTCATTCGCCCTTTTGCACAATAATAAGTCACATTTGCAGAAAACAAGTGTAATCCTTCAGTGTAAAATGTATAAAAGAAGCTACACTGACAAATTTCTATTGAAAGCTATGGCATCCTATTTAGAAATGGTGCCAGACTTTGTGACAATAAATTAAGGAATTTTATTGCAATAACTTCTATTGGGAAGTGCACAGGCAAAACAAAGCCTTCCTTAAAACTTTTTGTATCCTCTCCTTTCTGGCTCACTGCCCTACCTACTAGTTTTTGTCCACAGTTTCTTATTTGCTGTGACTTTTATTCTTGGTTGCAGAGTCCCTTAGGCTTAGAGAGAGGATGAAGAATAGCTTTTCTGTCCCTTCCACCTTTGTATAACACCTTTGAAGAACAGGTGAACTGGGATTTGAGTTTCTTTTGATTGCAGATATATTTGATCCATAGCAGATGAGTGCAGCTGGCCTTGAGCTCTTTCACAAGCTGTTCTGCTGCTCCCTGGCTGTGCGTGCTTGTGCTTTTTGAAGAGGGCCTGACACTGAAGCCTCAGTGGAAGGAAGAAAATTCTTTTTCAGCCTTTTCTTTCTCCCTTTGAAGGGAGGAAGTGACGCAACACATTGCTGTATATCTCATCATCAGTTCTTAAAGTTGGAGATTATCAGTCTGAAACCAAAGTCTCAGCAAGGATTGTGGTGCAGATTTAAGTGGTCACTTAGGTAATTCACTTTGCATCACCCTATAAGTCTGGATACCTATTTTTGGTTTACTGTATCCTCTAGGCTGGTTGATTGCAGAAGGTGGTCTGACCCTCCCCCCAAACCTCTGTGCTTGCTGCACTCACATCACGGTGATAGAATATGACACTAATTTTATTGCAGTGTCCCCTAACCAAAAGAATCACACTATTTAGTGGGCATGTGAGCATCTGTGAAAAGTGAAAAATAGATTTGTTGGGAGTTATCTTAAATTAATTGCTCTTCTAACGCCTCCCCTAGGTGCAAAATTGTATTTCCTACTCCAGCACGTTCTTCTACTGAATGCCATTGAATCCTCGACTGGATTGCAAGCTTAAAGCGCTCTAGAGGCTTCATTTGATGTATGTAAACAGAGATAATTGCTTCATTGAATTACTTCATTTTGTTATCTTGTTTTTAATATTTAGCTCTTAGAGAACAGACCAGTTGAAACAAATGCATGGGCTTGTGTTTTTGTTTTTTCTAAAGCAATGGAAAAATTACATTCTCAGGAAAGAAACAATCTATCTTTTACCTTAGTGCTATTTTAATCTGAGTCAGCATATTCCATGAGTTGACAAAACAGAGACACTACCATTATTTATGTTTTAAATTGTGTACATTTAGACAGTACAACAGACTGGAGGGGTCTCCACACTGTGATATATAACAACTTCACATCATTTGGGGGAAAGAACTACTTTGCATGCTCTGCCATCAGAAAATTCATTACAATGGTTCATTTGAGGGGATGATATGAATCAGATGAATCTCAAAACTGCTCTGTTTCTTTGGTAGATTTTTTCTGTCAAAACTGATTATCTGATCCATTTAGATCCATTTGCTAACTTTTTTAATAACCCTAGTTACATTTTTATTAACAATTAACACCTCTAAATTTTACTCTCGAGAGAATGTTGGAAATATTTTCTCCATATATATGGAGAGAAATGTGTTGGGATTTAAAACAAATGTCAAGAAAATTGCAGTCAAGTGAAAATGACTCTTACTGCATTGCAGATCCCAAGCAAATACTTCATGAAAAACAGCAGACTGCAATGAGCAGCACAGAGTCAGGCAGCATCCAAATATTAGTCAGTGCTGTTAAATTTGATTTCATAAATGATCCCTGCCTGCTATGTTTTGTCTGCTTTACATACAAGCCACTATACATCTTCATCTGTTTTGGGACTGCAGTGTGCAAATATGTAAAGAAGATCATCCAAGTTAACCCACTAGATGCATAGCATAATAATTCAATGAATTAAATGAGGAATGGAACAGGGGAGACTTGATGGTGCTTGAATGAAATATATCCAGTTTCTTAAACTGTAATGATTGTTATGTCCAAAGGATCACCAAGAAAAAAACTTACAACATTTTAAAGATAAATATGACACTGGACCTTTTTTTCTTATTGTACAGGTAGGCAGAATGATATGACTGGCTTGTTCCACTGCAATTAGCTGGGCTTTCATCTCTGTGATTGATTATTTAATTTCAAAGATCAACCTAACGCACCAAAATTATCTGAAATTCTGATCCTTTATTTTAGAGAGATGGAAAAGTTTCTATTTAATTCACACTTCAGTTAAAAATTTTACTTGTGAATCCTCAAAATGCAGCTATTACTCAGTACTGGAAATTTTTTTAACATTACCAGTGACAAGTAGTCCTTTCAAAGTTACAGTATATAATATCTAATATCTACAATATTAGATATTATACAATATTAATATACAATCTTACAATATCTAATCAAAAATGGATGATTTCTCTTATAGGTGCTTCCAAAACTGTCCTTCGCTCATTGCAAAGGGCCATATTCAATACAGACGTTTTCCTCAGGTTCTGGCACTGGAAATTTTCCACCCCTTGTGCTCCTTGGGAGCCAAACTCTCCTGGAGCTCAGAGGAGCAAGGGGGGAGTTCTGTTCTTGCTCCACCTTCAGCAAGTATTAGCTCTGGATATTATTTATTCTGAGCATCTTTAAAAAGTCAGCTAAGAACTCTTCCTGTGTGAGGACAATATATGTGGAATAGACCAGTGGAGACTAAATGTTTTGATGGCAGGAGAGAGCAAACCAAATCTGATCCTAGTATAAAAACAGATGTCATAGGCCTGTAGCTGTTCAATAGGAAGAGTTTCTAGTTTGTCATTACTCAAGTTGCTCTAGGATATCTTCCTGCCCTCCCACTACCTCCATGAGGCAGGTGCTAGGTTTTTTATCAGGCCCAATAAACTCTCCCAGATAGTCTAGGTCACCTTGAAATCACAAGGACTGCGAGGCTTGGGCTGCACATTTCCATTTATGGTGCTACTCTTGCTTCTAGAAATGTCTGTGAATATTATAGAAGTTCTTTTTATGTGGAAAGGTTAAGGAGAAAAAACAGAACATGAGAGTCTGAAAGTTTTCCATTTTTCCAGACTAAAGGTCGGATGTTGATGTTTCATCCCTCTAATTGAAATGTCAGAGGTACAAGATGCCTCACAGAAATGACATATCATATCTGGGAAAGCAAATTAAGTCTCATTTTTTGAATAACTATTGAACAATCTGGACAGGGCAAAGTGTCAGGAGCTGGCAGGTGTGACAGGAAATTAAGTAGCCAGAGGGATTGTTTTCCAATACAGTTGTTCTCTGTGAACTGTAGAAATTCACTTGTTTGATTAAACAAAACACAGATATAACTCACCAGAGCTTCACAGCTATAATTGCCTTTTCTCTGGTATGTTTTAGAGCTCCAGCAAAGACAAACTGAAAACAACCAATGAAAGCAATCTCCATGGCTTTACAAATCTGCCAAAAGAAAACTCGCTCCATGAGCCCCATACGTCTTCCTGCTCCACAGGGAGAAACTGAGTCATTTTACAGCAAAGGACATTGATTCCACACAAATCTTGTACTTGCCCAGGAAGTGTGAAAATAAATTGAAATAGTGCTTTAGATCTCGGCATTCTCAGGGGTTAAAGAGAAACATCTATAATATTAACACTTTGGGATACTGTTGAACCAAGGAAAAACATGAATGTCTTGTTGGGAAATTTCTACTCATATAGGATAAGTGTTTTGCTTACGCTTTGAAAGCTTTTCCTGAAAGTCCTGACTTTGTGGAAGAGAACATGCCATTACACACATAAGGGAAACTAAGCCAAGCTGAGATTAAAGTGGAGGCAAAAGATCCAAAATATTCAGAGAGAAAACACATATTTTTATTTATTTTTCATTATCTATTTCAGAAGAGAAGTTTTAACTGCTTAACTTAGGTGCTTAATTAGAGTCAGGAGAAAGCTCCAAGAGAGAAAAGAAAGCCCCAGTGTGGAGTTAAAGACATTTTTTGTACTGAAAGTAATGTGGTTTTTTCCCTCCTGCATATCCAGAAGTCTAGAAAACAACCAGATAATAACATGTTGGACTTTGCAATCCTCAGTAACCATAACTACAATCTCTGTAAGATTTAATGTGCATTTATCTTGCAGTATCAAATGCCCTTAAATCATAATTTTTCTTATTTTTTGTGATATATATTAAAAATAAATTTGAGTATCTTCTTTTTTTTCTCCAAGGAGATGACTACATGTGGCCAGGAAATGAAAATTTTTGAATCTGGAACACTTTACAACAATTTACTAGTTACTGTAAGCTTTTTATGGTGATAAAGTGATTCAGGTCAGGATAAAATTCCCTGATTTTCAGTAATTTCCATGTCTTTCCTATTAAGGCTAGAAAATAATTCCTGTTAAATAAAAAACCCTGCAAGAATAGACCTATTAAGTCATGACAATAATGTGTCTGCTTAAAACTTTAGTCCAAAAGCAAAGTGGCTTGGACTATGCAATACTGGAGGAAATTATATAGAGGAAATATCTCATGTTTTGGAGATAACAAAGCTTTAAAGAAGCATGATGTCAGTTACCTGTAAAAATTACCTCTTTGCTTTTCCTTTCTAGATGAGCCCTTAATAATGGCACAACAAGAACTTGACATAGTAGGTAACCTAAATAAAATACATCTTTGTGCCCTAAAGAGTCCTTTACATTAATGTCATTGTAAACTGGAGAGCCAGACATAACAAATCAGAGAAAAAGCACATTGCTCATGCTCCTTTACATTAAAAACTTCCTTTGATCTCTGTGTCTAAGCTTTGATAGTTTCCCCACAGAACAAATCATTGTATAACACGCACAGCATTCAAAATTAATAAATTAGTGTGGAAGATAAGCCACTGGCATCAAACATGTCTAGAGCTTTGATGCTGGATTTGTGTTTCTAAGGCCCTTGTTGGAGTTTTGCTAATCGCTTTATTTTCCTTCTCTCTGTCTCTCTTTTGTCTCCCTTTTCTTCTTTTTTTTTAATAGAACACGATATTTTTCCATGGAGAGAAACATCTTCATCCTCCGAATCTCATCCTCCAAATCTGAAATGCTTGAAAATTTTGGAGAGGCTTGATTCCCAAGTTGAGATTTAGGATGTTATGCTTAGTTTCCTTTTACTTGTCTGTCTGAAATCTGGGTAGCTGATGAACTGATATCCATCTCCAGAGATCTGCTTTGCAGACCTGCCTCAAAGTTCAAGAGGATGGATTGTGTGTTCACTTCAAATCCTTTAGATTTCAGACTCATCTATACAGGAGATCTTCGCTTTACAAAAACCACTGGGCTTATTCTGTGTATAAAGACAGGTTTTGACTGTGGAAATTTGAAATTTCTGCTCATATTCATGACAACTAAACTAAATTCCATGAATATTTATGGGAAGTAAACAGGGATACAAGGAAGACCACGGAAATTTACACCTAATGGAAATGTGGAGGGAATCCTCAGTGCAGTGTTTGCCTTTCAGTGATTCATTATTTTAATCCAAAACCCAGTGCTGTGGAAAGGTTGGTCTTAAAATTCTGTCCTTGTAGTTTAAGCTTAAGCTGTATTACATTAATTTTAAAAATACATAATTTTTCACATGCATAGATATTAATAGTTTAATTCATAAAAAATAATGAAGGTATTCTGCCTCTATAATGTCTCCTGTTTTTTAATGATGATATAGGCCTAAAGATTGCACTGAAACATCCTCTTGTTTTACATCACTTTGGATATGGCTTTTCTCACCTAACTTGAATCATTTAACTCCAACTGACTGATGACAATGCTTCTAAGAACCACAGCAAGAGGTGGGGCCAGCTTTGAAAGTGGGAGTTAAAAGAGGTGGAAGAAGTTACTTGTAGAGGCTTGGTTGTCCATGTGTGGAAGGTGAGATATCCCAGAATCTACAAGGTACCCACATGTGACCACAGCACCTGGAAACCTTTCCATGGGTCAGTCCAGTCATGACCTCCCAAGTGATATTAGATACCAATATTTAAGCAACTGAACTGAGTCCTATTTCTATGTCTGTGAACATTATTTTCCACATCCTCAGTCTGAAAACAGGGGACATTTCCAGCTGTTTCACAAGTGGTGCTTACTTGCTACATGTCACAGAACCATCAGATGTAATCACAGGTAACATTCTTGTCTTCTATATTCTCAAAATAACTGGTTTTTTATAAGCCTCAATTTTTGGCTATAAGAACTAATATTTTAGTACTATATATAGCTGTAATATTGATATTATTATTTATTTACTATACAAATAATATTTACTATTGTAATTATAGTAATATAATCCTATAGTTGTAATATGGATTGTGAAGGAAGTCTGATTCTCACCCCACAAGCTCCACCAAATTTTTAGCTTCCTAAATAATGTTGCTGTGAACTTCACTGCTGACCTCTTTTTGAACCCTTTGCTCACCCAAGCAGCACAGAGCTCCTGTTGCAGGACAACTTTGTATTCTGAGTAAATGGAATAATTCACTGCAGTCAATAAAAATTAATGTTCTTTCAGAGCCATATGATGAGAAAGGGAAAATTATTTGTCAGTTGGGCTGTAGCTGTGATTTTTCCACTTAACTGCTCTATTTAGTTACTTATAATAATGAAAAAAAGGTATATTTTCTGAATAAATTATAAATCAATTGGGGAAAACAATGCATGCATATTATAAAAGGGGACATATAAAAACTGTACTTGAAGTGAACAGCAAAGGAGCTATTTGAACATATTTGAAGCTTATGATTCTTGTAGAGTCAGTTAATGCATTTCATCCCTTTAGATGTATTTGTATCATTCAGGTAACTGCAAGTTAGCAGTGCAGTTACAAACCGTCACAAACATTGACTTGCATTGATGGGCTAATTTTCCACACTGGCATTGGAAACTGAGTGACCAGACTATCTCAGGGAGGTTTTGGTGTGACCAAAGATGCAGTGCTTGTATAAATTAATTAATGCTACAAATTTTATAAGCCAAAATTTAGTAGTCATTAATATTTCCCACCAAGGTTGACTATTCCATATATGATTTAGTGAGTATCACTAAAATAAGAATTTTTTTAAGGAAATCTTTGCTTCCCAAGTAAGATGAGAGATTTCCTGAAGCCATGATGTCACAGAGGCAGACACACAGAAGAGCTGAATTTGTGCTATGCAGATCTTTGCAAGAATGAGTAATTAAAATAAGGTGTCTTTTAGCTGTCAACCTAAGTTTTCTCTGTAGCTTGTGGAAGAGAGAGGCATCTTCAGTGAGTAACTCATCCTCCAGAGAAGTCTGTCATCAGATAGCAAGATCTGTCTCTCAGGAGGTTTTGCCTGCTCATTGAGTCAGAGCAATTAATTGCCAAAGCCCTGAGTCTGGTGATTAGGGGGAGGACACTTTTCTATAGTGAAAATTGTTGAATGTCACTGGCATGTTGTGCTGCCAGCAAGAGAGGGCCATCATCTAACACAAGGTAGCAAAAAATTCAGCTGTTCTTGGGTGAGATAAGGAGACTCTTGTCTGACTTCTGGTTAAGACTAACACAGTAGTTCCCATGAAAAAACTTGTATCAGCCCACAGGTATCACAAGTCTGCTCTTGGCAAAAGCTGTGTTGTTGAAAATATCAGAAGAAGAACGAAGCAAAAATTTGAAGATGGCCATTTTCCACTATCCCATGAAACAGTTTCTCAAATATTAATAGGATTAAATAGTCCTTCCTTTTGAAAAATTTTGGTAATGATCTGGTAAACAGTTACTTCTAGAAGAGACTGTCTTATCTTCATGAAGTTTCATAAAATAATCCCTATTAAACTCCATCTGATGTTCTTTTACTTTCAAGGCATTTAATGCAGTTTAATTATTTTTGTCTCTTTCTACTAAGGGTATTATCATATGAAGAATTACATCTCAAAATGTGGAAGAAGAATTCAAATAATGAAATTTAGTTGCTGCCTTTTTCAGTATCACTTTTGTGTAATTTTTAGATTTAATTTTGTAAATAACTTTTGCTCATTTGAAATTATACTTTTCCGGGCATTTTTTCTCTGTTGAAAATGTTGATAACTCTCCTGCCATTTTTGGACTTTTAAGGACCCCTACACAGCCTAGAAAATTGTAGAAGAACATTTTAAAATTTACTGATTGTGGAGGAAAAAACAGAAATACAAAACATTGCAATAATTGCTTTATATAACAGCTTTAGTTAAGATAATTATGAGATAACCATTAAGGAATAAATTAAGTGCTGAAATTAATGTTAAGGTAAGTGATAGAATGTAAGTTAGTCAATGATAGAGCTAGTTAAATAGCACCTAATGAATAATAGATGTGACTTGAACTCTCTTGAATGCATAATGCAGAGAATATGCTATTGAATTATTTATCCTGTCAGAAAGAAGGTACGTGTGCCAAATTTGCTGCAGTTCTCTGAAAGGATTCAGACTCCTGGGGTATGAGGTGATTTCTCACTGGAAAACCAAAGAGCAGCCTATCAAGAAGTTGATGTGCTGATGTGATTTAGGAAGGAAAGTCTCATACAAGCACCATTGGAGGTAAAATCTGAGGGTAATGACCTAAGAGATAATATAAGGCCAAGTGTCCTCCCATCCATTAGAATGTGAGCTTGGGCAAGAGGCCACATAACCTAGTGCTGCCTTCAAGTCTCAGAGGAAAGGCTTCTGCAGTAGGATTTGGTTCAATATTGAAGCATTAAAAACATATAAAAACCTGACATCATTTTATTACATGAACAAAGAAATCAGACAATCTTTAAAAATATGCAAACTTATAATTAACCTGAAATTTTAGTTAAATATGTTTCTTTTTAGATCACTTCAAATTCTGATGAAATTTCTATGCTTAACTCCCTTAACATTTACAGAAATCTTTTATTTCCCAAATTGGCATTAGAGTCTATTAGGCATCTGAAAAATGGCATGACCCTTTGAAATCTCAGTTCCAGAGTGATTTCATTAGGCAGTGCAGAATGTTTGGTTGCTATTGCAGATGTCTGACAGCTAATGAGGTTTGGGGTCTACAGATCCCATTCAGAAACTCCCCCTGCTGTACATTTTGGGCTTACTTTCTATCACACATAGAAAAACTAGAAAGACTATTAATCATCAGAAGAGCAATTACTCTGGTATACTAAGGCTGTAAGACTTAGAGCAATGCCTTTGTAAACTGCTTCAGGGTTTGGTCTATCAGGCTAAGTCCAAATCTGGGTCAGCAGCTGAAAGGCCAAAAGCTTTGTCACAGTGGCATGGGAAAGATGGCAGGAAAGCCATTGTTATTGCATGGCAAGTTAGCAAAGGCTAATTAAATATTATCTCTTACACAGAAAACTAATTTTCAGTTAAACACAGCTTTTCAGAGAGAAAAAAATTCCCAGCACTAGGTTCTTCATAGTTGGTTGAACATAAAAATGTTTAACATGAAATTGAAATTAGTGCCATGTTCATCTATTTATTGCAGTGTTTCCTTTTTTTAAGAAGTAAAAAACATCATTATGAAACGTAATGGTTTACTGTAATTTATTTTTTTTAATGTAATTTGATAAAAATAGGCACATTTGTAAAAGTTTATCATCCATCAGACCCCCCTGAGAACAGAATGTGAAGTATGATTTAAAACTCTGGGTGCTCATTATGCTTTGCAATAATGGAAGGAAAATTTAAATGCAGCTGCTCCAGTTTATCTGTGCTTCCTCTACCTTTAATTTGCTGGGGGATGATAAAAAATAGAAAATATTCAATATATAATTGAAAATAATCTGTTAAATTCTAGAGCCAGATCGTCTTTGCATACCAATCTCATGGCAGAAATGTTTGTGTTTGATTTCTACTGCAAAGACTGTCCTCCAAACTAAATCAAATGACTAGAAGTGTCATTGATGATTCCTGACATAACAATTACATCACAAAATTAATTATTTTAATTATTTTTAATTTACAGCCACCGTGGTGTTGGGAAATCACAGATGCTTAGGTTTTGCTTTTGGCACTGGAATATCTTTTGGAATAGCACTGGAATAGCAATTGCAAAATGCAAAGCAATTGTTTTATTCCCAGAGGTGCTTATTGCAACATAAATAAATAGATTTAGATTTAGATTTAGAATCCTGAATTAACATATAAAATAAGGAAATCTTTTAGAATCATTGCATTGGAAGGTCCTACAGTTCAATCCTTGTAGGATTAATCTTTGTTATACGATTTCCTGACTTTCGTCCAGCAGCTCCCGTTCATCCAAGTTATGAGTGTTGAGAAAAGGAACTGACACAGTTCAGAAGTGGAGAGGTTCAGTAAAGCCCTGAAACAGGGCCAGGTTATGGCTCAACTATTTTATTTAATTAAAGCAAATAGGGTTTGGATTCATGGGATGTTACTTCCACTGCATTACTTTGCTGTCCTCAATAGAAAATGGAAATGTTTCGGGTTTTTTTTGGCTGAAGATTAAGCTACCTTTTACTTGCTGTAGTTTTATAGCTTGACTTTAAACTCGCATGGCCTTCTTGAATCTGATGCTTTTCAATACTGTAGGGTTAGATATACCCCAAAAGATTAATTGGTACAATCTGATGCTGGATAAAGACTGGGAAATGTATTAGTGTATGAGGGATAAAAGTAGGAGGAGATAGTGCAGGAATGAAATAAGTATTTCAAGGCAACATTTTTGTTAGTATGTTTTTGTTGTTTTTTTTTAATGTGGTTCTGAAAGAGTAAAAGAGCTCTGATTTTTTTAGATTTCAGAAGAAGCTGTTAGTACAGTGTCTCTCAGTTATTATAAAATAATCAGCCTGAGAGAAGTGAAGTGTTTCACATTCTACAAATGTCCTGGGTTTTATCTTGTTATCAGAGAGAACAAAATAAGGAAATTGAGATTGCTGGGGGAGTTATGGAAAGAACTAAGGAACAATGAAAATTTGTTGATAAATTTATATTTTGCAAAGAAACTAAAATATGAATATAATAGAACCCTGTATCCTTTCCTCAAACTAACTATAGACTGAATTTGTTTGCCTGGCACGTAAGGGTTTTCATCAGAACTTTGTGCAACACACTGGGACCAACTGCTAACCATGTCCCAGCAGTGCATTTCCCACTGAAGTGTCCAGTCCCCAGCAGGGCAGCCTCTGGAGCAGGCATGGGAACAGCCTGTGCTGCCTGGCTGGTGATGAATCCTCAGTGCTGCAACACCTCAAGGCCCTCCCTGCCTCAGTGAGTCAGTCTAGAAACGAGGTGTGCTTTTGTTCCCTGTTAATGCCAGGCAAAGGAAAGCAAGGGCAGAATAACAGTTTTTATGACATGAGTAGTCATCCTTCACACAGAAAATATCCACTGGAGTAGGGTATTCCTAAAGAAATATTTAATACAATGATTTTTTTCTTCATGATTTCTGAAAAAAAAAGTAGAATGCCTCCAGTAAATGTTAAAGTGAAATGTCAGTTGAGTTGAGGCTGTTCTTAACATTAATTTTTTATTTTAACTATGATTTTTTTTTTTATTTTATTTTTTTTTAATTACAAGGAAAAGCAAAGAGAACGACATTTATAAAAACTTCCAAAACTTTTGAGCAAGCACTGGGGAAAGTACAGTTTCCAGGTTTTGTCTGGGTAAAGATGATGTTCTCCTCCATTTCCCTTGATGCCCAAACACACCATGAGTGCCTGTACCAGCCAGTGGGGCACAGGGATGTGAGGAGAGGGCTTCAGTTTGTTCTGATAGACACTGATATCTTCATTGTGGATGTGCCTTTGCCAGCACTGAAATTCTTCCCAGTCCTCAGAGAAAGGGAACAGTTTACAAGGGGTTGCAGTGCCAATGAAAATTGGAAGCCCTCGATGGTACCTCAGTGCAAGAATATATCTGTAGTTCCACCAAGAGAGAAAAGCCATGTCACAAGATTAATCACCAGGCAAAATCACGCCTCAGCTCTATGCTTTCAGGGCACCAAAAGAGAAATATGGACATATGCAAGGTTTCCTGAAAAAGTACCATCCTGAATTGTCATTAAATGCTTTTTCATGATGTTAAACCAATTGAACATGCCACCAAAATATTTAAATTTCTCCAAAAAGCATACAAGTATACATTGATTATGATTAGATACTCTGGAACTAGTCTTTCTAGACTATGGCTCAGCTATGGGTGATTCCTACCCAATGCTATCTAATTGCATACTGTATGGCAATGCACCTTTTGATGGAGACAGTTAAGGAGTTGTGAGAACATTCTGCAGATTCATTTGAAAGACAGAACATTGCTTGAGATAAAACTTGGAGCAGCAGCACCGATGCTGACTTAATTTCCTCCACATGCTCTTTGGTAAGGCAGCATGCCTGGCAGGCTTAGAATAGGTTGCTAGGTAGCATGATGCTGTAGTGAAATTAAGGAGGCTATTCAAACTAATTAGTCTAGGAAGAATGTGTGTTTTTTAAAATTCATAAGATGGCAGTTACAAATAAAAAGATGACAGTCAATTATGTTTAAAAAGATCTAATATTCAGAGGGGTGGGTCAGATTGTCTCCAAATAAAAAGAGCTTTGAAAATTATTTGAACTGAAAATGAGCTTGAGTCCTTTGAAACTGAAATAAAAAGGTAAATCAGTCTCATCTGACTTCAGAAACTTACTTAGAGGCCAAGAGTAACTTATCTGTCTGAGTTGTTTATATTACATATGGAGACAGACAGTTATCTTCACAGGACATCGAAACACAGGGTAATTTGAGTTGGAAAGGACCTTAAAAATCCTCCAGTTCCAACTCCTCTGGCATGGACAGGAAGACCTTTCACTAGAACAGGCTGCTTAAAGACCCATCTCACCTGGCCTTGGACACTCCCAGGGATGAGGCATTCACAATTTCTCTGAACAACCTCTTTCAGTGCCTGATCACTCTCATATTTATTCCTATTATCTAATATAAACCTATTCTCTTCCACCTCAAAACATCCCCTCTTGTCCTGTCACTCAACATCCTTGTAAAGGATCTTTCACCATCTTTCCTGTGGGCTCCTTGGAATGGTTCTATTAAAGTCACCCTGGAGCCCTCTCTTCTCCAGGCTGAGAATCCAAATTTTCTCAGCCTTTCCTCATAGTGAAAGTCCTCCATCTCTCTTATCACATGTGTGGCCTCCTCTGGACTCACTCCAGCAGGTCCCTGTCCTTCCTGTGCTGGGACCCCAGGGCTGGATGCAGCACTGCAGGTGGGGTCTCAGCAGAGCAGAGCAGAGGGGCAGAATCCCCTCCCTCACCTGCTGCCCACGCTGCTCTGGGTGCAGCCCAGGGCACATTTGGCTTTCTGGGCTGCAAGGGCACATGGCTGGGTCATGTCCAGCCTCTCACCCACAGCACCCCCAGGTCCTTCTCAGCAGGGCTGCTCTGGATCTGTTCATCCCCCAGCCTGGAGTGATACCAGGAGCTGCCTGACCCCACTGCAACAACCTGGCATTTGATATTGTTAAAAATTATGAGATTCTCATGGTGCCAATTCTTGAGCTTGTAATGTTCCTGTGGATGGCATTCTTGCATCCACCACTCAGCTTGGTGTCATCTGCAAATTTGTTGAGCACGCACTATATGCCTGTCTATGTCATAAAGGAAGATATTAAGCAGCACTGGTGCCAGTACAGGCCCCTGGATGACACTGCATGGCACCATTGTCAATCAGGACTGAGACAGATTAATTACCCCTGTAGCCATTCTCTTGTCCATTCATGTAATTACTCCATCATAGAAGCCCACAGGGCTGGTCAGGCCGGACTTGGTGAAGCCATGCCCTGAATCACTGCCCTGTCCTCCATGTGCCTTAGCACAGCTTATCAGAGGGGCTGTTCCATGATCTTCCCATGCACAGAGGCTGGAATGTCCTAGGGTCTTCTTTTCTACCTTTTTGTAATGATAGGTACACTGATTCCCATCTTCTGGTTACCTGACTCCACCTGACTGACATGAGTTTCAAATATCAGGAAGAGTGTCTTGGCAACTACACCAGCTAATTCTTTCAGGATTCTGGAATGAATCTCATTTGCTCCCATAGACTTAAGTACATTCAGGTTCCACAGATGATGATGAACCTGATCTTTATTTACTGTGGGAGGGACTTTGCTCCCCCAGTCCCCATCTGCTCTCCATCCACTCAAGAGCTGTGGGGAGAGAGGCCAAAATTTGAAGACTGAGGCAAAAGAGTTGTTGGGTGCCTCACCCTTCTCCTCATCTATCACTGTCAGTTTTCCAGCATTATTTATTGAGAAGGGGAGTACACCTTCTTTGACCTTCCTTTTCTGGTTAACATAACTGGAGAATCCCTTTTTGTTATTCTTTCCGTCCATTGCCAGGTTCAGTTCCAGCTTTGCCTTGGCCTTCCTCACCCGATTTGTACAAAACAGAATATCATCTCTGTACCCTTCCCAGGTCACCTGTCCTGGCTTCCACAGCCTGTGCATTTGCTTCTTTCCTTTTCATTCTACCAGCAGTCTCCTGCTCAGCCGTGATGGTCTCCTGCATTCCTTGCCCAATTTCTTGCTCCTGGGAATTGCTAGCTCTGCTCTATGGAGGACTTCCTTGAAGGTCTACCAGCTCGGTTCCACTCCCTTCTCCCCAAGGAAAGTTTCCACGGGGATCTTTGAAGAGCTGAAAGTTTGCATTCCTAATGTCCAGGGGCCTAACTTTGCCCCTTATCTGAGTCATATCCCTAAGGACTGCAAACTTCACCAATACATGGTCCCTGTAGCCCAGGCTGCCCCTAATCTTGATGTTCCCCATTAGCAAACTTTGGTTCGGAAGGCCCTAAAAACAGCATATGATGGATGCAGATGTTTAGTTGATGCTTCCAATGAAATGAGAATCTTCAATTGAGAATTTTCACTCCTCTCATGAGAAGTATTTCACTTGATCTTTAATGTAAACAATAAAATCTTTAAAGTATTAAAAATATTCTAATGTGTGTATAATCAAAATGGAAAATACAAAAGAAGCTAAGCTACAAAAAAAAAAAAAAAAGAAAAATAATGGTTCCATAATGTTTTCTGTGCTGTCATTTAGTGTTTGCATCTATCTGTCTTTTTTTAACTATGCTGTATGTTTTGGAGAGATAAAACAACACTGACACTATGAAAAGAAATGCAAATTAAAAAAAAAAAAAGAGAGAAAGAAGGATGTGTAAATAAGCAAGGAGTAGAGATTTCACTTTTAAAAAGGATTGACATCTTCATTAAATGCTTCATCACATATTCCATTAACATTTGCACTCTTTCCATTTGTACAGTCTGCTGCGTAGGGTAAAGCACTGGTAATTCTTGGGTTTTACCCAAGAGCTCAGATATATTTTTCTCCATTTGTGCTATTGCCATCTCTCATTAGTTTGGCAGGCAGTGTTTTAGTGCCCTTTTCTCTTCCTGTTCTATCTCTAACAGCAGCTGCAGTAAAGAGTTAAACTTGGCAGCTGCCCATTCCAGAGGCTAAATTCTTGGCTTTCAATCTCACTAGTAGTTTTTGTTTTGAAATTTGGCTTCACATGCAGGTCAACTTCTCTGCAAAGCAGCTGTTGAGGTCAGACTGGTATCTATGAAACTGTCAAATTTTACCTTTTAAGTAATCACACTTGAAAATTGATATTCCGTGACTACTCTGCAGTAGCTGTGAATTACCTCACAGGACAGAAGAGCTGAAAGTAAATATAGCTGCTTCTCAAGAAAATGGTGAAAGAGTTCACATCCAGATTAGAATCCACTTCCAGATAAAAATTAAAAGGAAAATTTCAGACATGGTCAGCAATGATTTTTAGTCCTCCCTTTAAAATTAGTGAAAGCAGACATGATAATACTTGCATGAAACAAAGCATGAAACAAATAAAATTTACTCAGTGTATCTTTTTTGTCCTTTCTCAAAAACCAAAAAAATTTAAAAAAAAAAAATCCCAAACAAACAACAACAAAATAAATAAACAAACAAACCCCCAAAAAACAAAACAAAGGAGAAGAAACCACAGAAGTAATGATATAAATGTTGTTGCTGGGTACTGCTAAGGCAACAGCCTAACAGAATGGCTATTGCATTTAGACTGGCAATGACCACATGCACTGTTAAAATAGAAAAATACATCTTACAAAGGAGTAAAAACCTTTGTGCTTTACAGATTTAATCAATGGTAGTGATTAAAAGGAAACTTGCCTTTGGACAGGTTATTCTTTAAGTGCTTGCTGTGACCTTTCTTTCACCTCTTTTTTGTACTGAATTTTATCTCTTGTGTGGGTATTGAACTGGTCTATCAATTCCTATGTGAATGACCTCCAGTTAAATTTTACAGTTGCACTCTTCTAGCACTAGGAATTCCATTCCCCCACCCTCTTTACTTTTTTTTTTTTTTTTTCTGTAAGGAAAATTTATATGTATCTCATATAAATTTCTTTATATATTTCATGTATGTGACAATCTTCAGTACAGAATAGACCATGTTACTAGGTAAGAATTGCTGCACATTGTTTTTGATAAATAAGTTTTTTTCTTTGTCTCCTACCAGCTACTTTCTTATAAATTTCTTCTTGAACTATGAATCAATGTACACAAATCCAATTTTTGACCACAGGACAAAGTGTAATGGTTTTAAGCTAGGAGAGGTTAGATTCAGGTGAGATGGAAGGAAGAAATTTTGTGCAGTGAGGGTGGTGAGAGACTGAAACAGGTACCCCAGAGAGGTGGTAGATGCTCCATTTCTGAGAATACTCCGCACCATGTTGGGCTCTGAATAATCAGATCTAACTGCAATCCCTGCTCATTGCAGAGTGGGTTGGTGACCTTTAAACATCCCTTCCAACCCAAATTATTCCATGGTTCTATGATAATAACAAGTAAAAAGTCAGAGGTGGTAGCAAAACTGATGATCATTTAAATAGCTGATTATGAAATGTGACCCAAAAATCGTAATTACTCTAAAATTGTAAGTTCTGTCAGGCAAATTCCTCTCTCAGTTGGAAATAATGAACTCAAAAAAGACCCTTTGACTCACCATTGAAATCATCTGAAATGGAAAAGAAAGGGGAGGGGAGCTCTCAAAATGGTCTTGGAAGCTTACTCATTTGGGGAAAAGACAAACAGTACCAGCAGGTGAAACAGCCAAGTTGGAGGATTTTTCTTTATTAGGGAGTTGAGGACAAATGCAAAGGCTGATTGTAGAATTAGTGTAAACACGTTCAGAGTAAGCTGCCCTATGAATAAAACAATTTAATCACAGTTTCACTGTTTATGTAAACATAATTTTTGTTTTTCTGTGTGATTGTTTGGCTATATTGAGGCTGGGAAAAGTCCTAGAAAAGTTATTCTTGTTGCCACTTGGATTATAATACACTTCCTTCTCTTTGGGGACTCACTGCTGCTTCTGTCCTCCTACATTAGATGACACAGAAGACCATTCTTTGTTCCTGGGACCAAAGCACAAATGTCATCATGCCTATGTTGCTAAACTCTCATTGGTTTCTAGGTTTTTTTAAAAAATTAAATGCATACTTATAAAGTGTGTCCTTACTTGATGGCTGATATGACAGTCAAAAAGAATAAAAAAGATGTTTTATGAAAGGCTGTCAGAGGTTTAGGGCATCAATGATTACAAAGGCAGTTTGCTTAAATTTATTTCAGTAAGAAGTTCAAATCTGTCCTCAAGTTTAGAACAAAGGAAAATATAGAAGCATTTTTAATTAAAATTGGATTTTATTCATTAAACCCAACATGAGAAAATAAGAAAAGACTCATCAATCCTTGATTTACAATACTATCCCACTGTATTTATTTATTTTCTGGGGGGTGAGGTGCTGCGTGATTTAAGAAACTAACAATTTAGGGATACTCAAAAAGAAAGAGGATAACAAAAATGAAGAGGAGATAGCTCTGTGAGAGCTGGATGTGTGACAGTGTAAGCAGAAGAAAGAATTAGAAAGTCTGCTGAGCACATGGTGTGACTCTTGGGGATGGTGTTGTGCAGGGCCAGGAGTTGGATTCAATGATCCCTGTGGGCTTCTTCCAACTCAGCACATTTTGTGATTCTGTGATTACCACCAGGGTGTGAAATCCCTGGTACTGAAGCTGGAAACAATGAGAGCACTGGAAGTGAAAACTACCTCTTCTTTATCATTGCCTTGAAGCTACTAAAGGACACTTTTGGTAAAGAAAAGAGTGACTTGGCTTTCAATTACACACCAAAATAAAAAATCCCATAGCCAGCAGGTCCAGGATGGCCAGCTTTCCCCCTCTATTTGGCAGTGCTGAGGCAGATTTGGAGTGCTGAATTTAGATTTGGGCTCTCCAGTACAAAGATACTGATATACTGCAATGAGAGCAGGGGAGAGCGCCGTGCTGAGCAGGGAGAGGGACAGAGCACAGGATGTGCAGGGAGAGCCTGAAGAGCTGGGTCACTTCTCCCTGGAGAAGAGAAGGCTCAGGAGAGACCTTAGTGCTCTCTGCAACTCCCTGCAGGGAGGACACAAAGACACATTATTTTCTGGCTAGACAAAAGGAAAAATATTTTTACCATGAAAGGGGTCAAATTGCAGACCCCAAGAGAGTGTCGTGGAAAGAACCACCCTGGGAAATGTTCAACACTCAGTGAAAAACGGGCTGAGAAAAGTGATCTAGTCAGTTCAAGCAATGGGTTGGAACAGGTAAACCCTGAGGGTTCTTTTCAACCTAAATTGTTCCACGGCTGTCTTATACGTAAAATGAAAGCTCTCTTGCTAGCAGTGTAAGGTCTGTCAAGGCAGACAGACAGCACTCAAAGCAGGGTAAGTAAAGAGAAGTGTGTGAGAGCTGGAAACCCTTGCCGCACAAAGGAGACAAGCTGCCCCGTGCAAAAGAGCATCTTCCTCCTGTTTGCAGAGCTGAGTGAGGTTTGGGTCCTGCTTCCTCATGCAGGGGGAAACGGAGCAAATATTCCCGAGGAGAGAGCAGCCGCCTTCTCTTGCTGCAGGGCAGAGTTGCTGTAAGAGAGCAAGCAGAGCAAAGCGCTCCTGCCTGCGGGCGGCAGCGGCTCTGCGGCAGCCGCGGGATGCAGGAGCTGCATCTCCCCCGGAACCCGCGGCTCCTGCTGGGGAACAGCCTCAGGTCACCCAAATGTGCCACACCAATAGCAGACAGGGTGTGTGTGCTGGGAAGTGTCTGCTGCCTTTGGGTACCGCAGCCGTCTGAGAAGCGGGGTTCATGTAATCTCTGGGAACCAGTAGGTACTCACCTACAGCTTTGGTGACTGCTTGGAGAGGTTTTGTATTCAATGACAGAAAATGGGGATGAGGAGGTGTTTTGGGGTTTCTTTTTTGGCTTTTGGATTGCTTTGTTGTTGTTTTTTTTTTGGGGGGGAGGGGTAGATTAGTTGTATGGTTCTATTACTGTTTGGCTTGCTTTCATTCTATTGTACAATTTTCCTCACTGATTTGAATATCAGTTTCACAGTAGAATGAATTTCCCATTCTGAAGCTTATTTCTCCTCATTTATATAGTGACCTATGCAGCTGTGAGCCTGAAAGGGCTACAAAGTGCTTACAGTTCAGCTGGAACGGGCGGGAGTTACCGGCGTTTCACATCCTTGAAAATTTAACATTCAAAAACATTCAAAAAACTCACAAGAGGGCATGAATATGGATTGTATGACTTACATCACAGCAAATAAAGAACAAGTAATACAGCAAGAATGGATGCATCTGTGTGCATCAGTACATGAGGGATAGCTGGACTCTGTGAGCCACTCTCTGTTGGCACCTCTGTATTTTGGCCTCATATGGCAAAATTGCTAGAATAATTTGTGATATGCTTCCTAAATGGGGATTAGAGGTTGGGGGTGGCTTTCCATTTGATTCTAAACTCCATATTTTTTATCCTGTAACAGCATGATATGGGAAATCGTGCTAGAGAGGATTCAACGAAGTCTGCATCCCACTACTATTGTTGCTGGCTTCATTGTGCTAAAATATTCCCTGTGATTCTGATAGCTCTGCAGATTGGTGCAGTGTTCTTCGTGGCCAGTATGTAAAACACTGCTGCTGCTGGAAAAAAAAAAAAAACCTCTCCAAAAAGAGAGAGCTCATTTTAATAGATGCAGTAAAGGTATCCACACTAACAGCACTGCTCCTTTATCACTTTATTGGGAGATGAGCATGTATCTGAGAGGCTATTTCAGCCCTACAGGTTTCAAAAGTTTTAAACCACAGTGTCCTTGAGAAGTCCTCAGTCTTGCCTATGTAATGGAAAACTTACAGCTCTCCTGAAAGCAGTTTGTGGTGTAGCACACCTGCACATTTACATCCAGCCTGGTCGGCAGCCAGCAGTCTGCGCCAGCGAGGTGCTGGGTGTCCTTTGATCCCAGTTCGTTTCCATGGGAACTGAAGGTACTTAGCACACTGCAAGATGTGCCCAGCAGCCTTCAGGAGAAGAGTACACGATTCTTAATTGTAAATTCTTTCTTCACAGCTGGTGCAAGAATTTGCCAGAAATAGTTCTCGAACGTGGAATCTCAGGCAAGATTGGGGTTAAAAAGTAAAGAAGCTGGTTATTCTTTTAGGATCTCTTTCTCTGATACCTCATCATGATTCCAGATCAAAGAGAAATTGTCATGACTAACTTTAGCCTTGAATCATGAGCTGGATACTTCCAGAGTAGATAATAATAATTAATCCTATTGATCCTAAAGCAAAAAAAGCCTTTTGGTGCATTTCATCAGGACTGGAAAGTCTTCACATATAAAATTAAAATAATAATAATAATAATAAAAAAATATACCAATCTGCTGTAGTGAAGTTGTGTCAACTACTGGGACAGTAAATTTAACCTGCTGTTGAAAACTTGCAATAGCAAACCCAGCACTCTTTTAGGAAAGGACAAACCAGTTTGGAATAGCACAAAACCAGCTGCTTTATTGTCTTCCCATACTGCAAAAATCTTCAGCATTCTAACTTTATCCTGAAAATTAAGTGTGTTGAGTAACTAACTGGAAATGTCAAAATATTTGTTAATACCTTGTGGCAATCACACAAAAAAGAGGATGTGCAATTCACATATTCTAAAATTCAGTCCTATTTTATTCTGAACTTTAGGAAACTCTCTGTTTGATTTCACTGGGGTGATTTTGGACAGTTTCTTTGCCTTCTGAATGAGGAAAATAGCATGTGCTTCTGCACACACAGTACCTCACAAACTCTGATTTGATAAATCTCATCCTGACATTATTTGCCAGAAAAATTATTTAGAAAATTTGATCCCAAGATTCAAATCTCTTCCTGAAGAAGATACTGAACTGTATGAGAAATTTTTACCTTATGAGACTTGGTATGAATGTTCGTGTCCAGTTTTCACTCAGCACCTGTGTTGATTTGAGCTTAGCTATTCCTCAGTGATCTCTTTGCAGAATTTTGTATCCAAAATTTGCTGCTTCACGAAGAACCCACAAGAAATGGAAGAGCAGACAGGAGCTAGTAGTCAGGTATGGAAATTTAATTTGAGTATGATCCTTAGGCTTAAATTGGATAATCACAGATACTGTGAAACTGCAGAAAAGGCATTTTTCAGATATACCCTTTTCAGCAGGGTGAGCTGCCAAAAAAATTTAAGAGGGAATTACAGTAGCTGCAAGAATTAACTGCAGAGTCATGCAGGCTGCTAAGCGGGGTGCAGTAGACTGAGGTGGAAGCAGACTCTTACATAATTTAAATGCAGCAAAAGAGTGAGAAATAGCAGATGATGAAGCTTTTCCCACATTCTCACCACACTGTGGGTGTTTATCCTTATCAGAGCTGCAAAGGCAACACAATTCAAGAACTCAAATGCATTTTTTCTAATAAAAAAACTCTGCTTAACATATCTGTCTCGTGGTAGCTGATTTATCCATATAAAAAGGAATGTGAGGATGAAACAGAGAGCCAAGGGAAACAACCCACAAAAGTTCTGAAAGCATCTAGAGTAATTTTTTGTAGTAAAAAGCAATGAAAGAGACAAATAAATGCAATGCATTTCGAGGATGCTCAATAATTATGGGAGAGAAAATAATTTTAAGGCGATGGTAGCAGATTCCCTGGTTCACAAGCCTTGTGGCAAGTTGAGGATCAAAGGAGGCCAGAGCAACTCCTCCCAGCTGGTCAAAGCAAACCAGTTGTCCTACACTTTGCACTTCAAATGGGCCATGCACAACATCACTCTTGGAAGAGAGAAGGAGGAAAGGCAAAGACAACTGGGAGTGTTCAGCACCTTCTTTGCAGTTACAGAAATGCACCTAAATCAAATACCTCAGGCACCCTGGAAGTGCTTGCAGTTAATCTGATCTGTGCATGCTTTCTCTTTTTGTGTGACACATTTCTTTCCACCATGTGGAAATGGCTGCACATTCTGTTGCACTCCTGGGCATCACAACCTCGTCATATTCCTGAAAACTGGATGTAAGAAATACGTGGTTTACACTTGGAGGCTCTCACCTGAGTACAAGGTCTGAAGTTTTCTTCAGGGAAAGCTGTAGATAGGCAGCCAGGAGCACCTTCAGAAGCCCTGCAACCTAGAAAAGTGTCAAATTATTTCAGTAAAATACATGTTTCAGAAGGGGTACAGATACAGTCCCAACTAGCTCCATTAATTTTTCTACCACTCTTTGTAGGATGGATGTAAGACCACATGTTTTGGAAAATTTTTGGTTTTTTGTGATATTCTGGATCTATATACAAGCAAAGGAGGTAGAGTGGTAATATTCAAAGGTATATGAATACTTCCCCCTGCAATGCCACATAAAAATTAGACATAAGATAGCATAAAGGAGTAGGGGAGTGCAGGACAGTTCAGCATTGCTACCTGTGAAATCATAAATCTTAGCTGAGGACAAAAAAAATAAAAATCATCCAGGAGTCTTTTTCTGAACCCAGTGTTTTCCTGTTTATGAAACACACTTGTACAAAACATTGCAAAACTGTTGGGAAGAGGCAAAAAAAAAAAAAAAAAATTCTTCCCTCTCAACTCTGTGCTTAAGAGATTTACATGACATTTTTGTAAGCTAAGGTTAATGTCACGGTGTTGCCAAGGTCAGTGTTGCTATGCTCTTTGTCTTCCAAGGACACACAGAGCAAATGTCACCCATCTGACCCTCTCTGTGTGTCCCCTGAGGGTATCACTCCATCACCAGCAGCTGCAGTAGCAATGTTCACCTCTGAGGAAAGGGGAGGATGCAGCAGGGCAGGACAAGGACCCACCACCAAGCTCAAGAGCAGATGAGGGTGACACCAGCACTTTCATCACCACCTCTCAGTCCCCAGCTTCCCAACAGTTCCCAGAGCAGGGATAGGAATGTTGCTTCTGCCTGCTCTTCTCCTACTACTTCCTCGGCAATATGCTGCGTGATATTTTTAGGGTGGATGTGAATGAACTGCATCCATCCCACTCAGAATACTGGCATATGTTCAAGCTGCCTTCCACCAGACACAAGGTGACTTTTGAGTGATATTTCAGGCTCTCTGCTTCTTGTATTGTTTCATTTAGAGGAGCCTGTTTCACACCACACATTAGTTAATCCCCTAGGCAGCAGTGCAATTTGGGTTTGTTTTCACTTGATCCTTTTTAAGGAACCCCTCTGTGTAGATGAAGGGTTATGTCTTACAGATATGTCTGTGGGTAATCTCTGTGCACATCACAGCTTTTTGGAAGTAAAAAGAAGTCAAATGACAGTGAATCTACACAATCAATTCTGTTTTCACATCCCGTTGATTTCAAAGCACAAACCCGTATTTTTTAATGGTGGTAAAAAAAATATCTTGGCTATGGGTTTCAGGTAGCATTCAACAGTAAAGAGGGATTTCATTCTTACATACAGCAGAATAATCGTGTCTCAATTCCTAATTTTTGCAGGAACTTTAATGAGAGTGTAGTCTGAACTGGCTTACTTCAAAATCTGCTCATCTCTCTGCCAGTCAAAGAGTGGACACATATTTTAGCATGTGAAGTGTATTTTCCACTAATACTCCCTTCTTTGTTTTCTTTTTTATTTTTTCTCTCATTAAATTTTCTTGGAGGAGCTTGAAGACCCCTCTTTTGTTAATTAGGTGCATTCCTATATCTTCCTATATCTCTGTCACCACAAGCAGCTCACATGAGTATTGGTCAGAAGTTACAGTGAAAAAATTGTCTGTATTAATGTCTTTGAAAAATAGATTTTAAACGATCCAGCACCTCATAAATGGGATCCATACAAAGATAATCAATCCCATTAATTAGCTTGTTTTTATCCAGTCTTAACATGTAAAGGAAGGACATGAAACATGAACATGTTTTGTGAGGGCTGTGAATGGTTTAGTGGTGGAGGGCAGATGTGCTCTGGAGAAGCAGCCTGAAAAGAGGCTGCAGCATTGCTCATGGTAATGACAGGACACAGATCACAGGCTCCAGTGAAAACAATTTTTATAATGCAGTTTGAGTTATTTTTGTGACATTGCAAAAATTTTTCATATCATTAAATTATGTCAGAAAGACCAGTCTGTGGTGAAGACAAAAAAGTTGATGTATATATTAATGATGGATTTGGTCTGTAATCCATCTATTTTAATTTTTAATTTTTTTTAGTATTCCTTAATTGCACAGAATCCCAAGTGATGGAAAAGGCATTTTGGGATTTTGTCAGAAGCATTCTGGAGGTTTTGATAACTTATTAAGGAGGATTTTAATCTATTTTACTTCATATTATAGGCACATTTTTCATCCTTCAAGTGGGGAGGAGGGAAATTCCTCATTTTAATTTAATTTCCTAAAGGTCAGAAGATTGTGCTTTAGAAGATGAATCTTTTGGATGGGAAATAAATGAAAGAGAAGCAGATATGTCATATGGCTCTTTAGCAATTATTTTATAATTTATTTATGTTTTCCTATGAGAGAATGTTGCTCTTTTAAAATACAAGAAAACTTAGAAATCAACATCAGTTAACCATAAAATAACACAGTGTGACAGAGCAAGCCTTTTTAGCACATGATGATATGGTGATGACCCCTCAAATGACTTTGTGATGCATATAGACATAAAGGCATAAAATAATTCTTTGAAAAAAAGGAAGAGGAGATGTCTCTTAAAATGTCTCTTAAATCTTAAAATTTGTGACACATTTTATATATTTTATTTTTGTATCACAAAAATCAGTGTGAGTTCTTCCTTAAGATTGTTTTCTTAAAAGGCATATTAGACCATCTTGGCCAACTGTAGTGAGTGCTGCCAATTTGAGAAATCTTTAAGATCTCAGAAATATTAAAAAAACTGGTAGCAACAATGGTAATTTTGGCACTACTATGATGGTTTTTCTGAAAGAAAGGTTGTTTTTATTTGCTAATATGTTCTCTTTAGCCACAAGTATTTTATTCATTAAGAGGTGATTTCAATTACAATAACCTCGAAATATTTTTAAATAAAGGGGATCTGTCCTTTAATCTCTAGGACATTATGATAGGCAGGGAGAACTGTCATAATTTTCAGAATTGAGTTATATTTTCAGGCCAGTGTTAATATTCTTGCTTATGCTAGAAAAGACATAATTTCTACATTTTCCCATGTGGTATTCCAGAATAAGAATTTACTGCAACTAGAAGTTTCATATTAGGTCATTCTAACAACTGAGGGCAGCCAGCTATCAAAAGGATTGTTACATGGTTTACATCTATGAGAAAAACTAGTTCCTCCCATGTGAAAACAAACACAATATTCTATAGCCTACTAACTGCAGCTACAAAACTGTCCAGCAATATTTTTCAAAAACTAAATACTTAGTGGAAGCCAGATGGAATTTCTGTGGCAAACTCTACTGCTTTGTTCTTAACTGGCCTCCTGCAGATGGACCCTGGGCCTGGTGAATGTGGTCATTACAAACCATAGAAAGTCGATTAAACCTTACCTGTGAAATTGGACAACGCGAGAAGATGAATCACTGGCATGTTGAACACACCCAAAATGACAAAGTTTCAATTCTTCAGTGAGGCAATGTACACACTAACATCAGAAATACTGAGCTGCAGCTGCAAAGGAGGGAGAGTCAGCTGCACAGAGCTCCCACAGCTAAGTTAAAGCCACTCACATGAGAATAAATTATCGCACTAAAATAAAAACCCATCACACCATTGACCAGCTCCTCACTGACTCACTATGCAAATTAATTAATGAGGGTAGAATTATATATAAAAAGAAAAAAAACTGACTCAGAAGTGGTCAAACTGAGAGTAAAGTATGTGAAAATGATTCATAAATAGGCAATATGGCAGAAAACTGTAAGAAGAACCATGGATTTTCCCTAATACAAATTTAGCCTGTGAAACTCTGTCCTGTGACCCTGTTCAGACAAGGAAAAAAAAAATCCAAAATTACTGAAAAGAAAGAGTAGTATGAGATGAATCTTTAAGAATCAGGTAATTAAGCACTTCCAGGTTCGTCACAGTAAGAACAAGTAAAATTAAATATTCAGAAAAAATTGTCTAACCTTCTTTTGCTATATCCCTCCACAGTTCATATAGAAACAAGGCTTTATTTGCTTTAAAATGAGAGGCTTAGGGCAATCTACTCTGTAGATATTTAAAGCAATGGATCAGTCACTGGTTAGGTGTGCCCTGCCTCTCACATTTGATTCTAGATGGAGAAAATTTTAGCATAATATAGGGGGCTGGGCTGGATGACCTTTAAAATCCTTTCCAATCCAAATGATTGTCTGAGTCTGTGATTCCATAATAATGTCTCGGGTTTTTTACTTGGATATTTCTTATTTCCATGCACTGGTTCTTTTCTACTCTTTTAAACTTGCTCCACTATCTTGTATCTCTGTACCAATACTGAATAAATAAAAAAAAACAAGAGAAAAGAAAATGTCTTGAATTTGACAAACATCTCTCACCTTCCTGCATTTAACCCTCTTAATTTGGACTCTTCCTAGGGAATACAGATTTCTCTGAGTACTCGATTCAAGGGGATTTTGACAGCAGTCTGTGGGACATCCCACAATAAAACTGTTTTTCAAGAAGTAGCTAACACCTCTGTAAGGAGTTTGGTTATGATTCTCAACCACACTTCTCTCTGACATTACCTCTATCTGTTAAATGAACAGCTACAGTGAGAGGTTACATAGCTACCAGTTTTATTAATTCAGTAGAATTGTTCTGGGATAGCATTTCTTTATCATCCTCCTTCATTTTCCTTTCCAAGGAGAACTTAGTGCAGATAAAATACACTGCCGTCTAGAAAGGTTTTAATACTGTCAGGCACTGGTGTTATCCAAATCCCACCTTAAAAGATGTTTGCCCCACTTATTTTATTCATCTGTACTTAACCTGTCAGAAGCAAAAATCAAATAAATCCCAAGTACTCTTTTAAAATCAATATGTAAATCACACGTTTCTTCCCAGCTTCACTTGGTCTGTCAGAGTTTGACCAAAGAAGGTGGAGTATTTCTCTGTCTGTTTAAATTAAGTGCTAACATTTCTAGTTAGGAGCTTGAAGCTCCTCTAGTCTAGGAGCTTGAAGCTGCAAAAAATCCCTAAAACTTCCCCTCTTCAGCTTGCATATTTAACATCAGAAATTTAGGTCATGAACATTCACAGGGAGATTTTTAAAGTGGCCTACAGAGCGTAAGGACAAGAAATTCCATTGACTTCACTGAGATTTATGCTTTTTCCTTTCATTTTATGGATAATCTCAAACTGAGGACATTTGCTCAGACTTACAGATATGGTGTACTCCATGTTTTTAGTCTTGTGGCTGTCCATCCATATAAAAAACCTGTTACAGTTTGGTGATTTAGTGGCCAGGTTCATCTGTCATCTGGAAGAGGGAGCAGGGAGGACAACTCTATAGCCTGGAAAATATATTCCCTATGAATGAATAGGAAACAGCTCCTTTTGCCCTCTCCCAGGAAAAATGGACTTGTTAGCACAGTAGCTGCATTGCTTTGAGATAACCCATAATTTTCTCACACAGCTTCCTCAGCACTATGAAGAAATTATTCAAGCCCATTTGAACAAGTTTGCTTCACTGTCCTGGAATCAAACCTGCCTGCTGACTCATGAAGGATGCATTGCTTGGTAAATAAAACCACCGGTCACAGATCTTATCACCACCCTTTCAATCTGTTCTACCTGTCTTACAAAGGATTACATGGGAACTGCTGCAATTATTTCTCCAGAAAATTTACCACAAATTTTTTTTAGTCTAAATTTACTTCCTGGCATATTAATTAAACTGTCATTGGGCAGATCTTTCGTGACATTTTTGTCAGATTTATGCTGACATTAGTTCATTTTTTATTTTATTAAGACTGGCTTATGATAATCCTGATATAATTGAGTTCCTTATTGAGTGAGAAGCTTCTGCCACTGTGTTAATACCTGTCAATTTGGCTGCAAAAAAAGGTCTAATTTGAATCCATTTGAGTTCTCTGCATCCAATAAGGAATCTCAGGGCTTTGTTCTAGTCTTATATCCTTTTATTTCCCACTTCGTTTGGCTTACAAAATTTCAGTATCTTTGGATTTTTTTTTAATAATAAATGAATTCTTTTCAAGGATTCAAAATTGCTTGATCCAAAACATGAATAAACACTAGCCCACGTCTTTTTCTAGGTTTCATTTCTGCTCAGGAAAGTTAACTTGTGATCAGCTGTAGTTCCCACTGGCACAAACACACAGCATAATGTCTGTAATGCCATGCCTCTTGGGAAACATAAGTGGGCAAATGGTTATTAAAAGTCAAGTTAATACCTCTTGTGCTCATGGAACTGTGCTGAATTGCAGCCTGAGCTTTTCCATTGTGTTGAAGTTTCTTTTCTGTGGTTGTGATAACATCCAAGATATTTGAGGGAAGTGTGTTTGCATCACTTTCTTAAAAGAACAAAAGCTCTAAAACTGTTTTCCAAGACCAAAGATAAGTTTTATTAAAAATTATAATTTTCAAGTAGAAAAATCCCCAGATTTTCTGGGTGAGAGAATACATCTGGTCTTAAAGAGCAGTTCATGCTTCCCTGACAGCTGCATTCCCCTAGGTATCTTCTTCTCTTGAGTCTTGCTCCCCTTAAATCCCCTCAAAGTTTGTCTGTTTATTTATAGATTAAAGCCCCATATTATTCTTTGCACAGATTTTGTTTTACCTTTTCACCTCAAGCATCTCCCAGTGTCCTCTCATTCTCCTGATTCCCTGATTACCCTCTCTCTGCACTGCAGGACCACCCTCCCTGTCTCATCCCCCAGGAATCCTTCCTGGAAAATACAATCTACCCCTCCCTCTGTGGGGTCTGTGTGGCTCTGTGGAACAGGCAGAACCAGGGGGCTCCTTCCTTCCTTGGCAGCTCTTCAGCCAAAACAAATCAGAACCACATTCCACATACAGTGAGCAAATCAATAAAACAAATTGTAAACATCACCTATAGCAATTCAGGATACAATTTGAGTAGGAAACCTTACTTTCACAGAATCATAATCAGAAATTTCCCAGAATTTTTCCTCACAGACTGCTTCAGCTTTGGCCAAAGTATGGAATGCGTTCCAGTGTTCTGTAATATACTGATTTTTTTAAAAATCACAAAAAAATCCATTAAAATGAGTATTTTCTTTTTCCTACTAAATTATTAAACTTTAATAATATAGCTATTATTTTGAACACTATTCATTTCAACCAGCAGTGTCTGCTTTCATATGCCTTGTGTTTGTCTCATGAGGCAGATGTATGTTCCATATTTTTCCAACCAAATGGTAGATTCACTGTGCATATGCAATAAGACAGCTTTCAAGAAGTGCAATGTACTCCTTTGACTTTCACAGATGCTGCAGCATTAATGCATATATAACAGAACTCCAGAACAGGCCCCGTGCATCCCGTGTCCTCAAGCAGATTTGCAGTGTGCATTCAGCATTCACTGCTGTACAGAAACTCTGGTGTGCACAAGTGACAGGTGTCCTCCCCAGAGCCACAGCCATACATTCTTCCCAGCTTTGTGCAGGGTGTGGCAGGGAAAGGCCACCGAGGAGGAAGATGGCATAAAAAAGCTGTAGCTGCTCTTTGGATATCTCCTCTGGACTGTTTCACGGCCGTTTCTCTGTTGCATGCAGACAGAAGGTGGCCAGGCCAGGACAAGGGTGATGTGCAGTGCTTCAGCACTGGATTGCCAGCTCAGGCTCTCCATACTAAACTATAGGACAAAAAAAGTCATCTAAAGCCACTGGATATAATTATTTTCTCTGCTATTTTTGGATGAAACTTGATGGAGATGCTTCAGTAGTTATAGTGCCAGATGCAATAACAGAAGCTGTGATAATGGCCCATTTTTTTATCTCTTGAGGAAAATTCCAAGTACTCAAAAGAACGTGAAAACAAACCTCATGGCAGTAATAACTGAGATGTGCCACCATCCAACAACAACCCTGACAAGCAATCACTCTACATTACATTCAGTAAAACTTCACCACAAAGCAGCTTTCTATTCAGATAGAAAAAGTGCCACATAAATGACTATAGAAATCAGAAGAAAACTAGAAAAGATGGATAGATTTCTGGGAGTTTCCCAATAATCTTTCAAATTGATATGACCATAACTAATCAGATTTAACCAATCTATTATTTGTCATGTTTAACTGAGCCAGGGCACAGATGTCATGACTCTTAAGTTTGCAATTCTAATGTACCCCAGTGAGGTTTTGAGACTGGTTGATACATGTTGGATGAAATTTTCATTTTCTTTTTAATTTGCTTTTTTTTCTAATTGCATTTCTCAGTTTTAGTTTGCTCAGATTTTCTCCTGCCTGTTACTCTCTATTTTTTTCTGCCATGCTGATGTATGTAGAAACAAAGTTAGGTGGTGTCACAGACTTTTGGATTTGGAAAATAAACTACAAAACTGCAGAGGAAGTTTGAAAATAGTAGGTTAAATTCTTTATTTCATATATACACTGTTACTGCAAAAGCATTGAGCATTATGGGATACAACTAATCCCATCTACAACAATCTGTGTGACAGAATGTTGTAATGACTTCACCATAGGACTTTTGATGGAAATGATTCATGAAACTACATAAAACAGCCCCCCCACCCCCAAATATATTTTTAGGACATAAAGCTCCATAATAGAGCTTGAAGTAAAAGTCTGGTTTTATCAGGTGCTGGGGTTCTTGGTATTCTTTATTTCTTTATTTCTTTGTTTTGTTTTGGGTTGTTTGTTTTTGTTGTGTTTGTTGCTTTTTTAAAATCTTTGAATAAGTCATGGTGCGCTAATTTTGCAAGCTGAACATTCTGAGTATTCAAATCTATTTCTTGCCTTTGAAAAATGTACAAGTTTCTTGTATACTTCACTGGATTTTTTAAAAATGTTAACAAATTTTTCTCTGATTTTTAACAAAATGCCTCATTGTGTTCATAGGGAGTTTAAAAGGAAATAAAAAAATATGTTTTGAGGTCTTCTCAAGAAATGAAATGTAGCCAGAACTAGTTTTATTATACAAACTAGGGTAAATTATCTGTAAATAATAAGTGTCTGTTCTGAACACAATAGAAAAATAGAGAAGTGCAAGCTAAGAGTTGTGGTAGTAAGTAATCCTTCTTAAAATAAACTATAGTGTTTTATGCATTCATTATTTGGTTATGGCCAAGGGAGGGAAAGCAAGAGAGAGGGAAGGAGGAAGGGAGGGTAGGATTTTTTACAGTATTTGATTGCATAATCACCAGTTCACTTCACGCTGAGATCCCTTTGGAAATTCTAAGCTATATATCTTAATTCCCACCTCCATTTCTGATCAGCTGATACCTAGTGTTTTTTTTACTGAAGTCTGTGGCATTGGGCCTGAACTGAAAATATTAATGCAAGCACCATCTTCATGTATCATTAAAATGTGGGTCAAAGTCAACGCTGTAATTTTTTTACTATTGATTTTGGTTTTTATTTTTTGTTTTTTATTTTTTTAAAATTTTTTTAAAGACTGCCTTATACTGTTAGGGACTGCTGACTCTGGCAGCCTGTAAACATGAGGCTCCATGCTCCAACCAGCAGTGCAGGTGAGCTGGCATTCCCAAAAGCAGACATATACATGTAAAAATCAGATATGACACAGAGAAACATTTCCCAACACAGATGGCAGCAGGGGCCTTGTTCAGGCCCTGGTCATGCCCCTGTGACAGCCTTGATGATGTCTGCCCTGCTTGGCATTTTGTTTTTGTACACCTCTGTATTTGTGGAGATGAGAATTCAGTCACAAGCCCATATTAATACTTTTTAAGAAGACCCAGCTAAAACTTTATAAGTGATAGATAATCCATGGTAGAAGCTGTTCCAGCTGATGTGTATGTCACTTATAAGTGACATGGACAGATTTCTGCCTCGTACCTATCTAGTTGTTTCCATATTAAGCATATCTAATTTTAATTTCCAGGCACTGGACATATTACTTCGATGAATTATACACTAGAATCTCCTCCTTCCAAATGATTTGTCCACAAGAGCTGCCTACAAAAGCATCAAGGTATTTAATGATTGTGTTTCCATAAATACACTAAATGTGTTTAATTGACATAAAGTGCTGTTGAAGGAAATCAGCTGTCATCCCCACATAATAGTCCTGGCTTCTTCTCATAACACAGCCTTTAATTGCACAGACTGGACTCTAGATGGATCCAAATCTGGATACCTGCTTCAGGAGACTTTTTGATTTGGCCCTGTCACTTATGGACATGCAAAAAACAGGACCAGACTGGAAGTATCATTAGATAAAGCTTTCATCCATTTGTACTGTGGGTGTTTTGTGCCCAGCACTAGCTGTATTATTCTGCAGATTCATTTCTACAGTTTGCATATTACTACTTGATGGTGCAAACTCAGGCAGGTTTGAGTGTCTCAGTGGAAGACACTGGCACCTCATCCCCATTGGTCTCTTCCAAAATAATTTCTAATTTTTATGGCCCATGAACTTTTTTTATTGATTTTTTTCCCTCCCAGATCAAGGAAAATGCCTTATACTTTACACAGAGATCACTCTCTCAGTCAAAAATGTTGTCCTAACCAATCATATGCAAATACAGGCTTCCTGGGCTTCTAAATTGTTCTCTAAGATTTTTCTTTCCAGAGTGGTTTTTTATCCTTTAAATTGAATGTTTTTGTGGATGACAAATTTAATTTAAACAATCTATTTGCATATATTAAATAAAACATTACATCTAACTGTTGATCCCAAAGTGCTGCTTCTTCAGTAATCCATCATTTTCATTATTTATTACAGCCTCGACCCCTGTGTCATCTCCAACTTTTTACCAAAAGGTGGCTTTCCAATCTAATCTAAGTCACTGACAGAGATACCAAATAACATAGAAAGAGATGAGAAAGATGTACTAATTGCAGCTAATTAGTAGAGCAGAAGTAAAACTTAAGGGTTTATCAATTGAACACTAGATAATTCTATTTTTTCAGTTTTATATATGAATTGTTAACACAAGAGAGGTCCTTAACTGAGTTAGAAAGAGACATCTGTGACTCTACCATCAGTTTCCCACCCATGGCTGAGAGCAGATTTACCTGCAGGACACCTTCATGGGACAGACAGTGGCACATTCTGTCTGTGGGTTACAACTTAGTGACAGTACTTTGCACTTCTTTGTTAGAAAATATTTTTTTTACTATTTTGCTTGTGTCTCAAGTTTTTTGTGCTGCTCAAGTTATTCAAAGTTTGGAGCCATCTAACTGGTTTTCCATTAAAATAAAAGTCCTCAATTATCTTTTAAAATCCTAACAAGGTATTAGATGGTTAATAGTATTTTTCCAGTTGAAATTATTTAACATTTTTCTAAGAGTAGATGTGTTTCCTTTTGTAGATGTGATCCTTTTGTTTCCTTTAGGTCTCAGCACATCAGCCTGAAAAGCTATTGACAGGAGGAATGTGAGCTGTTGCTAAGTTACAGTTGCATGATAAGGGCCATGATGGTAAGGGCTCTGCTGAATCTAACAGGGAGGTGAGTCCACCTTCAAGTCAGGGTCATGGGAAAAGCCCTACTTGGGTCCAGAAAGAGATGGAAAGGAAAGCAAATTTAGGAATTTTCCACCCCTCTGTTTTTTGGGTCTAAGAAGCATTAGTTAGACTGAAAATATTTTGTACTATGTACAGAAATAACGCAATATTTAGGGTGGGATTTTTAAACAATTAGAAAAATTAATTGCAAAAAGGATCCAAATTATAAAGGGCCAGACCCACCCTGTACTGTCAGTGGGCTGCTGTAAGAACTTTGGGAATTATGGCCCCCTGGCATAACAGCAATTGTTATCCAAATAAAACATTTCATTGCTGCTTGGTTGCTATGAGCATTCAGGAAGATAAAATAAAGATTGATGGAGACAGAACACAAAAAGTCTAGATGTCACAAAATTTAAGCAAAGAGTTTAATGTAACATATTCATTTGCTTTAGTTTTCATCCATGACAATTCTTCAAATAAAACAAATCTTAACTGCAGAGAGGGGATGGGCTGAGGTTTCAAAACATAAGCACATAAATATTCAAGAATATCAATATTATTTTTCAGGCATGTTGAGTGAAAGCTAAAATAATTTCTCTCAGTTTCAGTGATCCACAAGACATACTGTGTAAGCAAGTGCTGTAGCAGAGCAGGGAAAAGTGATAATCACATTGGAAAGGATTTCATCCCACTCCTAAGATATGTAAGAAAGACAGATGGGATGAATCAACCTGTGCTGTACCTTTTTTCCTCCACTGAATTTAATGGGAACCCCAATGGTTATTCAGACAATTGTCTTGGATTACATTGGGTGAAGTGAATTCCCTGCCAATTTACCTAACCATTATGGTAAATAATTATATTTTCAAGATGTGTATGTGAAATGAATGAAATCTATAGGGTGAACTATATGAATAGTTTGTGATTCTGACAATCAGTGCTTACAACACTGAAGAAGTGGCAGCTGATAGCCTAAGATATCATTTCCTGAGGGAAATAAGCCCATCATAAATATTTTCTCAGAGACATGACTAAGAAGTTCAGGAGTTAGAATTATTTTATTTAAGCTTTTTATTTACTTTGTAAAACCAGAACAATTATAAATTGAATGTACTAACCACAAATTGATTTATCCTTTTTATTATTTTTTAAATGAAAAAGCCATGTTTGACTCTGGGTAGCAGGTAGGCCCACATTGTCTCTCATAGTGTGGATGCAATAACTAATACATAATTTTATTAATTTTTATTTTAAACATGACTATATTAAAACCAGGAGTTATCTAAGCTGAATTTGGAAAAGAGAAATAAATGCTAATACTAGTATATTCAATGAAGGAATGGGGTAAATTGGGTTAAGCACATATCCACATGGGAATGATGGTGAATATTTTTACAGGGGGATTAACACATTCATAATTCATATATACTTATAATGTTTTTTCAAGTCTGTTACTCTGAAAAATTATACAAGAACAGTCAAACTGAGTGACAGCTAGTAGCAAATTTCTCATAGATCCAGAATACTCAGAATAAATTTCAGAAAACCTGAAGAAAGCACATCTTTATGCAGAGACTTATCAGTGTTCATGCTTTAGTTGAAGAAGTTTTCACTGTTACTGCTTGTGCTAAGTTGACTCTGTTGATGAGCAAATCAGCTTCACTTTTCCAGTGAATGCTTACTTAATAAGAAAATGTTTTAAGGCCTATCATACAAAGATATTTTTTCAAAGTGATACGTACATCTTTTTCCCTTGGGTTATATAAAATTAAATTAAATAAATATCCTATAAAATAAAGGTAATATTGCAGAATGATGTTGAAACTATAGAGAATATGGCTGGGCACTGCAAAGATTGGCATTTTGCATTAAGCCATGTGAGGAAAGGAACTAGCAGGAGAATAGATACAGACTATGGCATTTCCAAGTACTGACACACACAAAATATCCCTTCTGCTCAGTTAATCAATCATATTCTGCTAGATGAACATATTATCCTTCCAAGAAAAGAATGCAAACAACAGATGCCAAGGAGAAGGCTGAAATGCTTACTAAGATATTTTTCTGTGATCTCTTTCACTCACTCTCTGTCTATATATACAGACACATTTTCAAATACTGGCAGAACACTTTGTGTAACAATTTCTAAGAAAGCTAAAAAGAGAAAGGAGCGGTCCTGATAAAGGGAAGTGGAAGGATGGGCACAAGTGCTGTGAACAGCATCAAATGCAGTACCTTGTGCAGCTATGAGGAGTGACTTTTTTTCTCCTAAAATTCTGTGAGAATTCATTATAGTGCAAGAAACTATCTCAAGTAGTTGACTGATTTTCAGAGGTTTTCAAAAGAACATGGGGACAGATATCAATAGAATATTTAGTAGCTATTTTTAAGAAAAATGAATATCAAAATAGTGCTAGTGTTGGAGACCAATTGGTTCATGACAAATGACAGAGTTCATATAATTGAGGTCAAGACAATTACAAGGCAGTGCCTTTAACTGCACTACTCCCTAGTATAGCATAGAGCTTTTTTGTAGATCAAGGAAAATGAGGAATCACTAATACAAACCCAACATTTACAAAAACTACACTGACTCAGCAAGAGCCAGATTAGCTTCAGTAAAAGTCTTGCTCTTTACATTTGTATGTATGAGAATTTCTTCAGAAAATATTATAAAATGTGAGTAAACAAAAAGAATAGGATTGTCCCTGTTAATTTGTTTCCATCTGAATGCTAATGAGGATTGAGTACTGAAACAGATAAAAATCCTGAGTGTGAAATTATCATGGTTCATAGTTAACATGGCAAATTCTTTCAGGTCTGTTCTTCTAAAAATCAGTAATAAAGATTTCTTCCTGTTCTTCAATGCCAATACTGATAACAATTTTTTGAGCTGATATGAAGTCCAAAGAGACAGGGCACATCAGATTAGTTGTGTAAACCTCAACTCATAAAAAAAATAGTAGAAAGTGGGATTCAGTGAAGACAAAGCACTTTATACAAGAAGCAGCTCTACTCCTTATCACATTAGCCTCATTTGGATGTGTTTACCCAGATACAATTCTTATTCATAATTTTGGCCATTTTTTTAAGGCTGAGCATTTTTTTGAAAACCTGCAAGCATTTTGTAAAATAAACTTTATGGCATAGGTGTGGAAAATGCATAAGGGTAAGGAAGAAAACTGCTTCCACAGTCAATCAAGTCTTCCTCATAAAATTAGTGATGATAGTTTTATCATTCATCAATAATCAACATCCTGAAACATCACACAATTTCCCACATTTTCCTAAGCTTTTCCTTTTAGAGCTAGAATACCAAATCAGATGTGTTTCTCACAGTGAAAGTAGAAAATTTCTGTGGGCATTCAAATTTTCCCAGATTGTCATCTGAATTATTTAGCTGATGCTACTTGCCACCTCAGATGCTGTTCAACAGTACATGTACTGTTACATCAGCAAAGCAGAGCAGAGCAGATATCCTCCAGAACCCTTCTTAGTTTGTGAACTTGGGACATCACATACAATCTTGTATAGTTTATGTTTTCTAATGGAGCATTTTTCTCTAGCAGAGTTCCATCTAAATCCTTAATACATTAAATAATCTTGATTATTAATTAAATTTATTAAATAAATTAATGATAATTAATTAAGATAATCTGAATACATAGGAAAATAGATTCTTAATATGATTTAAGGCTACATTTTAACATTTAACATTTCAACATAACCCGTACAACGTTTTGGGAAGTTATGACATGTAATGCCTGACAAAATAGAGAAGAAATGTAGCCAAAATTTACCCATAGTGAAATTGTTGGTGGTGTTTGATAATCTTTGTAAAGGTAGAAGCTTAAAATAATCAAGGATTACTCTTACCCCATCATGTCTATTTTAAAGAGTGTTCCATCCTAAACTTTCTGTTGCTGGCTCTGGACAACTTTCTATTAGCAGAGCCCCTTCCACTTAACACAAGAAAAGTGCATAGAAAAGCAGTTTAACAGTGAGAAATATGACAGCACTTAATAAAAATGAGAAATTATTTACTTAGCCTGTATTTTTCAAATATCTGACAACACCTGCAGAGGTAAAATTCACTTCTAAAAAACTAGGAATAGACTTAGCTGTAGGTTGTTGGGTTGGGTTCAGCACACAGAATGTGAGGCATTCCCTAGTGGAATAACTTTCATCATTGTGACTTGGCAACAAATGTTTGTGAAATATGAATATGGCAGCTTCACTCATTATGCTGTCAAAGGATGAGAAATGTTCAGAATTTTGCAGACTTTCTTTCTGGTGAGACTAAATTTCAGGAAGAAATGATCTTCCTCTCTCGCTGCCCAGGTCGTTAGGAGGCACTGCATAGGAACCTTACAATTTCTTCTTGTGTGACAGAAGGCCAGCTCTGGAGTAAGCTCTTTTTTAAAAAAAATTAATTTGTATTTGTGTTCTGTATCACAGTCAGGTTTGGAATAAAACTGATTCATAACAGTGATCCCATCCTAAGTGGATCTTCCCAGTACACCCCCATGATCAATTTTTATGCAAACTATGATTTTGTATGAGCAGTATGACTACGAACATACTTTGAAAACAAAAGTAAAGATTAAAATCTCCTACACCTATGGAGGATGTGAAGGTGATGTGATTCATGGTTTTCAGGGCTAATCTCAGTTGCTGCAGAGGCTCTGAAAAGTGATGGGAAAAGGCAAAAGCTTGACTGCAGTAGATTTTCTTCAGGTATTTTCTCAGACTGCCATGCTGTACAAACAATGCAGCTTTATAAAAATTAGATTGTTTTATTAAATTTTTCTCAGAAGGTAAATAATTCATGTCTTCATCTTGTGTCTGACCTTTTCTTGGGAGGAGGTCTGATTATATGTCTTCTTTGCTGCAGCTAAATATTTGTTGGGGTTTTCTGTTTTATCAAATTCACTTCTGTATTTATCTCTTATAGACTTGCCTTCTGTGCAGCTGTGCCTGCCAGAAAAGATATGTAACAAAATTTAACCTTCTGCAAATGTAAGCAGCAGGGGTATTATGCTATGCAAGGAAAATCTTACATCTTTCCCTTCATCTTTCGAGGAGCTCTTGCTTGCTTCCTAACCTGATACTATAAAATGCACTTTTCAATGCAGTTTCACATTTCAACAGAATTTTTTATGGCAAAATCTTCAGTGCTAATGGATCACTGTATTTCTTCCTTTTACAGGTGGTTTCTTAAGATGAGTTCTTGTGCTGCCTCAAGAATGACTTCTGCTGACTGATGATCTGTGTGACAAAGGGATTGAAGCTGCTAAATCTATATGTATAGCAAAAGAGAACTAATTGCCTTTAGTTAGGAAATCCAAAATGCATATTGCCTTTGAAAACCACTGAAGCCAAAATACAGCTTGGGGCAGGGGAATGGGTTGGGGAAGGAAGCTGCAGTCAGCAAATTTGGGAAATGAAATGGGAATTGAAGGTGCTCTGGAGTTTATTATTATAGGAAAGTGGTTCTGTTTTTCAAATTATGTTAATTGACTGTAATAGTGAAAAGAATGAAACCTTCTGCCCAAAACTGAAACTCTGAATAATGTTTTCAGGCTGAGTGAAATGTGAAAAAAGGAATGAAATGCTACCTCACAAACATTGTGTCTGATAATATTTCTAGTCAGAAGAACTAAGATAAATGTAGCAAAAGAAAGAAAAGAATTTTGATTTGATTGGGAAATAGAACACAATTTGCTATTATATTTCAAGGCACATATTTTGAAACTTGAATTTAAAAATAAATACTGGAATTACATTGTCCACAGAATGCTACCTTGTGACTTTCCAAGAATGACATAACTAAGTCATTTTTCAAAGTTCTTGTTGATAACAGAAGACATTCAAAAGGAACTTAATATACGGAGTCAAAGTACTCCAGTACTATGACTGTCAGAAAATATAAGGTAATAGTAAATTCTAGTAGGTGTTATCTGAGAATATTTTAAAGAAAAATTAAACATGATTATATCTGTCAATAATATCTGTGTTGACACTGCTCAAAAATGGTTTATAAGTTTTTTTTTCCTCTGGAACACTCCTCTAGAGTATTTTTCATGGAGTTGGGAAGAAACATCTCCATAGAGGACCTGTTGCATAATTTCCTGTTATGGGAGTTCCTTATCTGCCAGCACAGAAGACTGAGTATCCAGATTCAGTAAATAATCTATGTTTCATTTATTTTCATGCCTATTTGTCTGTCCCAGAATTCTGTCTATCCCAGAATACTCTGAAATATCCCTAGATATGGCTGCATATAGGACTCTGTATACCTATGTCTTTAAGGGACTATCAGACTTTTTCTCTTGCACCTGGTATATCCTTGCTATGTCTCTTCTCATGTCTTATCTTACCGAAGTTTATTTTTTCTGAACAGCATTGGAAACATTCATTGCATTCTTACTGCATTCTCTGAAAGTTTTCTTGTTTATTCTTATTGGTCTGTGGACAGCTTTGTTTTGTGTTGAGGAATATTAACCAGCCACACGTGGTTGTCTTAATTACTCTGAGGAATTCAGAATTGTTCTAGCTGCCTATTGATATGGCTTCAGGTGAAATAAAAGGCAGTAAAATGCCAAATAATTTCCATTCGAAGTGAATAGTCTATAATCAGCCACCCACTGAAAAGTAACTGATGACATTCATGGGGGTAGATGGCAAAGTTTTAGTGGGGGAAGATGAGCAGCTGCTGGGGTGTTCTCTCACAGATCAGTTTCCTAAATGTCCAGCTGTCCAGTGTGGAGGAACTCACTGCACATCAAAGCTGAGCCTGTCAGGCAGGTTTGTGTGATGTAAGCGAAAACAGGTTTTAAAAAGGAAACAAAAACACCTCAAAACCAACAACAGAGAAAAGAGGACTGAGTGAAAGAGTGAGAAATAACAGAAATCACTGATATCAGAGAAGGAGGAAGAGAAAGCACTCCAGGAGAGGGGCAGATATTCCCTGTAGCCCATGGAAAATCCATGCTGGAGCAGATTTCCTGCAGGAATGAAGCCTGCAGAGAGCCCATGGCAGAGCAAGGGAAGGGACAAAGAGAAATCACTATGAACTGACCATAATCTCTTCATCCTCTCTGTGCTGTCTGGGCTGGGGATAGAGCAGCCTGCACTGAAGGAATGAATCTATTTTAATTGTCAATAAATGAAGTTAATTTTCCCCAAGTCTGGTTTGCCAGTAATTGCTAAGAAATTCCCCTGTCTTTATTTTAACCCGTGAGCTTTCTCCCTCCTGTTTGTTCCGAATGTTGGCCCCTGTTCTGACACGTGGAGGGAGAGAGGGAGTGAGGGGCTGGCTGGAGTTTGGCTGTGAGACCCACCACAGAAACACACAGCTTGTGTAAGGACAGAATCAAAATGTGAAGGGTGCTCACTTCACACAGCCTGTGGTAAAGATGAGGAAAAGAAAGATTTATGGGGAATCAAATGGTTTGATTTTGTATTTGCTTGTTTTCAAAATCAAAAAAAGTAAACCAAAACAAATATGATTCAAACAAATTAAAACCTAAAGATTCAATATAACTTACAGGAATATTTGTAAGAAGTACTATCACAGTGCTATCATAGTACACAGTACTATATAGTACAGTACATAGTACATAGTACATAGTACATAGTACTATCACTAATCACAGTAAGAATACACCCTAACAGTGCAAAATCAACTTTTAGAACTCATTGCTATGAATGCTGACAATAATAAGACTAAGCAGGTTTATAAGAAAACTTAAGAATTTGCATAGATGTTGAGAATGTCCACATTTCAATTGCAAAGGATTAAGAGAAAATCAGAAGAGGATGACTGAAAGCATGTCTTCCTGCCAGCTCTCTACAAGATTTCTTGCACTTCCCTTTAAAGAAAATTATATTTGTGCCAGTATGAGACAAGCTATTATCTCCGTCAATGCTCTGTTTTGCTCAAGTTTTTCCTGCACTTTTACTTGCCAAGTGAATAGTTAAAAAATCACTAGCAATTGAGTTCCAAATGGCTCACCAGGTTGATTATCTAATAAGGACAATTATTCTTTAATCAGCATGATGCAATTTTAAGCGTGAGGCTTTGGAAAAGCAAGTTTGGAAAAGGAATCTGGCAGAATTTAGGAGGAATTTGTCACTAATGGTAAGAATTAGCTGCTTCCCACAATCAGAGAAAAGGATGATTTAAAAAGCTAAAAAAATATATTCTCTTTCATTCAGAATCAAATCCACCCAGAAGAGACACCTGACCTGTTCCTTGCTTGTTTCACCACCCTTATCCTGTGCAATGACAATGTGCAGAACCCATTTTCTGTCCCAATATCAAACCTAACTTCCTCATGTCCTTTGGTGAGTGAGAAAATGTTTATCAGCATCTATCTAGAAGTGTTTCATGCATTACAAGGTATCTCAGGTTGCTCTTTTATGCTCTACAAAAGCCGGATCCTTCAACATTTTCTCATGGGTTATGTCTTCTCTACCTGTAATGCTTGTGCTGTCTAAATTCTCCCTGATTTACCTGAATTTTATTTAAAAGTGCAGTGCCCAGACTAAGCAGACTTTTTTCAGATGAATCCTCTACCAGAGTAAAGTAAATGGAAAAAATTACCTCTTTTATCATATGTATAACATTTGTAATATTCCAATTTAACCTAAGTTAAGATTCTTTAATTCATTTTATGGTTCAGCACTCTGGGAGAACAGAGTTCACAAACAAGGAGGGCAATTACACTCATAGTGCACCTTTTACAAATTTAGTAACCAATTTTAAACTTTATTTTTTAAAGACTGACGTCCTATTTTATTGTATTGGTCAGCAATGCTCCCTTTGAAGACTATTAGATTTGAGTTTCTAAAAAAGTCAATATGGTTTACTTACAGAACTCATTTTATAAGAGAAATAGATATATAACCAGAATTTTGATTGCAAGTTCTAATTAGGTGAACTTATTATTTAATAATATGCTAAGAAATCATATGTATGAGAGAAAGAAAATATTTAAAACTTTCAGCATCACCAAACTTTTGTTATTTTTAAGTAATTTTTATGCAATATATTTAATTAACAAAATATATGAATCCAATCATGCTCCCTTTTAAAATTAAAAAAAAACTACAAAATTTCAACATTTTTTTCTGAAAAAAGAAAATACCCTGCTTAGTAAAACTTTCCCTTGCAATTTCTTCTTTGTCTCACAGGGTTCAGAGGTGAGAAGAGGTGGAAATTGTGGCCTACAGAGACAATTTGTTATTATCTAGGTTACACTTCTTGCCTCTGACTCTCACGCCAGTGGAAGCAGTGGTTATTACAAGTTCCAACAGTTATAATAAAAAAAAAAAGGAGCAACAGTTTTACACCTAAATATTTATCCTATACAGTCACTGTATAAAAAAAGGACATGTGAAAATATTTGGGGCTGTTCTTATGCAGAGATAACACAACCATGGATCAAGAAAAGTTTTCTGCCTTCCTTCAAATTGAATCTGTAGTAGGAATATTTCTGTACAGCTGTCCTCAGTCAGGATCACCATGAGCCTGAATGACAGAGAACCAAGGTTATTATATCATTTACTGTACCAATCTAGCCTTCATGTTTATTTCTATTTTGAGATTGATTTCCTAGGGAAAGTAAGTTTATATGACCATGCTTTATATGACCATGATGACTGGGTGTATGTTTGTGTCCTAGATAAATCTCTTAGCCAGTGGGGAAAAAAAAGTTATAAAAAAAGCAAAAAAAAAAAAACCCTCACCAATCTCAGATTAGTTAATTTCCTACAATTCCTGGGAAATGAGTAGCTGGGAATAAGACAGGGACCTCCTGAACACCTCCTGTAATGCAAAGGCTGCAGTATGACCAGGGAACGTGACTGACAGGTTCATCTGTCAATTCAATAACTAAACTGCCTTGATTCTGCATCTGTGCTGCAGCCTGGCTCTGGGTCTGTGGTAATCATCAGTGGCAGCAATCAGTGAGGGAAAGGAGAACAAGTTGTCCACCTCTAATGACACTGAACTCTTTTACAGCTCTGCAGTGTCACAAATGTGTTTTGGTGAAGATTAGTGTAGCAGGAATGGACTGGACTAGGACACACCTCTGAATGTCCAGTCTGTCTTGAGAGGACATAAGATCATTTCTCAGAGAGGCTCCTGCTGGCCTCATATCCTACTGTGCTCCTTAATGGATTATCTGCCATATTACATAAGAGATCAGTGACTTCCTGCTATTCAGTCTACAATAAATTAGGTATTAATTAACTTTATAAGGAACTTGATGAATGAGTGATGTGATAAAATGCTATCCATTACAATGGGTTTATCTATTCTTCTTAGCTCAAACAACTCCATCCTGGATGCAATTTTTCTCTAGTATTTTATTAAAATGTAATGTCATTTTAACTTTTTATTTCAGTGAATCCATCTTGTTTCTTATTTCCATTGAGAAAAAATGGTTAAACCCAATTCCAAACTTCCCAGCCTGTCTCCATAACAGAAGCGTTCCAAGCCTCAGATCAACTTTGTGGCAAATTTTTTTATAAGAAACATATCATGGTTTTCAATCTTGAGAATGCAATACTGAAAGCTAAAGGCAAAGAGAAAGCACCATAAAATTCTGAATGAGTTTAAGATATTAAATTAAAACTGGACACAGTTATAAACATTCAAATTATAGAACATATTAACACTATAAAGCATAGCTGAAAGTAGAACTACTACACTAGAGAAAAAAATCAGGTCTTCAAGGAATGGAGAAGCTAGTTACAGAATTGCCCTCACTTGTGGAACAAGGTGAATATACAAATTAATTTCTTAGCACATCATATTAGTACCTCTCCTCTATCAGTCAGATAAGGGATATAGGACATGTTGCAGACAATGCTTACATTGTGCAGTGGTGCTGTGAAACAAGGTAATATTTTACACAGAGAAGCAGTACACAGATTAAACTACTTATCTTTATGTAACAGAGTCAGAGATACAGATGAGAACAAACAAGCAAAAAGATAATTCCTGACTCCAGCTCCTAGGCAGTAATTACTAGGCAAGATGAATTCCCAGCTTTGTAAAACTGTGAGGAAATTATGTGGCACCTCTGCAACCAAATAATTTCACTAAATCTATTTCATTAAGGAAATCTCCCAATTTGTGAGCTTGATATGTGTCATCATCTGTCACCTTGAGATGTACACACTAGATTTTTGTATTAGCTCCATGAGAAATATGGGCAAGGCCCTTTCATATGAAAGTGAGAAATCCCTAATTGTCAAAAGAGCTTCTATAGCAACAAAAAAAGAATATGAATACATCAAATGGTGGAAAAATAATTGCTTGAAAATATAAATACAACTACAAATGTCTGTGTGTATTTCTGTATTCATTAGTTATGTCCTCAGTATGTTCCATGACAGGAATTTCTGGTGCAAGTTCTGTAATGGTTTTAATGAAAATTAGTACAGCCAGAGTGAGCACAACACAAAGCTATATACAGGCACCATAAAAGGCTATAGTGCAGGGTTTCTGTGCTGCAAGATGCAAAAAATCCTACAGGACCCCAACTGAAAACAGTCATCTTGGTGATTCTTGGTGTCTCTTTTTCAATCTCTAAATATTTTGGATTACCATATAGAGTTATTTCCTTTGGGAGCATCAGAAAGAATTTTTTCTAAAGACATCATTATGCTGCAATTTGCCTATAATGGTGTGAAGCTTATTAGTCCACCTTCCATATTTTTTACATTTTCAATTACTGGACTTTTTTTTTCCCTAGGTAGGAACAGGAAGAATGTTTTAAATCTTTATGTTGTTCACAGAAACACAAGGGGTCCCAGTAAGTTTTTCCCCTCCATCAGGACCCTATGTATTGCTATCTCCACTTCAAAATAAGAGAAGCTTAATGCAGTACTAGAGTAGTGTAACTCCTTATCTTCTTTCACATTTCAGATCTGCTTGTGGGGCACGATGCAGTGTGAGTTTCTAAAGAAGCTCTGAGCAGTTCTCTTGTCCTCACTGAGTTGTTCAGTGGCTTCAGTGCCAATACTGCTAATGAGGCTCAATCCAGTCCTGAGCATCAGCTGATATACTGGAACTAGCCTGTATCAGGCTCTGTATTATTAAATTACTAGAAGAGAAATGGTTCAAAGAGTGATCAAATCCACCCAGAAGAGACACCTGACCTGTTCCTTGCTTGTTTTGCCACCCTTACCCTGTCCAATGTCAGAACCCATTTTCTGTCCCAATATCAAACCTAACTTCCTCATGTCCTTTGGTGAGTGAGGAGAAAAAAATGTTTATCAGCATCTATTGCTGATAAACATCAGAATCTTGCAGCATCAGATTCTTGATCTCCCTAAGTATTGCTGCCTATAAAATCTAGTTAAATAAAAAATAATGTGTTTTTTCCTGTAGCTGTAGTTTCAAGAGGAAAAATACAGACTTAACTGAAAGACCCTGTGAGAGTCTGTTTATGTTGTCAACTATCTTTGAATCCAGGATCAGGTACCCTTTCATTCATTTTGAGAATCTAGCATACTCATTTCATCACCTGGAAGTAATTTTCTTTTTCCATGCTTGCAATTGTGAGAAAACCTTTCATAAATTTAATATCACCTTTTTAATGATAATTTTTATAAATTCCTCTCCTTTAAGTTTTTCAAAGTAATTTCTTTCAAATGTCTAATTGCTTTGAATAGATGAAAAATAAATGGCAAGTTGCAGCAGAACTCATTGCTTAACCATGCCAGATATTTTAATTATTTAAACAGCTTATCTCTGAGGACTTCCTTTCATTAGTGTAATGTTTTTGTAGGCAGAACTCTCTGCATGAGGATTTGTGAAAGACTGAATTCTTTATATTGTATGTGTCACAGAAATTTTATCCTCACACAGTCAATAAAAATAAATATATTAAAAAAAACTAATAAAAACTACTCCAGAAATTTCTGTTGCTGAATCTCATCTTCCTTTCCTCAGCAGTATGATGATAACACCACTTTTCATACACATACTGGACTTGTTTTCTTTTATGCTTCCTCTGTTTCTGATGGGTTTCTGGCAACTTGTGTTATTCCAGCTCTTGTGAAGGGGGCACAGAATCTCTCTGAGTATGGATAGGGAGAGTTAATAATGTTTCTGTCTATTCCTCTGGGCTCAGTTAGAAATAAATCCTGGGTTCAGCAGTTGTGGAAACAAGACTCACCCATGAGGGACTCCTACATGGCCTTTCCCCAGCACCTCCATAGTCCCACGCAAGCATCAGCTTCCTCCCCTTGTCCCCCACAGCCGAGGGAGCACCTCTTGACCACAGCTCTTCCCCAAAAAACCCAGCACAGATCAAACCTTCAGGCCAGGAGAAGCTCCACTGCCCTGGCTTCACACATCAGCAACTCTTATTTCAGCCTTCCTAGGTGCAAGCACATTCTCACAAATCCAAACTCAGTAGCTGCCCTTTGAGACATCACTTGCATCTGTTAACCCTGAAGAGTCTGTGAGAGACTTCCACTCTGTGGGAGAAGAAATTTTCCAAAATAACCTTTCAAAGTTTTTGTTGTTTTTTTATTTGTTTGTTTGTTTTTTTGACACAGACTATGGAGCATAGAAAAAAATTACCTCTTCTGAAGTTAGCAATTATTTTATTCTACTTTGCCCTTTGACCTGGAGAATAAAGAGAGCTAATTGTCAGGGTAAGGTCTGCAAAAATACCTGTAGCAGATCTTGATACATTATTTCAATACAAGGAGTACAGGATTCATGTTCAGAAATGATAACACCAATAAAGACACCGATCTTCTGAAAATAAACAGTTTTGGAGAATCAGCTGAACAAGAATAAAGATTATGGGAAACTCTTGTAGCATTTTCAAGGGAATCCTTTTATTTCACTATTGGCTTTAAAGAAACCCACTGAAATGCAACACTCTACCCCATAAATGGCCACTGTCAAATTTCCACAGAAAGCTTGTCACTAAGGAGCCCAAAGCAGGGAAAGAGATGGATCTGACTGGAATTCTTGCAATTGCTTCTTTCAGGGATGCAGATATGAATGTGAACCCGTCATGAATATGTTCACCCTTTACCCACCGTACACTGGGAACTCCCTCATTTGCAGAAATAAACCAAATAAACCAAAGAAGCATCTGGAGACTGGGGTGCTGCTTGGCTGAAGTCATGTGCAGCAGCTTCATTTTCTGTTTGACAGGGCATCACAGACAGGAGAGGACACAGGAAAAATGAGCATCCAATTCATGTAAAGGCAGCCTTGCACCCTAGATGTTTCAATACCTGTACTTGAAAGCTGTGTATTGTAAGCTTTTGTTTAGAACCCATAGTTTTGATCAACAACATTGATCATTCATCATTGATCATTCATTGAGTCTGAAAATAAAAATATGCCAGGCCACAAAGAGGGACTCTAATCAAACAGGAGCTTTTGACATGGAAGGAAGTGGTTAATTTATCTTGCATTTGAGATATTCTGAATTTTTCCATACAGATCACAGGAACCTTGAAATAAAAATTGTTCCTCCTGAGTCTGAACTTTCAGGTTTGAATGTCCAGCAGTATATCAGCTCTGAGACAGAAAGTAATAGTATCAGAGGATGAAAAACATATTTCACCCTTTATATTGTCTTGAAAAGATGAAAACCACTGTGAGTTATTGTGAGCATACATGGTAAACTTCAAGCATAACTTGCTTACATTTTGCAAATTGCCAACTGTGTAGTTCTATTTTTTTTAACATTTTCTAAAGATCTCACTGCCTTTTTCACATTCACTGAGAGTTCAGTAATGCCCCTTTTTGACACAGATGTCATTACACATGAGTAAGTGAAGATGGATAATGTTTTTGACAAAATCATCCAGCAAGCTGGTAGAAGCTTGGACTCTTTTTCTCCCTCAGGGCTTTCTAAGTATAATTAAAAAAAAATATTATAGTCTTATAAGTAATCTGTGAATCTCTTTCTTCTTGAGAAATAACAAAATTTATAAAAGGAGTCTTTTCTTGGTTTGGCTTGCTTTCTTTAGTAACGTCTTCTTTTGTTTGGTCAGTATTGTAGGATGACAAGTGCATTCTGCTATGGAGATGCTCTGAGGTTTTCTGTGGGGAAAACAGTAAATCTCCATTTCCCATCTACAAATCCTAAACTGATTCTACCTGTCAGTACTTTGTGTTTAATGCAAACAACTCCAGACTTCTTTTTGAAGTCTCTGGTCTCCTCCTGACTACTGAGGTAGGATTTATGGTTATTCAGAATTAAAACTTCCGTGGGGCCCTATTTGAACACATTTATGCCATCAAAAGAAAGTGCACTGGAACACTGTGGTATAACAGACAAACACTTGTTGAGTATTAATGAATTTTTTTTAATCTTGATGAAACTTGTCCAGTTGCTGCAGTGTTGCAGAGACATTTTGTGTGCAAACTGGAGCACTCAACAGTGTTATTTTTGAAACAAAAATCTAGATGCTGTGACAAAAATCTAAATGCAACCATATAACACAAGTTAGGCAAAACACTTTGTGGAATTTTGCTTGCTTTCTTTTGTCAGAACTTAATGAAAATCTATAACTTCCAGGTTCAACTTCTCTTATCACAACTGGGACACCAATGGACTTGGACTATTGATGGAGCTGTTCAACTGTAGAAGCAGGAAATTTTTACACCACTGACTGAAATCACTTGTGAAGTATTGCTGAGTGTTTTACTTCCTCCAGAAGGAGGAATATTTTGCTATGCCTGATTTTCTGCTTGCTTTTTAGTTAAATTTCCTACATTTATGTTACTTATACTTGCCTAAATTTCAAAATGAGACAACATGGCATTAATAATCCTACGTTTGATTTTACTTTATTATAACTAATTTCCTTCTGGCAAAATGAATCTTGCTGCACCCCAGCTGCTTATCCTGTCAAGCAGGAGCATGGGCATGTTCCTGCTCCATGACTGGAATATACATTTGGCAGACTCCAGACAGAATCCCTTTCACAAACAGATGTCTTCCTGAGGTGCATTACCTGGGGGCTTTAAAAACACACAGCCTGTTTGAAATTACTGTTATCAGAATTTCTGGGCTAATATTTTGTGAGGTGAATTCACTAAACAAATACTAAATGCATTGTGTGGCTTCTAGATTTGTGAATGATGCTTTGGAAAAGCAAAACCTTCAATATGCATTTGCCTGTTTATCTGGACTAGATAGCAATTAGCCAATCACTTCAGCATGGTATATGCATTAAAAAGATTTATTTCAAATATATAGAAAATAAATAAAGTCCTATATAATACGCATTCAAAAATGATGGTAAAAAGGACACTTCTAAGGACATTACTGACTAAATATTTCCTTTTTCTGTTTGGAAAAGAGAAGGTTTATGTCATTGTATCATCCTTAAAATAAGGAAACTCTTCTTAATTGCTGAGCACAGAAAGTATGTTAAATATCAGCTATCACAATTTTCAAAAATACTGTTAAATTTGACAGACCGAATTGAACAAACTGACTTTTCCAAGGCCATATAATGTCTTCTATAATCAAAAAGACATATCACATGCTTAGAATGTTTAAGTACAAATTGTACCTTATTTTTCATAGCATTGTGTGTGTTGTGTTTATTTTTAGGGAGAGCATTCAGTGAGTAGCAAACAGAACAATTACTTACTGTAACAAGTCATTGGTCACCTAATTGGAATAAGTGTCATGGGATATGGCAGATTCTTCATCACTTTAAAGCTTTCAATCAAAATAACATTTTGTTTTAAAGTGTTTCTTGCTCAAATAATTGTCCTATGACTTTGGTTATGCTTGAACTTTCTTGAGATCACCAAAGTATCTCTGAGTTTTTTTCTAGATTTCATGATAAATACTTCATGAATAAACAAACAGGTCATGGAATAAATGCACATGTCATGAAGGAATATGACTTAACTTCCATATGAAAGTAGCTTTGGGTAACAAACAAAAAATATTTCATTCTTCTAACAAGTGAAAATTGGCTGTTCATAAATCAGAACTACTATTTTTCCTGATTTAATATGAGCAGTTTTTGGGTTTCAGGCTAGTTTTATGAATAAATATTCAATATAATGTCACTGAAGGATAAGTTGGCATTTTAAATGATGAAGTAAATTTGACAGTACACATGTAACCATGACAGGGTCATAGTAACAATCCTGGTTTTGATACAGCAGGCCTTTAAGATATTTTTACTGCTCTAGAATTAGAGAAATGGTCCCAAACTCATCACCTGTTAATTTCCTATTTCAAATGTTTTCAAAATATCCATATTAAAAAAACAAACAAAAAAAAACAAACAACAACAACAACAAAAAAAATCTATTAACTACATTTTTCTATTCCCAGAGAATTATGAATTACCATCTAAATCTAGGACAAATCCTCCACAATAGGACTATCTTCAAAATTATTTAGAATGTCAGATGTTGTTGAACTTCATCACATGTCTTTGAATGGAGTGGCAGTAATTTGCATTTCTTCCTGGATAAATCTGGTTTTAGTGGGAGTTTTGTCATATGTCTGATCAATGGCTTTGAATATATCTAACCCTACTGAACTACATACACTGATTTTCTTAGCGTTTTAAAACATGTTCCTACCAGCACAAATTCTCTCTTTTTTTGGTGCTACCTGACACTGTGCAAGCATATGGTAATATGCTGGAGAAGAATTGCATCTTATCTGACATGTGTCAAATATTTTACCTCTATTTATTGCTTTAGTTTTCTGGATTAAATAATATTTGGGAAAGATAAACGGATGCCACAGGGAAATAAATATTTTAAAAGTAAGAGGGAAAAAAATTGGCTGAAGTATTCAAATATTGAATAAATATTCTTCTAAAATATTGACAATGAGAATCCCAAAAGAGGAATTGATTTTACTTTTTGAGAGACAGTTTACCTTTGCACTGTTACAAATCCAAGAAGTCTCTCCTCAGACTGAAAGGAAATTGTTCAAAAGGGCCAGACAAGCTGGTAACAGCACATGCATTCTCAAATAATAGTTTCCACCCTCCCTTCAAAGACTTCTGAGAGACTGAGTGTGTCTCCTTTAGCATCAATATCATCAATCACACCAACAGGGAAACAAACTTAGAAATCCAAGTGTTTGAACTGTCTCTTAGAAAAATACCCAACATTTCTTTTAAAGTGACCAGAAATGAGTTGGCAAAAATTGCTGGTTAGCTCTAGGGCAGTGAAAGAGCAGGAGCTTTGTCAAGTATTAATGAATTCCAGGTCCTTTTGGAATGGTGGAGCACGAAAATCTATTTCAGAGGAAGGTGCAAAATTGAAAAACATGTACTGCCAAAAGTCTGGAAAAATTATTGCATCTTCTATGCTACCATTCAAAGTATTTATTAATTTGTAGTAAAAATTTTCACTCTTTAAGTTAAAAGTTATGTTTTTCCTTGATTTTGTCATAAATTTTCCACAAACAGATGAACACATCATGAACTTACATAATTAATTTTCCCAACTATTTTGCCTTTAATTGGTATTCTAGTTGTCATTACTTTAAAAATTATACATAGTTTCTGTTTTATAAATGGAATGTTAGGCAGTTCTTGGCTGGGGATGGAAGAAGTGCTGAGCAAGCTGAAATGAGCTGATTAGGGACTCCCAGTGAGGGTGGAAAGTGGAAAGCTGAGTCATATCTTCTACAAACTCTTCCACTGTATGAAGAGCAATCATTTTGCCAAACTGTCAGTAGCTAAAAGTCTGTTGTTTAGGTCTGAGTTAGTTATCCCAAACCCCATTCTGAATTCAGTGGAGAAAAAGAGAATTTCTAAAATTTGTTCTGCTGACCTGTTTTGGATCCCTTTGAAACATGAATTCCTCGGTTTTCTTCACATGGGACAAATTTGTGCAGTGACCTTCCAGATGAACCCTGATCCATGTGCTCCTGGCAATTTACTAAACCATCAGACACTTCTCATGGCCAAGACCCGAATTAAAAACGGAGATGTTTCACTATGTAATATGTTCAGCACCCTGCCAAAAATGGCAATAGGTATTTACCTTACATCACAGTATTTATTTACCTTACATTACATGTAACAACATCTGATTTTTTTTATCCCATGTGATGGTAAACTATTTTGAGCTCTTTCTTTCATAAAGCTCCAAGGAACCCTGAAAGTTTTTAGTGACTTGCCATTTAATGAAAATTACTGGAGAATTCAGATGCTCATGGAAATCTGCCTTGAGAAAACTCTGCTCTGGGCTCTAAGCCTTACCTGAGTCCCATGGGGAAGTGCAGCAAGGACAGACACAGTGAGTGACTTCTGTCACAAGTGATTACCAGGATGTGCATGCAAATGAAACCTAAAAAATAACAACCCTGTTAGTTGTTGTTGATACCAGGACTAGCAGTTTTAGGTCAACAAGGAAGGCTGAAGAATAACAAAGAGAGTACAGAAAGAAGGAAGGGTAACCCACATCTCAAATGATCCAAGTGAATGGGGAAGATTTTTTCCAACTCTATTCCTCATTCTGCTTTATTCAAGTGATTGATTAAGTGATCAAGAATCAGATTTTTCTAAAGGAGAAAATTTGAAAGGGGCCAGATATTTCTCAAAATCTAAAATATAAATTTTTTATTTTTTTTTAATGGAGAAAAAATGTTATTCAGGGACAGTTTAATCTCAGATTTTCTTGCATACAGAATTTGAATAATAATTGCATTTATTTCTTTGACATATTTGTGAAGATTTGTAGTAACTAGCTACTTGACTTCTATGCACAAATTGATTTTTGTCAGGAATCTCTCACAAAATAAATGAGAAAACAAATCCCATTTTGTTTTTCAACGCTGATATTCCTCATAGGACTTGATTAATGTGTTGGTAGAGAGTTCATTTTGATCAACACTGTAATACATTAGGAAAGATAACAAGTAGAAAATCTCTTAATGAATCCCCTTAATTTTCTGTTTGTGAGGCACAAAATGGTCCAAAGGTTAGGACTTTTCCAGAGGTATGTGGTATTTACTTATTTTATTCCCACTTATAATCAACAAAAATGGATTTTAAAAAAAGGCACATGGATTTTGTGTGCCCTTGTTTTGAAGGTTATGGGAACATACATTGTTAAGGTTTCTGACTCAAACCCATTGATTGATCAAATAATTTTTCTTCCAATAAAGCAGGGCAGAATTGGTTGTCCAATAGTTATAATAAATTGCTATTTGTATATCAAATGGGAGAAGTAACACCAGCTATCACAGGTGCATTAACCAGGTAATTCTCACTCATTAGGTCTAAAGGAAGCCCACAGAGATGGAGGCTAATAATAGGCCAATATAAATAGATGATGTAAAAAGACTCAAGACACACAACGTGATGTCCATTAATTAGGGTCCTAAAGAGCTGTGGTGCCAATCTCTTAACAGTGAGATTGAAAAAACTATTAGTTTCTGTGTACTGTATCTGCAGTCAGATCCTCTCCTCTCCTCTCCTCTCCTCTCCTCTCCTCTCCTCTCCTCTCCTCTCCTCTCCTCTCCTCTCCTCTCCTCTCCTCTCCTCTCCTCTCCTCTCCTCTCCTCTCCTCTCCTCTCCTCTCCTCTCCTCTCCTCTCCTCTCCTCTCCTCTCCTCTCCTCTCCTCTCCTCTCCTCTCCTCTCCTCTCCTCTCCTCTCCTCTCCTCTCCTCTCCTCTCCTCTCCTCTCCTCTCCTCTCCTCTCCTCTCCTCTCCTCTCCTCTCCTCTCCTCTCCTCTCCTCTCCTCTCCTCTCCTCTCCTCTCCTCTCCTCTCCTCTCCTCTCCTCTCCTCTCCTCTCCTCTCCTCTCCTCTCCTCTCCTCTCCTCTCCTCTCCTCTCCTCTCCTCTCCTCTCCTCTCCTCTCCTCTCCTCTCCTCTCCTCTCCTCTCCTCTCCTCTCCTCCACTAAGCTCTTAAATCAATAGGAAGCTTAACTTAATTTCTTTCATTTCTATTTAATGCCCTTAGTTTTTGACAAGGACAGAGAGAGAGAGAGAGAGAGAGAGACCTTGTGTACACATACAGTGTCCCTAGAGTTAACAAATTTTCTGGATAATATATATATAATTTTATATAATAAATAATAATATAATAAATAATAATAATACATAATAAATAATATTTAAATCTAGTATTATTATATATTATTACTATAATATTATTTTAATATATAATAAATAATATAATATTTAATAAAAATAAATGAATAATATATTATTATTGTTTATGTGATTTAACTAGCCATTTGAGATGCCCTCCCCAGAGTGTTCTTGACCTTATTAATGAATTAAACATTAAATTAGTTCTTTTACCCACATCTTCTTTGTTTTCTCTCTACACCTTTTTAACACTTGTGAGCCTACTTATTCTCCTGTAGGCAACACCAAAAAATGTGAAATCTTTTCTTTCATACAAAACAGTGTCTGAATTTTCTTGTATGTGACAAATGTCAGAAAACTGGAAACCTGTTTATTCTCATGGAATAGGTATTTTTGAATGGCTTTGCAGACCTAAATGTATAAAAAGAATGTTGGGAATGAGGTCTGGTACTAAAACAGCTTCCTTGGAAAGGGACAGCCAATGTAGCATTCAGAAATCAATTCAACCCTCTGTCTCCTGGGTTGTTTCTAAATCTTATTAATTCCTACAACATTTTGGGCCAAATTGACCTGCTCAAAACAGCAGGCTGCTTGATGGGTTGCTCAGAAACTCTATAGCAGTCTGCCCTGCTACCTGCCTAACCTCAATCAGCACTCTCTTTTTTCTGGGAGCTGCGAGTTAACCTTAAGAATCAGCCTTATTTCCTGCAGTGTTCACTCAGAATAGGCCTTGTCCTAGGGTGACAAAGCTCTTACAATATTTTGTTTCCAAAAAAAAAAAAAAAAATAGCAAAAAAAACCAAAAGAGAATAATTCACTGGGAATGAAACTCAAGGAATACATACATGAAATTCAGTTGGCTGTTAAAATAAACATTTCTTTGAAGGGAAGTTTCCAGCCTCTCTTTAAATAAATGACAGATGATCAAATCTACTGGGACATAAAACTTTCCTAATTTACAGATTATCTTAGTTCAGCTGGCCTTGTACAGTGATGATCTAGTGTTGTCCCTGGTGTCCTGTTGCTCCCCAACAATAACTCAACCGCTCAACAACATATTACATCTGTTGGCAGCTTGTGGATGCTTCTGTCTGAAATCATGTGGATGCCTGTATGTAGGCAGATGAATGTAACTCTGCAAATTCCAGCTCTGGAGGAAGTTTAAAGAAAGGTGGACAGTAGAGACAGTGGAGATCTAGCAATCAGTAGGATCTAGAGAGCAATTAGCTGACGCACTCTGCTAAAGGCTGAATCAGTATCTTAAATTTACCTGGCCCAGTGCCATTTCTCATGCTCTTCTCTACCTGAAAATTCTGCACAAAGCTGTGAAATGTGACTAGGACCCACAGGAGGCCAGTATCTTTCCAGAGCACTAGATGGAAACACAATGTGCTTGCCCATTTCATAAGGCACTGAACATCTGAATTGAACCTGCTGTTGTCTACAGTGCAGTGAGTCCTTCACTATGTTCAATCAACTGATTGGCCTAATTGCCTTAATAGCACAATTTTTAAAAAATTTGCACCCTTAAATGACATGTAGAAAATCAAAACATATCTTAATATGTACCTAGCACACACTATAGACATTTTGTCAAGGTCTTCTGGCTTCTGAAAAGAGAAATGTGAACAGAAGTTCAATGGAAATAATATTTCCATTTTTAAAAATTCATTAGTTGACCTTTTATGCCTGTTTGTTAATGTACACAAGTCCATTTCACACACTTCACATCTGAGAAGTCTTAGTTCACTTCTTGTTTCTGATAACAAATTATTGTACAGGAATTTTTTTCTTGTATTTAGTTTCTTACTTGCCTAACTTCATCCACATGAATATTAAGGCTCTCTTAATTTGAAGAATTGTATTCTTTATATATTTCTTTGCAAAAAAATTAACAAAATATTATTCTTATGTCTGTTAGAATATCACAATTTAAAAGGGTCTGGAACATAAAGGGAAAATTTTAAGACAAGTCTGAAACTTTTAAAGTATATTTCTTTGGAAATAAAAAATAAAATGGGTTATTTCTGACAGCTCAAGGATGTCACGCCCTGGAGCATCCACTAAGAAGGCTTACAAAAAAAGATGACCTTTGAACACTTCAGACCATAAAGTTACTCATAGCTTAATACTATATCACAGTTTCTGCTAAACCTTGAAAAAAGACAGGAATTTGTGCACTGTAAAAGATGACAGAAGATGAAGAAATCAGTGGGCTTCTTAATCTACTTATGGCGAGGATCTTTTCCAATAAAACATCAAGATGATGATTTTTGTCTTTCAAAATTTCAGATAGGTAATCTTTCCAAATCCATGAGCAGAAGTCTAGAACCCAAAATGCTCCAAACCCAATGTCATTAGAAGTAAGATTTTGCCAATATGAGAATACAGAATAAAACTTTCTCCCTGCATAAGTCTTGCTTCTAATAACAACCAAGCACAGACAATAAAATGCCTTCCCAGTAGGTCTATCCACAATAAGTACTTGTTAGAATTATAATTGACATTTTACATATACCTATTTCTAATTTTCTTTCTTTATTTTTTTTTTTTTTATTTTAAATTGGCTGCAACATTTCATTGTGGTGCTGGTCATGGTCTTGAATTACGTTGTGAAAGGTAACTGATGTAGAATTATATAGAATGCTCCATTCTATACTCAATTATGTGAAAAACTTAGTAATGACTTTAAATAAAGACAAGTAAACAGAACACAGGTTTTATGGTTTTGTTGTTTTGTGTTTAAGTAGGCTTGAAACAGATAGGAAAACTATAAGCACAAGATGAATGTTTTTCAGGGGGCAATTGTTGCACAGTGATATCTCATTCCCAGCCTGCTTGCTGTGCCTGCAGTGACAAATCATTGTCCTACACATGAAGAAAATTGCTGTGGAAGATGAAGAAACATTTTTGTGTTTGCCACTGTCTTATGTAAAAGAGCAAGGGATACTGAACAGAAACTATACTTAATTAGTGATGGATATGTAGAGGAGACAAGAGTAGAGGCAAATATGGACTAATGTGAATTAATTTCTGTTTCTCCTTAAATATTTCCATTTAATCCTATTAATAGTCTCCTTCTTCAATCACTAAGCAATAGCTTCTTTCATTCCACTTTTGTTAATTACAGAGAGGCCTGTTATGCAATGTTATTAAAATATGTCACATAAGACAAAATTTACCAGTTAGTTCTGAGCTTCCTGGAGGAGATCCAGGCTTGAGAAACTTCCTTTGTGTTATCATTAGTGCCAAAAAAAGAGAGGTAAAACAGGAAGAGTTTGAGAAATACAGTACTTGATACAAAGTGTTTTTTCTAGAGATAAGCACAAGATTTCCATCTCAGTCTCCTCAAAGTTTCTCAGAGTAACCAGACACCAAAGTTGGCAGAGAGGCAGTTTCCACTGCAAAATGGAAAGGGCAAAAGAAAGATAAATGCAGCAGAAAGTTTTTGATAATATTCTCAATGATAAAAATAATTCTTTTTTGGATAGGATGCTTATAGCCTGTTTTAATTTATAAGCAAGAAAAATATTTAAGGAGAAAAATTTATTAACACTGATTATTTCCTTACCAAAAATGCGATGGTGTTAAATTTCTGGAAATCCATTTTTTGTCATTTCAGATTGTATTTTGCATTCATTGATTTCAGATGGATTTTGTTTCTGTGCAACCTAGCAGTTTGCATGCCCGCAGTAACTGTAAGAAAATAGTGTGACCAATCCATCAAGTTTGTGCTTAGGAAAATGAGGGAAAATCAAATGAAAGAGCTAGAAATTTCTAAGAAAGGAGTTGTAAGATATGCCTCTTCTAATAAAGAATATGATTTAGAGCACCCCAAAAACAATGAAAGAAAATTTTGGGCTATCTCCAAGAAATTTGGGTTCATTTGCAGCTTGATGCTGCTGTGTGCACTTGAAAAGCTGGTTTTAAGGTTTTTCCTTTTGATACCTATTAGTCTATTTTCTCAGATTACTGTACAAAATGTACTTCAGCTGTCTTCTTCCTGACAGCAATGAAACATTTTAAGAATATCAAAGCCAATTGTATTCTGATCAACAAAGGGAATTAGGAGGGACTAGCTTGTTGAAAAAGAAAATACGTAAAAGCTACAGGTATATTTTATGTGCTGAAAAGAAAAATTCTAAACAAAATATTGATTATGAGGAGAAGAAGTCAAGGAAATTTCTGAATGAAAGGTCTACAGGATAGCTCCCCTTTCCACTCTGAAAAGGTATAGAAAGTTTTGAACAGAAGTAAAGGTGAACAATGTTGAATGCTAATTATCATCTTTCAATCTGTTTTTTATCTTGAGAAAAACAAATCTTGCGCTATGGTGAAGTTAAAAAAATTTGCCTTTCTAGATCAATGACTGGAACACTGAAATGTGATATGCAAGCATAAGTTCTGAGCCTCAACTTCCCTTCTCCCTTCTTGCTTGAATCAAATTACTGGAAAGACCAAAAGGTCTTTATCAGTGGATTGGGACTTGGGATTTACTCCTGGATCTGTCAGTGAAATGCTGAAATTTTCTGAGAAGTTGAATATTCGAGCACACATTTTGTAATCTGGGGATTTTCAAAATGTACAGGTAGTGTTGACCATGTCTTTCATGAAACTCTGCTACAGTTAACATATGAAATCACGTTATTTTGGAAATTTTAATACCAAGGAATGTTAGAAATGGGAATCAGTTAATATAATAACGATATCTGAAGCACAAGTATATCCTGACATGAGTCATATTTAAATTCAGGTTAGAAGTACTGAATATGGAACAGTAAAGCCAAAGGCCTCTCTGAACTTAATATTAGCTAATAAGCAGCTTAAAATAATATGTTAACCTTTTTAATTATGGAAAAAAAGTGTTTTTCTTTAATCTTCATTTTATTAATTGCCCTTTTTCTATTTTATTTTCTTCCCCTCTTCTTCTTCCTGATTTAATTTTCATTTTTAATAAGAACATAGAACCAGGAGTTTGGTCTTGGCTTGCAAATCCACAATATGAAGTAGGTTCAATTATCAGGCACCTCACTCCTTCTTAAAAGGATTGTACTGTGCAGGTAAACCCAGTGGAGGATCACAGGGCAGGACTTGCAAGGACTGACTTCCCTTTTACCCAATTTATGATAATCTTGCTCCAAATGAGACTTTTTAGCTTGCTGGAAAGAACATTTTAATCTTAGTGTTTCCCAGGCTTGTTTTGGTTTTAATTTACAAGTAATCTGAAAAGCTCTTCTGGAGACACATTATTTATAATTGTTGCTTTCGGAAAGGAATATGCTTTATTGTCATCTGATCTGATTATCACAAGCTAGACAAGTCAGAATTAGAAAAAACCAACAAGTTTACACAGTGAGGGTTTAAGTTGTTGAATGTAAGGTATGAATTTGATATAAGACAGGCAAATTAAAAAAAAGAGTGTATATTTCAATGTCTGACCCAAAACTCTCCCACCTGTCATTTAGTTTCTGAGTAACTTCCCAGAGACAATGTAGTTTTAGCTGTCTCTACTCAAATCATAGTTCAGGGTTATTAGAGTGCCACTGTGCATTAATTAATGCTTAAGCAGTTCCTGTTCCTTCTAGTTTTCCTTTCTTCCCTATTAGATTAAATTAGTAAAACTTGCAGTTTTATTAGTTAGTATTTACAATCCTGTTAAATAAAAAACCAATGAAATATAGTGTCTACTGAAGCAGAAATGTACACACAGAATTTGTGATGAGTTTTCTGACATCAAGGTCTTCTTCCTAGCAAGGAAAGCTGACGCTCTTGAAATATTTCTGGCTGCTTTATTTCCAGACAATTTTTCTTAATCTATAAAACTGTTTGAGGCTTCTTGCAATATTGAAAAAAAAAACTTATGCTATACACAATTTTCATACTCCCTTGATACAAGGTATTTTCATTTATAGAGAGATCTCATGAAATATAATGATGCAAATGAGATCTTGATTTCCAGCTCAAGTGCCTCACTTTTCTTCATTTGTGATTTGGAGAGTTTAAGGCTCTCACACATTCCCTCTGATGTCATGAAGCAGTTGTGATGCACACTGCTCCATAAACCTCCATTTCCTTTCAAGCCCACTTACCTGTAATCTCTTGACACTGCACCCTTCTGCCATCCAAGACATCAATGACATATTCTTCACTTGGTAAACTATAGCTTAGCAGATTTGAATTAGTGGTTTCATTTTTTCTACAAACATTTCAGGGAAGAGTTTAGGTAAATAAGGAAAACTTCTATTGCCTGATTCTTACAATAGCACAATGTCCCCACTATGTGACAAAACATGTAGCTTGCTAAAGGTTAACATTTTTACTAAAAGCTAAGCAAAGAATGCAAATCTCTCATCCTGTTTCTTTCTTTCCTTCCTTCATAAAAAAAATCAAAACACAAACCCTGAGGCAACTGTTTGCCAATCCTGTTAATAAAATGCTACTCCTAGACACTGGCCAGTTAATTGTAGCATCACCTATAGGAGAGCATGTTGTGTTCCTTGTGTTCCTTGTGTTCCTTGGTCCTTCTTTGTGAGTTATGCTCTTAAGTGAACTGGCTCACCTGCTCCTTTTGGCCATTTGGATGTTTTAACATTGAGACTCATCTCTCTCAATGTTCTATAAGAAAATTTCCATAGGTTTTCACAGATTCTGATTAAAGCAGGTATATTGAACGTAGACAGGACTCTACATTCATTTGATTGGTCTCTGGAAGATATTCCTATATTTGTCCTAGTCCCTCTCTGTCCATCTGCATGATGACCCTAAGGGATCTGGCAGTATGTCTTGCTCAAACCCATGGTGAGAGAGATGTAACACACAAGAGAACAAGACCTATATTTGCATAACCTTGTGGGTTTTATCAGGTGTTCTCTCCTCCGTTCTCTTCTCCTAGATTTAGGGCCAACACCTAAGCATAAATAATGTTTTTGAGTTAAGTCTCAGTTTTATTTGCCACATACATCCATTCACTCCCTATGGGATGCTTAAAAGATGGGACTTGCATTGCAGAGTTCACAGCATTGCAAAATGCTTTATTTTTGCACAGCCTTAATAGTTTCAGTATCCTAGAAGTGGCTATTTTTTTTTAGAAAACACCATGCTGTATGTACATCAATCAAAAGTCAATTATTAGGAAAACACGGGTTTCTCCTCTAGCCTGTTATCACAGTTGCCTCTAATTAAACTCACACTGTTTGAACCTACTGAGCACTCTCCTGGATCATTTGATCACCTAAGAACTTGTGCCATTTCATTAGTTTTGTAGTCACCTGCTTTCCTGATCTGCTGCTCCTCTTAACCTTTGCGAGGCTAAAAGATCCAAGGACCACTAATTTCTGCCCCAATTAAATCTATCTTCCTTCAATTCCTGTGGAGTACTGATCCCTCATTAATCTCTCCTTCATCCTGGCCTTTATACCTCCCTGAGGTGTTTGACCCAGAAAAGGGATCTTTGGGCCCAGATGCTCAGACCTGTGAGACTCTGCAGGGAGAGGGTGCAAATATTGTTCCTCTGGAGCTGTAGTGCTAGAACAGAATGGTGTGCACAGGTACTTACAGAAAGAGCTGAGACACTAAAGTAATGATGGAGGCAATGTTCTTTTAAGGAAAAAAATAGGTGTGAAGAAAGCCCGTCAGGTAGCATAGTAGGAAATATTCCTTATGGTGATTTTTTATCATGTTATTTTAAAGAGTCTTAGAAACTCCATGATTCTGTAACACATGAAGAAGTTGTGCATCATCTCATTTAGAAGTCATTCTATATCTTATATATGTAGCACTTGATTTCTCTCTTGATAGCACAAAAACATGGAATTGTTTCTGCCATGAAATGAAGATTTATGGGCCAGCTTGGGTCAGAGCACTGTTGTGAAAATGCTCATCTTTGACTCAAACAGAATGATATTGTGTGCCAAGGCTTGATAGTTGGATTTAACACTGAAAGAACATGTTAAAAGCAGCATAGCATACCACTTTTAAAACCATGTATGCTCCAGCAAACACTAAACTTTCTGAATATGCTAAAATATCTGCCGATGCCTGATACTTTGCAATATAATCTGGCACCAAATTATTTGTAGGAAATGATGTAACTATTTTAGAACAGTCATCACAAAACTCTGAATGTTCATGTTTTGGCGAAACACCAAAATAGCTGGAGAAACTAGACAGTTTTTCAGAGGAAAGGCACATTTTCTCACAAAACTCAGTTTGCACTCATACTTAGCCTTTTACAAGTGTTTGCTGAGTATAATATATGAAATAAAAACATAGAGTGAAAGAGTGATAGTTGTATATGCCGATGACTCTGAACTATTTTTGATCTAAAATCCACATTCTATCCTTTAAATATTGGCCCTAATGACAGGGAGTAATTCTATCTCATAGGAAGGATGGGATGGTGTACAGTCAGTGCTATGGGTTTTTTATATAAGTTTAATTATTTTAAAATTTAATTACTAATTTCAAAAGCAAGACGCCTGAGCTAAGAAATTAATATGTGGTTACACAGCAGAGTTTAAACCAATCTTATCATAGATATTTTATAAATTAATCAGTCCTGGAATTAAAAATCATCATACGGTGGGTTTGGAGTGCTGCAATGTACACATACAATATTGTTTACATTAGAATTCAGAATATGATTAGTGACTCTAGTGATGAATACCAAGGAACAATAAAGATGACCAAGTAATCAATACAGAGGAAAGGTTGCAATGAATGTGGTGCATTTTTTCATCAGTCTCTCATTTCAAATTTAATTTGATGTCTCAAACTGTGCTTCAAATTGTTTTACTCAAAGTCAAGGAAGTAGCACCTCAGTTTCAGATGGCATCTTCTACGTGCAAGAAATCAAAATACTTATTAAGTTTTCATTGTCTTAATCATTTTCAGACATCAGTGCTACGGCTTGTGGCTTCTGGCTTCAGGATCTGAGTCTGGAGTTCATATTACAAAACTGTATTTCTAGAAGCAGTAGAACCAAATTCTTTCCTAAAGCCCAAATTTGTAAAGATTGGAAACATGATGCAATCCACTGCCAGCAAAAAGCTAGCTGCATTTTCCTGGTTGGGTGAAACTGATCTTTGCAAAGAATGAAACAGTCTATTCCAGTCTGTTATCATACAAGATATTGGGCTAAAAAAGGCTTCTTCACTCATGCAAGGTACTGCACATAAAAATAAATCTTAACATAAGCTCGATATGTTCAAAACACCCTGTTATAATCAGGGAAGACTGAGCAGGTAACAGATTCTTTCTAGGAGCAGCTGATATCCAGAGCAGTTTAGATTTCTGATGTAGCTTGTCTAGATCTAGTGACCTTTACTACAGTACAAAGAATTTATCTGTTTGGGTGTTGGACTGCTGTTAAATCCCCTATATCGCTTCCATGAATATTTGTAAGAGTCTTCATTTTCTTACAAAAAAATAGATGTTTTTAGCTTTAATGGCAGAAATATGTTGATTCAGTAGTAATTTGGATTCTCAGTAAATAGCCTAGAATTTCCAGGTTAATTTCAGATTCAGTATTTGTAATGACAGTCTCATACAGATGGCTTTATTTTCACAGAAGGATTCCAGCTTCTTACTGAAGTTAGTCACAGAGCTCTGACTGTTTTAATACATTCCTTTCTGCTCTCTCCTGGTTTTATTTCTCACCTCACTAATATAATGAGACCTCTAAAAAGTAAACAATATTGGTTTAATTAGGCACTCAGAAGACCTGCTGCCATTCCTCTGGCTGTGTCTCCCAAAGGCTTTCTGAAGGTGCTAAATATGTGGACTGCAGATAAGATCCCAAATATTGGCTGGCCAGATGATTCTCACATTCCCTGAATTCCAGCCCAAAGAGGTGCTAACTTGATTGGAATTACATAAGCTTTATGGATAAATTTGTTGTACAAGGACATTTCTGAGTGTAAAAGCCAGACATTTTCCATGTTCTACCTGCTGAAAACAAAGGATTTAGAAAATGTTGAACTCTGTAAAAATAGTTGTTCACTGGGCTTAGATTAGATCATGTGATCACTATACATTGCACAGGTGTTGTGACCTATACAGCAACTCATATTTTCCAACCTTGTTCCCAGCACAGGAAAATAATAGTTACAACATCAAGACAAGAGGTTGTCACCTTCTTAGGCAGCTGAAGGAGGCAGGAGGAAAAGTGAAGGAAGCAGAAGGATGATTGCTATTAAAGTGCATGCAGGATAAAGAAAGCTTAGAGGAGGGATAATGAATTTTTTAGGAGGGCCTTCCTTTTAGCAGAAACCTCCCAATATCTAAGCAAAGTGTGAGCTTTTCAGAGTATATGGATCTCCCCCTCCCAAAAAAAAATCCAACCAAACACAAGTAAAGGAAAATAAAGCAAACAAAAAGCCCCACCAGAACTGATTTTAAAAGCTCCATAAATTAATTTCAAAAGCCATTTTAAGAATAAGGACTTACCCTATCAAAAATAAAAATCTTGAAGGAAAAAACACAGCTGTATGACTATCATCTAAAGTCATGAAAAATCTGAGAAGAGATAAAGGAGAAATTACCATACCATTTTGCTTTACTACCTCCCACATCCTGTTAGAGTTCATTATTTTTTTGACTTCTACAAATGTTTTTAGACTTCTAATTAGAAGAGTTTTTTTGGGGGTAAAAAAAGAGTTTTGGAAGAAATTATTTGAAATCTGCTAAATCAACTTGGCAAAATACTCTTCCATGAAACTGCAAAATTTAATTATTTTATATTTTTAATTAAAGAACACTCTGTGTATGTCTACCAATGACAGTTACAATAAGGATGTCAAAGAAAAAACATAAAAAGTAGTTTGTTTACACTGACACAGATTTCTTGCTTGTCTTTTCATTTGTTGAAAAGATAATGAGAAGAAAAGAAAAAGCAATCCAGTCCACAGTTTAAATGCATTAAACTATGCAACCAGTAAGATTAACATTGTCATAGGGGTGAATACACAGATAAATGTATTATATGTTCCCTACATCATATAAATACACTCCTTTTAAGCTGTAATTGTATTTTAATAATTGTAATTTGATATATTGTAGAAATCCAGAAGAGTTTGAGTTAGAAGCAGTCCTAAAGATCACCCAGTTCAAACCCCTCTGCCATGGGCAGAGATACTAGACCAGTGGGTAGATTTCCTTCTAGACTGACATAGTATCTTCACAGTTCTTGTCAAACACAAATTAACCTACTTGGGTTTCATTAGCTCTTATTAATCTTCTCTGCATGATGTTCATCATCAATTACAAAGCATAATCTTTCAGATTGTTATGTCTTCTTCCTACATCACAGTTTTTTCTGTCAGAAATCTATGTGTGCAATGTGTCCATTTATTATAGCAACAGGCAGAAAATATATCATGCAAGAAAGGAAAAATACTGAATAATGTGATCTGTTAGTTGGTATGCCCAACCAGCCTTTCATGATCTACACGTCTTTATTCAGGTTTTTACAGAACAATGTAGTCACAAGCTCTCCCTTGTCTCTTACTGGCAGGGGCCAACTGTCTCGCTGTTGGGGGCCACACATCCTCACTTGTAATGGACCAAAGTGATCTAAAGCAATATTCCCTTATCTAGCAGCCTGAAAAGCTGCACACCTGCTCTGCTGGAGAGCTGCCACTAATCAGATGCAGTGCTGTGCATTTCAGTGTCTCTGAGCACATATACTCTGTTCTCACAAGTCACACAGGTATCATATACAGGTTTAGCCACTTTCATTAGCCAATGTGAACTTGTGTCTTACCGGTATAAATGTCATGACTTTTATTATCACTGATCAAAACAAGCCCTGTTCTGGATTTGTTATGATGGTTGAGGGCTCACCCAATGCTTACTGGCAGTCAGCCCATCCCTGCAATTCTGAGAGAGAACGGGGTGTGCAAGAAGTACAATATTAGTCCAGAAATAAGTAACTTAATTACAAGCCTGAATTTTACAGTATTGATGTTAAACACAGCTCACATTGAATCAGAAGTTATTTAACTGAAATAAACCATCATTTTACAACAACAACAAAAAAATTACATAAGAGGAAAAGAATCCTATTTTGAGTTTCTCACTACAAGAAAGGCACTGACATGCTGAAGCATGCTAAAAGAAGGGCAATGAAGCTGGAGAAGGGTCTGGAACACAAGTCTTATGAGGAGCTGCTGAGGGAACTGGGGGTGTTTAGAATGGAGAAGAGGAGGCTCAGGGGTGACTTTATCACCATTTACAACTACCTGAAAGTTGGGGGTAAACCTCCTCTCTCAGGTAGCAAGTGACAGAACAAGATAAAATGGCCTGAAGTTGTGCCAGGGAAGGTTTAGATTAGATAACAGGAAAACATTTTTAATTGAAAGGGTGGTCAGGCATTAAAACAGGCTGCCCAAGGAAGTGGTTGTGTCACCATTGCTTGATGTCTTCAAAAGACACGTGGATGTGTCACCTGGGAATATGGTTTAGTGGTGAGCACAGTGCTGGGCTGATGTGATGACCTTTGAGGTCTTTGTGTTTAAAAATCCACTGGATGTGGCACTCAGCACCGTGGATTTGTTGATAAGGTGGTATTAGGTCGTAGCTTAGACTTGATGACCTCAAAGGCCTTTTCCAACCTGGTTAATTCTGTGATCCTGTAATTATTCCATGCTTCTAAGACCTTTGTTCTGACACTCAGATTTCACCCTGCTCTTCATATAGTCCACCAGATTCACTCAGTAGGTACTGTGCTTTACATAACCTGTAGATCCAGAAGAGTCAAGGGGACTCAAATTACCTTCACTCTCAGGCTTCCAGACTCTGAATCCCAAGACTTCAGGTACTGGGAAATAAAAAAGATGAAGTCTGGTCCATGTAGGCATTCAAGTGGCTGCCTGTATGGATGATGTGACATGAGCACATCAGAGCATCATCTGCATCTGTTTGCAGAGGCTGTGCAGCAGCAGAGACTGCTGCACTCCAGGCACAGCACTGAATTTGTAATGGGTTGCGTTGGCTGATATGAATGACAGTGCCAGGGATAATTTTGCTCAAAAATGTACCTTCCATGGTGTGACTCAGTGAATTCTGAGAGTGTCTCTGTGTGGCTCATGGACAAAGCCTCCTCCATCCTCTCCCTTGTCCTTGTGTGCCAGCAGCTAATCTGTGTCATGCCTAGAGATCTACAGCAGAAGTATGGGCCTTCAAGAGCCCATGGTGCAGACAGGTGCAATATGGCACCAGCTGCTAGAAAGAATGACTACTGGGAAATGAAAATTTTGAAAAGAAATAAATGTGGTGCGGAGCTGAATGGGACTGAGGACCCTTAGAGATGCTTTTGAATGCAAAAGGGATGCTGCAGTTCGAATAGTCCTCCCCCACAGAGCAGGACAGAGGTGGTTATTGATATCATGTTCAAAGCAACTTGAACTGAACAAATGGAACTGAATAAAGACAAATTTCATGTCTTTTTAATCTTTTTTCAGTGGTACAAACCACAAACCACTTATTTCTCAGACAGAATGATTATAATAATGGAGAATGGCAGCCTGACTTCAGAATACAGCACTGTGTTATCCTGATTATTCATGAAAAGAGAGAAAGAAATTTGGATTGTATCAGTGTTCCTTAAAAAAAAAAATCAACAAGAAATTTACCAAGTGTATGGAATGCCCTCATTTAAAATTCCTCACTCCTAAGAGATTCTCTAAGGAATCTCTAAGCTCTAATTTTGAGAGCTCAGAATTTTCCATCTTACTGATGAAACAGTGTTCATTAAAAACATTAAGAGCTAACTATAAATTAATTTTGAACATACAATTTTAAATTTTCTGACCTGTGTGTTAAATTAATATTAAGGCTTTAATTTTTTTTTAATCAAATATGAAAAGGAATATCCAATTCAAAGTCATGACACTTCATCCAATGTGTAAGGTTGAAAAATCTTAAGGAAATATGATTCAAAACAAATTAGAATAAATATAAAAATAAAGAGAGACACAAAGAGCTTCTCAATAGATGGAAGGAAAAACACTGTTTGAGAAGAATAATATAACAGTCAGAAAGGAATTAATGAATAAGACAGGTACATACATGCCTAGAAATAGCTGTTAAAACCACAGAATTATCTAGTACTCAGTCATTAACATCACATTGCACCTGGCAGTTTAACAGGCAGATTTTAGTTCTTCGGGAAAAAAAAGTAAGGGCTCAATTATGGATCTGAGCATGCTGAGAAGGGAGAAAGATAAATATTCTCTCGTGGTGTGGTGGGAAGCCATGTGCCTGTGGAAGGCACAAAATAGAGGCCTGTCATTACACCTGCAACACATAAACTCATTAAACCTCATTCTGAGTGTAAGGAAAAAACCTTAGATGTAAGGGAAGTTGGGTTTCCCCCTCTTCTGATGACTTCAGGGAAAATATTGCTCTACAAGAAGGAGTGGTACTTCCAAACCAAGTTTCAGTATAAATTGTGTAAGATCAGGAGCTGAGAATTCAGGTGGGCATCCCTGGAGCCCAACATGAGAAAGATCTAGATCTGGTTTTAGTCCAGTGGTTTCTGCGCAGGAACTTTGAGGCATTGGCTTGCCTAAAAGGACTGCTTTCAAAATAGCCAGCTTTGGTGATTTTATGGGACCACATGATTCTATTATCATGTGAATCTTCTCTCACACTGAAAACATGTCCCTGATTCCAGTGACAAGACCACAATGTGCGCTCTGTACCTGAGCTCTGCACTGATACATCGAGCTCTGATTTTTTTACTCTGCTCTGTGAGTTGCAAGCAATTCCTGATACACCTTTAACTTCCCTCCTTTTTCTTGTATAGAATGTATTTATCTGACCCACTGATGATTCACACTGCTCTTGTTCTTGGTATGGGAAAAACCCTCCCTCTTATGTATCTTATCCCTTTTCAGTAAATGTGCGGGAATACATTTTTACCTCTGTATCACTCATCCACATGTCAACTTCCATTGTTAACAACTTACTTTTCTATATACTTCTTATAAACCTTTGTACTGATACTTTCATCTCAGCTCTTAACCATTAGATATTTTTTCATTGTTAAATAATTACAGATATTATGTATGCAATGAAGAACTATTTAAGAAATTTGACATTATCTTTGTCATTGAATTTTTTCCTCCTACTGTCTTTTGCTCATGTTTGCAGTTCTGTGAAATTTCCCTTTCTGAAGTACTAAGAAAACACATATTGATATTTTTGCACATAATAAAAGCAATTTTATCATATACAATAACAGAATTATATTATCACAATAACCTGTTGCTGTTATCTCTTGGAAATGCATCTTTAATAAGTAAAATTCTTCTAAGGTATAGAGTCTTTCTATTTATGTGGTACTATCTGGTTTGTACTTATTCTTTTTAAGCAAGTCAGGCACACTTCAGCAGTGATGACAAAGGACTTCAAAATACATTTTTAATTTTATGCTTCAGAAGGAGTTGATCCTGTTGCTATTTCCTTGTGCCTGATCCATATTAGTCACTGGTGCTAAAACTCAAAGTCAGAAAATCAATCCCTAAATATTCCAAGGCCTAGCTTTCTGAAATGTTAATAACTGAGGAAACCAGCTACAACATTTTTCATGTGGAGCACAGCCTCCCCATTTCCAGACTAGGGAATGTCCATGACATAGCAGTATAGTGAGAAAGCCTGAAAAATTGACTGATATCTAAACCTAATTATTTCATTTCCTGATACATGAATGATACTGCAATCCCCAGGCTAATCTAAAACAGTGAGTTCCATATTTATTCCAGAATTATAAGTGTACTACCATTTCTCTTCCTAGGTTACATTAGAAATCAAATTTCCTGATGTAAAAATCCTTTCCAAGGATTGCCAAGGTCTGTAGAGTCTGTGGTTCCAGCATCACGCTGATTTTCAGTTGTACCACATAGTATAACTTCTGAATGAGTAGAAGTTTCCCTGGTAGAAAACATGACAAACAGTCTTTATCCTGCCCCACATTCAGACTTTCCCATGAGTTTATCATCTCCTCCCTATAGGTGTCAAAATCAGAATCCTGAAAACCCCAGTTCAGTTGTCATATAGTGCTGGATATCCCCACCCCAAAAATAGCCCAAAGTCTGTAAACTTCTAGTATTTGCTTTCTGACATGCACAGCACTGCTCAGATCTTGGCAGCATTGAGAACCAAGATGTGCAAAGCATTCACCTGTACAGGTCTGACTGCAGTCCTGGAGCACATAAAGGACATAAAGAAGGATATATGTCCTTCATAAAGGACACCTGTATCCAGAAACTCCATGTTTTTAAGCACTTCTCTAGGATATTAGGATGCACATTTTTCTCCTATCTTTAGGGAAAAAGGACAAGCTCCATCTCCAGCTTCTCAGATGAATATTACCTAGCACAGGCACAACTGTTTTGAAGTTCTCCAAATTCCACACTGGCATTCATCCTAGATTCACCAAGATTAGAAAATACACTGCCAGGTCCACCACCAAACCAAAGTTTCCCTAAGAACCACATCTACATGGGTTTTTTTAACACTTCCAGGGACAGTGATTCCACAGCCTCCCTGGTGAGCCTGTTCCAGTGCTTGTCCAGCCTTTCAGTGGAGAAGTTTCTCGTAGTATGTAATCTAAACCTTTCCAAGCACATAGAATGACTTGCTTTTGACACTTCTCCCCTTTATGAAAAACACTTGTATACTCTTGAGCCAGATGAAGAGGGAGGCGAGTCTATAGTGTAGCTGGTATCGTACTTAATTTGGAATATTCATATCCCCTTTCTGTTGTCAACAAAGATTTCTGTGAGGAGCTCCTGAATGATGGGTGTGCTGTGTTGTGCTATGTGTAAATAGAAAAGTGTTACTCTTCTTTTTGAGGAAAAGTTTGGACATTTTGCTTCAGAGGAAGGTTCAGGATGATGATTACAGATTGGAAATAACCTACTTTGTTTTTATTTTTCTGAGAAAGATGCGGAAGTCAGAACAGTGACCACATTTTATCTGAAGATTTCCTTCAGCAGTTTCTTTCACTGAGCTATATATGTAGACCTCTAGTGGTTCTGGTGATTTACTGTCCATGTACGCTGCCTATAAAATGAAAAACAACAAGATTTTTGAAGTATTCTACGCTTTCCATATGAGAGGGTGTGTCTGTACAAGATCTAAGAAAGGTGCAAGATCAAGGCACCCTGTAGCAGCATAACCATATGGTGCTTCATTCAGACACAATAACCACACTGACAATGCCTTTACAGCTTGAACAGCTTTGCACTGCAAGGGAAAACCTACCCTAAACATCCCACATATCATTCACAGAATGCAGTCAACTAATGAGGCCTGAAGTTTACACTGGGACAAAAAAAATCTATCTCAAAATCTGCCCAGAAATTTTGAGAGATTAAGGTAACTTTGCTCTTCTACAGGTCACGCTTCAAGCTGTCTTCAGAGTGGCAGCTGGAACTGTTAGAAAGATAATTCATGTGGGTGGGAAACTGGAGAAAATAGAATGTTCTTCTCACAAAGAATTCAAGACATAGCCCTAGAGATCAGACTACACTGCAAGGATCACAATTTGTAAGTCCTTACTGAGGAAAAAAGTCTTCCAAAGAATCTGATTAATAAGTATTTAATAGGTGTATAATTTAAAAGCTTCACTGGGATTGGAAAATTCTAACAAAAGACATCTAAGTCTTGCAAAAATATTCTGGTTACTCATAAATTCAGTACCATCTAGGAATGATTCTGATAATGGTGCATATTTGGGGATATTTGTTAGATATTTTTAATGAATCATTATAAATTTGATACAAAAATTTTTGTAGGAGTCAGTTAAATGAATTCATAGTCTGTAGACTAGCTTTAAATTCAAGTGTTAGAATTACTAGAAGGATTAGACACAGTGACTTCAATTGACTGCATGATACTGACTATTAATTGCCATTAATGTAATTAATTTGTTGAGAGGACAAGATTTTTTTAAGCTAAACTAATTTTCTGTTTTTCTTTTCTAGGAAAAGGAGACAGATTTTGTCTCATGGGATGATTTATCTTTTCCTAAAATAATGTCCCTCTAAGTTCATCATCCCCTATAGGATGCAAATTTTTCTTAAACTATAAAAGGTATCTAAAAGAAAGATTTTTGTCTTCAGTGGTTAAAACAACTGCACACAAAACATCTTTTTGAGCTTTGTGAAGGAAGATGAGGTGCCTTTCATAGACTTCTGCTATGATGTGTGTTGCATCATTCATCTTTTGGTGTTTAAGCTATTCAGTGGGTATAGGTTCAAGTAGTAATCAAGAGACTCAAAATCAGTACTTTGCTAGATACAACAGACACAATTTTGACTGTCTGCACGTCTTTCTGTGAACGTGAAATTATTTATCCTATGTCACATTTGCCACTTGCTTAGAGGTAACTGAATTCCTGCCATGAAAGCATAAGGCAATTATTAGTTGCAGCATCCTTGAGCTACTGAAGCATAAAAATTATTACAAACACACATGACCCAGTAGTTCCAATCCTAGTCCACATGCCTTGAATGGGAAAATCAGTAACAGCATGCATAAATCTTCCACTGACAAGATCAGTAAACATATGACAGAGATAACAAAAAAACCTTTAAAGACCTGTTTTGATTAAAGTACTTTTATTTCTGAGCTTCATTTGAGCCAAAATTAAGTGTCCCTACACACACTATTTTCAGCTGTCAGATGCACTAATTCATTTATTTGGCAAGTGATCTCATTCTTGGTTAAAAATGTTGTGCCCATGACAGCACTAAAGGAGTGCAATGTTGTACATCAGACAGCAGCAAGAAGCACAGAAGAAACAGAGGAGGAAGGCAATTTTTAAGATGGTTTTGTTTCTGGTCCACTCAGCTTCAACAAATTAGTCATTTGCAGGCATTGAAAGTGACTGATTACAGCTATTCTGTAGTATCTGCTACAATCTACTAAATCAGTCTTACATTAAAACACCCCAAGATCAGATGACCATATCCCAAGGCTGATATTGCTATTTATTTCTATCCATCACCTAGTGTCAAACCCAGAACACTAAAAATGTGAACTTTCCTGTCTAACCAGATCCCTTATCTCTTAACCTCTGCTTGGGAACAAGGTACTACAAGTTGCTCTTGAGTGTGAATGAAGCTCAGATCATTTCTATTACCCACCAAGGAATGTGCTCCTCAGTGCATGGTAACTCAGTTCCTTGGTGAAAAGAGACAAGTCATTTTTGAGTTGCTGAGAAACGAGTGTTTGAACACTGGAAGTTACCAGGGGAACCAAGGTACTGAAAGCCTTTAGTTGAGAGCACATTTAGTTGTCTAACTATTTCTAGAACAAAAATAAAAATAATAGCACACTCTCCATGTCACCTACTTCTGGAATGTAACCCTTCACATTTCTGCTCTGACTCTTTCTGTTGCAAGTTCAGCACTATCTTGGCCTCTTCACCCTTGATATTTCTGCCAGTTCAGCAGGGTATACAATATTCCAAGTATTCGCACACAAAAAGGAAATTTAGATTTGAACCGATATAAAGATACGCATGGATTGTTATTTCTTTTTCCCCTCATAATCTTCTTACACAGGAACATCAAATAGAGATTTTTTTTTCTCTTATCTCTCCAGTTTCTCTGTGGATGGGCCATTTAGCAGATGGGAGCTTCTGATTTCAATCCCAAAGGCAGATTTATCAACTAAATTTTACCCACAAAGTTAAAGTTAGGTGAGTTCTTCTGAATACACTTCTTTACTGGTATTTTGTTAACAAAATAGACATTTTTCCTCCAGTCTCCAACTCACTTTCCCTGCTTTCAACCTGCTTTTAGTTGATCTAGCCTGTACTAACACTTTTAAAATATGTAAGGATCAGACCAATTTTTCCCAATTGCTTCCGGCATTACGTTCCTTATTTCTCTAGGTAAGGGAGACAAGGATAAAAAGCTGTGCTACTTTTTCATAAACAATATCCTATATATCTATCTGATAAACAAGTACCTTTTTACTTAATCTGTTTTCTAATGTTTCATTCTCAGTGAGGAAAATATCCATCCTAGGATGTTATTCCTTATACATCCCTTTACATAGATTTTTTCCCACCATTATTGTTTCCTGAGTTTTCACATCTCCAAAGAGTAATGAGTCACTATGACAAGGGAAGAAAATAAAAACTTATTCTGAAATCTGTCTTTTTTTATGCTTTATATGCTTCACTGTGCAAATTCTTTTCTGTATTCAAATATATTTCAGCTGCTGGATTTTGTGTCCATCTATGGCTCTTCATCTCTTTTGCTTTTAATACTTGGTTTCTACTTCAAGCTTTCATCCTAGGCAGAGTGAATTGGAAAAGGCACCCTGCAAAATAACTCCACCCCCATAGCTAGGAATAAATACTGCTCTGAATACCAGCTAAGTAGCTGACAGGTCTTGATTATTGCTTTTTATGCTATTTACAAGTTGTCCCTCATGTTCTGCCCATCACCTGACATCTATTTGCTGTCTTTGTACGCTGAGTGCCAGGCTCTGGGGTCAGGCACCTCTTTTCATTTTGTGCAGAAGAGAGTATGAGTGAGATTGTGTTCTGCCAGTAACTGCACCTTGATGGGAGTGTGGGAAGCAGAGCCTCAGCTCCTCCTGTTTGGAAAGCTGCTGCTGTGGCCCTGATTTACACACAGCCAGATCCCACGCTGCTGTCTTTGCAAGCAGTCCACCCTCAAGTGTTTGTTTAGTTTAAAGATGAGATCTACAGCTGAGCTCAGTGCAGCAAAAAACTATTTTATTACGCCATTTATTGCCTTTAAAAGACCAGGACAGAAGCATAAGTACCATTTCTGTGCTCTTTTCACAGCCAAAAAAGAAAAGACAATTTGTTCTGAAAAATTGAGCTCTGATGTCTTGTCTTTGTTCCTGGCAAGGTTTCAGCCTACCAGACTAGGATGGTCTCCATCAGGAGCTAGCTGCTCCTTCCTGGGCTCTGATAAGCTTCTCTCCTGTGTTCATTGACTGAGAGAACTACATGCAGTGTTTTCTGTAAAATATAAAAAAATCTTGCACAAGTGTAGGAAGATGAATCCCAATCTAATATTCACTTTTTTCATCTTAAGATCCTATGCAGCTATTCTGTTAATGGACCCTTTTGACATTATAGAGTGGTTAATTTTTTTTTTTAGCAGAACTTATAATGTATGAACAAATATAAAGCTCATCTACATAAGTGGAGATAATACACACATTATAACAGAAAACTTATTCACTGATGGACTATAAACAATTAAAAGCTAGTAATTTTTTCCCAATATCTTATAATTATTTTTTCCAGTAGTAAGTTCAAAGAAATAAAGAAATCTAAGTATGTAATAAGACATTAAGTCCGTTATCACCTGCTCTTTCAAGGCTTGTAAACAAACAATGAGTGTCAAGCAATGTTAACAGATTCAAAAAAAAACAATTTATATGGGTATGGAGAAGAGAAAAAAATTTTAAAAAAATCTTTGCCTTTTTTATGCAAGTTTTAGAAAAAAATTTATCTCATTAGGTTTATAAGTATTTCCTCTATCATTTCCTGTCATGAACATGTGGAATATATCAACATCTCTATATTGATTTTTTTGTTTTCAGAAAGATGAAGACCACATATCTGAGAGGGAAAAAAAACATTGAAACATCAACTTGGGAGCATTTAGCATTCATTGTAAGATGTGAGTGAGTGTATTCCACACTACTGTATTCATCCTTGTATGAAAAGGATTCTAAATAACAGGGAGTGGAAGAAGCTTCATGGATGCTTTGTAACAGGAGCAGTCACCTCTTAGTGTTCATATGTGCCTGTCATGAAGAGCTCCAGGACATGAACTGAGGAATACAATGTCTTCATGTCATATTTAAAAGGAACTGTCATTTTTAGGAGTTCCTTCCCACTGCACTTCTGGGAAGATTGTACATTTTTAAGGTGGGTTAAAGTAATTTCTGCTCTTGGTTCAGGAGACTTGTTCCAAGGAGTTCACCTTGGACTAGGTGTTGGAACCAGGATTTTCTGTGCTCCCAGAAACAGCCGAGAGACAAAGGAACAATTTTGTTAATATCAATCTTTACTCTCCAACAAATATATTAATATTAAAATTGCATTGAACCTTCCAAATTCAAATGTTCCATGCTCCTAATGCCTTTTTTTTCCTCCCCAATCCCACTTCTTTTTTTTTTTTCTCAGTTTTCTACTCACTTTCTTGCTGCATTTAATACTGTTTTAAATATCCCCTGCCTTGCCACTACTGCTCTGCAGAATCCTGCTGTGCAAATTGGCACTTTAAGTGGAGGCACTTCATATAAGCGGCTAACAACCACTCCTGGGGAGATATTTAGAGGAACAATCGCACTAAACTCTACCTCTTGCTTTGAAGAAAAATTAGATAGATGAGAAAGAACTCAAGCTAACAGGAGATAATAACTCAAGCTTTATATAAAGTATGAAACTATGTAAAGCCTTTAAGAACTGTAAAACTGCAAGAGGCTTTTCACAGTTAAAGATTAAATCTCTACTTGGGAACCAGGGCTCAAAGTCAGTGAAGCCCCAAAGTGTCATTAAAATTTTGCAGCTCCTGAGATGTCTGCTTGTCATTGTTAAAGTTGTTCTGTACTCGCTGAATTACTACCCTCGTCTATATTACTTGGAGTGGCCCTTAAAGTCAACTTATTTTTTATATTTCAATGCCTTAATCCCTCGGGATAGACAACAAAACTGTTATATAATTCAGGATTATTCACAGTTGCCTGTGATCTTTTTGACAAAGCTATTTTTCATTGGCAAAGAGCAGTTTGACACACTTCACACTGAAGGAAAGGTTTTAAATTTAATTTCCATTAAGACCAGATCCTTGGGTATAATTTTTTGGGGGTTTTTTTAAGGTCAAAATAAGAAGGTATCTTGTATATCATTAAAGGGGATCATTGCCCCAAATATCAAGTGTTTGATGATCAAATTCATAATCTGTAACCAGTTAGGGAATTAGTTTTTACTTTGTGATTAACCCATTTCTGGTTTTTTTTTCCTTTTTATTTTCTGAATAACCTTAAATTTTCCCTGCTGTGGAATTAGATAGTATTCTTTATATACATCTTAGAAATTATAGTATTTTGCTAAACTAATTCCATTCTCTCTTTTTGTTAGTGATTCCTAAATGGAAAATGCACACAGTATCCCCACAGCAGAAGGACATGTATGAGTTGGCTTCCAGGGAAGACAATCAGTTATTGCTGGGATGGAGAAAAATCTTCTTTTTTGCTCAGGTGCTCTTAAATGCTCCATCTCATTTTTTTCCTTTTTTTCTTGGCATTTTGGGCCCTTAATAGACTTAATAAGAAGAATAGACTTTGCAGCTTCAGATATTACTTTAAGATAGGCAGAGTATGGCTATTGTTTTCATTAGCTTTTACAGATACAGGATTGCAGTTTCTTCTTGACAACTTGAATTCATGAACATTGAGAATCCAATGGTAATGCTACTGAAATGTCAAGCTATTATCTTTGAGGTTAATTCACTTATCTAATTAAAGCCATCTAGACAGGATGGAAATGAAGTTTACCTTCTGTGAAGTAAAATCCAGGTTCCACTGGAATCTGTGGAAAAAGCCTTTACAGACTTCAGCAGAGCTATGATTTCACATACAATTAGGAAGTGCTATTTTAAAGCTGTGTATTAGGACTCGGGGGAGGGGGGTCACAGAAATGTAGGAAATTTCCTTGACCAGAATTACTATCCAGTAGTAATTTAAATTTTCATTTACAAACTGGTAAAATAGTTATTTTTTAATTGAAAAAAATATATTTTAATATTAACGTTATAAATTCTAAATAATATTATATGCACCATTAAAATACATTTGTTTACCCTCTATTTTTCCGAACTGTGGAGCAAATATTTTTCCCTACAGCTTTGTGTGCCAACTAATCATCAATTGACAATCTGTTTACAATGTTTTCTGAATATATAGCTCTAATCATTTTTCTACTTCATTCCTAGCATGAAAAATAAGGAATAATACAGCAATAAGAAAGCATATCAATGGGGAAAAGCAAGATTAATACTAATTATGAATGATTTGCTAGCAATATAGTGATTTATGTGCTTGAAGGTAAGGTACAATTTCAGTGTTTGTCATAGTATTATGAGGATGATGAACGACCTGGTTTTGCTGTTGTAATTTTAGTAATTGCACAGAGCTGGGGTAAAATCTGTTCCTCTGACTCACTCTGAAGATAAAGGAAGAGTTGAAATGTGGCCATTTCAACATCACAGAAGAAATGCTGTTTTACCCTTTCATCTAATTCACCCCAAGACACCTTTCTTCAAAAACAGGAACCCAAACTGATTTTTGTTCAGACACCCATTTTCTGTCTAAATTAATCCAAGATTCTACACAACTTTCAAAATTAGCATGTGGGTAGCACATAGTAGACAGAACACAGTCCATAAGGAAAAGAGCTCCTTTATGTAGTTTTCCTTTATTTATCTGACAAGAATAGCAATATTTCATTGTATCTCAGAGGGTGCCTTTTAAATGAGGAGAAGAAGGATTTATTTAAACTGTATTGTTTTATGCTAAATTGATTGCTTATTTTTAAGGTTTGTTGATCGGAAATTAAAAACTATAATAAAAATATGTTCTCCATTCTTTATGATAAAAATGCATTTATTAGAGTAGATATTTAGGGAAAAAAATTCAATGATATTTAAAATTGTCATATTAAAATTTGCAAGTTGTTTTCTAGTATTTGGCTGGCATAAATGAAGCCTGGAATAAAAAGAGTAAAACTAGAGAAAAACAAAGAAAATAAATATGGCATCAATAATTTGTGATAGTGACACTAAAAAAATCATTAAGTAAGAAACTTAGACAATATTTCGAGTTTTTATTTCTTTTTGTGTTGATGTTAAAATCTCTAATTTTAGTAGAATGATAAATCATGTTCAAAAGATGATGGAAGTATAAATACTCACTAAAAAGAATTCTTCTAAAATGTCATCTCAAAGATCAATTTGACAAAAGTGAATAAAACTCCAGTCAAACGAGACTGTGACTCCATTGAAAGTTCTAAAATATTTCTCTTAGATTGTTTCAAAGTTACCATCAATCAAAAAAAAAGGTTCAAAAATGAAAGTATGAGAACAGAGGTGACCTTTTAAAGGTAGAAGGGGGAGGATTGAGGAACAAGACCCACTTAACATTATTGATTTCAGGATGGGATGTGTTTGAAGCCAGTTCCAGCAGCTGGGTGCTGTACTGTTAATGTGTGTGCAATCTATTAAGCTTTTCAATATTTATTTCATTTGGAAGATACTTGTCAGGTTGCTGAAAATCCATAGTCAGTGAAAATATGGGCATGTGATTTTTCTCTGATGTGGTGGGTGTTTCTACAACATGGTTTCTAATTACAGGTGTATTTAAAGTTTCCCACCTCCTTAGCATGTTCTGTAGCTTAGAAGCAGCCAATTCCTCAGAATCAGCTCATATTTAACAGATGACTTGAAGAGTCATAGGTATCCTCCCCTGGTGTAAATGTTCATTGACAAATGCCAAGCTTGTTAGGAAGCAAAGGGGAATTATTATGCATTAATCATGTACAATCACTTCTTGAAAACCCTCGCAAATGTCAGGAGCCCTCGGTATCCTGTTAATTCACAGAGCTGTCTGTCATTGTGCTGAACTCCTAGAAACCTGAATGACAGAGCAGGGTATTCCAAAAGGCAGGACCTCTGCTCCTCAACAGATGGGGAGCTGATTAACAAAGCTCTGGAGTCACTGCTGGTATTCACCAGGGCTGGGACAAAGATCCAGACCCATAAACCTCGGATGGGCCCTCAGTTCACTGAAACTCCTGAAAAGTGGGGTGGTGGTGAGAGGAAAGAGTTAAGACTGACATGGAATTTGTGCTTTGTGAGTGTGACTGGTTCCTGTAGGAACTAGAGTCTTGATGAGGTGAGTTCAAGGGGTCCTGTAATTAGGTTTTATTGCAGCACAGTCTGGGATCAGTGGCAGCCCAAGAACTGGCTGTGGTGCCGTGCTTGCTTCAGTTTTGAAAGGGGCAGCCAGGTCAGGAGTCTGTGGTCTCATCTCCAGGGGCTCCTCACTGAAATAGGCTGCTCTCGTCTTTCTAAAGTCTCCTAAGGATGTTAAAATAGTTTTTAGGAGCCTGAGATCAGGCCCTAAACTTGAGGCAATATGAAAGCATTGACTTTGGCATTTAAAAAAGACATTTTTTCACAATAAAAATATGCCATAAGTCTTGGCATTGCTGCTGCAACGATCTTGGATGGCTGGATATTTCACACACTTTCAAAATCAAGTAACTCAGTGAGATTTCAGGCTTTGTACTCTGTTTTCTATTTATTTTCATTCTAAATTTCAGTTTCTTTAAAAAAAGTGCATCTGAACAGTTTCATTAACCTAACTGTTATGAATTTTTACTGGATAAATTGCAGATGAAGGCAGAATGAAAAGCAGTGAATATTAGCAGGAGCAAACATCAGCAATGCAGTACAATGATGGAATTTCCCAATAAGATCAGAGAGAAAAGGAAGAATGGATGCAATTTTCTTCTTTATCCAGAAAAAAAATATAATCAAGCTAAGTTGATCCTGCAACATTTTTTTATGCTTTAAAAAATAAAAAAAAAATCTGTCTACTTTTTATTTACTTCTAATATCTGTTTTCTGCTGCAGGTAGTAAATAGATAGATAGATAGATAGATAGACAGATAGATAGATAGATAGATAGATAGATAGATAGATAGATAGATAGACAGACATATATATATCATCTCTTATCATATATGTAAATAAATTCAGACTGTTGAAGAGGTAACTGTAGTAGGATTTCTTATAGCTGTGTATTTTTTTGACATCTGCAGTATAAAATCTCCTAGAAATTGAGCTTCTTTTTTAGGTATTTCATTGCAAGGAAAATATACTTTCTCTGAAGAATATGTAATATATGCTACTAGGGAAAAATCCTTCTGAAGTAAATATGATTTTTTTTTTTGTAGTTCAATTGCAGACAGAGAGGATCATGTCCCAGTCAAGTTAATTACAAATCAGTAAATTATAGCAGAGCATGACTAATTTTTTTTCCTGTAGATGGAAATCAGTGGTTGGATAATAATAATTATGAATAGATTTGTGGTTAACAGCTCTATTAAGGCACTATCAATCCACTCAATTCCTCTCCTATGTAGTATGTAAGTACTGGTGGCAGATTTCAGTTCAGAGAAAAGAGAGTGGTTAATAACTAAAGCCATGGCAGCAGTGTTCTAACAACAAAGGTTTCAACTGAAGATAACTTTGGGTTCTTGGCCAATTCTGATTTCTTATTCACTGAGTTTGGAATTTGAAAACAGCCACGGCCAGCTAAAATGCAATAGGATGCAAACTTCTTCAACAGAGGCCTGAACATGGGTATAAATTCTCTGGAATATGAATGGGAGGAGGTAATGACCCAAAAATGTCACAAATGACAGCCTACACAAGAGATTAATGACAGAAGTCTTCTAAGAGGCAGGAGCAGTGGTAAAAAGTCCTAAGCTATGTTCAAACAGACTTTCCCCTCTCTTTTAGGGGTTGTGGCCTTGTTTTTCAAACCCCTACATTTCCAGTTAATGGAAGAGGACATAATGATGATTATCACCTTATCTACTGGCTCAGGAGCTAGAAGCTGCACCAGATTAAGGTACTTGTTCTTATAAGAATATAAAATTAATACCACAATATCTGTTGGGACAGCTCAGGAATTGCAGATTTTGCTATTTCCAGCTCAAAAGCCATTGCTCATCAGCTCTCTCTGTTTAACTTAGTTGTCTATGTTTAAATAAACAAGAGACTTTCAAAAGCACCTGCTTTTCCCTACACATTATATAAGCATTTTAGGCATTTTCTTTAAGGAGATTTATACATTAGGAATCAAAAATTTAAGCATGTCTTCACTCATGGAAATTTTCCCTTCTCTAGAATAGGCAACATCTGATCAGTTATTACAAGAGGAACAGTTTTAGCCCTAAACTCCTAAAGTGTGAGTGGAAAAAAAAAGAAAAAAAAAGCAGTTTTGCACTGTCTTGTATAGCTGGATAGAGATGACATTTTTAGCACTTACTTCAAAGACCTCTCTAAATCTCTGCACTTCATACCAGCTGCAGACGTAACTGAGCAGAGCTGAACAGAGCTGGAAATTATTTCAGTGATGACAATTGCCTTACAATCAAAACAGTTTTCCTTCAGTTACTTAAATGCCTGCTCCAATTTTAAATTTCTGCAGGAATTAGAGAAAATTTTAGGTTTGAAATGTGATTCTAACCTAGAATCCTCCATTTGGCAGTTTCTCCTCCATGGTAATTACTAGCACTTTTGTTTTTTTGTCTTCATGCTGTATCTTTCTCCCAGCCTGTCAGAAATCTGTACCTTGAATTACAGATGACCAGAACTGACTGTATCCATGGGATTTATGTGTGTTCATTCCTGCACAAAGTCCATATACAAGTTGTAGGCAAAACGTTCCCCAACCCACTAAATCTGCAGCATCCAACACACCATGAATATAAGAAAGCAACAGAGTACTGACTCAAGGGATAAGCAAAACACTTGCTTTATTTTCAAAAACTTTCCTAAGTAAAAGTTATCAAAAAGAAGATATTTCAAAAATATCTTGGAATAGGCTCTTGGAGAAAAGATGTTAGTTCTGCAGTCATGAGTTCCACACACTGTATCACTCTGAAATGACTCGCACAGCATCTGCTGTCCTGGCAGGGCTGGGAATCAGATGCTTTCAATCAAACATATGCTGATAGAAAAACCCACACCTGCAAGATTTCACTGGGTTAACCACAGGGACACTGAAAAAGGTGTTGAACTCCACACAGGTGTTAACAAAGCATAATTATCAACTGGAGCTAAACTAATATCCTTTATTCCTAAAAAAGGAGCTTGACAAATTTGTCTTTATTTTGGCTAAATTAAGGATGGCAATGGGAGTTCTTTCTAGTCAACTAAGAAACCAAAACAATAAAAAAATCTCCATGTGGAAAAGCAAAGTTCTTTTAAATAATGAAAGCAAGTTACCACTTTTGCCTAAAGACCTAATCTAACTAGATTCAGAGTGTAGAAGAATGATAGATTACCAAGAGCTCTGTAAAAGGTCCCCTGTTTGGAGGAGCATGCAACAAATTACAGGAAATTGAAACAAAAGGAATCTTCCCGATGGAAAAAAAAATACAGCAAGATCCAAACAAATTTGATATTCACGAATATGAGTAATTTGAAGAATCCAAGGATTTGAATCAGCATGTCCTAGAGAGATTCAGATTTCTATCTTTGATATATGTTAGGCATTTCACAGTTTCTCTCTGGCAGTTTTCCCCATGTATAATTTGCACAGTAACTTCCATGGTATATTTATTTTATTGAAAATGTTTAGTCAAATATCACCTTTTACAGAGAATCACCAGGGTCATAACTCCTATTCTTCTTATTGTTTTGCTTATATTCTTTTCTGAATACTGATATATTTTGTAGAACTCAATTTTAGTAACACATGGTGGTGTTAGCTATGAAAATTTAGAGAACTTCCTCTTATTCTGGCAATAAACAGAGGTCCAAATTCTGAAACCTTTGCTTTATCTGTCACAGTGCTTTGCCAAAAATGGAAGCAATCTATATTTATCCCTTAATCTTTAGGATTCTGGGGGGCTGAGAGTAGTCAAAAGGGGTCAGTGGGATGTGTAAAATGAGCAGCCTAATTTCCAGCAGCAAAATAATTATACACTGTATATTTTGTCTTAAGATAAGAATGCTATTGTGTGCTAAGACTTCAACAGTGTGCTGAAATTTTTGTCAGATTGACCAAGCAGCTCCCTCCTACATAACATCATGTCATGATAAACTGTGCTAAGATGCTGTTTTTAGCCCAATGCTTCAAATTTATTTTCCATTCTTTTGTGTTACACCTCAAAAATGGGACTTTGTAGTTAAAGCCCTTGCTTCTTACTTAGGATCTAATTTAAATTTTTAAATATGCTTTGGCTTCTGCCAGTTCCCTCAAAGTTCTGTTTACTCACTGAGAGCCCAGCAATGGGGATGGATGCAGAGCAGTGGATGCAGAGCAGCAGCCCAGGGCTCGTGCCCCTGACTCACAACACAGGCCAGAACACACTGACTGAGGTGCTGCTCACAGTCCAAACAACAAAACCTTGTGTGCCACAAACACGTGGATTGCTTTGATTCCACAGCTGTCTCCTACTGGAAATTAACTTGCCTAACAACGAGTGTTACTCCTCTGTTCAGCTTGCAATGGAGAGCAAGGAATTTTAGCCAGCAACTCTTCAACCTAAGAAAAAAAGAGCTTCTGACAGGACTCTTTTCATTCAGTTGCCCTTGCTTTAGCACTTGTTTCAAACTGTTCACTGCAATAACTCTGCTTTTCATGCTAATTGCAGCTTACAGGTCATTATTTTCAGGGGTGTTTAAAAGAGGCTGCTGTTATAAAAAAGGGTCATTTTGAAGGAGATGCCATCTTCTACACTCTCTGTCTCACTCTTCCCAATTATTTCGTTGTCATTCTAATTGGTTACTACTCAGAGATAGAAAATTTGCTGCTGTTTGATCTTTTGCTCCTTTGAGGATATTCTAATGTTTTTGGTTCTCTAAAGATGGTTGAAAGCATCTACAGATCAGGAGTGACAGCCTGTTCTGTCAATTGCTGCTCACAGCTGTGTGAAGCAGGCTTTCACCTCCCAGCTTTGGAGATCACCTGTGCCTTCTCCGCCACCACCACCACAGCTCATTACCCCCCAGTTCACTAAATCTGCTCAGGCTGGATTTTGAATCTCTCCCTCCTCCTAGATGAGGGTAGGGGGAGAAAAATCTTCCTACTTTGTTCAGTTAGCACCTAAACTCTGTGTGCAGGGTTTCAGATGTTGTATTATTCTGCATTCTCAGTCTTCTGTGAGTGTCATAATGAGGAAAATGGATGGCATTTAGTGTCAACAAAGGGAATTAACTGAGCATAGAGAAGTTCCACAGCAAATCATCAGCCTTTGGGAACAGAGTCAGAATAACTTTACAGGAAAGGACTATGACCATGAAATAAACTTTTTTAAGGAAATCTTTCGCCAAGTATGTAGGAAAGTTTCTTCTTGTGTCTCTTTTCTACACCTCCTTACGTTTGGTTTAAACTTCAGTGACGCGGACGTGAAGAAATTCTTTCCCATGCAGCCACACATTGCCAGTAATAACACTGTCCTACAACAACATTATAATCCTGACTTTTCTGACAGAGATAACTGCTTAAAACAGGACATCAAATTTCAAAATTGACTTAAGTGAGAAGTGGCTTACAGTCATGATTGGTTTGTCACATCATTAAAGTGTGCAGGGAGCAGGAGAGACATGAGCGGTACAAAGCAGAAATGGGGGGGAACAATGCAGAGGTTGATAGAGAGGGATCTGCAAGATAGTGCTTTCTGAAAAGGCACTACAGGACTAACCCTTGCAGCCTTCCCATGGGCATAAGTGGACCTGGTTGGCAGTAGTGAATAATAAATGGACCTATTAAGACAGAGTGGGAGTGGACCACCTGCATGTCTTTTATGGTGGCACAGTGGTCACAGCAAAGTTAAGGCTCAAAATATAAACTGGTAAACCTATCTTTAAAATTAGCTATATTATTCTCCATTAAGAAAGCAAGTGGGGTCTCTTGGGGAAGGTAAGATGACAGGAAGGTTTTTCTTAAATGGAAAATGTTCTGTGTAACTTGTAACAAAATCAGAAGAATCTTGGATCAGACAAAAGGATGGAAAAATCTCTGGTGGCTCCTCTTCTCTTCAAGGAAAAGAAATATTATGGAAGAAAGGAGGGAGTAGAAGTATTCAAAGCATTTTTGGAACAAAACCAGATGGTTGTTTTTTTCAGAACACTGCTCCTTTCTGAGTGAGGGAAAAAGGAGCTAGAATGCACAATCTCAGTCTTACTACCATAAAGGCACTTCAAGCCTCTCTATAGAAACAAGGAGAATGAATTTTGCAAGTGTTGTCATTCACCAAATGTTTAAGTCAAGTTCATGGTGTCAAACGATGCAGAAATGCAATGTTAAATCAGACAAACTGTGACTCCTTCCCACCCTTGCAGGTGTATGTGAAACACACATTCTCTCTATTTAAATGTCTGACAGCTACCCAATGTCATCATAAGTTACCAAACACATTTTCTAAATGTGTTTTTTTTTCTAATAAATTTTCTAATAAAGAAATCTAAATGATTTCTTAATAATACATTTTAAACATGCATTATAAATTAGAATGGCTATTAAAAAAAAATAAGGAACTCTACTTTCAGAATTGCAAGAGAACTATCTTGCCAGGAAAGGGACATTTTGTACTGGTCTTTTGGTGTGATGCTTCTTAACCCTAGATCTTTCAGAGATCTCTGTTTTTATCACAGACAGCATGCTTTTTCTCTTTGGAAGTTATGCTATAAGGGTGCCAAAAATTTCTTTTCTCCTGACCCAAATATCAGCACGAGACAGTACCCTTAGAAATGGATAGTTACTTTAAAAAACATGAAACCTGATACCCCCTTCTAAAAAGGGGACTACAGACAAAAATATTTTAAGGTTATGCTTTTACATGTATTAGAAGAGTCATATTGTTTACTTTCTTAAGAAAGGGTTGTATGCCTTCAAAAGAGGCACTGTAACTTCTAGCTATCACTTACATCCAGGAAATTACTGAGATCACCTCCAATCCAGCATCTTCCTGGATCCACTCCTTGCTCATTACTGAAATCTTCCTTCACACACACCCACTACCAGCCCCTCTACCCTGGCAGTAGCTCTGCTCCAGCCACTTCTGAATCACTCTCTCTCTTGGCTCATTTACATCATTTTAGGTCGCTTTGTAAGGTCCTGGTAATTTAAAATGCATATAATAATTTTAAAAAAAGAAAAGAATAAAAAGAAAAAGCAAGAAAAAGCAAAAAAATTCTCAGGAAAAATATTGGATTGATTTAACATGACAATTGACTTTGGCAATTCAACAATATATCTGATTTCATTTACCTCTTTCCCTTGATTCCCTTCTCAAAATTTATCCCAAAGTTTCACTTAGATAGGCAAGCTACCTGTGTGACATGCTTTCTCTTTCTTACATAAAGATAGTTTCTATTCTTTAGTTAGCTTTTTTATTAAAAATATATTATTTTCATCTCAGAGCTTTAGATACCTAATGAAGGCTTACTTGTGTTGTGTCTTTATGTAAGGAAAATAAGTAAAAAAACCCACCAATTAATCTTTCTCCATTTAATGTGAGGAAGGTTTTTCAAGCTTAATTGATGTTATGTGTTTCTCACAAAAACAACTATCTTCGCTTTTATAGTGCATGAGTGCATGAAAGAAACTAATTTATTTCAGAAAAAAAAAACCTTATTTTTATTAGTATGAGGCTCATAGATCTACTGAGAGTCTTTAAATAGATACTCTTGATTCTGTGTCTTCATTTCCTCTGTCCTGAGCACTTTTGGACAAGTGTCTTAGAATCAGATTTACTTAGGCTTGGCAGAGAACCACTGATCCTGCAGTCAACCCATCCAGAACTGATGAAATGCGGGCAGAATTGATCAAGCTTTTAGAAGACTCAGGTCAGCGAGGCCCAGCTTAGTGAGGGTAACCCAAACAGTGGGACTGGGCATGTAAAAGAGCTGTTTGCAATAAGCCCAACATGAAAGAACAGGATTTGACTGGCATCATGTTAAAAATGCTGCACCTTTCCTCAAATCCCTTAAGAGTTTCTAGATAGTAAAAAATGCTATTAACATTTTTCATGTGTCTGAAAAATTATTCGATTAGAACAGGGTACTTCCCATGGAAATGGAATTATAGCCGTGGCACAAAAATACAGATTCAGTGCCCTGAAAGAGATATCAGCTTTATGTGAAGATGGTTTTGTGACTGTAGTCATGATACTATAGAAGAAAGCACCTTTTGAACACCACTGCTTTTGAAGATCTCCTCTGTGACCCACTTTGCTCCATTGGAAGAGATGCCAATTCACTTCTGCACTTTTGATAGCTATTCTACATTCATTTAATCTTTATTTGAATTTTGTTTATGGGCAAAGATCTGAACTGGAGCCTCTCACCCATCTAGAGAATGCTTTAGTCACCACAGCATGGGATACGTTCAGGTTTGTGTCCTTGACTATCATTCCTTCACGGTTGTTGAAAATGTTTCTTATTCCATGCTCCTCTGCCTGACCAGCTAGGACTCCAACCCTGAAGCTTAAGGGCTTTCAATCCGTGCTGTAAAACAATGAGGAGTCTTTAAACAAATGAAAATGGCAACAAGCAAAAGGTGCTAGACCATCAGTCTGCATGGTAGGATATCTTGGTTCATTTTCCTCAGGCAGACAAAGAATTTTAGCCAGGATTTCCAGTACAGCTGCTTTAGCTTCCAGGCTTTTTCAGCTCCTTTCTTAGTGAAACTGCCCCCTTCATTCCTCTCCTCTGTTACCTATGAATCCATTGATATTTTCTGCTCACAAAATGCTGTTTTGGAATTTAAATTCATAAACAACAACTCTATTCTAGCAAAATAAAAAAAAAACCAAAAAACTTTTTTCTTTGTTTGCATGTTTGGCTTCACTTCTTGGCCAGCTGTGTCCTGGGGTGCATCAGGCACAACATCTCCAGGCTGGCAAGGGAGGGGATTGTCCTGCTCTGCTCTGCACCGGTGCTGGTGGCAGTTTTGGGTGCCACAATATTATATGCATTAATATAAATTAATATAAATTAATATAATATGCATTAAGCCACTTGGAGCCTTAATCCAAAGGAGGGCAAAACAAGGATGGTGAAAGGCCTTGAGGGGAAGCTGTGTTAGGATTGGTTGAGGTCACTTGGTCTGTTCAGCCTGGGAGGGGAGACCTGACTGCAGTTACAGCTTCCTTGTGAAGGGAAGAGGGGCAGACACTGATCTCTGCTCTGGGGGGACAGGGACAGGATTTCAGGGAGAGGTTCTTCACCCAGAGAGAGAAATTGAGCACTCACTGGAACAGACTTCCCAGGGAAGTGGTCACAGTCCAAAGTCTGCCTGAATTTGAGAACTGTTTGGACAATACTCTCAGGCTCATAGTGGGGTCCTTGGGGAGGGCCAAGATCCTGTGCAGGGCCAGGAGCTGGACTCAATGATCTTGATGTTTCCCTTCCAACTCAGCACATTCTATGATTCCATGATTTGCTACCTCATCCCTCCTAATCAACCAATCCAAAATACAACTAACATTTTTCCTGCAGTCTTTGCTGTTACCATTTGGCCTAACTCATTTTCGTAAAAGTGTGCCCAGCTACTGTACTGAGTAATTAAGCAGCCCAATAATTTGACATCATATTCAGCTCTGAGTTTAATGCTTTTGGATCCAAGCTCTACTTGAATTTTGCATATTTTCTATACAAAACATCTCTTAGATGCAGTTTTTCATCGCCATCTATGCATACATCTAAGCATACTCTCACATTTTTTAGAACAGCCTTTTCTCTGAACTTAGCAGATGCTATACTGTGGCTACAGGCAACCTCCTCATACCCAGCTCATTTGAGCTTGTTATCACTTTCTTTAAATTACTACTCTGTATCTCTCACACTTCACATGCAATTTCAGAAACTGCCTTTTCAAGGCATCCCTGTCACACCCATCATCTTCTAATCACAATCAGAAAACAGAATCTTGCCTCTGGTCATTCTGTGGTGTCAGGCTCCTCTGACCATGTTTTACATTTTCAGACAGGTGTCATCAGACTTTTTATCACTTTCACAGCTGGAAGGATCCCTTTTTAAGCATCAACAGAGCTGCCTACCTTCAGAGATGTGGTTAGAAAAAACATCCAGTACTGCGATGCCTACAAAAATATACAAGAGTGAGAGGCTGCTATGCCTACTGACATTATGTCATGGCTCCTTTGTGCTCCTTAGGCATCTGTGCTTGCCCATAAATATTACCTCTTTACAGCAGGTACCATCTCCTTGCATTCTGCAACTCAAATGCCATGCCAGAGTAACTATGCTTACACAAATAATAATAATACATGTGTCTCTTAGAGATATTTCAATCCTTCCTCTGTCCTTCTGTTGAACTATAGAGAATTGCAAAGTGTTTCCCTGTTCCCACCAAGGTATTGGTGGTTGTGCTGGAATATGAGTAAAATGCTGTTTAGAAATCTCTGTGGCATTCAGGGATCTAGCAGTGGAATGTTATCCAGGCAATTATTTTAATTGGAGATAATCACTTGGGAAATGGATGGATGAATTAATCAATTCCAGCTAATTGGGATAATGACATTATTTATGCTGTTCACCTTTTTTTTACCACCATCTGTAGGAAGATTTCCAACCACAAGGCCAAATTCTTCTATGATACAGATCCACTGAGGCTACTGCAATTAAAGCAGGAATGAAGCTGGTATATTGAAAGTATGGAATAAATTGCCTCACTTACTTATTTTGGAGAAATCATGTGTGCAGCTGACCTGGGAATACAGCAAATTACTCTCTTTATTCCACTGCTTCTATCCTGTCATTAGAAGTGTTGTAACAGGAGGTGTTCTTGGCACTTGTTCTAACAGAAATATATAACTTTTGTTTTGTTTACATACTTATGCGGCTCATTACTATGTGAAAAACAATCTGCAGCTTAGCATTTGTTAATGGAATATGGAACAAGAAAACAGCAGATGGAATATTGGGATACTGAATGCATAATAAGTTTGATCCTAGAAGTCCTTGTGCAATTTTTCAGCTCAAGATGGTTGTTAAATTCTACTGCAAAGCTGAGCAGAAACCATGCCTGTGTTCAAGCAGTGAAGGCACTGTTCCTCCACACTAAACAGACACAAGGGTCAGGCACTCTCTGCCCCTGATCATCTCTTAAAGGGAAGCAAAATGCACAATTTTGCTTGTGATTAATTCTTTGGTTTCTTTTACTGTTCTGAGAGAAGCTCAGAAAATAGGATGGTGTTGTGGTTTGACCTCAGCTGGCAACCAAGTCCCACAGAGTCACTCATTCCCTTCCCACACATTGGGATGGGGAAAATAATCAGAAGGGCAAAAGTCACAAAGTGAAACAAATCAAGGAATTCATTCACCACTTTTCATGGACAGGCAGTAACTCAGCCCAGGAAAGCAGGGCTCCATCACACCTAACACAGATTGATGACAACAAATGCCATGACTCTGAACAGCGTCCTGGTTCATATACTGAGCATGGTGCAGCTGACCTGGAATAAATATCTCTTTGGTCAGTTCTGGAATATCTCTTTGGTCAGTTCTGGAATATCCCTCTGGTCAGTTCTGGAATATCCCTCTGGTCAGTTGAGGTCAGCTGTCCTGGCTGTATCCCCTCCCAACTTCTTGTGATCCCTCAGCCTGCTTGCCAGTGTGCTGGGGTGAGAAGCTGAAAGGCCCTTGATTTAGCATAAACACCACTTTAAAAAACTAACATGAGTGTGTTTTCATTATTCTTGTCCCAAATCCAGAACAGCGCTATATCAGCTACAAGGAAGAAAAGTAACTCTATCCCAACCAAAATCAGGACAGATATTTCAATCTCCTACAAGTGACTGAAGATAACCTTTGCTGTGATCTGGTCCTACTTATTTCTGTCTTCATCCCATGAGAAATATAGTTCTGAATGTCCTCCTCAGCTCAGCTGCATGTCTAATGCAGACTGGTGCCCACAAGGCTCACCAATCTGAGAACAAGCAAGCAGGTCTATAACTACTTTGTACAGATTTCATTTAATATGTTATAGTACCTTCACAGGTCTCAGAATGAGATCTTGGGTGAAAATGATTCCTGTGATGTATTTGTCCACCTTCATCTCCATGTCAGACTGAGTGGCTCTTTAAGTCTGGTGGAACAGACCCAGATCAGTTGTCTTTCAAAGATAAAGATCAAATCATTCTGTGACACTTGGATCAGAATACACTGAGCCCTAGGTACATCTCTGATTGCAGCATGGATTTGACATATCTGCCAGGCTGCATTGAGCCAACTCTGATTTTAAGAGCCTTTTCTGCAGCAGAATGACTCTCCAATTCATATAACACAGACTTGTTTAATAAATCACAACCTTTCATACTCCTGGGAAATGTCAAGGTGTGGCAAATAAACACTGACAATTTTAGGGTCTTCACAAGGGAATCCTAAGTAGCTGCAATACAGTTTCTGCAAATATTACATGAGACAAGAGAGTGATGGATGAGAAATCTTGATGTTTTCAAGTGAAAATACTGTTCCAGAAAACTATGACTTTCTGGGGTGGGGGAAAAGGTTAGTAAATGTTAGGACAGACACCGAACTTGGAATTTCTCACAGGCTCATGGTCCTCATGGTTCCTGTATTTCCAGGATCCTTGAATTCAAGCATGGTATCTTGTGTGACCACAAAGGGGAAAGCATCACTTGCAAAAAGTCTGTGTCTTGGGGTTCTCCTGTTTTTGCATTAGGCTGAACTCAAATCTCCTGCCTTGCTTTGGAGGCATTCCAGCAAAGACATCTGTGACCCACAGCATGAGCACCTCTGGATAGGGGAAGTGTTGGGATGGGACCCAACAGGCTGCTGTGTAGTTTTGTTCTCATATTCACAGCAATCCTCCCTGCACAGGGCACAGTGACAGGGACTGGCAGGAGCCACCGAGCCCCTGCATGCAGTCCCTGACTGTGCTAACACACAAACAGCAGCTGGGGCAGGGGGACCTCACAGCACCACCCCACATATCCGCAAATGCCATGGGCCAGGAAATGCTTCCTGAGGCTCCAAAAGACAATGGCAAGCCACAGGAAGAAAACAGGAGGAAGTAAGAGCATTATCTGCCTACCAGATTCCTGGAACTTTGTCAATAAAATTCCCAGAGGATGATGATGACCCAATCTATAAAAAAAGTAAATTTTGTTTTTGTCGAAATTCTTCCTAATTAGGAAAAAAAAGTTCTCTGGACCTTTATAATCTGAACTAATTACCTAATCTGGTAATTAGTCTGACACATTGAGATGGATAAGCAGCTGAACACCTGTAACGTCACTGTAAAGGTTTTTAATGTCACTAAGTTTTAAGCAGAATTAAGTCCTAAAAACACTTGTAGTTTTAAAATTATTTTAAATTACTGAAGTTTCTAATTGTAAAGAATCAGCACATCTCACCCTTAAATTTGCCTCACCAAATTAAACCAAACAAATTCATTCAGTGTCTTATACTATTTTTCCAAAATTATTTTATCGCTCTGCTGGCACCTTCAATTTTAGGTCATTTCAGTGTTGGTGACTAGAAAAATCTGAACTATTGAAAGTTAATTTTCATGGGTATTTTCTACAACAGTATTACTATTTTCTTGGTTTTTTTCTAAAAAATATCTTAAAGAAGCTACACTTTTATCACTGACTTTGATGAATCCAATGGTGATGATTTCTTTCTCACACTTATTAAAAGACCACTTTTTTTGTTTCCTACCTGTGGTATAGGAAGCACATCCCAAAGTTTAATGCCAATGTCTTTCTCCTAGGAGCAGCTTATTCCAGGGAGTTGTGGAATGAAACATAATTCAAATACCACAACCAAACAGGAAAGTGAATACTTGCATCTCAATTAGTATTTCCTTGGGCTCAAGTCATATCATGCTAAAGAAGACAGTATTTGTTTGATTTCAGATCTAGAAATAAATCTGAAACACCTAAAAAGCACAAACCAAAAAAAGGACCTCAACTATACAGAGCTTTCAAGTTTCTGCAGGCATCACTGGAATACTGTGACATTTGTGTGAAATGCTGATACACTTGTTTGGTTGTTCCTGCATTATGTAGCTTACAGTGTTCTAAGGTTTCTTTAGAAAATGAGGATTTGACTCCTAGCAAAATGTGGTTTCTAAAGGGAGATGCTTTTGCTGTGCATCAGCTACAAACGTAACCACAGACCCCATGGAAGGGCTGTAAGGTGCATCTTTGCTGCGGTGCTCAGCCATGCCCTGTCTCCATGGGAACATTTCAGCAGATGTGGTACCCACTGGTGACCAAAGATTTCCCTATTGCTCTGCAGAAAAGGCAAAATGCAAGCTGCAGTGAATACAGCATCTTTCTTTGCCCTGAATTTGTAAGCATTGGCAGGCCAAGATATCACTTTGTTGTTTACTTTTTATTTTTCTCCCTGAAAGAGAAGCAGTAAATGGGGAAGAAAGGGAATGGGTAGTATTTCAACAGTAATAAATCTATTTACAGCAAGATGAAAAATTTTGAAGTCAAAGACACAGCTCTTCTTCATAAATGAAGGAAAGTTCTCAAATTAAAGCTACTCATAGTTGAGATAAAGTTGTTTTAAATTGCAGTGGTGAGCTTGCTGAAATTAAGATTGTAAGACAAAGAAATAAGAATAGTGAATACATCATGATATGAAAGAACATTAATATCCAGTTTCATTTCAGCTGCTTTGAGCTGATCAGTACAGCCAAGAGAAGGTCTTTTCTCAGCATTGAAATGACAGGAGTGGTTAGTGGTTAGTGCTTTTGAATAAGGTGTTCAGCTGGAGACAGCATAGAGCTTCATTAGAAGAGTAGGAAAAACCATCTGTATTAGATCAGGAAAAAATTAGGGAGAAAGAAACCAACAAAAAGGATCTTGTCTTCTGATCCAAGTTTGAAAATAAAGAAATCAGACTCAAAGCATACTTACTTTACCCTTTGGGGAAACTCCTTTAGGGACTTATAAGTCTGAATGAGATGAAACTAATTAATAACTGTGATTATCCATGCATTCCTCTCAAAGCCCAGTGCTCATCACATGGGATGGAGCATTAATTCCACTTTTTCCCCATAGCTTCTATTCATATATGAAAAGAATATTCAGTCAAATTTATACTGATAAGTAAGGCAGGACCAAATATCTCTGCCTTCTGTTCAGGTTCTGAGTATCTTTTGAATAGGGAATGGTGACCAAAAAAATTTTCCCAACAGTCTCATCCTTCTGCATAAGAAAGATATAAACATCATCAGTATTCTGACACAAATTCCAGTACCATGCTTACCTTATGTTTTCACTACACAAAATAAACCTTGCTAAGCAGCAAGGACAAACCATTAGTTTGATTACTAGTAAGAGTCTGCAACCCCTGCATATAAAAAACATCCTGCAATTAAATTTGTCAAGCATGACAGAACATGTTTTATTTATTTTTTAAAATAATTATCACACTGATATTGTCAGCTTTGTTTACCACAACACTGATGATTATGTTTTCTTCTAATTAGAATGGAGATTTTATTTAAGTTCTTTGCTCAAATGATTTGGAGCAAAAGTTTATCTAGATTTCAAGTGATATTAAATTGTTCACATCCACAAATTTAAAACTATCGAGCTGATATGCTTTCTGAAGAATCTATGTTCTGTTCTTTTTTCTTAGGAGGCCAGAATTATTTCAGACCTCCAGAACTAAATTATTTTAATGGATATAGTGATAAGCAAAGTTGGATATGCCTGTGCTACCTCCTGGGCAGGCAGGAGCTGGCTCTGAGCTGCACTGGGGGTGGTGGTACAGCTTGTAATGCTGGAGGCTTCTCAGCTGCAAATTAATGCCACTGGTGCTGTGGCTGCATCAAACCCATGTCCACCCTTGTCCTGTGTCATCCCAGATAGCAGGGATTTGTGAGCATCTGCTTGCAGAGGAGCATGTGAATGGAGCTGGATGCAAGAGCACAGTCAGCTGCTTCTCACACCCACGCAGGAAAATGAAACCCTTTAAAATGCAAATGCAAACCATGTTTTCTTAGCATGCCCCGCCTTAGCTGGGATCCTTTAGCGATTTGGCTAAGGCTGGAACCTAGCCAGGATGCTCACATTCATCTGTTAAGAAAAATTAGTGATCATGTTCAGCTTTTTAATGTGAAAGAATGAAAACATTTCATAAAACAACTTCCAGGTGTGTTTAGCTGTATCTCTGTTAGGATGACATTCCTTCAGGAATGACTTTGTTGTGCTGCCTGACCTCATGGTAGATTTGTTGCTGCCTTCATGATCTGGAAAATAAATTGCATTAACTCCCCTGACCAAGCAAGATTGTCCCTAGATTCTGCCTTCCACCGACCATGAAAGGCAGAAGTTAATTAAAACATCCTGCTGCTTAAAGCAATCTTGCAAACAGTGACATGGCATAAAAGACTCGTTTCTAAGAGTAGACTTGTGTTCATTAAGATTGCATTTTTGTAGTTACAGTTGCCAATTATTTGTTCCATTGTAGTCTCTACCAAAATTTCGTTGAATTTTTTAAAAAATTATGTCTGTTTTCATCACTATATGAATAATTTTAAATCTTTTTATTTTGGTGTAATCCAATGGAGAGGGAATGAGGAAAACCAAAAGTCTTCTGCTTCCACTTTTGGAAAGAAAAACAAAATATTTGATTTTATTTCTGACTTCAAGGCATTTAAATCACCATGAAAAGAGGAATATACATGCAGAATAGATATCCAAAGGAAGAAGGGGAAAAGCATTTTAATTCCTTTACTATTCCATGGTTAGCAGTGAAATTTGGAAATCTATTTTTTAATTATATTCCAGATAGTTTTTCACAGACAGAAGAAAATTTTCTTTCCAAACCTGTATATATATCAAAAGTTGAAACATTTTAAATGCAGTAATATTTTGAAAAAAAAAAGGAAACTTTTTGTTGATTTTTGGAAAAAAAGTCCTTTTACATTCCCCTTTTGATATTTTTTTTTTCACAGTAGAACAGGTAAAAAAACCAAGTGAAATTGGAGAAAAGACCAAAAACTTGAAAACAAAGTGGAATTAGAAACTAAAATTATACAAAATTCATATTCATTTGAAACTTCTATATGCTGCTGAATTTTGTTTTGCAAATTAAGTTGCTTTGAAAGAAGTTTCATACTTTCTTTCCAAATAAGTTGATTTTGATAGAAATACCTCTTTATAGAAACATTTAAAAATCAAAATTCTTTGGCAGTTTTTAATTCTGCTGGTGTTTACCGTAACTCAATATAAGGAGAAAATAATTTAAGTATAATTGAAAACTATGGAGTAACCTCTGTTTTCCATATAAAAAGCTTATTCATATTCATTCAGATTATTTTCCCCCTAAATGTAACATTTATTGAACCAGTAAAATAGAAATGTCCTTTCTGTAGACCACAATGTGTTCATTGGACAGAATTTACATAAAGCCAGTGAAGTCAATAAGCCTTTGCTGAAAATATCTTTTTACATTGTCCTTGTTTATTTAGCTTTAAAAAGTATGCATTTTCTTGAGTCACATAGTCATATGGAGAACAGGAGACATTTTAAATGCTATTCTTCTAAACAAAAACAATCACCAAAAGACACTAAGCTACTAAATATTTAACTACTTTTTATTATTTAAAACAAGCAAACAAACAGCCCTCAAACAAACCCCCAAAACTTTAAAACAATAAGTAAACTTAAACATCTATATAGAACATCTACTGTGCTACAGATCAAACAGTAAGGGCAGCCTTGAACTTCATCAAGTCACAAAGATTTGTTAAATTCTTATTTTAACTTCTCAACAGAAAGAAAAAATCATCTTCAAGTTCAGAAATCAGCATGTGCACTGTTCCAAGCTTACCTAAATCCTTACAGAGGTGAGAGATGTGGAACATGAATTTTCTAAGCTTTCTTAAATATAAATCAGAAAAAATTGTTTAAAAGTAGCAGACTTTTCAAATTCTCTGTGCCATGGAAAGGCTGCTACCATTTTTATTTCTCTTCCCAGTTCTCACCTCTTCACCCCACCTGTGACTCTTCTTTCCTTACTGAATTCTAAGAGCCTTTCATGAGTGCAGGACAAGATTCTTGTACCAGAAAGCTTTTCTTCCTTCCATAAAATCCATTCTTATTTAACTTAGATAACTACTCATATGCCTGTAGTATTCATATTCTATTTCAGCTGAAGGCAGAAAAATCTTTAAAGTCTTTTTTTTTCCTAAAGGATTTCATACTGAAGTGATTAATCTTCTGGTGAAATGTTGTGATATTTTCCCATGAATTTTATGTGACATTGATTTGAAAGCTAAAATACCATTAGTACTCCATGTATTAAATACTGGGTTCCAGTGTATATACAACCATCAATAGTCAGCATCTAATGTTATTCTTAATGAAGCCAACATTAGAGATTTGATGTCCTCAGAAGGGCAAAGAAAGCTCTTTTCTGGGCCCTTGCTGTAGGTGAAGCTATGATTTTGTTGTCCTGTAAATATGTTTAGCCATCTACAATGAGCACTCCTATTATTTTTTGATTTGTCTTAACTCCAAGTGACAAACACATTTTCATATGCAGGCATTCTGCATGTACAAGTTTAACTGTTCAGTTAGAGTGGCATCATTAATTTATTACCAAACTCTGAGAAAGGTGATTTGGGAAAGATGTACAGGACATTTCTTGCTGATGGGAAGCTAGAACATCTATAAATATTGCATATGATACTTTGAACAACGTTAAAGTACTTAATGCAGGTTCAAAGCCTTTTTTAAAAAATGTATCAAACAGAAAATATTTAATTTATGCATTGTGTTTCAAAGATGCTGTGCCTGAGTTGTGAAACAAATTCTAGTCTAGAGTCAAGTAACTCCGTAGAACTCTGTAGATTTTCAGAACACATTGACTACGCATCTTAGGCTTCTCTAGAGTTTAAATGTTTATCTCTGCAATGGAAAAATGTCTTTTTTTTTTCCATAATTCATCCTTTGTCACTGAGCCATAAGAAAATCACAGAAAACCTCAGTGTTCAAAAATTATTTGTTAATGGAGATGGAAGTTGCCATCTACTAGTAACCTGGAATTTAACTTAACTGGGAATCTTTCACCACTACTCTCTTTGGTTCCTTTTTTTTGTTTTTTAATTCACAGACAAATATTCCCTGGGTTAAAAAGTTTTTGAAGCTATAGTTCTTCTAAAGCACACTGAAAGTTAATTTCCTCTTCCATTTTCTATTTCAGAATTCCTTTTGAAACGAAGCTTTGTACATTTTATCTTTTCATCTACATCCTGAGCTGAAGAAATCTGAGGCAGAATTGAGAACTATCCTAAAATAAACAAGCATTCTCCTGAAGATGCTTTGTTCTCTGTTTCACTGAGGCTGGAAACAGCTATGTGTGAATGAGATACAGTGAAATGAACCTGTATTTTTTAGTAGCCAGAATTAGAAAGAAAGGAAAATTACTAGTTAAACAGTCTTTAGCTCAGAATTGAGACAGAGATGTGCACAGTAAATAGGCAAAGACTATTTTCTCTATTTTTTGTGGAGTATTTGCTCAGTTGATAAATTTCAAGAACACATTAGTTAAATCCCAGAACTATTTTATGTAAATTCTTAAGGCATTATTCACACCTGTTATCTGAACAGTTATTTCTGGTTTTTCCTCATCTGACCAATTACTCTGATGAGAATTTGGGGTTGGTCTCATCCTGGATTGTCTAATTTAACCTTTATCAAATGGAGCCACCTTCAGGAAAGCCTGCAGATCTGTGAATATTTGTCATTCCATACGTCCAGAGAAGAACCTTGACATCTTCAGTTGTGAGAAATATTCAGAGACTTAAGACAAAAGAAACAATGAAACACAATTACTAATTCATAAGCATATTTCATATATCATAACTCCGTTTATGTACATTGCAGTAATTTTAAATTAAAATTCCACACATTTTGTTATTCCTTATTATGCAGGCTTTGCTTTTACAATATTTTTTTATATAAATATAATTTCTTGAAGAAAATGGAATATAATACAGGGTTTACACAATAATAAATTAAAAACTGTAAATTTTCAAATGAGATGCCAGGATTGTTTTTACAACAAGAGTTTTATGTTTTTACAGGTGGAAAGAGTGAAATGGCATTCTACTCCTCCGTAAGAAATATAAAGAAAATATTCTGTTGCTATAGACACAGTTATAATTTTTTAATAGATCAATATCTTTGTACAGTCCAGCTCCTCCTGCATTTCACAGCACAACCTCAATATTTAGATAAATGTTGCCTAAAAAATGATTTTTATTAGCTCCCCCTTAGCAGTTGGCAGTGAATGGCTTCTAGGGCCACTGAGTCACTGGATAGTGACTAAGAGCTATTTATTAAGTAAAACCTTTTCCTGTTCACAGTTGATTTCCTTGGAACAAAGTACTTCATGAAAACCTTTCATATTTTTCTTTCTAAATACACATAATTAAAACTAAGAAAAATATTGCTCTACCACAAGGAGCAGAGAGACATTGATGGGATAATATATGGTGCCTCTCCTTAGCTACAGGAGCTTTGTTTGGTTTTTTCTCTAGTTAAAGTTGTTCTGGTTTTTTTTCTTTTTTGGCCACAAAAGGGCTATGATTGCCTTCCTGTAGCTCTATATTTAAAGAAGAAAAACATATGCCTTCCAATACCTTTAACCCTGTGTTTGATGCCTGTGTGCTGCAAATTGGCACAAGTTGGCATTATGCAAGGAAGAGCTGAAAGAAACAGAAAGAACAAGAACGGGGAAAATGGGGATCTAACCTTAAACATGGACAAGCAGTATCTCAGTCATTGCAAACGTGGCAAACAATAGGATTACTGGAAGACTTACAGCAGTTCTCTAATTAGATGACAAAAGCATAGCTTGATTCCTTGTACCTGCAGGGAATGGAGGAAGAAACTAAATCAGGAATTTCTTAGCATTGTAAAACTGGTAGAGTTAAGAATCCAGGAATGTGGCAAAAAATGTCTTGGTTTACCAAAATGCAGACTAGGTAACACAGAGTTATGAGTGATTTCCCAGAAAACATGGCCAAAAAGAATATCTGCACACTATTCTGCATAATCTCTGCTTTTCTTCATATTTCTGTTGTTTTGTAGGAATGCTATAGAAAGAAAATGAAAGGTCTTATATCCCTGAATGCTTGCAAACAAATCATAGCTGAAAAACAGAATGTGCAAGCAGAAAATATAGATGAGTCCAGTGAAATAAAGTTAATCAAAAATAGACAACAAAATGGACAGTGACCACTGCAGGATGAGGATAGCTTGTTGCTGTATGGCCTGGGCACACATTCTCTGCAGAGCTGTAGTGCATGAAGGCTCACAGAAGGACTTTTATCACTCATTCCCAATGACTTCTCTTTTATCACTCATTCCCAATGACTTCTCTATCCAGTTTCTCTGACAATGTGGGCAGTCAAACTCAAAGGAAAGCTCATTAATGTCAACACTCTCTGCCTTCCACTTCAATTCAACATAACTGAAAAGGGAGAAAAGAAGCTATCAAAATCTCAAATTGATCAAAAAACAACAGATAGGTCTAAAAGCAACAGTTCCTTTTAAAGACAAGAGGATATGGGGAAACACTAAAACTGAGCAAATGGGAGCAGTGTCATCACTAGCAGAATTAGAGAATTATAACCAAATCATTTCATGAACACTTTGCTATTAGAATGAAATGCTCATACAGTGCCAATTTAAAATACTGTATCTGAAGGAACTACAAACATAAATGCAGCTTTAATACACAAGTAATTCAGAAAGTTATTATCTGTCTGTACAAGCATTGACCAAAAACTTTTTTGTTATCTCTTTGTCATGCAGTATGAAAACTATTCCAAAAGATTATAGAACAAGAAGCAACAAAAGTCTCTTCATTCTTTAAGATTCACAGAATTACAAAATTGTTTGATTTGGAAGAGATCTCAAGGACAATTTAGTTGCAACCTTCCTGCCATGGGGGGCTGTATTGCACATTTCATAGATCACTTGAAATGTTTATGAGCAATATCACTGGTTTTAATGGCCCATTTCCTACCTGTTTCCCTAATCTGAGAAAATAAGTAATAGCAAATGCTCCCCATCAGACCCATAAAATACTACAAACCTTTCATCCAAGGTCATGATGATAAAGTAAACATGGATCCAAACCAGAAAGTAAGAAAGAAATGTGTGTAAAAAGAGTATCAAATATCAGTCTGAAATAGACAGTGAATTAGTTGTCCTGTATATATGCTATGTCTTGATAAGTGTGTAATTTTGTATTACAAATGTTTTTTAGCTTTCTGAGATATACTATCAAATTACTGTATTATGTTGCAGAACACGATTTAGTCCTCTCGTTTGCACTTGAACTCTATTAGTACCTTAATTAACCTCCTGTTAAGATGCTTTTCTTCCTTGATCAAAATTTTTCTTCTACCAACAATAGAAAAAAATAAAATGCTGAATTTAAAAATCAGTGATCTGATTACAGCTAACAAACAAAAAAGCAACTATTTTTTCTTTTTTTTCAGTTCAAAATATTTTGTATGCTTCCTTCATAACATCTTCCAACACGCAACTGAATGATACTCTCAAATCTGGTGTAAATGACCAGAAGTAATTTCACACAACAATTATTTCACAGTACAGATTGACACTATAGTTACTCTGATCTTTCTTTTTGAGCAGGTGTCTCAGCCATGGATAGTGACTCACTGAAAAGAAAGCACAGCCAGATGAAAACAAAGTGGTACCTAATGCCTGAATGACCAGCGAATTGAAGAGGTTTCATTCAAGAAAGACCTTCAGAGAAACCAGCACAAATAATGCCATAACTTATGCCACATGCTGTGCTCCTAGAGAACACAGCACACATCACTGGAGCCTGAATTGTTGCATTACTCCCACCAACTCTTTTCTCCATGTAGAGTAAATCTGTGCATGCATCACACTGACTAGAGACTTAAGCCTGGTTTATTAAAATTCTGTCCATCTGCCTCGCCTGGTATGGGCCAACAGATTAAGCTTGTCTTCTGCAACATGGTCTCTGGATTTCTCTTCCATCCTACCAGACTGAGATCCATGGGTTGGCTCCATTCATCACACAAGCAAATTAGAGACCTCTGAAGCTTCAAGGGTCCTTTAAAATAATACAGTTATACCCTATCGCCCTAAGAGACCACTTTGCAGAGAGCTGAGTTCAAAAGTGTTACAAACAAAAGCAAACCAGGTAATTTAATGTTGCTTATACAGTACCTTATAAATAATAAAATAAAATAAATATATTTACTAAATTTTCTTCTTTCATGATGAGTGGCACTTCATACTTCTCAACTTTCACCTATTTGCAGGCAAAATCAAGGTACAGTAAGAGGACTGATGAGTGAATTTCCATCTGCCTCTTATTGTCTTCATTCCTTCTTCAAGCTCCAGAGCATTCAAGAGCAAGTGAACCTCAGCTGGCTTAAGTTAAATTCTGGAAGAGGTTCTCATGGCCTCCTGATTTCAGCTTACATACCTATATTCTGGTCACTATGTGGTTCAGTCCAAAAATATTTTGTGAATCTGGCCCAGGTGTGTTTTTGATAGATTTGTCAATACTTCAGCTGGAAGGCAACTGCAATTTTAAAATGACTGAAAATGTGATAAAATTATTTTTGCAGCTCACCAGCTTATTAAATTCATCAATTTCCTCCAAGAACAGACCCATACAATATTTTATGCATCACTTCCAGTTAAATTGATAATACAGAAATTATGGAAAATTGGCCAGCTGAAAATTGTATAAACAATACTAAATATGAACCCTGATGCTTTCAAAACAGGAATAACTGCTTACTTTGACTGGGTAGCCTGCAATTACTAAAGAGCTAGTAAAATGAAGAAAAGTAGGCTGAAAACCATCCTCCATTATGGATGATGGACATTTCCTTACAGCTGAGAATACACAGTGCCTACCTTCTACTTCCACATCTTTCAGCCCTTGTTGCCTTTGTTGAGGGACTAAAGAAAGGGAAAGGTATATTAAAATCTGATTTATGAGGTGCCTAATTTCGTCAGACTAAATCCATTCCATGCTCCTATCTGAAATTTTGACCTAAATTTTGAAGATCAATTAAATAGTAAATCTAAATAACTGGTTTTTTTCTTAGTTAAATTCTTAGGGAGGATATCATAGAATTCTAGAGGTTTGTTTTTTTTATTGACAAAAACACTTTAGTGTCATGAAATTCTCACAGAACTGTTATTTCACTTGAGGTTTCTGCCTTGTTTACTTTAAGAGAGTGGTCATATTAGCTAAATTTTTTTCATCTTAGTCCTTCATAAAATTTGACATTCTTCCCTGCATTCCTACATTTGCTGTTCCCCAGCCTTAGGCATACCACGTCCTTCATCTCACCCTCTGCATGTATATTTACATCAATCAATCAATCAAAGAATCAAGTAATAACATCTTTCATAAACTCCCAGAATATCAGTATAAATGGCCATCAAAAAAAATTTCATTAAACAAAATGAATAGGTGTAATTTCTCTATCTGACAAACCCTTTAACTGGCCTAACCTTTATTGGAAGTAAATTATCCTTACAGCTAAATGCAACCTTAAAAAAAAACCCCAATAATTAAATAATCAAATAGAGTGTGTAAGAAAGTAATTGGTGAACACCATCTCTACTCAAGTCATCAACACTTGCAGACACATTTTTCTTTTTGTGAAATGGAAATGTACAGGAAAACACACTATTCAGCAGGTAAAAAAAAGATTAAAACAGTCCCAAAAGTTCAGCATTTTATGCTTTTATGTGTTGTAGTCTGGAAAGGACAAGACCCATTCTAAATAGTATTGCTAATATTTATCATCCAAACCCTGAGTCCAAAAGCAATTATATTTCTTATGATGAACTTCGTATAGTCCTGGAGTGTGGGAAGATGCTGGTGGGGATCCTGAGCAAGACATTATACTACATAAACTTGATTATTTTTTTTTTATAGTTCATTCAAAAATGTGCATGAAATAAAATTCAGAGCTATGTACAACACCAAAACTATTTCTATTTCCTTTCATACAAAAGGGAGTGGCTATCCACAGGCTTGCCATTTTTTGACTTTCATGATTGGAATAAGAATGGATTTAATTACATAATCTAGGTTTCATTATACTAGCTTTCCTTTGCTGCTTCAGTTTGAGCTTTTTTGAGTGAAAAGTTGATAAAAGGAAGCTAAGTAAACTTGCAATTTAAAGTATGAAAATGCTCTGTGTCAAGAGATTGGACAGGAAATCTACAAAGAGAATACTCATTAACAATACATAAGCCCTGAAGAAGTGGGAGTTTTTCTGAAAAATGGGTACCAGTTAAACCTGCAATTAACTTGCAAGTTAGGAGCAGATGAATATAATGATGTCTAATGAATGAATGCCTGTTTTGAAATAAATTACTGCATTAAACCAACATAGTTGTGTGTATTTTCTAATTCGTGCAGTACAGATACATTTTCTCTTAGAAAAATGGACCAAACTTTTTATTTAAGTCAAAGGCCTTCTTCCTTTTGATGAAACATTTCTCTGAATATTTATTAACAGGTGAAAGGAATGAGCAAATCAAATGACAGACACAGCAAAGTCGGTACCTCATTACAAGGGCTGGAAGTGAGGTCCTTCACAATAAACCTAAATCAGATAAAGTGCATGCTGCAAAAAGAATTCACTGAAGTTATCTAGTCAGAATTAAATGGAGTCAATCAAAAGTAGATGTTCTCATTTATTTTGGTTCCTTTTCCTTTCCTTAGAAAAAGATAGAAGATCCAGTAAAACTGAATACTTTCTAACTTCCAAAGATTATTGTTAATTTTGAAAAGATCAATATGAAGTAAGGCAAGCGTATTTTGCTAAAATTATCTCTAGTGGGTAATTTTACTCCTTTGGGAAAAAAAAAATCAATTTTGCAGGATGGCGTTTTTCTCAATAGAGGAACAAAAAAATAATTTCAAATTTCTGTGTGGTTAAATGGAGAACCAGTTTTTCTGGGTAGTGTATACAAAAGCTGATCAGGCTACAGAGCTGAGTCAGATATCATCACGTGCAAAAGTTCAGGCCAACATGCAGGGGATGGGAAAGAAAGGACGACACAAACCCAAGAAAGATGATTTGCAGATATTTATCCATGAAAATGTGAAAGGGCTCACACTGACAGAGTTGTATCTCCCAGGCAACCACACCACAGACAGAATGACAACAAGTACAAGATCCAGCTGCTATATGTGACATATCCATAATATTCCATTTCTTTATTCATTAGCCTGGCTAGGACACGTATTCTTGCTTGAAATATGGGCATGGTTCATAATTGCTTAATATTTATTATCTGCATATAAAATACAAATAGAACTCAAGCAGCTGTATACAATTTGTGTATTTTTGTCTGGATGGGACACTGCTGGCTGGGTTCTTTTCCCCCTTGGACTGAGATAGATGAGAGAGAGGCAGTTTTCTCTTGTTTGGACTTGGTTATTTATTCTTCTCTTATCTATATTACACATATACAGAGTACAAGGAGCTACATGCACTAAGATACAAAGGTGCAAAATGGCTAACAAAGAACTTCTTCAAAGTCTTTTATATGTCTATTTATCCAATTAACAAATGCTAAGTAAATTATTTTTCTTAGTGACCCAATGACCCAACACCTGTGTGCTGCACTGCAGCATTCTCTATCCAATCACTTATTACTACCCAAAAACCTTTAGAAGAGGAAGAAAGAAGGAGGAAGAAGAGACAACACCCTAAATCCTCCATAAACCAGTCTAAACCTTATACTTTAACTTTTTCACCTAGTGACTTAAGAAAACTCTCTAACTTACACACTCAGACTCCTAGTTTTTCTATTTAACAGTGGTTTTCATGGTGCTATATGAAATTCAGTGCTTTCTTGGATGTCAGAGCCAAGTATCAGAGATAAGAGCACACACTCTGTGCCTCTGAATCCAACATATTTTTATTACAATTCCTTTAAAAAACTGCTATCCAGTTCAAATGTAAATGGGAAAAAATTGTATCATTCATATATATAGAGATAGAGATGTAACAATTAATATAATGTGAATCTATAAATATGTACTTCTGTAAACTTATTCTGTATATTTACAATATAGATATGTCTGGGATACAAAATTTTATATACATAAATATTGTCACTTAGGTACATGCTCATTTATGTTAATCATGTCTGTGCATGTACACACACATGTACACACACACACAACTCCTCTATATATATATATTTACCACATAAACACAAAAAAATGAAGTTGAAATTACAACCTTCCCTCACAATTCTCTTTTTCAAGCAGGGCTTCCCACAGCCAGTTGATCAAGATCATGTCCAGATGCTTTTTGAATACCCCTAAGAATGGAGATTCCACCACCTCCCTGAGCCATCTGTGCCCCAGCTCAGCCATCCTCCCAATGGAAAAGTCTTTCCTGACGTTCATACAGAGCCTCCTGTGTTTCAGTGTGTGTCCATTGCCTCTGCTCCTGTCTCTGGGTACCACTGAGGAGAGCCTGGCTCTGTCTTTGCACCCTCCCTCCAGGTATCCACACCATGAGATCCCCCCAGAGCCCTCTCTTCTCCAGGCTGAACAGCCCCAGCTCTCCCGGCCTTTCCTCCCAGGAGGCTTCTCCAGCCCTCAATCACCTCTGTCACCTTTCAGCAATTTCCCTCCAGTGTGTCCCCTGTGCTGTACAGGGTGGGACACAGCACCCACGTGTACCTCAGGGCTGGGCAGTGGGGACACACCAGCTCCTGCAGCCTGCTGACAGCGCTTTGCCTAATGCAGCCCAGCTTTCCCTTCGCCTTCTTTACTCCAAGGACACCTCTGGCTCCTGTAAATACATACAAATTTACATATACATGTACTGATCTATCCTGGTCTTGACAGAAAAGGCTAGAAGAGGACTTAAAAAAGTAAATCTTTGTAGGATAATCTGCAGTATTTTTCTCTTCATGAGATATAGAATTGTTTAGCATGCCCTAATTTTTTTCAAAGCACCAGGTCATCAATGTATAGAGATATTTTTATTTCACCAATTTTTTTTTATTTTACCAAATAAAAGTATATATATTTTTATTTCACCAAATTTTTATTCATTGACAGTATAAAGTTAAATAAGAGCTTTAATATTCTGTTTCCATCAAACAGGATAAAACATCCTTTGGGGAATGGAAATCTAAAGGGAATGGTATATATCTATCAATTTTTCAACCTTTCTGGATCTTGGAACTCAGCCCAGATTTATAGTCATTAATTCTCTGAATCCAAAAGTGTCTAAGCTTCACTTTAAATAAAATTAAGGATTCAGATTCTCAGTGGCACTCAGGAGCTTTCACCTAGTTTAAATTAAACATAATGGAAGTTAGTTACTTTTTGAACTTGTCTAGAGGTACATAAGGTAGAGACCATGCTGGTGAAATTTCTGCCTTCCTGCCTAAATGTCCCAGCACCAAAGACATTGTATTACATTAGGAAATTTCACAGATTGAAGTTCTACTACCCCTTATATTTCGAGACTTATCAGCACCTCAGTTTATTAAAGGTTTAAAAACCTGAATGTTTTTCTATCAGAATTCCCCACTTAGATTATCCCTGTGCACACCATCAGTGCAATACTCCTGAGTCTGGTGAGTGAAATATGCATAAAGGAGCAAAAGACCTAGATTTTAGAGTCTCGGCAGGAGGCAGGCTTTGAAGCATCTTCTTCTCCCTGAAAAAGTTCACCAGGATTGTGGGTAGAGAGTGATTAGTAAGAAAAGAAAGCTTGATTCAAGGTTGATGTCAAAAGGGACAGTTTTTTGGTTTTTCAGTTTTTGTAGGGGAGCCTGGATGTTAAATTTCTTTTGTGCTCTTGGCCTTTTCACCTCCACTGCCCCAGGAAGCCAGGATGATGTCAAAACTCACATTATAGGGGACCTCTGAAGCCCTGTTGGGACACCTATGAAGACATCTGGGATCAGGGAGAGATTAGGCAAGGGTTACAAAGCTCCACAGAAAAGGGTGGCTGTACCTCTCATCTTCCAGCTCTGGGTTACAATCTCTCTCTAAAAAAGAGAGCCTAAGACTTTCTCACCACCAATCCCTTAGTAACTGCAACTGGCCTTGACACCAGGTTTATTCCCTTTCTTAAGGAGCAGAATCTCACAGTTTGTGGTAACTTTTGACCTCTAAGGATCTGACAAGAAATGTCCTTATCCTACCTCTTTTGAAAGTCTGATAGTTGATGCTGTGACAACCTCCACAGGGAAATTAGAGATTCACAAATCTCAGGCTGAAGTGAATTTCTTCTGCTTTTTTTCTGGATATCCAAACCAGAGGATTTTTATGTAAAATATAGGATCTGATGCTAAAAGTAGGTAACTAACAGAGGTAACTATGTTCCAAGGTGATTTCAAACTGATTTATGTCTTTAGTGCACTGTGTGTAAACACACAAATCAAAGCAAGTAGCGGATTTCCACATACAACTTTCCCATCTATTTTTATTCTACACCTACCTACTTAGTATACACACCCTATATATCCTCTTCAATAAATATTTAACTTTCCTCACCTACAGAAGAACTGAAAACCCAACATAAACATTTTGATACCAGTTCTAAAGCCAGATGTGCGGTAATATTCAATAGGTAAAAATCTGAACTGAAAAGCTTTTACTTTATGTGGAAACTTTATGTGACAGGAGATGATGAATTTAGCTCAGCTCCTGGAAAATACATCAGCTCAAAAGCAACATAATATTTGTTTTCCCCTTCCTCATTACTCAGTAAGAAAGGCCTATTCATTTTCCAAGTGTCAAAGTGAGATCATGGGTGAATTGGATTTACCAGATGATTCTTATGCAAAAATCCACAAAAGCTAACTTTTTCAGACTGCAAGCATTAACAGAAACCATCCTTATTGACTCCTTTTGTAGTTGAAGTTTTTTGTTTCATTCAGCTGAGTACAAGGTGAATATTCTTGTTTCTTCTTTTGACCTTCATATTTTTAAAAAATGGAGATCTGTCAGGTGTTTTTCTAGCCAAACACAGTACCCATGGTGTGGTGGCGTGTTAGTTAGCTTTGATGGTTTAAAGTCAGGTGAACCTGCACATCTGCTTTATTTCTATTTGTCATTCTACAAAGCATTCATGAGTGACCAACTATGTCTCATGCCAGGCTTTTCTTCCAAGTGGCCTCATGTGGTTTGTTCTGAGTGAGTGCACAATGAAGGAAGGACACAAAATCAGGCTGGTTGCAGTTTTAATGACCATGGTTGTCAAAAAAAAAAAAACCTGACAACTAAATAAATTGACAAATTTTGTCCCCCTTCTGGCTGGAAACTCCCTAATATGAAGATTTCCAACAGGATAGATATGCTGATTTTTATTTCAGGGTACAGCTCGAGTGAGATTCATGGCAGCACTGGGCTGCACACAGCACAAGTGTGGAGGAAAATGAATTCCAGCATCACAGACTTTTAGGTCTGGCTGAGGCCTTGCATTCCCTAGTGACCATGTGTACAACGTGAATTTCACAGGACAGGTAACTCTGGCTACTATCATTACTTATCTTCATACAGATATGGGCAAGAACAAACCCTCTTGAATAAATGTTACCTTAAAAGATGCAAGGAAACAACTACAGCTCTGTGGAATATCCCATCACAGTTTAGTGCTCCCGAGTATTACCTGGGTGTGACAGCTCTTGCAGATAGAAACTGGAAAAAAATGTAGAGACCTGTAATATGGCCCTTTTAATCATTTCTTAAATAAAGTGTAGAAGTATCTGAAATTCCCTTAGGGAGTCATAGGATTAAATCTACTCAGAGGCAGTAACCCCAGACACAGCAGTGAAAAGGGAGCACACTGGCAGAGATGTCCAGTCCTGTGCTTCCCAGGACCTCTTGTGCCAGTGCTGCCATCCTGAAAAGCTGCATTCCTGCTGCTGGGGACAATATACACCTGTGGCTATTTCTGAACGTGGCCCATGAAGAGAACTCAGTCTCCATCCCTTCAGTTCTGTAACAACATTAATCCCTGGACATTTCTTTAGCGTTGACTCCTCCCTTTACTCAGACAGCTCAGTCCTGTCTAAGCTCTTGCTCTTTAGAACAGCAAAATTCTTGGTCTGCAGTGCTGAAAATGCTGAGCATTTTTTCACCCCACTGAGTCTGATAGTACTTTTATTCACTGCACAACGTTTCTCTTTTTTTTTTTTTTTTTATTTTCTTTTGGTTTTAAAGCATAGCAGCTTTGACAGCTACACAGCTACATAATATCCCTAAGTGTTTAAAAGTGCTCATTATAGTCTTGCTTTGGGAATTGCAAAGTTTCGTTCTTACTAGTCATTTACCAACTTTAAACATTCAATATCTTTTGATGAAAAGTGGTTCTTTGAGGTAATGGGAGGAAAAAATATTCTCTCCAGCTTATTTTGCAACTTTCTTCCATTCTTCAAGACATCTTTACAACTTTTCACTTCAAGTGTTTGAAGCCATTTTTTTCTGTGATCAGAAATGAAAAATAAGGATTCACATTATTGAACTTTGCCAATATATTCGAGAGTTCCACAACAGGACCTTTATTTTTAAATGAAGCTCAGGAGACTTGGAAGAATCAGCTTCTTATATGTCCAATGCTTCTTCCCCCAGTCATTTTTTTCTTGCCTTTTACTGGACTCTCCAATTTCTCAACACCTTTTTAGTACTCAGATTACCAACCTGCACTCTTCCAGGTGCAACCACTTGTGTGCAAAATAAAGGTGAAAAATCATGTCCTCCAGCCCTCTGTCAGCTCACCACATATTTATTTATTTATTGTTGTCAGGGCATGCTGCTGCCTGCCATCCAGCAGGTCCCCACACCCTTTTCTGCAGATTTGTCCTGGAGTCACTCAGCTCACAGCCTGTATCACAGCACAGGGTGGCCTCTGGTGCTGTTTGTTTATGTTTATTCTTTATGTGGTTCTTGCTGACTCCTCCAGCTTCCTGAGGCTCCTCTGGGAAAGTCAATGTCACCCTAAAACACTTTCATAAAATATTTAGAAAGTCATTGTAACCTTCTTGATATTTTAAATACATGAAAATATAAAGCAACTGAAGTTTAAGCAGACAAAAACGGAGACAAATTATATTGCATGGCATTTAAACATGAACAAGCTGCATAAATGAATGTATTAGAGATCTTGTAATATCAATAGGAATTTTTTGACAAATGGCTCTTTAATATGTTTAGCAGATATATTTGGGAATATTTACATTTAACACCTGCTAGTCATTTTATTTTGGTGTTGCAAAGAAATTATAAGTGTGAACCAGAAAACAAACAGGCAGTATGGTTTTGCTGGTTGGGAGCAATAAAAATAACAATCTTTGCCATTAATTCAATGAAAATTATCTTGCAGCTTGGATTCATGAGTAATAGTCCCAGTAACTAAAGAGAAGTGGTATTAATGAACTTTAATATAACTTAGAAAATGCTTTTGTTTCATTATGCTTTTTCTGTTCATACTGATTAATTACCAAAATTTTGCTAATGGAGCTTACTTTGGTTATCTAATCAAAACCTCTAATTTTTTAGCAAAACACTTGGGGAAAATGTATATATATATATATATATATATAGATAGATATAGATATATATATAAAGGAACCAGGAAACTGTTAAATTGAATCCATTAACAACTCAACACTATTCAGCTAAATAGCAAAGGGATTTCCACACATGAAAATAACTTTAACATAGCATCTTAACACAACTCTTTACAGTAATGCAGAAATTGTTGCCTCGTTCTTGTTCCTCCGGGATGATGCAGCAGGGATCTCAACACCCTGACAGGGAGCAGTTCACTGAGTTATGTTTTAGGAATTGTACAGAGTGAAATACAATCAACTCTTTCATCTATAATGTCACTTAATAAAATATAGGTTTATTTCAAGCTCCATTTTCTAGAATGGAGCTTGTCAGTCATATTAGGTTATGGTACACTGGAAAACGTCAAACAGAAATTTGAATACGCCAGAGGCATGTTACATGCTAAAATGTCTCCATTATAGTAGCTAGGGTAGGGGTTTTTAGAACAAATTTTACTAATTCCCTAAGATTTCGAATGCCCTTTTTAATCCTGAAATTATAGACAGTTGGCTGTGCCATAGCTGAATATTCCTTCATCCACTTATGAGGATTAAAATGAATATATATTGCATGATAGTTATTTCTACAAAAAAACCCTGTGCATTTATTAATGTGAAATTGGGTGCAAATATCAGTTTGTATTGTCACTTCACGTTATGTGACATTCATTGACTCATGTGGTATATGAAATCCACCATCTGTGAAGCTATCATATTTATTTAAAGTACTGCCTACTCTCCATTTTCATCCAGGAAATAGATTCCTTCTATTGTCAGTACATCTTGACAGCTGTACAAGCAAGACAGATGAGTTTTGGGACCTTTTTGTTCAACCACTTTGCTTTTGCAGAATCTTTGAAACCTCTTGGGTATCTAGATTTTAGGAGCCAAACATCTTTGCTGTATTTAAAATAGGAAAGCTCAGCTATTTCCACAGCCTGCAGAAATTTTCATGTTCTCACAAGCTCAGAACTAGACTGCACGTGTTTAGATCCAAATTATTTGATAATACCTGGTAAAAAGCATGTAGCAATGTGCACTGCCTGACAGCATTGCCACTCCTAGAGCTGTGTCACCAAGACTGTGCTCCTCCAAGAGCACCAGTGGTCTCTCCATAGCCACTGTCTCAGAGGGATTCATTCCTTTGTAGAGCAACTCAGCAGTGATTCAATCAATGGGGCCAGGAAAGCCTTTCTTAATGAGTAAATATCAGAGACAGAATTTACATGTTACAATTTCACATACTAATTAAGCACACATATAACTACCAGCATGTGATGGAGCCTGAGGGCTTCTGTGTAGATACCAAAATGAAAATTTTGTCTCTTAATTCTTGAAACTTTTCTCTGTTGTTTAAGCTTTCTGGTTTACTCATTGTTTTCTAGTAGCTGACAGATCTGAATTACAGTGAATTACAGGCAGTGCCTAAGAACCTAAGAACTGTTCATCTGTCACTGTGATGAGTAACTGCTATCGCTGTCAATGGCTCCACACACTGGCTCTTTAAAGCCAAATCACTCATACAGTTTTTCCAGTCAAGGAGGTATTTGCTAATCTATTCACAGAAATTAAATCCATTTTTATTCAAGGTCTCATTTTTCTTGTGTGACCAAATGGCCTCGATTTCTATTTCTTCTAGAGGAACACTGTACCTGCTTTCCCTCTCATTCCAGGTTTTATGTTTCTGATACAAAAATTTATAGGCTAGAAACAAACCAAACCAACAAAACCTTATGGAGCATTTGACTAGTAAAAAGAAATTGGGTTCTTATGTATGCTTCTATGAAAGAAGTTCTTAGAATTTTTCAGTTACTGTGTACTCTCTTTCATCTTTTAGAAGGCTATTATGACAAGAAAATCTACACTGTTGACAATGTCCATTAATTTTCTTAATGTTCTGCCTAAATTCCACCCTGAGCAAAGACAAAATAGCCAGTGAGTGTTCTGATCTACACATAAATCCAGCAGCTGCTGACAAAGAGGAAAGAGGGTATTTTGCACACACTGAAGTTGTGTGCAGTGTCTCTTGGAGCCCACAGACTCTTCCCAAATAAGTATGGGCAAAATGTTGTCTGAGCCTAGAAGGACATTTTTAATGACTGTCACTTTATATGTGTTAATGAGAGTTAATAAGTTTATTTATCCTTTGGTTGTATTAAGATCTGTAATGGATCTCTACTCTCTAGAACAGCATTTCTTTTTATCACAATACAAAAAGGAGCCTTTGGCACAGAATATCTATGCTGTACATTCCTGTAGCTTTCTTTACTTTCTTCTTCCACAGCACTGAAGTGAACAGAATGAAAGCTAATCCTTGTTTTCATATATCCCAGCATGACAAGGAGTCTTCATTTGCTTTATGTTTTTTCCCTAAGAATGAGCTTATTTTAGTTGCATTTATTTTCTCAGGCTTTAGTCAAGGAGGAAAACATCTGTCCTAAAACAAGTGTGTCTTGGTCACAGGTCTGATGCTTAATCAACAGCTTAAGAAAGAGACAGTCTTTAGTAGGAAGGTTAAATTTACAGAGTTGGCCTTAATGAAGGTAAAGAAAAGTATGTTGTGTAATTGTTCAAGGTATGAGATGCTATAACTCTGGCCATGCCAGGGTTAGGGGTTTTTATATAGCAATAAGATGATAGAGACTGAAAAAAAAGTCTAATTGGAGATGCAAATATCCAGGGAGTTGCTAATCCAGATCCTAATTAAGAGCATGAAAATAAAAGCTTCACTTTAAAAATAAAATAAAACAAGAGATTATATACCTCATTACAGCACTTTAAAATACCACTTCAGGAAAAGAGACAAGAGAGCAAAAGTTTAGCCTTACGGTCCTGTATTTCAAAAATCTTTACCAAAAATCTTCTTTAAGATATTTTTAAAAAATTTTAAGGCAAAACATAAACACACAAACACACAAAGAAAGTCTTGATTCCTAGAAGAAATGGTTGATACTATGTGTTATGAGTGAAACATATTTGGAAAATAATTTGGATTTAAGTTGATTGTATCATTTTGATAAAACAACTTAAGCTTGGTGTATATATATATAAAAACATATATTGATATTAAATTTTCCTTCATAGAAAAATGAAAAATTGGAACCACTTTTAACAGTTTCTATCTTTTAAGTCTTTAATATCTCGTCAAGACTGTTAAGTAAACTGATCAAAATATTGATCAGTAATGTCACAACTTCTATTTTAATTTTGTTGTTTCTCAGATGATAACTGCATATTCACCTCTTGAAGCTTCTGCATAGCTAATATTAAACACCACAAGAGAATGAACTTTTATTCTTCCCTCTGCACCACTTTGACAGAAAAAAAATTTAAGTTAGATCCAGGATAGGAAGGAGTATAGTTTCCTCTGAAGGCTCTTGGTGTGTTTCGTGCCTTGTGATTGATACTTGAGCTCTTGCACCTGAGGTTGATATCCTTGGACTCTGCAATGTAGACAACAGCAACGAGGGGAAGACCACAGCTTCTTATCACACAGTAAAAAAACATTTTGAAAGTACTCTTCTTCAGAAATTGTAACTTCATCTTTATATTTTTATCAGTTTGGCAAAAAAGTATTAAAAATAATTTTTTTACTATTTGCCTGCATTGACTGCAGAAAGGGCCCAGAAGTCTTTGTGTAGAGGACTCTAAAAAGAGTTAAAGATCCAACCTGTAGAGTTTTATCTTCATCCAAGCAGCAAGATCTCCAACTCCTAACTTGAATCCCACTTTCATCTACAAAATAGGTAGAGCAGTGAGGGGTTGTAAAATACATTAAATTCCTATGATGAAGTGCAAAGCTGTTATCATCCTTGACTACACATCTGCAGCTGCTTAGAACATATTTGCTATGTTATTATTTTTTATGTCATTGCTCTTTTAGTCCCAGATGACATCTTTGATGTTCACGATTTACTACCAGTGTTGTTTTATTTATTCTGTGTGTCTCTGTGCTACCTTTTTAAAACAACTGATGGATTTAATGGTGTTTGATCAGTGTTCTTTTGTCAATAGTTAAACCAGTAACTTCCACAAACCAATTAGTTTTACAATAGTTTTAAATTCCTTCTTCATTCCTGTCTCTGTTGACCTATTAAGACGTTCTATATTATCATCAGAATATATTTTTAAAAGTCTGTCATGACTTCAGGCTGGAAGGGACAGATGTCACATCGAGCAGAAACAATCTTTCACTGTATTTTCAACTAGATATTTCAACTTGTTTTGAAACTGTATTTATGCCAGATAAGAAAAAGGACATCTTGAACATCTTGAAATGCTTTCAGTGCACACAGAATACTCTTTAAGGACAGATTATTCACTTCTATATTTTGCCCTGGCATTCATTTCTCATAGCATTTATTGGATTTTATATAACTTTTTAAATAGTCTCACAGTAACAAATATTTGAAAGTTTAAAGAGAGATGGTTTCATCCAAACATATCAGTACTTTTCAAAAATTTTAATGTATAGGACCATAGGTATTTTCAGAGTATTTCATAAGTATTTACAGAGGCTCCGTGTACACAACACCCAATATGGACTTTTTTTTTACTTTTGATATTAGTTCTGAACTCCATAAAAATAATTCTCAAAGTGTCAGGGATATAGAAAACCAAAACTGTAAATTAAGAAGTCCATTGTCATTGCCCAGTAGTGGATAGAAATTTTTTAAACAGTTATTGAAGAGTTAAGGAGGTTTTTTATGTATTTACTTTATTCTTGACAGGGATACTACAGTGATACTGTTTGATATATTGTTGTACTTCAGCACAGCTTGCCAGAGTTTGATGCAATGTAGAATTTATACTCTTCAGAATAAGCGGACTTTAAATTTTAATGACCTATGTCTCCAAATTGTGAGAAAAGGTCAAAGCAAATTAAATTAATGAACAAATAAACATCCCCCCCAAAAAACCCAAATAAATAAATAAAAAGAAAAACACAAAAAAAACCAAACCAAACTAAAAATAAAAAAACAAGCCAACAAAACAAAACATAACAAAACCATAAACAGAATTATAGTTCTACAAATTTATTTTAATTTTTACTTTTGCTTGAATTTGCCTGCCAGGGCGCCAACCTTCAGATGGTTTAAAAGCCAGGAAGCAAGGAGACATGGATGTATGAAGTGCCAGGAAACTCCTGAGGGAATTCCTGCACACTGTTTCATTCCCAAGGGTCTGGAAGCTGGTCAATTAGGAAGTGCCTGTGGGGAGATGTTTCCATGACACCCAAGGAAAAGCAACAGAAGGTAAATCAACCCATTAATTACTTTTGAGCAACTTTGAGCAATATACTGTGTAGAACCCTTAATCTATCACATTATTATGCTATGGTGGGAAATATTCAGTGATCATTGAGTTTTTATGTTTGAATACTGAAGAACTTTATGATTTCTGAAGCAAGAGGGACAGGTTCCATCCTTTTTCCGTTATGGAAACTGAAGTCTTTTACCAGCCACAAAGACATGAAAATACTTATTACTTACATAGTACTACTTAATCTAAAGGTGGTTACCAAATTTGACATCCAAACATAACCTTGAGGACACAATACTCACATTTCACATGTAGAAGGAACAAGATAAAGCAGTGGAATTCTGCTTATTCTTCCCTTGCAGCATTTATTGGCCTTTCACTTGAAATAGTTATGGGTAAACCATGACTGGACAGGCGAATGCTGAGATGTCTTGGTGATATTTGAGCATATGTTGATCTCAAAAATTACTAGGTAATTCATTTGGAAAAAACAAACAAACAAACAAAAAAACAACAAAAAAACTCCAAAACAGACAAAACCCACCACCCAATATGGAAAGATTGTATGACTGTATCCAAGAAAAACAACAAAGCAAAGTAAAAATGCAATATTTTGACTACTGCATATGACCTAAGATAATGCAGCACCAAATACTTTGCTCTCAGTGAAGCAAGTTAAGAGTTAGATCAGGCTGTGAGCAATCTTTGATTTAGCTCTTATTCACCACATTGCTGACGAGGTCAAGCACGCTCATTTGATCAGATTTACAAAATCACTGAGAAGTGGGAGATATTTTTATGGTGGACACATTCATTGACACATTTCCAATGTGGAAAGAGGTAAATGCAGCTTTAATTATTAAACATTGCATCAGTCTGTAGAGACATTGGGACCTGGAGTCAAAGCAGGGAGCAGCAAGGAGGAAAAAGGGCTTCAGGCCATTTGCAGCACTGTATTACAATCATTTTACCTTGCTAATATTTTGAGAAAACATATAAGAAAATGATATTGCACAGTTTGGAAAGAGTGTAGTACAGAAGCCAGTGGCTTAGGTCTTTAAATTTGAATCAATAATTAATTTTCAAAAATGAGGGTCTGATTCCATCCCATCTAATTGTATAGTGTTAAAACAGTGCCTATTAAGCATTGGCATTTCTTATAGGTTACCTCCAAAAATGGAAAAAAAGGAAACATTTCAGCTACTATGTGGATATTACCACCCTGCTCCTACAAGCATAGGATCATCTTAATTTAGGATGTGAATTGACCTTTCTCATGAGAGTGTAATGCTGTGTAGATTAATCCATTCTATGTTTCCACAATGAATCTTATTTCTACATATCACATAGCTACCTGTGCTTCAACAAACCACACAGAACAGAGAATGTCTGAGAAGGGAGGGCTGCTGAAAATCATCAGAGGTTATGTGAGAACTGGCAATTGATGAGGGAGACTAAACCCATGCTGGAGGAGAGGGTGATGGTGCCACCATCCCATGAAGACGAGGGACCACGTCAGTGTTTCCAGCTTGGGAAAACTCAAGCCCATGTCTGCTCCCTGGTAGCATGCTCCATCCATCAGGGTGCAGAAGGGACAGGGGGACTGGGGAAAGGGGCCTTTGACCAGATCTCAAGGCTTGGAATCAACAGAAAGCTAAGCCAGGAAAATCTTGATGCAGGGAAAGCAAAAGCAAACCAGAGACTGTACCTCAGAATCTGCACTGCAGCTCCTTCAGAGGGAAAGGGTTTCTCCTTCTTCCAGAATTTTGTATAATTTTATTAATCAAACCAAAGTCCAAAACAGACCTGCAATGCAGAATTATGCTAATAGCATAGAGAGACAGAGACCTCCTCCTACTTTTGGTATGCAATAGTCATTTTTCAGTACTCTCAAATCACAGGGACCTGAGTTCTGAGAAACTGAGGACTGGCATAATTTGCCAGCATTGTGCCTTAATTTTGATTTACATTTCCTTCACTCCAGAAATAAAGGGAATTTAAAAGTGATAAATGGTTGCAATATATCAAGGTCTGATTTTATTTTCTGGAATACTCTTTTCTTCTGTAGAATATTGTGAGAAAAATTACAATTATACAGGCTTTAAACCTTGCCTGCAGTGAACAGCCTTTTTGAATATTGATGAGAACACACACACACACACACACACACAAAATAAAATTTCAGGCAGAAGTTACAACTGGGCTAAAATGAAAGAAAACAATTCTTTTGCTAACAACAATGAACAAGCTGATGATCTTCCATGGCTAAATAAATCAAATAAGAAAATGCAATAAATGACAGATTTTGGAAATATTATTTAGAAGTAAGTAGAAAACACAGGCAAATAGGATTATGTTATAAAAAGTGATATATTACTCCTACCAGAGGAAAAAAAAAATGAACCACGAGAAAGAGTTTACTGAAAAAGAAACAGGTTCATATGGTAAACATGGTGACATTGAATCAGGACAGCAATGGCACATTGCACAGAGCAGCAAACTTGCTTGTTAAGCAGATTAAGGCAGCTCATTTAGTCTCTTTGCTTTTCCTGTACATGTAGATACAGCCTGGGATTCCTAGATGCAATTTAATGAAATTACAATGAGTATCAATTTTGTGGAGCAGCTGCAGAGAGCCCCGGGGTTACATATCCTGTCAGAAGTGCTGAAATTCCTTATTTTGTGAAATTTCATAAATTTTCATTTCAGTCTGATTTGGACAGGTAATCCTGCTGTCTTGTCAGTTATAACCTGTCATGGCATTCTGGAATACATCCATATTTTCTTTGCTTTTTTTCAGTAGAGGTAACATAGGGTTTTGAAGCATATGAAAGATTATGCAGGTTAAACAGGATATTCCCATGCCACTTACTGCATGATATCCTGTAAAAGATTTATCATAGAGATACTTTGCAATCTGATACATTTATTTTATTTATACAATTTTGTACCATTTTGCTAATCCTTGTCTACTGTGGATAAACACAAAGGTAGTCTGGGCATCTGTATTTTAATGTTGACATAATTCCATGTGACTACAGTGAGTGATTTCAAGGGAAAAAATGTTGTTGATATTAAACAAAAGAGAAATTCCTCTAGCAACATCTGGGACAAAGTGAAGATTGCATAACTTAGAGCTGCCCATGGTCACATTGAATTTCCATTCTGTCTGCTAAACACATTTCATCACCCCATATTGAAGTTTGTGAATCCTGCTCTCTAGAGTTGCTACAGACATAGTTATACATTTGTCAGCAGAGTTCATGAAGCCAAAGATGTAAATCCAATAGAGAAACACCCCCACACCATGATTATCATCTTCAGCAACTCATTCTAATACAGACAACCAGATATTTTTTATTACTTCATATTGCTTTAATAATGAAGATTCATATCCCTGAAGATGTCAGTAGCTGCAGTAAAACTTGCCTTTCCAGGGCAACTCACTATATTTTGCAATGTTAAGAGCTACTTCACTGGCTTTAGGCCAGTAAGTTGTGTTCTTTTATGGAAAATTCCATTCTTCTGTTTGTTTTCTTTTTCATTTCTGAGCCATTTTTGTAAGTATAAAGTTGCTAAAAATAATACTATACCAAGAAATAAAAAGAAAGGTAAAATATCACGAAGAAAAGATAAATATTTCATGTAATGAGAACATACTTAATTTTAAATCAAGACTCTTGGCTTTGAAAAAAGACCCTGAAAATAAACCCAAAAGAAGTATTTTTCAGTGTTAATCCAGGCATTCTATTTGTGTTATTAAACTAATTTTACCATGGTCCTTGGTTGATGAGCTACTTTATTTCTTTCATGGGAACAGCAAACAATAGAGTAGAAAGGAAGCATAGAGAGGGATAAAATTCAGAGATGCAAAGCATGGTGTGCATAATGCTTCATACTTTAATGACTGCGTACCTTGGCAATTCGTGGCACGAGAGCAAAACTGAATCTCCCAGTCAACACTGAAGAGACATTGCTTGTTTTACATATCATGGAATCATAAAATGGTTTGTGTTGGAAAGAACATTAAAGACCATCTAATTCCAAGCCCCCACCATGTGCAGGGGCACCTTCCACTAGACCAGGTTGCTGAGAGCACCATCCCACCTAGCCATGAACAATTCCAGGGATTAGGCATCCACAGCTCTAGGAAATCTGTTCCAGTGCTCACCACTCTCACTGTAAAGGATTCCTTCACCACCTGTAATCTAAACCTTCTCTCTTTCAATTTAAAAACATTATACCTTGTCCTGTCATTGTCTGCCCATATAAAAGGTCTCTCTCCAGCCTTCTGGTAGGCTTCCTTTAGATAGTGGAAGGAATGAAGTGTCCCCAGAGACTTCTCATCTCCAGGCTGAATTAGCTCAACTCTCTCAACTCTCTCAACCTACCTTCATTGGAGATGTCCTCAGAAAAACCCCTTGAAAGAAAAACCCCAGAGATATTGCAAGGGTCAGTAGTTAATTCTGAGAGTTAATATTGAACAGTCATTCTGCTCCAATGAATCTGCTCCAGACCAACTTTTAAACGTTTGGGCCCCACTGCATCCAGAAAAAACAGATTTATCACACTTCTGCATGGGAGCTGACAAATACATGAAGGAGGAGCTTCATTTTTGTTATTCTTTCCCTCATATTAGTGAAGAGGAGATGGAGAGTCTTGGAGATGACTAAAAGTGCAAAGAGGCATCATATTCACACAGTGAGGAAGAACAGAACTCCTAGGAGTCCTACTTACTGGGTGGCTTTACTTGGGGGGTGGTCTTATGTTAAAATGAAAATGAGATAGTCAAGGCTGGAGGTGCTTCTGGAAAAAATAATTCTATTAAAAGATCAAGAAGAACTAGTAGCAATTGTAGTCAGTGATGTAACTTCCATAGTTTAGTCAGTTTTCTCCCCATTGGTCATAAAACATTGCAAAATTCACTTTTTTTATTTGTGTGTGTGAGAAGTATTAAACCTGTTGAAGTCTAGTTATATACCTTAAGTCTGGGGCTGGGAAATATCCAATAACAAGTAGCTTAGGAGTAAGCTAACAATAAATATACAATAACAAGAAAACAACCTGTTGCTTGATTTCTTTAGCAACTACTCATAGTCCAGGAGCCAGCTTTGTGCAGTGTGTGATCAGCACTGCACAGACCTATTCCCATGTGTTACATGGAAAACAGTTTCTCCCTGGTCTTAAATGTACAGTGTTCTTTAGGAACTCTTCTAGCAGCTACAGAGGAGGACTAGGGGCAGGGAGGATAAATCACAGTACTCCTTTTAGGTGGAGGAAGGAGAAGATTAGAGTCAGGCTTGCTGAGGAGAGAGATGGGCTGACACACAGTGTCACAGGAACTCTGAAACTCCCGAGTGCATTGGTGCAGAACCAGCCTCCTCTCTGGACACTTGGCACATTTACAAACACCTCCATTTAGACACAGCTGCTTAGCTGCCTAAACTAAACTCCCTGCTTTAACTTAGGAGCTAGTGCCATTGTAAATATTTGACAGCATCTCTCCAGGCCTTCAGCAGCCTCCAGGAGAATTCAGGCACTCCACACATCCAGGCCCAGGGATGTGCCTGTGTTGCAGCACTTGAATTGAGCCTTTTGTCACTTTTGGCTGAAATGAGCACTGGCCTTATTAACTGTATTGATCATCGACTGGTAACTTGTGAATGCTGGTATCTGCTTCAAGCTGTCCACACACACACCTGTAATGCCACAGGAAATGCTTTAGTGTGTGAAACCTCTCTGGGTGGGACTCCTATGCATAACACAGGATTTGTGGGAAATCAGCTAGAAGCCAGGTGAGTTTTCTGACCCAGACCAAGTCACACAATGTGACTGTACATGGGTGCCCAGTAATCCTTCCAGGTGCATTCACAGGGAGCTAAACCCTACAAGAAAAAAGCCAATATTATTATTCATATATCTTTTTGTGTCTTTTCATGGAAATTGAAAAATTATACTTTCATCAGCACTGTCTACAAGAATCCTCATTTTAGATGCATAGTTTGCTACCAAAGACTCGTATTTCTGAGTAGCAATGAATTTTTGTGAGGAACTACATGAGATCCTATTTGAAATTTTTAGTCTACTTTGAAATTAATATGAAGGAATTCTGCCTAAATATATATTTCAAAGTTTCTAGTATGGCTGATTCAGAATAGCAAAGTTAATGAGATCTGCAGTACATACTGCAGGATGGAAAATCTTTAACTGAAATGAAGATTGGTATTTTGTGTTTGAGAAAATCCCTGATTGACTCCTTTTGTATATGTCAAGATTGTCAGAGAGCAGAAAAACTTTTTGGTCAAAAACTCTGGGTCAAATCCTACTCATAATATTGTATAAAAAATAACACTAATTTAAACCCTCTTTCTTCTGTTGTTGACTTACAGTTTGCCTAGAGGTCTGATCTCAAATTATTTGGTTCTTTGCATTTTGAACCGATTAATCTATTATGCAGGAGGATGTGTTTATTTACTTTGAATTAACATGCATTGTTCCAATAAATTGAGTTGCTTTCCTATTTAACATTTTAGGATTTTTGTTTTAGTGTTCTCAGAGCCCTCTAGGCAACGGAACAAGTTGGTAGAAAGTAAATTATTAACATACATTCAGTCAGGCATATATAATCAGCCCAATTTAAAGTCATTATGTCTTATATAAACAAGTACTGTATATATTTAAATATTTATCATAACAATTTCTAGAGTGAGTAGGATGCAGAATACCCAAAGTCTTTTAAAGGGTATCTGAAATGTTACATACAACTTCAGCAGTTGTAAGCACAATATCTCTAGAAAGGGAAGAGTGAATAGGTGGAAAACCAATTTGTTAATGAGGAATTGAGTTGTGGTGGCTGAAAATGGGCATAATCATCTGTTGTAAAGATGAGATTCAAAATTTTATTCCTCTATAGGCATTTAATTTCTAATTTGAACCTTATTATCCACTTTTTCCAAAATGAGTTTATTGACCAGGTGATAAGACAGAGAGGATGTAGAGCTTCTTCCTCATTTGGTAAAATTTACTTTTGTTTAACACTGGGTCAAATAAATGGAAAGAAAGAAAGAACATTTGGCAAAAATTTCTCATTGATATATTCCAGAGAAGCATATCAGTTCCTAATTTTTTTCCTTAGAAAGATATTGCAAGGAAACATGAATGTATGACTGCTAAAACTCTCTTTAAGGTCTTCTTCAGGAACCATATTTTTTCAGAACAGGTTTCGACCTGTAGTAGAAAGAATTATATGCCAATAATATCTTCCAAGGAAGAAAACCAAAGTTAACAGAAACTATAACAAGTCAAAGCTGGAATTCTCACAGAATATTCTGAGCTGGAAGGGAACTATCAGGGTCATCAAGTCCAACTCCTGGCCTCTTGCAGGACACCCCAAGAATCAAACCATGTGCCTTAGGGTGCTGTCCAAACTCTTCTTGAACTCTGCCAGACTTCGTGCTGTGACCACTTCCTTGGGGATCCTGTTCCAGTGTCCAGCCACCTTCTGAGTGAAAAATCTTTTTCTGATGTCTAACTTAACATACCATGATTCAGCTTCAGGCCATTTCCTCAGGTCCTGTCCCTGTCACCACAGAGCAGAGATCAGTGTCTGCCCCTCCTCTCCCCATCACAAGGAAGCTGTAACTGCAGTGAGGTCTCCCCTCAGTCTCCTCCAGCCTGAACAGACCAAGTGACCTCAGTCACTCCTCACACGGCATCTCCTCAAGGCCCTTCAGCATCCTCACGGCCTCCCTTAGACACTGCAGTAGTTTAATGTCCTTTTTACATTGTGGCACCCAAACTGCCCCAGCACAGGAGGTGAGGCTGCCCCAGCCCAGAGCAGAGCAGGACAATCCCCTCCCTGGCCTGGCTGGTGATGCTGGGGCTGATGCCCCCAGGGCTGGGTTGATCCTCCTGGCTGCCAGGGCACTGCTGGCTCCTGTTTAACTTGCCATCAGCCCCAAGGACCCCCAGGTCCCTTTCTGTGGGGCTGCTCTCCAGCCTCTCATTCCCCAGTCTGTGCACACAGCCAGGGTTACTCCGTGCCAGGTGCAGAAACCACCAGACCTCGTTAAACTCCATAGGTCTGGTGAATGCTCATCTCTCTGATGGGCCCAGGTCTCTCTGAAAGACCTCTGCGCCTCTTCTATTTGTGAAATTCACTAATTCAAAAACATTTTTGAAAATGTTCATCAAATTTTAATTTTCATATTTCAGCTTTAAAACTGAAACAAAAATAGCAAGTCTTTGGTTTGTGGTTTGGGTGAATCCGTCTTTTTTTCTCTACCAATTTGATTTCAGTTTTCTCTACCTGTATTTTCTCCTGAGTAAAGGACAAAAAATGAAAGAAAGAAAAGGAAATTCATAGCAAACTTTGAAGTAATTTCCATACTTCTCAGACTGACAAAAAGCTGAAAATTGTTGAAGTAGAATTTCTAATTTATACAATTATTTCTTCAATTAATTTATAGGGTTTAGGTTTTTTGGGGTTTTTTTCTGCAATCATTTGCCTCTTGAAATATCTGAGAGCTTACTATTATTTAAATACTCTTAACACAAAATCTAACACAGAAACAGAATGATAATCATGAATAATGAGAAATCTTTATTCAATATAAATTTTTATACTGGTCTCAAAATGGAGCTTTAAAAGCCTCCTTTCAGAATGTCTATAAACCTCAGAATGACAGATATTCATGTAATATTGCTAATACCTCTGCAACTATAAGTTTTATTCATGTTGTAAAGCAAGATATTAAAAAAAAATTATGCTAAAGTATAAAATAGTAAAAACTGCTGTGAATCCTCAGATTCATGAGATATTGCTAACCTGAAGAAACTGAAAGGCTGGAAAAACTTCACCAGCTCTCCTTTGTCTTCCAAGTGTTATTACAAAGCTAGGGCAGATGACATGATTAAATAAATCCAGCACATACCAGAAGGAAGACCTCTCCAACTCAGGATATGATTATGTTTTGCCTTGGATGACTTTGCTCAGTCAACAATGATAAATCTTTTAACACTGAAATGTGGCATCAGCTAATCAAAATATTGGCAAGCTCTCAGACTGAAGTATCAACTTTCTATGGGAATTGTAGAAAAGTATAATTATTAAAAGACATTTTTGAAGATACTAATGACAATGACATTTTTATATGTCTGTTCTTATTAATGGAACATGGCATACATTTATTTAACTGTCTTCACAGTTTAGTTGGGATTGTGTGGTAGCACCTGCAAGTTGTAACTTTTGTACTTTCTGTTCCCTGTATTTTCATATCCAGGTATTTGATTTTAACATTTAACTATACTATTTGTATTATAAGTAATTGTTGGTAACTATTATCCAAAATTAAGAAAATATTTTTATAATCATTTAAGACAGCATCAGCAACCATACTCAAATGAAATTCTAAATTCTGTTCAATGCTCACTTTGTACCATTTTCCTGTAAAAAAAGAATAAAAGTTGACAGTTTTTACATCATATGTGTGAACTCAGTTTATGTATTACAGCATATACAACAAGTAATATTTTACCAAAGACGAAAAGAAGCTGGCTTTAGATTTCTTGCTGTAAGTAAAAAAATACACATCCTTGAGATTTCAGAGTGGTTGTGAAGGCTTTTCTCACCTGAAAAGTCTAAGAATTCTTTTTCTAGGATGACAAAGCCTTTCCTGTGGAACATGGGAAAACAAATATAGCCCTGGAACAAGATTCATAACATTTGTTTTAGCCACCTATGTAATCTCTTAGAAATTCTCATCCTTCCAAAAATTATGTGGCTTAGACTTGGTTAGCTCAAATTATTTAGTGCTTTTCATTTTTATGGTGTTTTTGCTGAATTTTTAAAGCAAGGCCAAGTAAAGATTACCTTGAGATATAAATGTGAGAGTGTTTTTTCCTTTACAAAATAAGTAAGCAGCATTACTAAGGTTTGGCCCTGTGAGGTGCCCCTGCCCAGGGAGGTAAAGATTTAGTTTCAGATAAGCATTGTCAAAGTGAGAGGCTTTATTGGGAACTAAATGGTTGTAGTGACAGTTAAATGGAACTGAAAGAGGATTCTAAACATCACCTTTAGATATATTTCATAAATTACATGTAATGTAAATTCATACATGAATACATGAAATTACATGTATATATGAAATCACCTATAGATATATTTTTAGTGGATGCCTTGTCTAATTCCAAATGTACATATAAGCACTTTTTAAATTCATGCTTCAGTGATGATAAAAATTATGTTGTGACATTTATAGGAGACTGTTTATAAAACCTAAAAAGCTTTATTAATAATTTCCTAGGTCAAGAAGAGTTAAAAAAAAACTTGTGTTCTGCCACACATACAAGAGAACATACAAGAGACTTGACACTTGAAAGAAGATATGAGGAAGGGAAGATAAAAATTGTTTGTGAGGCCAGACCAGATAACAGGAAAGCATAAATGAAGACAGGCTTTGGAGATGTCTTTGAAGTCTCATAATGATAAAATTTCCTCATTAGCCTAGAAAGCTCAACTTCAGCAAGTAAACAAAAGCCATCAATGATGACCATATCTCTTGACCAACAGTAAAGAGATTTTAAACGATTCTCTCAGGACTCTGACCAGGCTCCAAATGTTAACATAAATATTAGAGAACTGGGGAAGGTGTCAGGGAGATGACACCTGTAACTTTCTGTAAACTCATGAGTGTTCCAAACTATCCAGAAACCACAGTTCAGATGCAGAATAAGTACTAGGTCTGTTTGCTCTCCAAATGAGAGACACACATCACATAAGGCTTGACACTAAACATTTCAGAGTGAGTAAGTAATTTCTGCTACCCCGAGTAGACTGTATGCCTGTGGAATAATAAAAGTTGCTGCAGATTTTCTCTTTTTATTTCTGGTTCTTGTTTATTAACATAACATGAGAAAGAATTAAATATTAGATTGGCAAAACTGAGTTTCTAATTGCCTTAAGAGTTTATGCATCAATATTTTACCAAGAGAATCATAATCTCAGTTGATTCTTTCATATTGTATAGACAGGACATTCAAGACCTTAAAACAAGTCACTCTGGCAAACCTTGCAAAATTAAACATGACACAAGAATGAGAAATGCTGCTGAGGGCAAAATGTAATTTCATCATTTCAAATTTAAAAGTACATTCCATTCCCTATAATGGAATAGGCCATGTCAGAATTTTTTGTTGTGGTTTGTTTCACTCATGAAGGACCCATAGACCAAGACAGGTCTATGGGTCCCTAATGAGTGAAACAAACCACAACAAAAAATTCTGACATTACAAATACTTTGAAAGGCTAAAGAACAATTTAGATTAACCTCAAAAGCTTTATTGTTTCAATAAGGTTCTTAGAAAATATGATCCATATCAGTCTTATTTTAAAAACACATTCCTTATCATATTTTCTTAACCCTTAACCTAAATAATGGGAGCCCACCCACTGAAAATATTTGAGCAAATCTGCTCAAATCTTACCTCAAGGAGAGGTAAGAAATGTTGTTTACTCGTGGGTTGTATTGACTTTTTGTTCTCTCTGCAGTATTGAAAGGAGTGTTTGCAGGTTTCTGCCTTGCAAGATCAGAAAGCTGACAGAGAAGGGTAGGGAGTGCATTTATTATCATATTTTGTGAGGTTGTTTTCTCTTGTATTCTTCCTGCAGTTCTTGAAGTGCACAGATGAAACACTGATATGATTCTTTGCTCATCCACATCTTTTTGCAGTGTCAGCCCTAGAGGAATATGAAAACAAAATGAAATCCCCCCCAAAAAAATCCAATCTGATAATGTTTTGTTGTATATATCAGGTTGCAGTAGCTCTACTTGTTTTCTGAGACCCTATTTTATACCACTGGCAAAAGCTGTGAGAATGGAAAATATGTATTCCCTCTAATACACACTGTAAACCTGCATAAAACCAGGGGAAAATTAGGTCTAAGAGTAGTAACTCTTTTATCTATAAGGAGAAAACATAATCCAGCATCTGAGCTGTGAAAGGATTACCTGTAAATTTCATACATTTAACCTGACAATTATTAAATTTGTAGCTCACTTTCCCAGGACACCAGATTTGCCTTCCAAAACTAATTTTTGGGAATAGCCACCTGACAGTCTTCCAGTGCAGGACATCAGATTACTCATTCAGAGCCTGGACTTTCCGGGCAGGAAAGGGAGAGAGTAGCCAAAGGGTAAAACTAAAAGCATCTCTAAACAGAATTGTTAACTAACAGCAGTGATTTCTCCCTACTCCTGCCCACCTGATATTTCCCCTAGAAGTGGCTTATACTGTTGTAGTTGACAACTCCAACATAAAAAAGATTATTAATGAAACATTCAGAAGATATAGTTCCTTTTTTTTTTTTTTTTCAAATTCCCTTTCAGTTTCAGACAACTATTCTCTAACTGTGCTCCCTTCTCCAAATACTTGAATACCTTCACTTAGAGCACGACTTGTATCCTGAAAAAAATCATTCAACCAGGCCAACCTTGCTGGTTCTAATAAAGCAAGATTTTCATCTTCCACCAACAAATCTGGTTATAACCTCCAAACACATGAATTGAGATAAATTTCTCTCCATTTTTTCAATTAGAGCCACAAAATTTCCCAAACTTGGTGTAACTGATTAATAGTTCTTTTTTAATTAAAAAAGGCTACTTAAAATGTATTTGACTTGCTGTAGAAGTTTTTCCCATGATAACTTGCATTTGAGCGTGAGGAAACAATCAATCAAAAATTAATCCCTAGCAGCAACAGATTAGTGGAAATAAATTAAATGAAAATAACTTGCCTTTTGAGTGAAGAAAACTACTGAAAATATAGCTATTCAGGCAGAACAAGAAACATTAGTATTAGGCAAGCAGTATTCTCATTTTAAGATTATGTATTTTGTAAAATGTTTAAGACTAGCAATTTTTTTTTCTGTCTTAACAAAGCAACACTTGCAACAGGAGGTAATGCAAGGATAATGCCTAGGTAATCCATAATCACTGTCAGAATTTGCCATAAATGTAAGTGCTAGAGCATTGTCTCCTTTGCCGTTATTATTATTTAAAAATTCAAATATAAAATTCTACATATAATTGGAAAAATATGTACTAATTCTACTTCCTTGATTTAAACTTTTCAAGGATTTTTATCTTTCCTGAACACCTTGCAAGACAGTCATTGGTTTCCTGATGAGGCACAGAGTTCAACATCTAAAAAATATGTTCATGCTTTTAGATTAGTTTATAAATACTTGATAATAAATACCTTCTTAGAACAAATGGACAAATAAATGCCTTCTAAATAGTAAATTATTCTAAAAAACTGTATCATATATTTGCATGGTGAATAAAAAGGGGAAGTAAAGTCTCCCTTTTTATTCTTTAACTTCTCTGTTGCCCCTCCTGGTTGATCTAGATTATGTGGTAAATCTAAGATAGATTTTCAGGCTGTCTTGAAGTGCTGTATAGGGTCTTTTTACCTCAGTCTTTAATAATACAGATAAACTTGGGCTGCTCAAGGACCACAACTACCAGAACAATAATTTTTCTTTTGTGGATGCTGAAATTGTAAATTGCATCAGTTAAAATCCTGATGAAATTCATGCCAGAGTACAGAGGCAGCAAAGAGAGGTTAGAACAGAACCTCCCTCAATCATCTGCCAAAGCCTTGGGTGTCTGGGGAGGCCTGCAATTGCAATCTGAGGTACATCAAACACAGCATAACAAGCCAGTAGAAAGAGAAAAAGGTGATTTTATTTCTGCATTCAGTATTTGTGTGACTTTTCTGGAGCATGCTCCAGCTCTGGCCCTCACTACTGAAGTGAAATATGAAAGTCCATGAATGCCTCCAGAGGGCAACAAAGCTGACAAGGGGCTGGAAGGAAATGTCCTGTGAAGAGCAGCTGAGGGCTCTGGGCTTGTCTAGTCTGGAGAAAAGCAAACCAAGGAAGAGCCTCCTTGCTCTGTGCAGCTTCCTGAGGAGAGGAGATGGACAGGGCAGAGCTGAGCTCCTGTCCCTTGTACCCAGTGACAGGATGTGTGGGAATGGCTCAGTGCTGCACCAGAGCAGGTTTAGACTGGACATTAGGAAACATTTCTTTCTTTAAAGGATGTGCAAACACTGGAAGGGGCTTCCTACAGAGGTCATCAGAGCTCCAGGCTTCAGTGTTTAAGTCTTTAAGGACATGCTTTAACCTTTGGTCAGCCCTGGAGTGGTCCAAGTAGGTGGACTGGATGATTGTTGTAGGTCACATACAAAATTCTGCTCGACTCTGTTCACTCACATTTATCAACTGGTATTTGAAAGAAACAAGATGATGGTAAAAATTCTTTATTTGGAACATGGGCACTTCTAATTATACACTATTGCTAGGAAAGGAGGATCTTCTTCCATGTTTGGGATAGGGTTGCCATTCTGCAGTTCTGATACATGCTGTAAAAATTACAAGTAATTTTAGGAGAGTACTAAGATTGCTTGTCAGTCTCTTCTCATAAAATATCATCACAGAATCTGTATTTTATCAATATATACAAAACATTAAGGTAGTAAAAATAGACTCACTCTTGCTAATACCAAAAATAATTTTTAAAATTTGGTATTTTAAAAAAATACCAAAAAAGCTGCATATGAAGCCAGGTAGATACCAACAGTCTCTATTTTGCCTCATGTTTTGAAAAGAATGCATAACATCCTATATAAAACCTTGTTTCTCTACAGAATATCTCGATCCAGCCAAAAAAACCCCACCATATCTATCATCAGGCAGAGCTTGAAGGGTTCCCTTGGAATTGATGGCAAAATACTCTGGGTTTAAAATCAGCTGCCTGAGGTAATGTGACATTTGTTGCTACTAATGTTTGACAGTATTTGTCCATATACATCCATCATAAGGTGTATATATGTTTAATTTTTAAGTCTACAATACCAATTCATAGTTCTTAGAGAAGAAAAGCAGCTTTGAGCTAATTATTCATGCTTGATAAGCATGATAAGTTTATTAGCATTGATAAGTTTATACATTGATAGAAAACAGTGCTTCCTTGATGCAGTACTGGAAAATAATATTTTCCAGAAATTTTTTACCTGTAGAAACTCCAAGACCCAAGAAGGAGAACTCCAAACATAATTAAGTACTTAATCACCCAGTCAACTGTCTAGGAGAGGCAGAAGCTCCTAAGATCTTCCTCTTACTGAAAGATATGTGACTAAATGTTAGCACCTTGTTAAAGCAAGACGTGATAGATCTCTCCCTTGCCAATGGAGGTAACAAGGCACTGCTGGAGGGCTGTTCATCTTGTTGGACAGACGTTTCTCAGTATGGAATGAATCTTCCTGTGCAGTATTTTATTTATTTTTTCACTTCATTGACTCAAAAGAAAACGTTTTAGCAAACTAACTAATTGACTCAACCCTTGAGCTAGCTTAATTAATGCCAGATCTCACCAAATTCAATGTTTTATCCAATTCTTAGTGGTCTTGGAGGAAAAAGATAAGCTCCTTTACTCTTCTGTTGATATGCAAGCAGTGTGTTGAAACTATTAACTACAAAAGACAAGTTCCCTCAGGGAGGGAGGGAGGCATTCCCAACACAAGCTAGGAATTAAATTAAGTGCAAAATGATACAACTTTAGCAAACATGCAGTCAGGTCTGAAATATTACCCTTTTTTTTGACCTCCATCCAAAATATTTTGATTTTTGTCACTGGCCCAGTGACTGCAGGATGTGTTCAGTGCTCTGCTCTAAACGAGGAACAACAGAGCCATTATTATAACTCTGTCCATACTGTAAAGACTGTGGCCAGTTCTGGCAAGACCTATGCATAGCTAGAAAATCCACAGTTTCAAATTTTCACAGGTAATTGATTCATTATCTTGTTTTTCACCACTACTTTCTAAAAATATACAGTTATTTTTTACTTCTTGGTTTTCTGAATATGATCTCAGATTTTATTAAGAGGACCAATTTAATAAAAAACCTATTTTTCAAAGCACTAGATGAGAACAACCAAATAGGAAGTATGCAAACTATATTCAAGACATGAGAATCTTGCTGAGATCTATTCTTGACCAGCAAGAGATTTTTCAAGAAAACATAATTTTCACATATAGAAATATCAAACACATATTAATTGTTCTGCATTGCATTCAGAAAAAAATGCATCTTATTGCATCTTTAATAAGATTTTTGTTAACTTTCAGAGTGTTGTTCTGTCAAACATCACAGACATATAGTTCATCTTATGCAACATTCATAATATATCAGTATGAGGTTGAACAAATGAATAGGTGCATTATAGAGAAATCTGACCTCCAGTTAGAGAAAATGAATATAATGCCTGCAGATATTTGGAACCATGTATCTTTACAAATGCTTGGTATAGCTAGTGATCTTTTTTATTGACAGCACTGATGGTTTGAGATTATATTTATTTCTGTGTGACAATTATAAATAGTTGTTTGGGTTAACCCTGGTGGTCAGCTGAGCTGCTTGCTCACTTCCCTCTCCATCAGCCCCAGTGGAACAGAGGAAGAAAAACAAAAGAACAAAGGAATGAAATGTTGGAAGATTAAGAAGAAAAAAACTGAAAGAAAAATTGTTTTATGAGTGAAGGGTAAGTGGAATAAGAGAAAACAAAATAAAAAAAAAGCAAGAGAAGAAAAGGCACTCACATATAGGTAGACTCTTGCAAAGACAGTTCCTGAGGAAAAGATATCTAATCATGCTAAACTTCTTTATTTTCCCATTTATTGCTGGTTAGGATATATGATATGTGATATGGAAAAAGTCTTTGGTGAGTTCAGGCCATCTGCCCAGTTGTGCTTCCTCCCAGCTGGTTGTGTGCAGGGGCTGAGAGAGGAACAAAGGAATTGATGCTGCACGAGAACAAAATCTCTCTGCTGGGATCTAATGCCTAAATAAAACAGATATAAATATTTTTCTTCTCTTTCAGTAAAGGTTTTTTATTTTGAAAATGTCTAAAGTTTTGACATTTGTATTAAAATCAGACATGACCCTGTGACTGAGTAAGCTGAATAGTTAATCTGACATAAATGTAATAACCTTCTTGTGGCTGTTATCAGGGAAGTTACTGGGAAAAGTACAATTTATAATCTCAGAAAAGATACCAACATAAGTAAGGTCTAGCATTCATTGTCAGTTAAAAGGTGGCAGAAATAACAGGGGCTATGATCAATGTACTAAAATAATAATTACTTTGTTATGTTGAAGTCAACCCAACTGGTCATATTATTTTATTCCACACACCTATAACTGATAAGGCTTAGGATTTGAAGTGCAATTTCAGATCTGGCAATAAAATGACTGACAAGAATAAAGTTTATCAGCTATGAATAACTGCATAGTATGTATGATGAAGCTAGAATCAGAAAGAAAAGGACTAAAAAATCTACATTTTTAAGTGCTTCTCTGATCAGAGAGTGAAAAGTTTGTTATGGAAGTCTCAGGCTTTCAGAACTGAGTGAGAGACATAAGATGGCTTTATTTAAACAGGTACAACAGCCAGCAATAGACAAGACCAGTGAGTTACTTTTTAATTGCTGCCTCATATAACACAGGCTGGCAAAGTGGATGTCCTATTTTGTGTGTTCATTTATTCAAAATTTCCCAGTCAAGATACATTTTACTAGTTAGAGTATTGAATACTTATATCCTGTATTGGGGACTTGGGCTAGAGTATTTCTAGAGGCCTCTTCCCACCCAATTCATTCTATGATTCTATTTATTTATTTACTTATTGCCTCTTAACACTCTCTTAGAAGTACAACACAACCTTGCAAGCGACAAAAACTCAAAGCACTTCTAGAAAAAGACCCAAACTTCCTCAATTACTTAATCTTTCTGTTCTAATCAAAACATTTTCTCTCTAATAGGAATATGACTTCCAACATCTGCATACACACACATTAATCTACTTGTTTAAAAAAAAAAACTTTTCCTCCTTGTAGAAAACAAAAGTGTCAAAAGTGTCAGCAATAGCAGATACATTCTAGGCCACCTTTGCATGTTTTGCCAGAGATAATTAAACTGTCCTGATTCAGCCTGTACTTCCTAGTGACAATGTTCCACTCGATTTTCCACAGAAAAATGTATCTGACAAGAGGCTGGCAGGAGGAAGCATTCCCTTAGGTGCAACACTTGTCTCTGTTCCCATATACCTACAGGCAAAACAGTAGAAACCATGAAGACCCTGGAGATGCATCTGGATATTTGTTTTGCAGATTACATATGCTGATGGCCAAAAAAATTCGAGTGATTGCATACTTTTTTAGGTATGTATCTCCAGACTAAATCAGAAATATTTCAGGTTTGCCCTTGACCTTGAGCAGGGGGGCAAAAACATCTAAATTAAGAAAGTTCCTATTTTCTTATAACTCTCTTTTTTTATTTATTGCCATTCATATAAAAATCAAGAAAATCATTTGACTTCCTCTTTTAGGCAATATCTCCTGATGTTCACATGTTGAACATGTTGAACATGTTGTTCTTCATGTGCTATCATTAGAAAAAAAAAAAATACTGAATATGAAAAACTAAAAAATGAAAAAAACCCAAACATATGAAAGAAAGGGAAAATAAAGGTCTCATCCTGGAATTTTTATCCTGGAAAACTTTTTTATTTTTATAATCCTTTTGAGGTGTAGATATAGTTTTCTAAGGCTTTAAATCAGATAAACAATGTTCACAGTCTGCTGATGAAACTGCTGACAGTCATTAAAATGCAGGAGAGGCAAAGATTTCTGATTCAATTAGATTGTTTTGCACACCCAATTTGAATACAGGGGTTCACGCTGATTTGTAATACTTACTCTTTGATTAAGGTTAAAAATGAACACCTAAACATTTAATATATTTGGGTATAAATACATAGAATTCTTTTTATATACATAAGTAAAGATTATGAATGTACATATAAACTATTAATTACAGAATTCTAGGTGGAATAAGAGGCTGTTATGTAATATTTGCCCTTCATTTGACAGCTAATTGAATTATGCAAGAATTAAATTAACTGCTTGCATGCACTGGGTATCACAGATATTTTTATTATCCACATGGCTGTTGGATGTTAAATAAAAATTGAAAATGTATTGATCAAATAATTTGACATACACCATGGGGTTTTGCTTAGCCCCTTTTTGTGTTCCTGCTATGACTGCTGAGTGTGAGCAGTGTTGGGGTTTCTCACTAACAAACTGTTTCCTAGCATTCCTTCGGTCGGTGCTGCCATTTCCACTGAGACAGTGTTAATTACCAGTGTTAAATGAAATGTTCTTTCATCCCAGAAGTTGCAGCTACTGCAGCAGAAGGACAGAAGATACTTTGGAAGACCTCCACAATTAAGATCTTGGCAACTTCAAGCTCTACATGTCCCATGACATTTTCCAAAGCGCAGAGAGGCCTTAGCTTGATTGTCCAGCTGAACTGTAAATATGTAATGAGATTTGGCCTCATTTAAATTCTTCTGTAGCCACAGTCTACCATGTACAACACTTGGGTTTGTCTGCAGTGAATTAAAATAACAAAAAAGTTCAGCTTTATATCTGGCATTTTTCAGGAAAAATCAGGATATGTAAGGTGGGGAGTATGTTTTGGAAGGAAATCACTGACTATATTTAAGCTATTGTCAATACTCCCTGTTAATTCTAGAGCAATTCTGAAGTTAATAATATAGCTCCTCATTCAACATATTTCCCCTTTCAGGAAAATACTGAGTCATGTGGCCAGGTACAATCAACTTAAACATAGCTGAAGGCATTTAAACACTGTTCAGAGATTAATACTTCCATTGAAGATGTAAACAGAAAAACAAAGGCGAAAAAACACACATTGTGGTAAATTTTTGCATCTAAAATCAGTGCAGAAAACAAATACTGCTCTGAATTTAAACTAAACAAAATCTCTGAAAAAAACACAAAATATTTGAAGGAGGCAGACTACAAAGCCAAAGGAATTAACACTTGATTTTAATTACAGCTATTTGAGTTTTACTTTGAACACTTCACCTTTCACTCTCCCAGGCTATACAAAATGAGTATTTGAATTTTGCTCATCATTAACTTGATTTTTGAAAAGAATGTGATTACCCTGGAGCTTTTTTTGCTAATGTATAACCAAACAGGAATTTTGTACTCATGTTTGTAAAAGGAAGAGTGCAAGATGAGCACAAAACAAATTCACACTTATAAATGGTTCTAAATATAGTTTACTGACAATATGTTCTCTGCATGATCCTCCAACACCAGAGGCCAATGCAAGCTGTTGCTGGTAAAGCTGAAATATGCAGAGCAAGGTCAGATGTTGCAGACAGCATATTTCTCCTCAGGTAATGTTGACAGAAAGCTAGAAAAGGTTGGAAACCACTGACTGAAACAGAAAAGTTTTCTTTTTTTATTGTAAGGTCTGCTTCTGCACCTATTTCAGTATCCCTTCCAGCTAATGGGCAATCAAAACAAAGTCAAAGTTTAAGGTCTCAGATCCTAGTTACAAGGAAGTCTTCTGCTGACTAAAGAGGACCCAGGTTTTTTTGTCATAACCTAGACAATATTTGATTTCTGGTAGTTCAGAAGCACAATCAGAACATTACAGAATTAATGACTGAAGGATGGTTGGTGAAATTCAAGATAATGGTACACAGCTGGTGTTTGGCAGAGACAGCTGTTTGGTTCTAGGTGATCATGTAAAATAAAACATGCTGCATGTGGAGGAAAAAACATTCCCAAACTTAAAAGGTATATTACTGATATTTGGTAAACAGGGAATTACTATTTGTTCTTGCTATACAATTTCACCCAAAACTAATATGCAGTCTACTTTTTCTCCTTCACATCACAACCATTTATTTTTGCCTTAACATGCAAATTAAGAAAAATATTTCATTTATATGCTTTAGCAAAGGTAAAGAAGCCTTTAGGCTGTCTCAGAAGAAAAGGGAAGGGAAAACTGACTGATGTGATCACAATAGAAAATAACAGGTTGTGTCTGGTCTAATGTCATAGTCCCTGTAAATATTAAATTCCATAGCATTTAGATAACCTGTGCTTCTGTAGGGTACTATTAAAGCCTTTTCTTTACTGCTGACTGTATTGAGCAAATTTTCAAATGTCCATAGATTACCTCATTGAAATGCAGACAAGGACTACAGACCTTCGCGAGATGGGTAAACAGGAGACACGAGATTAAGGTTTTGGATGACATGGAAAACATGAAGAGAACAAGAAATAATTTGAAATAAAAATATGGTACTCTTTTCAATATTGTGAAGGACTATATAAAACAGCAGAATTAGTTTTTTTTCATAATAATCTAGAACACAGATCTTTTTTTTCCTCCCATCCTAATAAAGAATATTAACTACACAGATACATCTCCAGAGGGATTTAGGTACAGCTTTGGAAAGGCTGCTGTCTTGTGTGCATATATAACTAATCCATGCAAGGATTTTATATGGGATGCACGACTGTACATATAAAAATTCAGGCAATCTGAGCCCTCACTAAGATATCATTAGCACATTAATAATTGTCTGTTCAGCTTCCTGTCTCTTTGCCATTTGTCTGCAACGTTGTAGACACCTCTGTGCCCTGGCCTTCTGCTCCACACAAGGTTTCTCTGAGCCACTGCACAAACCCCTGTGCAAGTGCGCTGTGCTTGTCACTTTGTTCTAGCAGGACAAGTCAGATGAAGGGGAGAGAAAAAGCTATTACCCTTCTACACAGGAGACAAAATGAAGAAATATTAAGTAGTTAATATGAGGTTTCATAAGAAAACTTTGGCTGGCAGAAATTAAATATGGATCACAAAATCTTAATACTCTGTCTCCCTCACAGGGCTGCTGTCTCCACTGGTAGCCGTAAGTTCTAAGATTCTTTCACGAAGGGAAATAACAAAATAACATTAAAGTACATTCAAAAAATGTATTCCAGATTCATTATGGTTCATGCATGTAATCTACTTCCACAGGAGTTCAGATCTGTATCCAATAAAGTTTTCATTCAATGCTATAAGGACCAACAAGAAAAAAAAATAAAATGGATTTTGATACTAGAATAACTGTCCTGTTCACCTGGTATGTTTGGGGTTTTTTCCTATATTTTCATGTCTTCCCAGAACTGTTATAATAAAGTCTCTGATCAAAGTAATTAAATATTCTAATTAATAGGGGAAAATCACATTTACATATGGTATTACTCCAAATTTCAATTAATTGCTCTAGACAAGAATTTACTCCAAATTCTCTTCCTGACAAGCTGAAAAAATCATTACTAATTAACCAGTTTTTTTCAAACATGATATACCGATAGAAAAGTAGAACTCATTATTCTAACACCAGTTAATAATAAAATTTTAAATGAAATAATGTGCATATGACAAATCTTTAATACCTAGGAGTGGGTTTAGTTATCAGTAATGGTTCCGTCATTTTTTCAGATAACTCTTGAATGGAGAATCTGAATCCACTACTGGAAATCACAATGCTGTTCTTTGAGAATTGAAACAAATAATGAATTATTTGAATTTATACAGTTACTTCTATCATTGCATTTATTTACTTTCCATGAGCTTCCTGGAAACATTCTAACCCTGTTTCCCAATAAAACAGGATCAGTTCTCTGCACCTGTGGACATTACAGGAAGTTGTTTAAATAAGATTTGCTCAGATATTCAGGGATAATCCTTTCTGCATAATAAAATGAACATGTGACATATGAAGATGAATTTGTCATCGGTTTTGTTTGGGTTTTTATCAAGAAAACTCTAATTAATCCCCTGTCAGTTATAATCCCCCCTACATTTTCAGAAAATCCTTATTCATTGATAGAATTTGAGGCAGACCAACACAAATAACATTTTCTGTCACTGCTTATGCAAGTCTAACAGACTCCATTACATAACTTTGTTTCTGGGCCTGCAATTAATCGAACTTGATTGAAGTCACGTTATTTTCTAGCTGTGTAGTTTCTGAATGAAACACTGATTAATGGTGATCCATGCTATGTTTTTGTTTCTGGTCCATGTTCAGCCCAGGATACAATTCACTAGAAGCTGTTTCTAAGCAATGATTATAGGAGATAGGGTAGATGTAAGGGATCTGCCTGCTCTCAAGGTCTCACAAATCATCCATCACATCTCAAACACCTGAATATTCTTTGACAATCTGCCCCCAAGCATGTGACTCTTCCCTGATTAACAGACCACTAGTTTTCTGATCTCTGATAATCACTCTAAATCACTCTAAATTGCACCACAGTCAGTGGTGAGAACAGGATATCACCTAAAATGAGATTAATCTACCACTTTTAGGTTAAGGGAGATTCTTGTAGTTGGTTTAGGCTTTGGTCTTGAAATTACATAAGATAATTTATTTGCGACTACATCTGTTCCACTGGTGTACCCATAGAGTAAATAGTGCCAGCCATCTGGACTGTTTAATTATTACAACAGCCCCTGTGACAGCACTGTCTGTGGGCAAATCACACTGTCCCAAATGGTTTCTGGAAAGATTACGGGCTATGATGGGTAAGGAACCACTCTTAAAAGAAATCCTGCATGCAGCATACCTTTTTCAGGAGGTTAGAAGAATTTAGCAGCATGGCTGTGGCCTGCCTGTGCCAGCTGGCCCAGGGAATGGGTCCCAGCTCTGCTCAGCTCACTAGGACAGATGTAGCTTCAGCCTGCAGGCCAGTTCTAAAGAAGGACTTTAACAACACCCCAGGCTAAGTGCCACAGCAATAACCTCTCTTGGGCTGTTCATGGCACTCTTCCTCTGGCAGCTGAAGATGCTGTTGACCACCTTTGCCATGAGATCACTCTGCTGGCCCTCAGTCACCCTTTTGACTATCACAATCCTCAAGTCCTTTTCCGAAAATCTTTTCCAATGGGCTAGCCTCCAGCTTGCCCTGGTGCCTGAAGTAATTCCTTTTCATTATTTCACGACATTCCTATTTGTCAAATCCTCCAGTTTGTCAAGGTCCCTCTAAAGAGCTGCAAAATCCTCCTGTGTATCGTCAGATCCTCAGAGTTTTGTATCATTTGCAAAATTTCTGAGGTTTGTAATCAAATTAATAATGAAGGTCTTAAATGGTACTGCTCCACTGTTGACCCCTCAAGTGCACCTCTAGTGACTAAATTCCAGCTGGATTTGATGCTGTTGATCATAACCCTTTAAGCCCAGCAGCTGAGTTCACCTCACTGCTCACTTCCCTAACCTGTATTTGATCAGCTTCTCTGCACAATGCTGTGGGAAATTGTCAAATGCATTAATACAGTGGAGAAAAAAACATCAATTTCTCTCCCATCCTCCATCAACACAAACATATCAACGTAGGGAGCTATCAGTTTGGTTAAGCATGATTTCTCTTCCATATATCCATGCTGACTTCTGCAAGTCACCTCTGCCAATGTCTTTGTTTACAGAATTGCTACTGAGGCTGGAAGAACCTGACCCATCAGTGAGGACCGTGTGATTCCAACGGAATCACATTCAACCCAGTTGGATGGTATGCCAAATAACATCAGGCAGCAAGCCAAAGAAGGGAAGCAACAAATAAGGAGGAGATGGGTAAATTATGAGCAAAAATTATAGGAAAGAGTTTGTCATTAGAATTACAGCATTAGGAATACAGAGCACACAGGAGACATCTCCCATGCTTATGTAGGCTGTCAGGCACCACTAGTCCTGTTTCTCAGAGAACGATTTGTTCTGATAAAAGTGGATGACCCTGAAGTTTTTGTGCTGCAGTGAATGTTAGTACTGAATACAGACTCTTCAGCAGGCAAAGGTGTCACACTGCTTAATTTCTCAGTCTCTGTTTGCTGCCTTACTACAGCATGGGGTGACTTTGAGTGTAGCTAAATGTAAAACTACAGAGGAAAAGTGGCTTTTCAACATACTCAGTGAGATACTTTGAGAGTTCACATATATTCAAGTTTGGGAATTCACATTACAAAAATGTTATGGAATACAATTTTGGAATACAACTTACGCTATGGAATACAACTTTATATTATGGAAATATTCATGTAAATTTTATTGTATAGACCTATTTTTTATCTTCTCTCTTTTTTTTTTTTTTTTTTAATTCTCACCTTGATACCTTCATTTGCATTAGTTTGATATTTTGAATTAATATGATATTAAACAGATTTGGAAGTGGACTTCCTAAACATCATGAACCTTCCTAAACAGTCATCTAGTTTTAAAAGGGTACCAGAGCTGCATAATGCCATACCACAGGCCATTTGAGGGGCACGTGGTCAGGCGGTTCAAGGGACTCTATTGTATCTTCATATCTTCTTCTCTATTAAGAATCTACTTTCTCCCCAGCTTGTATAGCTCCATTTCTGTACTGGAAAATTTCAACAGGTGAAATTGCTGCTGAAATCCAAGTTCTGCCTATGGAAAGCTTGATCTGGCCCTGCACACAATAACACCACAACATAATAGGTGTCATACAGAACAGTGTGTGTGGGCATATCATGCTAAGAGTAAATGATAAAGACCGTGTTCAAAACAAACTCAGAAACGAGGATTAAAGTGCAATTTTGATAGTGACCAACTTCTTGGCATGCAGTTCCATGGTACTTTGGAACTGCCAAGCTCGCATATAACAAATAATTTTAAAATTCTGGCACTTTCTCTGATGTCCAGAAGTTTCAGAAAAAGAGAAGGAAGGAAAAAACGATTTTATTTTCAGCAATTTTCTCTGTCTCATTCACTTCTCTGTTTCATTTAATACATTCTTGCTGGCCTTTTAGAACTGATTTACTGCACCTGACAGTGTTCCTCAGGATAATGCTGTCAGGATGATGCTGTCAGCTAGGGAAAAAAAAGAAAGAAAAGACAGGCTAGGAGGTGAATGCAAACAAATAATATTTTTATATGATTTTAAAATGTGAATGACCTTTTCCTTGTGTTAATTGTATGGCTTGGAAAACAAAAGCAAAGATATGTGTGGCAATGGGGAGGAGAAAAATATTGTAAGTACAGGTGAAACTCATCAAAGAGCCTGTGTGCTTGTGACAGTAGCTCACAATAAGTGCAGAAATACTGTTTAGAGATGCTGAAATAATGATACAGGTTAGTGCAAGTTAGTTCTTAGCAGTTATAGAACATTTGTGATGCAGAACAAGAATTCGTACTTAACCAATTGTGTGACAGCTAACAGATGTCAAGAGACAAACTGACCCTGGAGAGGGTATGAAAATATCTCTATATATGGATACAGTTTTGAGACCAGAGGCAAATAACAGCCTGTTGTCAGAGGACACAGAACAGTTTATCTTAAACCCCAGACTTTTTTAATCAATTATAATAGAACATCTGTCCCAGGATTTATTTATTCCCAGGCTGTGGATGTGCTTTGTCCAGCAACAGGAAGTGCCATCTCTTACATTTGTTTTAAAATGTTTAACTAAAGTAATTGGAAAATATTATCCACCATATGCTACTTCATGTCAGTGAATTATAAAATGTACAGAATCACAGGCATAGAAATGATTAATAGCTAGCCCTGTTTCAATGAATATAGATTCTGGCATGATAAAATAGAATGATATCAATGCTGCTGCAATGCTCCTTGCAGCATTAGTACCAGTGGAGCAGTAGGATGTTATTAACACCTCAGAGGAGAAACCAGATTTCTCTTTTGGTAGTAGAGACAATCTTAACATCTCCTTACTTACCAGCATATGAAAAACTAGCTCTTTATCTTATCTTATACCCTTGGCCTTTGTTTCACACTGTTCAAATATCATCTACCACACCCTCTGCACTGCAGTTTTCTCACCTGCTCCTTAATTTCAACATGTCTGTTCTGAGGCATTTGACTTCAGCTGGCCTCCAGCTGATGAAATCTGCCTTCATGTCTGTGGGTTTCACATCCTAACTCAGTGGCCCAACAGTCCTGTCTTTGTTAGGCATTGTCCTACCTTCCCTTTCAATTCATTTGTAAAAAGAGGCTTTGTAATCTGTACTGTCTGTATATCCCTGTCCTGTCTTTGGGCAGCACATAATGTGGATGCAGAGGGGTTTCATTCTCATTATATTTTGAGATCCACTAATTAGCCTCCAATTTTTCAGTTTAAGATTTATATATCTACTTTCTTATGGAGCTAACCTAATTTGAATGTTGTGGGAGTATCTAGCAGAAGTGCAGGCCTGTCTAACAATCTCCACTGCTAATCCCACATGCTTTGTGGGCACATTGTTACACACATTGTGAGAATTGCTTTGTTAATGTAGTCAACAAAAATACTTATTTAGGAAGGATATGAATCGGTGCTTACAAATAAACATAATTGGAAAGTATATATTATATAAAAAAAATCTGTTTATCTGTAGAAAAATAATGGTAGTCCATCATTTTTCCAACCACAACTGGAAGCTGGAGCATCTGGCACCTCTTTGTAATGTGATATAAATTAAATTAGATTCTAAATTGGAAGTGAAGGAATCCAGCATAATGCAATTGTATTGTCAAATATCTATTTTGGCCCTACATAAAAATAATTATATGTATTTTTATACTTATTGATATTACATATAATTTTAAAAGTCCTTTTCAAAAATACTGGATTATAATTTTGTCTGTAGAAACACATAACTGCTTCATCAGCATTTTTGACAACACTTTCATTTTTTTCCACAGGTTCATCAGAAGAAAAGAACAGAACAGCTCTTTCTGGTGCTCTGCTCCTGTTATCCATTTCAAGCCAGATACATTACTTACCCTTACCCTAAGAAGCTTTTACAGCCTTGTCTCCCTTAATAAAGTGAAACAAAAGACATTACCAGAGCTAACTGCAAAGACTGAGCAGTGGGGATGACATCTGGTCACTGTCTAATTTTCATGCAGCTGTACCAGGAATTTTTTCTCTTGCAGCTGACATTCTTTATGTTAGATTGCAGTGAAAAGCTAGCAGAAGGAAGGTGGGAGACAAAAGGTGAGAAATAGCCAGACACAGATAGAGGAAAAACAGTTCCATTCAGGATCCAAACAAGTAAAATGCTTCTATCTAGATTTAAACACAAACACAAAAATGAAGCAGGAACCTTGCTTATTCCTCTTTCATAGAAATACAAATCAATATGCTCTTCCTAATTGCCTTAAAAAGATTCTGTGTCATTTTGTTAGTTTGGGAGAATAAATTGCCTCGGAGCTCTCTGCCCTCTTACTTTTGTAGTTTGCTCTCTTATTTTTCCACCTATGATGGCAAACTTCAAATGATGTGAAACACGTGACTTTGAAAGTGATAGGGGATTAATTTCTTTAGTGATTGGCTTAAAGAAGAAAAATCCAGGAGCACTGAGAGTCAAAGCTAGCTCCCTGTTTCAGAGGACTACTTTTCCCTGTAGTACAAGAAGTATTTCTATGAGCTTTATTTCTTTTCCAAAAGAGCACAAAGAGGTCAGCAGAAATCAGTAGCTAATATTAAATTGCATTTCAAAACCTTAAGCTTCCTGTGCTAAAGATTCATCATTTCTATGGAAAATTTGGTTCCTTCTGGCAACATTATACATCACTGAATACTGCTGCAGCAAACTGCCGAAGATATGGAACAAATGCAGCATTAAGGGTGCTGTATATTCACATCTTTTGCTATGGGGAAAATCAATGCTAACAATTCTTCTGTCAAAGGCCAGAAATTCCTCTGAAAATGCTTTCCCTGCAGGTCTCCTAAGACCATGCAATTGCATAGATCTTTGATGGATTTGGGAGTGATGCCTGCTTGCACTAGTGGGGAGGAGAGGAAGCAATTCTGTATTTTCTAGGCTGAGTCCAAGCAGTGGGCTCATTGCTTCTGACCACACGAGGAGAGAGGAGAGCTGACCTGTGCTTGTATTTATCAGCAAACAAAAAGACATGACTGTGTATTGTTGCAAAAGTAAAGGCTCTAACTGGCCCCACACACAAGCCCACTCACCTCCCACATTGCATCTTGAGGATGAGGAGATGGTTGAGAACAGGAGGTAGGAGCTGATCCTGATGGGCTTGGATGATTTTATGTTTCAGCTGATCTTTTGCTCTCTTGTGATTTCTAACATTTATCTTTGTATCCCTTTGGCAATCATAGAATGGGTAAATCCTGTTCTTCTTACCCAGTGTGATTTTACCTGGGCTTGTACAAGCATATGGTCTTCTACATTGGATCTTCAGTGATTTATCATGCCTTCATTTACATTTTACTCATATTAGGGTAATGTGTGAATTTCTACTCTGTCCAAACAAGATTATGAAATTGTACAGGACCAGAGAGACTATGTAGTTTTATTAATGACATTAGTGTGCTGGGAGTGGGGATGGTATTATTATTCCCTGTGGAAAAGAGATCCTAATTGTGAAACCTCTTTTTGATCTCTGGTTCTTGTTTTTTATGCTTGTCTCCCTTTGTGAGACTAGAGGTGTCAATATCAGAAACATGAAACATTTATTAATGTCTTCAAGTTTCTGGTAGAAAGTGGAAAATTTACAAGTGATGAATCAGCTTGTTTTGGTATTCTACTGGAGACTACACTACTCAGCAGGCCTTTTACAGTGCTGAGAGAATTTCTGGCCATTGTGAATGAGGAAAAATGGGAGGAAACAATACAGGGAATAAATTCCTATTAATTATATGGTTATGTATTTTTTATTTATTTTGAGAAAAACATAAATAAAAAACTTGAATTGTGTCTCAGATCCTGGCCTTTCTGTTTTAGTTATGGTCAGGGAGATGATAACAATACTGCATGTTAAGACTATAGACTTTATTGGAAAATTTTATTTTTTCTAACAGAAAGGGTGAATTATGGATGCTAGCTTTGGAGCAGGCTGCAGGCCCATGGCCTCTCAGTCCTGCCTGAGAAGCTAGCCTGAGAACTTCATAGGAAGATTTCAAAACAATCCTCAGAGACAGAAAACAACTGCCAGGTGCTGTTTGTCTGTCCTCTTGTTTTCCCTTGCAGGAGAGAGTCAGGGGGGTAGTGTGCCCCTGACCAATGATGGTGATGTAACCTTTGTCACTTTGTTAACCAATAAGAGTTTCTTTTCTGTACCTCCCACATACCAGTCTATAAAAACAGGCCTGAAGTAATAAACCAGAGAATTCTCGTGTTGCAACTCCTTTGAGAGTCCATGTCGTTCTTTATAGCCGTTCCCAATCAGAACGACAGGAAAACAGCCTTTAAATTGTTTAAATTGATCCTGCTGCTTTCCAAGATTATAAGCATCTATTATTTCATTAATAAATGCTACTTCTCAGGTCATTATCAGCATCTCTTCTTAACTGCTGAGAGTTGGTTCAGTCATGCTCCTTGTCCCTGTGCATGGCCCTCATAAAAGGTAAATCCAGTCTTGTCAAATGCCCACAGGATTTTGCCAACTTTCTGCTCTGTTTGTGTTCAGTCACACTCAGCTACGAAGGGTGATGATGATCTAGAGGACACAAATGTCTCCTCAGTGGCATCTATTATTGAGCTGCTGTGGTCCCTGGGGCTGAATTTTCTTTTTTCCTGACTGACAAGAAGAGCCTTGGTCTGTTCCAGCCTCTCAATTCCTTGATCATAAATATGAGAAGGCATCGTGGACCTGTACCTTGTTATTAGAGGTAGACAGTACTGTCACCTGTGAGAACATACATTTACCTAAGACAGCTGAGCACATGAAGAATTGCACAACAGATGCAAAGAATAATCTGAAGAAGTTTCCAGTAACTGATTATAGCTGTCTTTTTTCTCTCCTCCCACTCTTCAGTTTGTAGCATAAGTTTATCCATATTCCAGGCAAATTACAAACATTGAGAAAATAATTCAACTGGAAGAGACACTTTTTAACTTTTTGGGGTTTTGAGTTTGGGATTTTTGTTTTGTTTTGGTTTGGTTTGTTTGTGGTTTTTTTTAGTTAAAAGGTGTTACTAAGCTTCTCTTGCCTGGCAGTCACTTGCAATGTTGCTATGTGTACATATTATTTACAGCACATTTTTTTCAAGAAAACTTTATATTGCTTTACAAGTATATCCTAAGACACTGAGTGCTATTTGTCACAAATATGTTCTGTCAAGAAGGGCATCCCAACACAAGGGGACAGGAGCAGTTGTGCTAAATCTTTTGTGGTACATGTACCTCCTCTCGTTTTTTGTGGAATAATGATAAGGGCACAAAAGTGCAGCAGTGAGAGACAGTGACAGACTGTCAGGGCTGGAGACGTCGTGAATGAATCAATGAGCTGCCTGCTCTCTGGAGTTACCTCTGTGTGTGCTGCTAGAGCAGCTGAACAAGGCTGACATGAATATCGATATGACTTTCTGGCTGTGGAGCTTCTCAGGGAGTTGTTCTGGCATATACTTGTTTTAGGATGAGAATAATTTCCTCTGCCTTCAATGTTACTATTCAGGTATCTCACATTAAATGTACTCCTGCTCATCTCGACCTTTTGTGTGCATTCCTCAACTTTCACTGAAGTTAGTGTGAACTTTTACATTACATTTGATAAAGCTTTGGATAAAGCCTTTTATATACATACATACATGGGAAATTAATGTATATTAGTTGCATAGCTTTCAAAGTACTGTAAAGACTCATAGAGCTCTTACAGGTGATGTACTTTGAGTTAATTATCAGTCTTGCTAACTTTGTCTTAAAAGCTTGATACAAACAATATATCAAACAATAGAACTTTTACAATGAGTCTGTGGAATTAAGTCCAAATTTATATTCCATATCTCAGGGAGAAAGATAAACATCTATCTCAAACTGCCTTGAAAGCTGGTGAAAGTTAAAATGGGTCCCATTTGTCAAATCTGAAAGGAGAGGAAATCTTATTAAGTTTTGATTTATATTACACTTTTCAGTTCATCTTAGATTAGTTTGTCTGATACAAAAAACTCACACTTTGTAACCTGATTTTGTTATTGGTGCAAGACCACAGGGCAGTCATTTTTTATACTGATATTATTTTTTTAAAATCGTGATGAAATATGTGCAGAACACTATGACTAGGAATTAAAAATAAAAACCTTTTTTAATTGTTTCATTAATTAAATCAACCATAAGTCAGGTATCTGCATGCAATAAAAATATTTTTTAAAATTAAGACAGGTAATTATGCTACTTAACTCAGTATCAGAGATTTTTAGACCAAATTTTGGTTAAAGATGAATTGGTAAGCATTAATTTTAGATTGTATTATGTATCTTTCAGCCTAAACACAACTTCTGTTACAAATAAAAACTTACTTGACTGGTTGAGCATTTATTTTACTTATAAAGGATTCAGATGAGGACTTTTCTGTATATCTCCTGGGAAAACAAATTTTCTCTTTTATATAAAATCAACCTTCATTTCAAGTTTCAAGATAGTAAAACCTATCTTTTTCTCATAAAAGAAAATCTGATAAATAACATAGAGAAAGTAACATAGGGCTGACTCAAGGCTGAGTTTCCTTGAGAACCAGGTGCAGTTTTGGCAACCATAATATAAAGAAGATACTAAGTTATTACAGAGTGTCCAAATGAGGTTCACAAGGATGGTGAAGAACCTAGAGGGGAAGCCATATGAGGAGCAGCTGAGGGCATTTGTTCTGTTCAGCCTGAAGGAGACTGAGGGGGACCTCAACTGAAGACTTCAACATCCTCACAAGGAGAAGGGAGGGGCAAACTCTAATCTCTTGACTCTTCTGACCAGGGACAGGACTCAAGAAAGTGGCAGGGAGCTGAGCCAGGGGAGGTTTAGTTTGGATATTAAAAAATGTTCTTCCCCCAGAGGGTGACAGGCTGGGCACAGGCTCCCAAGGGAAGTGGTTACAGCACCAAACCTGACTGAGCTCGAGAAGAGTTTGGACAAGGCTCTCAGTCACGCGATGTGACTCTTGGGGTGTCCTGCACAGGACCAGGAATTGGACTTGATGATCCTGATGGTTCCCTTCTAACTCAGCATATTCTGTAATTTTACAATTCTGTGATTTATCTGGACATAGTTTGCCTTAGAATGTGGAATATAAGCTGCTGAAGCATGAAAACTAATATTTAATTCCTTTATTGTAAATTCTTCTTGCCTGCAAGTTGTCTACAAGGGAGTCATGAAGCAGAAACATGAAAAGAGGGAAAGATCAGTTTGTCTTCCAAATGGTAATTTTACCAGCCAAAGAAACAGAAAAATAGGAAGATAAGAAAAATAGCAGTACACATAGCTGTTCATTAAATACTGGTTTATCATTAGACACTGTGTCTTTTCTCAAGGACCCATGTGTACTTGGTGACTAATGCAGAAGGACTGGGAGGTCCTGTTTGTGCCTCTAAGAAATTTAAGCTTGGGGGAAAATGGTCTGTGATGTGGATGCCCTGTTGTAGAAAATAATGTAGCAGAAATAACTCAGATGCAGAGTGAGCTTTCAAGGTACAGGGCAAGTGGACTCAGGCCAAGCTGGAGTTTGCACCCAACACTTGAATATGCTGCTTCTTCTGTGTTGATCACTTGCCTTGGCAGGTGAGGTCTAAGCCCTGTAAACATCTAGGAGAGTGGTGGAAGCTCATGGAATGGGAGAATAGTATCTATCTGTTCAGGGATGGGGGACAGTAACTGATGAGAATTTATTAATCTGTACAGAGACAGTGTAGTGTAAATGTCAGTAAGAAGGTGTCCTGGGGTGACTTTGCCTTTAAGATAGCTTTGGGAGCTAGGGAAGTTGAAGCTGCTGGAGGCTGATGGGAGTTTTTTCTCCTGACCAATTATTGACCATTTCTGAGAATTAGCACCGGTTTTAACCATTGAGAAGTGAGATCCACTTGTGAACACCACCTTAAAATGTAAGGCTGGGAATTTCTTGCTCTCTTTGGTTTCCGGCTTTTGAACAGGTCCCAAGGCTCCGGCTCGGCCTGTCCCCGCCCCAGGCCGGACAAGGCCGCAGAGCGGGGCGGGGGAAGGCAAGCGGGCCCAGGCCGGGTCAGGCCGGTTCCCCGGCTCGGCTGCAGCTTCTGCCACTGTTGAGTTTATCAGAGACTGCCGAGTGAGGAGAGGATTCATCACAGACAGCTCCGGCCGCTGCTCTGGCAGAGATCACAGAACCAGCCACAAGGCCTAGGCAAGATTTTAACCCTTTCATTACCTAGATGAGACTTGCAGATTAATCCTTTTTTCCAGAGAGAGAAAGAGAGAGTAATCAACATGTAAAGAGACTTTATAAACTATCAAAGACAGTGAAGAAAGGAATTAAGCTTCAGAAGATGTAGAGAATAAGGAGATACTTTAATAAGCTGAAAATATCTTTCTGTTAAAGCTATGGAGATGGACAATAGTGTTCTGAAAAAACTTTAATTCATGACAGAGTATATTGGGAGGAATGGAAAGTTTCAAAGTGTAGATTTTGAGAAAAATGATGAAGTGGTTGTGATACTGTGAGATACTGAAACAGAGGAGAAGTAATAGTTGAAGATTTGTGGCCTTGAGAGGCAAAGAGAAAACTTCTGTTTCCAGAAAGGCTCACAAAGACAGATGAAAAGAACTTTTACCTTTGAATAACTCATCCTTAAAAAAATGACATCCCTAGACTCATCTGACCCATACACACCTCAGAGTGATGTGAAATGGGAGGAGAAAATATGATGGCAGATTTTCGGGCAGCGGGCATCAGAGAAATAGAAAGCTATGAAGAAAAATAGTTTTCTTGTGAAAAACTCCATAGATTAGCAGAAGAAAACTTCTGTTTCTCTACAAAGGCTGATGAAAAGACTTAAGCAGGAATTGGGACTGTTTTAAACACCAAAGTTCCAAAATTTTTCTCTCTGTGTTTTCATGCAAACAGGGGAATGGTTGGGTAGTGGGGGAGAAAAGGGTTGTTCTGGAAGTTTTATTCTGGTTTCTTCTTCTTGTAGTTTTGTTAATAAACTTTCTTTATTCCTTTTAAGTTTTAAGCCTGTTTTGCTCTTGTTCCAATTCATATCTCACAGAAAGAAATTTCTAGTAATTTTTTTAGTTACTGCTTTAAAACCACAACAGAAGGGTCTACATTTCTGAGACAAATGTAACATATGAAGTGTCCCATTGAATGTTCCTCATGCTCCACACACACTGGTCTACACAAAAGACTGCTTCCCTGGTGTGGAACCAAACCAGGCCACAGCAATGAGAGTGCCAGATCCTAACAACTAGACCACTGGGGAATACAGTTTATTTATTAATTAAATATTTATTTATTAAAATAAATTACATTAGAATATTTTAGATTAGATTATATTAGAATAGACTACTTACTTATTAGTCTCGCAGGGAGTGATTGATCTTACCTAAAATCTTACCTAAAACCTAAATAAGTAATAACTACTAAATTTTGTCTAATTTAGGGATTTTAGTTCCCTTAATAGTCCTTGGAGAAAGGAAATTCTTCTCACACTTCTAAAATACAGTCTTCATATGAGATGAATCACTCACCTGATTTGCCTATTTCTCTGCCAATTACTGTCTAGGTGACCAGGTTAGACTAGTTGTCTTATATTTAAATGTCCAGAGGTATATTAAATTATTCTTATTCTTGGAGTTGATTTAATTTGTTTTAAGACAGGTATCTAATGGGTGTAGGCATCACTCCTGTCAGACAAGGGTGTGCTGGAGGTGGCTGTGGAAATCCTTCGGAATTCTGGGAGGTTAAATCCTGCTGAATACCTGTCTTCAAGCAGCTAAATTCCATAATAATGCAAAAATAGGTCTTAGCTCACACAACTGGAGTGCTGCTATGCATGGCTACAAACTCTTCAAAAGGGGTAGCAAGGAGAGAGGGATCGTGGGAGAGAATTAGGGAGTGTTTCGATCATCTAGAGCTTAATGATGTGGAAGAATAGAGTTTAATGTTTATGGATAAGAATCAAGGCCAAAAAAGCAGATCTTGTTTGACCAGGATGTGAAGGAGCTTTTAGTGAGATAGGGGTCAGACTCTTTTCCCATGTAAAAAGTGCAGGATGAGGGGAAATGGCCTCAAATTGCACCAGGGGAGGCTTCAATTAGATATTAGGAAATATTTCTTCACTCCAAGGGTGGCCAAGCATTGGAACAGCCTATCTGGAGAAATGGTTGAGTCTTGGTCCCTGGAAGTGTTCAAAAATGTGTTGATTTGGCACTTAGGGACATGGTTAAATGGTGAACATGGTTAGTGATGCTGGACTGACAGCTGGACTTGATGACCTAAAAGATGTTTTCCAACCTCAACAATTCTATGGTTCTATGTAACACTTGAGGACATGGTTTGGTGGTAGTAGATGTGGCAGTGATAAGCAAACTGTTGGATTCACTGATCTTATAGGCCTTTTTCCAATCAAAATTATTCTATGATATCTTTATTTCATAAAGTTAACAGGTTTTGGTTTAATTTCATCTATATTTTTTCTATATTTGTTTTGCATTAGCAAAGCCAGACCCAGCTGTGGTTAAGACCAACTGTATCTGAGGCATTCACACATATTTCAGTGGAAGCTGAATCAAACACTCTATTGAGATTTTCTATGATATCAGTCCAGCCTTTCAGACTGAATTTGTATCGGTCTAAAGGAGCTATATTTTTGGGAATGTTTCAACTCTCATACCTCAAGTGCTAAGCTTGTAAGAGTAATCTTCAATCTCCATGTGTCTTTACAAATACATCTGTATTTGCAATATATATTCAAGTCAAGTCAGAGGCCCTGTGGAACACTTGATTCTCTTCCTTTGTATATTTGTGACAAGGAACAATCAAAAACATTATGCACTTCCCTTCTGAATTTTAAGAACTAATGTAGGAATGATGACTGTAAAAAATAGATAACCGATATTTTCCCTCCCTCACATCAGTCAACATGCTCTTTTCTGGAATGAGTTTTACCAGTCATTGAATATATTTTCTCAAATGGAGCAATTTGTCTATTACTTGCATGCTGATTAAAGAAAATAATAAACATTTTACAAGTAACACTAATCCCCTTCAGATTTGTTTGAGATGTATTTGAGTAATTTAGTCTTAGTTTAATAAATATGCAACCATTAGCATATCGCAAAGGTCACCAATCTGTCATTCATGCAATGAGTGATTTAAACACTTTCTCTCTCTTTTACATTATGACATAGATGAAAACTTTTTGACTTGAGAAACTGCTTCTGAATACAGCAGTTATTCACTCATATTTTTTTTTCATTTTAATTCTACCATGCTTTGTGTTGTAAGAGGCAAAAAGAAGCAAGAATTACAGGCAAAATTCAAGCTATATAAATAACTGATCTATGAAGAATTTAAATTATTTTCATTTGGAAGAATGTTGCTTTGCATCCTTTGTTAAAAACCACAGGTATGCTTCCAAGATATGCACAGAAATATATGTAGTTTATTAGAAGGTTGTTTTTTTTCTTAACTAACATGAGAATTTAAATTAGTAACGTTATTTGGTTTTAATCCTTCAGTTTTAGATATGTAAAATACTATTGAGAATATTTTTCATGAAAGGATAGTTAGGCATATTGGAATGAATCAATTTTACAAGTATAACAAAAGAACATATAGTTTACAGCTGGAAATATACTCTGAGGAGCTCAATAGGGAATAATGTTCCACTGCTCTGGGGAGGCAACATGGTGCTAAATGGCTTTTTCAGTGTTTCGTTTCTTGGACATAAGAATGCTGAAACAAACTGAGCTATTTAATTTACCTATCTACAAAATAAAACTGTGGGCAGATACAAGAAGATATATTTATGCTGTGCAATAGTGACTACTGCAAAACCTCAGTAATTCACAGAAGCTCTAAGGGGAGAGTCATCTAAGAACAGAGACTTTCCAGCACTGAAAATAGGGAATTATTTCAATGGGATTCAAAACAGCTTCAGCAACTACTGTACTAGGATTTAAGCACCTGCTCTAATGTTGTAAGAGGGAATAGGGATTCATCTTATTTCAGAAAGGTGAGGTGGGGATTTGAGTCCCAGCAGGCTCAAGACAGGAATGAAGCAGCACTTCTGAATTCTTTTAATCACTGAGTATATTGGACAAAATATATCACCTTCATTCCAGTCACGTGTGTAGAGACTGTTTGGTATGGAAGCTCTAAGAACCTCTCTTCACTGAGTCTATCAGCAAATTTGGGCAGAAAATATACTGGTGTTTGTAACTTTGAATAGGTGAGCATGAAGCTGAGGCACACCATCAAGACAAAATATGATTTCACTATCAAGAGCTTATATGATTTCTATGTAATATTCTGGAAATTGGAGACCTTCTTCTGCTTCTAGAATTGAATGGTAGCTAAAAATAATTTTGTGAATCTAAACTATAGATATAGGGTTATAAAATGACATCTGAAAACTTCAAGATAACGTTGCGAACCTATTTCCCAAACACTAATTTGATGGTGAGCCCCAAATATTTTGAATTTCATTATTTTTATACAATTCAAGACACCAAGAACAAATGAATGCAGTCTGACCAGAAAACTTTCTATAATGTCTTGTCAGAAGAACTGCATTGAACTAAATATAGACATTTTAATTTTGAACTGAATTCTGCCATTAAAGTCTGACACTGAACATAAGTGTAAAAGGCAGTATTCATATATCACCTTGCAGATGATATCTTTTCTTTTCAAGAACAATGTTGCTATAACCCTTGGTTATAGCAAACCTCTATGCCTCTGAAAACTGTACTTATGTGGAAGATGCAACAGGTGTATCAGACAAAAATATAAAGCATGAAATTCAAAAGACATGTCTATGAAAAAAAGAAAACCACATTTAAAATGCTTGTGTTCATTTATGTCTGATGTAAGAGTAAAAAGGAATAGAAAATGAAGTGATGATTCAGCTAAATTTAGTCAACAGTTTTTACAGCAGTATAAATTCTAAAAAGCATTCATTGACCTAAATGCATGTGAGCATATCAGTTATTCACTGGGGATTGCTCTGCAGTCTTTATTTTTGTCTCTGAATCCTGAAGCACTGCATAAATTAAAAGAAAGAAGTGCTGAAGGATTTTTGAATTAAGACTATCTTAAAAGCAAGTTGATTGATTTGTCAAGCTTGCAAGATAAAATGAGACTGCTTTCCATCGTAGCCAAAGTTTGCTGTTATTGCATAATTAGTGTGTAAGGAAAAGAGAGCTTCAAGAGGATGTACAGCAGTCATGAGAAGACTGTTTTGATATATGGCAGTCATTTGTGCTGCTATCTTCTGCTTGACTGTCTAAATTCATACATTATTCCACCCTTTCATGTTGAAATTATGCAGTCACAGTCTTGCATTTTTATTGTATTTCATCAGACTTGTGAAAAATTTTGCAAAGGGCATGAACAGTTTTATTTTTTTAACTTTTTGAAGTAATTGATTTTTATTCTCTCATTCTATCTTCCTTGATACAAAGGAGATATATGTATTTTACAGACATAGATGCATAGAATGTTAATTTTAATTATGAAAGAACTTATTCATATAGGAGATGGTATTGATAAATAAAAGTAACATGAATTAAACTCAAAATTGAATATGCATAAGTTTTACAATTTCTGAATATTTTGAATAGTCCACAAAAGAAAATTGTGATTATCAGAATACCTTTCTACATTGACGAACACTTTCAAAGGGACAAGATATGCAAAATGTCTTCAACATTTTAAGACAGAGCTCTTGGAAAATTGTGCATGAGAAGTGGAAAAAAGAATGTTACTCATGTGAATAACAGCTTGTTTCTGTTCCCTCTAATAAACCATATATATTTTATATTTAAATGTATTTGTGTGGTGACAGATGAGACCACCTGCTCTTATTAGGTTGTGTTTAAAATCTAAACACAGTGGAAACAAAGACTCAGCAAGCATCCAAGGAACAACAGAAGGCCAAGGCACCCAGCAAGTAACCTGATAAGTGAATATGGAGCAAATCAGGTATCTTAAGATTGTCAAAGAAGAACAATTAGGCCATTACCCCTTGTCCCTACTGCCAAGACAAGGAAAGATTGAAGCTGTCTTCCTGGAGTATCATACAAACCAAGGGGGATGATTTTCCAAAGGGGTACAGTACTTATTTTGAGATGCAGGCAGAAGACGGTTTTGAGGGAAAACAGAATTTGAAGATGGTATAAAACTATGGGTTGACTACGAGAGGATTGTAAGAACATGTGAAACATTTAGAGGAAGGAACAGAAGTAGGGGAGGAGAGGGATCAAGCTGGGTCAACAAGAAAACAGTGGAATAAATAAGGAATAAAAAGGAAAAGTAGGCATAAGCCTGGTAAATCAGATGATTGATTACCACAGCCTGTCGTAACTTTGTATTAAACACATTCTAATTATTTTCTGTTTGCGTAACTCCCTGAGCCTCTGGGTGAAAATTGCTCTTGAACTTCAGATTAAACCAGTGTTAGGTAGGAAGAGATCCATATAGGGAAATACCCAAGGCATCAGTCTGTGTGTGAGAATGGGCCAGGGATATTGGATGGATTTAAATGTGTGTGAGGATTGAAGATGTGTGTGTGTGAATCCAGAGCGAGGCTGTGTACGTACCATGACTCCAATCCCAGCTGTCCTGGAAGAAGGAGCAGGTGAGGCCATCTCTGACCTTCTGTCAGTGTGAGTGCTGTGGGTGTATGTGTGGGAGCTGAAACCTCTCTCTGTGCTTGGCCATGCGTTCATGTGTGAGTGTGCAAATGCACCGGCTGGGAATACACGCTCAGCCCCACTGCAACAGAGAACATGGACCTACAGCAGCTTCCTTTCTCTCCCACTGGGAAGAGAGGGACCCTGGAATAACTCATATGACCCTGTTATTACAAAGTATGACTAAATACCATCTATTTCTAGTCTGCCTCCACAAGGTGCTGTGCAGATGCAGCTCCACAAGCTCATTCTTAAGTCCTTAAACAACATTTAAATCCTCCTAGTAAGGAAATTAAAACATTAACTGAAAGCCAGTTTTCCTCAAACTAAAGGTATTATTCCTTGCAATTTCTGAGAAGAGTATGATAAGAAACTTGGTGAATTGGTACATTTCATTGTCAAACGTGTTGGCAATGAACAGGCACTGAAGCAATGAGAAGTTGGTCTCGTGGGTCTCATAATAAGCCAGGGTGCCATTATGTGTTGGTTACTCAGATGAGTAGCACAATTTGTTGCACAGCAAAGGACCTAAGAGACAGCTTGTGTAAGAGAGTATGTTTCCTGCAGATATTTCTTGTGAAGGCTCTCCATTTTATTTTTTAAATCATGGTCCTTTTTCATGCTGCAAAGAGGTTGGAGATTAAAATGATGAGGGTGTTTCCATCATTGCATCTCTGAAACGAGATTGCAGAGGGGTATTTTGTGCACAGATTGGCCAGCCAGAATGAACCCTGCTATTTCACTGCACATCTGTTACTGCCTCCAAAAAAAGAATAGCTAAGCAGCTCACACCACTGAGTTGAAGGCTCTAAATTCTTTATAAAAAGTCTGTCATTAAAGCCCTGTCTTATACCATCCCTGTTTAACTGAGGGGACCAGATGGGATGATATATGTTTCAGATCACACAATCACAGAATCACCTCAGCTAAACCATGGCACATCCAGTCTTTTTTTTTAACACATCCAGGGATGGTTATTCCACCAGCTCCCAGGGCAGACAAGCAAGATATTCCCAGCACGTGCAGTGCTGCCAGAATTAACAAGTGTGTGTCATTCCTGCAGTTACACTGTTGACAGAACACTGACACTAGTGACATAGCAGGAAGTGCTCTTGGAATTAACTTATTGACAGAAATCTATCAATTAAAAACAGTAATAGCAATATGTCATAAAATGATGTGGTGCTGACAGTCTACTATTTGAGCTGTAATTGGGAGAACTCCATAAAGCTCTGTAGTGTACATACTTAGCATGTTAGAAGGAGCCATGGAAAGCAATCCTATTCCTTTGATCTATTTATCTACTCATATGTTTTCTGTTGTCAGGGAGGACTTGCTGAGTTTAGTGTGAATTTCTTCTTCTTCATCCCTTAAAAGTAAAGGCCAGATGTTATTTATTTTCTCTCCTCAGAATTCATCTTCTCTACGTGGCTTTTAATATAACTCCTGAAAACCTGGAAATAAATTGTTGATCATTCTGAGTTAGTAGATTTTAGGGTGGGTTATTAAATACCTGCCAGTTTGGGTTTTTTTTTTCCCTCAGACTTCAACACTCCATCAGATTCTTTCACCTCTATTTCCCACTTCATGATATTATGATTTTGAGACTCTTCAAAACTATGTTATCAGGCCTCTAACAGCCCACCCTGATTTGTCCTTTTATCTGCTTTCTTTCCTAATTTTCCCTGATTTACAGATTTCTTCTCTGGTTTCAATACTAGTGCAGGTATTACTGTAGCAAAATTATGGAGGCTAATTCTAAGGACACAGTTATATATTCTCTAGGATCACATTAGCATGGGGAAAGCTTCAGTAGTTCACAGTGTCCTTAGGACAATGCTTTAGGGCAGGACTGAGCAAGGCAGGGGGTAATTAATATGTGTGTTACAGTTAATCAGGCATTTTGTTCATGTGCAGGAAATAGCAGCGGTAGGTTTGTTTTCTGAATACAGTCGTGAAATAGAGAGGCCATAAAAGCTGAGGGAGTAGAGGCACAGGTCTGGTCCTTTAGCATCCTAAACCCTGCTCATGGAGCTCAAAGCAGCTTCAAGGCTGTGCTGGAAGTATAAAGCAGGTCCATCTCTACACTACAAACCAAGACAGGATTTCTTTTTCTTTCATTGCCCTGCATCCCTTGGCTATTTGGGTCACCAAGACAAACCTCTGTGAGCCCAATGCAGATACCCATGAAGTCCTATGAAAAGCAGCTGCTGCACAAAAGATTCTGTAAGCAAGCCACAAGTCAGTAATAAGAATACAGCACAGCATCAGAACAGAAGAATGAAGAATAGAAAGGAAAAATTCCAAAGAATGCTCACTTACATTCAAGACACTTTGAAATAAATTAAGATTAAAAGCTGCACAGTAATTCACCATGCACAGAATGAAAGATTTACATTTAAAAATAAAGTTGGTAATGCTCTCTGCAATAACTTCATGCCTCAGCATTTAATCCTGGAAATATGCTCATTCTCCCAGATAACAGCAATGTAAATAATATCCTACAGTTGGCAGCAGCAAAGTGACTCTTTATTCTCTCAGGTCAGTGGGAATTTCAATACTTTCATCTAAACCTAAATAGGAATCTTGAGCGTTCTAGGACAAATTTGGTGTATCAGTGGGGCCATTTATTAGTTTTTATAAAGAAAAAACCCTTGAATAATAATAATTTAAAAAACCCAACAACTAAAAAAAAAAAATTAAAGTTAACCAAAATTTACACTTTCTGTTGATAAAAACATGAATCCTGGTAGCATTTTGCATTATCATGAATTGCAAATTGCCAGGTTTAGGTGAAAAGCCCTGTCCACCAGGAGTTGAAAAGGTAGAATGAATTAGACTTAATGCAATTGAAAAACATATGCTCTTAATTCTTTACTATTACAAAAACCTTTCAAGTGTCTGACTTTGACAACAGAGAAAGAATATCACTCCATCAAATATCCTTTACTTTCCTAATGCCTCCCACATACAAATGAGCAATATCAGGGTAGTATTTATCTGTCATTAATACATGCAGGAAAAATCTTAAATTCAGAATCTGAGATACATTGTGGATAGACTTGTTGAAAAACCCCACCTCATTCCATAAAAATAGTCTGTATTTCACTACCCAAGTTTTATTGACATGATAGTGAACTTGACTAAATCTAGAATAGATTGAACTCAGCAGGATATTTAGGTGTGTGAATGTACATCTTAAGTCAGCTTTTGATCAAAAAGGTGGAGTGGGGAGCAAACAAGTATCAATAGCTGGTAAAAGACTCCACCCACAGAACAAGAAGTCAAGGAGTTTAGTGAATCATTGTGTTGATATGCAAGAGTCTTGGTGACCAAATCATGACTCACACAGTCCTTATCTCCCACACAAATTTGTGTTTTCAAGTAATTTTCACTACAATAAGAGAGTCAGAGAAAAAATAAAATTAAAAAAAAAAAAAAAAAAAGTCAGAGAAAATAAGTCAGACCTCTCTAGAGGGAAGAAAACACTGAAACAGATCAAGAAAAATGTAACATTTCCCCCCCCTCCCCTCAAGGTTACTCTGATGATATGGAAGACAGCTAAAACCTTTATCAACCAGCACTGACACTGCCAACTCCACAGCAGGATTTATAGCAGGTAATAATTCTGAGAGCTACAATGTGCATCCAAATTAAGCACCCAGCACAGGGAAGAATGTCATCCTCCTCTGATGAAAAGTTCAATTTTCTAGAATAAAGCACACTTTTATCTACATTTCCTTGGCCTGGTGAGAGTAAGAGAGAAAATAGATGGCAAGCAGTAGTTAGGCTTCTTACAGAACGACTGGCAGGAACTTAGATGCTGACAGTGAGAGCAGAACTAGAGGCAATACAGACATGGTTACAAAACTAATCCTCATTCCATGGCCTAACCGTGACAGGAAAGGGGGAAAAAGGGTTCTGTGAATATTTATTTCATGATTAATGGGATTCAGTATCCATTCTGCTTTTGTTCTGTGTGTGTTGATTAATGCTATCAAATCTTTCTCTTCAAAGACTGTGGCTAGATTCTCCCTGTGCCTAGCTAAATTACAGAAGGTCCCATGCTCACTTTATGTGCAAGCATGTGCAGGACCATGCTGTGTCTTGCAGTGTGGTAAAAACAATAGTGAAAATGGTGCTATAGGTTACTTTAGTGGTATTTTAATTGCAGTTACATACTTCTGCTCTCATAAAATTTTAGATACAATTTAAACTCGGTGGAGCTGTGAGACATGGACTAGATAAAAGGGGAGATTTATAAGTAAATTCAGCACTGAACTGGAGGATTAATGAAAAATGAAGCATTCTGGTTGCAACATTAGTCTCTGGAATGGCATTAATAATGTTATAGAGGGAAAAATTATATTTTATATTATAATCAAAATTTCATTAGCATTTCAATAAACTGAAAGTCAGTGCTTAGAACACCAGCAAAACTAATCATTTTTAAAGTCCACAGTAGGTCTGCAGGCGACTTGGTTCATTTATTCTAAATGTGCATTTTAATGGTCCATTTTGCCTTTGGAAAAACAAAAACTTTGACAACTTCAAAATTAATCTTTGCAATTGAGGGTGCTGTAAATATGGAAGAAAATGAAACAGCATAAAATCTCCATTTCCCTCCTCTCCTTCTACCTCCCCAATCCCCCTGCCAGGAACTACACATGAAAACAGGACCCCATTTTATTTAAATGTAATAAAGTGATAGGTAAAGTGACTGCATATATTTGTGACGAAAGAAGTAAAGGAAAGAATCCTGATTATAAATCACTCAAATAACAGGTCCAGCATTACTGGGCTACTTTTTAGTGTGTGTTGGTCTGACCCTGGTTGGACAGCAGCTGCTCACCAAAGCTGCTTTGTCACTGCCCTCCTCAGCTGGGCAGGGGAGAGAAAATACAACCAAAGGCTATGGGTAGAGATAAGGGCAGGGAGAGATCACTCAGCAGTGACTGTCATGGGCAAAACAGACTTGACTTTACAATATTTAAAAACTGATTGCCATGTTTAACTCAGTTTTAGTTACACTTTTCATTCTTTAAATCATCAGGAAACTCATAAATCAATCAAGGTCTGAACAAAAAAAATATCTGCTATTGAATATTGAAGTCCAAACAGATTTACCTTTAAATTTAGTAGAGAGAAACAGACATTTCTGTGGATGATTCACCCAGTCTAACAGATGTCTCAAATGAGAAAAAACACTCCTGGAGTAATTCAGACACCACAGTATTGATGACCACATAGAGAAAATGATCTTTAGAAGGTGGTTCCTGATCCTGAGATAATCATCTTTCCTCTCTCACCTGGCTGGAGATATCCACACTGAGAGCCTTCATCAGATATTTGCATAAATGTCCCAGTGAGTTCCTATGTGCTTCCCTTCCATCCCTTGTTAATGCAGAGGGTCCTTAGGCAGACATGAGAGATTTCCAACAGCTGAACACCCAAAGGAATTTACTGATGGGGAAAAGGGAGGGAAATGGGTGGGGGGAGGAGGGAAAAAAGGCTGCATACAATTGCCATAAACACTTGATTGAGACAAAAAAGGCTCACCAGGACTCATTCAGGTAATATCTCCAATCACGAAACTGTTGGAGGATGTGATTTGAGTCAGAGGACTGATTACATACTGAAGTTCATCAAATTAAGGCCAGCATGTTTCAGAATGATTTTTTTTCCTAGATTAAGTGTTCTTTACGGAAAATATGAAAGTGGTGTGGATCAGGAAACCATTTACAGAACAAAATGCCTCAAGGATACCACTGGTCTCCAGTGTGATCAGAATGAGAGGATTATGCTGAAAGACACCTCTATCAATCAGCTGTGTAAGGAATCCTCCTCTCCCCACTGCTTTCTTCTATATTTTTCTTGTCACTCCTGTACCTCATAACACATTACTAAATTAAAAATAAAATTAATAGCATTTATTCTGGTTTTTTATGCTTTCCCCTTTGCCTACAGTACATAAAGTCTGTCAATCTGATTTATGTTTCTCCTCTTTTTCCTTTGTTTTTATCATCTTTGGTTTCCCCCAGGCCAGAGAAGTTACAAGGTGGTAGGGATCAAATTCTAGTTTATTTATGTGGAAGAAATAAAAATGCACTTCCATAACTGTAATTTTTCTCTTGCAGCTCTATGAACCCCTGAAGAGTCACATCATTCAAGTTACTAGTTTTCGGTAAACAAGCAGCTGGATTTTGTTGTACTTATTCCTTTCTGATGATTCAGTCTCATCTACTACAATGATGTAGACAAAAAATAAAATCTTGGGCAGTATATTTTTAGCAGAAAATCTCATGTAAGAGACCTCTGAGACCACTTTTAGTGACAACTTTATAATATTTTCCAGGATTTAGTTACGGAAACATCCACATTATATATAGAAAATTATCCTGATTTACAACAGCAATGAATGTTTTCACACAATTTATTTACAATGAACAAATTTTTATTTTTTTCCTGGAAATTTCTAGGAAAAATGCAAGCTATTTATTTAAATTTCTTAATCTGTTTAAAAGAAAAAAATATATATAACACAGGGGCAAATAAAAGCTGTCTTCTGCTTGTATGTCTGAACTTTGCTTCAGATATGAGACTTCAACCTTTGAGGATGGGCTGAAGTGACTGACTGGTAGGGGAAGACCCCTACTAGCCCCAGCAGCTTGACAAGTTACTGCCTTCACCCAGACCCTGTGGCAATCACCTCCCTATGAGTGGTTCCTCCACTGTGGCAGTCAAAACAAGCTGAGCTACCAAAGACCTGTTTATTCTTCAAATGGCAGCACTTGCTCAGGTCAGCAGAGGTGGCAACAGAAGGCGAGGAGGAGGAGGAGGAGAAGGAGGAGGAGGAGAGGGCAACAGCAATTAGCAAGGGAAGGCTACAGGCTGCAGCCTCTGATGGGGACATATTTGCAACCCGAGAAGTTTTCTCTTTAGAGGAGTAGCCACCTCTAAACTCCTGCTCCCTGTGTGACTACAAGTAAAATCAGTAGTCTTGCACTAATCAGTTTTCTGCAGCTGACTAAAACTGTGTGAATTTATCAGTTACCATCTATTTTCTGCTCAAGAGATGTGTAAAGCTAGTTTCTCTTCTCATTAAATTAAAGCCCAAAACTATGTCCTCTGCTGCTAGATGCATAAAACTACCCTCTTCCCTCCAAACTAAATGAGACAACTAAAAATACATTTAATTATTTCACCCACAGACCTCTAATTGCTATCCCCATGAATTTATGATCAAGCAAACATTTAATCTCATTTAATGGAGAGGTGCACGCTTACTTCAGAAATCTGAATACATTATAGGTTACCAGATGATAAATTTGATAACACAGCTGCTGTGTTCTGCTTAAATGGGAGAAGAAAACTGCCATGAGGGTTTTCACTCAATGATTTCTCCTGGTATCAGATGGCTCTGATTGGAAACAATTTTCTTTTTACAAATAAACAGAAAGAGTTTATTTGATCTGGCTTATTAATAAAAATTGAAACTCTTACTTATTATTTCTGGGTTTAGTCAGGCTTCATTTCACTCTATTGGCAGATTCAAATTTTCCCTAACCCTTGTTTCCTAATGGTCCATGATATTCCTAAAATTTTTAATCTGTGCTTTTCATATATTTCTTTTTTACACTTGGAAAATATCTGAAGAGACCTGTTTTGTCTTAAAACTAGGTATAGGTTCATGAAGAAACAACACAGCCTGCGGCATGACACCTCAAGTTGTTAAGAGGTTTTTTTCCTAAAACTGTATCTTATTTTAAGAAGGGATTGGTTTCAGCTACTTTCTCCACATCTTGCACCAACCTCTGACTCTCGTGAACCCAGGTCTGTTCCCAGCTCAGCGCTCCGGATGACGAGACACGGGATTTCAGTGTTGCTCACTCTTCTGAACACCAAGAGCTCTGAGTGCCACATGTGGACCTGGCTGGGACAGGGTGATGTGATCACACCCAGGGGCTCAGGGGCTGTTAGGAAAAGAGCAGCAGGCCAAGAGCAGATTGAACCTATGTCAACAAGGCAACACCGGTGCCAAGCGTGTTACAGCAACCCTTCAGAGGCGGACGGGCAGCAGAAACAGAGGGAGGGATGGTAACGTGTTGGTTTGCCACTGCAACTCTTCAGTAAAGCCACCACATCGCAGTGGCTGCGCTGGCTGTGCTGGGGATCACACCAAAAGCCATCAGTGCAGCCTAGGGCTAGAGCCAGGGCTAAAGCCAGGGCTAGAGCCAGGGCTAGAGGCAGGCCCAGCCCAGCCCAGCAGCAGAGGACTGCTGGTGGCAGCCTGGCCCGGGCCAGACACTCATGTCCCCGAGCAGGGACCACAGCCAGGCAGGGCTGGGCTGGAAACCTGGGCTGGGACAGGGGCTGACATGGGGTCTGGGACAAGGTGGGGGTCCAGGGCAGCTGATTCAAAAAATTTCTATTTCAGTGATAATTCCTGCAGGAGCTGGTATTTTTCCAGCTTTGAGTTTAAACTTCTGAGCATTCTTTATTTTCTCTGTATTGTTGTCCTGAGAATCAGACCTTCGATATTGTTTTCTACAAGTTCTAACCATTTTCCGAGAAAAGTAACTATAAACATAAGTGTTTCTACATTCCATTAAATATACGCCTTTTCACAGATGTCTCTCATTGCCAGTGCAGTTAGGGAGATGTTAACCTGACTATCCAATCCCTAGTCGTGGTTGGAAACCTATAAATACTGAAAAAACAAATAAACAGTTCTTTCTTTCACTACATCTTGAGCTGTGTCCATGTGAATCATTTCGTGTCCAACAGTGACACTATATTCTTTATATTTTTTATATATTTATATATATCTATATAGATATATATAGATATATCTATATTTATCTATCTATATATATATCTATATAGATATATATAGATATATCTATATTTATCTATCTATATATATTCTTAATATATTCTTTATTTTATTTTGGAGTAGGTTTTTCCTGTCATGCGGACCCTGCAACTGCCTGTAAAAGCAGTTTAAAAAAAAAAAAGCATTGCCTGTAAAAGGCAATGACTATCTTGAGTTGTTGGTCTCTTGCTTTAGCTTCACCATTTTATATATTATTTTAACAATACTCCCTTACATATAAAATAAATGCAACTGAAACATAGGTGTGCACCTGCTGAATTATGTTTTTTGGAAGTAAATTATAATATTGGCTGTATACTATTATAATTTTCAGTAATGAGGCAATACATTTTTTTTCACTTGTTTTAGATTTTACTAATTAAATCTTGGGGTTAAACACTTGAACTTTTTGTTACCACAGGTTATGTTCATTTGCATCAAATACTTGGTATGAATTGCTGTGCAAGAGCTACAAAGTAGCTGTCTGAAATACAGTTAAGAAAATGCATAGCTTTAATTAGAGCAAAACAGAACTTAATGCTCAGGGAGTGCAGATTGTATTGAAGTCACAGCAGAATTGCTTCTCACCATTATGAAATTCTTTTGTGGTAATTTAGGGTAAATTGTACTTTGTTCACTGTAGAACTAGTTCTGATCAATTTTCTTTCTCCATTTTTTCTTGACTAGAACTCTAACTTTCTCTGATGTTTAAAATATTTCTCTTTTTAGCAACAGTTTCTGCATGTGTTGCATCTTGAAGACAATTGCTCATATTCTAATTGCTTGTATGTGACACTAAATTTATAGCTTCTAAACTAAATACACAGGCTATATATATATATATATATGTATGTATGTATGTATGTATGTATATATTAGTTTATTATATTTTCTGTAAATATCCCACATTTTGAGAACTCAGCCTAAACAGTCTGTAAACCTTTTGATATGAATTGACCTTCTGACCATGGACTTGTGTAAAATCTGTTGAATAATTCACCTTAAGTAGTACTCAGTGTGAGTTTTGACACTTTATTGCAATAGACATACTCCAAATAATTCTATTACTGGATATTTTAATAATTAGTCTAGAGCTCTGACTTTTAATTTTCACTCAATTCTTTGGCCAGAGTAGGAGCAGGGATGTTCCCTCCATGACAGGAGATTGCCTCAAGTTCCAATGTTTGTCATGACTGATGGACTAGCTACAACTGCATCTTTTTCTAGATAATTTGATTACACTGAGGGCTTTATTTTTGTCAGTACATTTATTCTATATTAAAATTAGACATGGGGCAGAAAGACTTCCTTAGAAACTCTGAATATAAAAAAAGCTGGTGATAATATGTGTTGTCTTTTATTGCACCTTAAGTTTAAAATACCTCCCTCAGGAATCATGGCTAACTGTTCGCAGTCCCTCAGCTCTTAAAAACTCAGTTTTTATTACTTTTACTCTAGAATTGCTTAGGTAGTTGTAAAGAAGCTCCAGTTCCATAGGAGACAATTGAGACATTTTTGTCCTGGAAGGCCTCAGATATAATATTTTTAAGTAATATTGTGTAAAATTTTACTTTTAAAATTATTAACTATTAGATGAGGACTCTGATATCATGGATTTTGGTACTTGAAAAAGAAAGATGCTTTAGTATAAATAAAAGAACTGAAAAAATCCCATAATCTTTATTCTGAATCCCTAGGTTTTTGGCTATGACAACTACTTTTCCTAACACTTCCTCCTAAGAGGAATATGTGATCCTGGATTTTCTTCCTAATGTTAAGCTGAGACAATGCTAGTTCTGGTCAAACATACTCAGAACATAGAAAATCAATTATTTTGACAAATTTTTAAAACTTTCTTCTTTTTATTTTCCTTCTTTCTATATTTCTTTCTCACCTACTGTGAATTAAAATACGTTGTTAATTGTTATTACTGTTACTGTTCTAGTCAGCACAGCAATCCCCAAAATGAGGACAGAATAATCACTGGTGTCCTGAGGAAAGTTACTGAATCACATAACTGATATTGTTGTTTGTACAATACAATTCTGAACAATTTCTCTGCCTGGTCCAGGTGTTTTCACATCACGAGTAGAAGGGAGAAGGGATTACTGGAGAGATGGCACAACCTGAAGCTGTTACAGAATCATAGGGTTCCAGCCTTGTAATGCTAGCTGTGATCCGAAGTACAGTTATGTAACACTGTAAAAATAATCAGCAATCATGAAGAAATTTGAAAGGATATGTAGCAACACTGTGTCCAGTATCATGTTCTGTTTGTTGGTTTGTAGCAGCATAAAAGATGAAAATATTCTCTGTAGAAACTATTCACATCTAGGCAGCATTAAAACGTTGTTTGCACTTAGGAGAAAATCTCAGGGGTACAAAAATTGGCCCTGGTTTCTTCTGAGCTACAGAACTGATCCAAATGTTCATCTAGAGACACCTCAGAGGAACTGGCTGAACTGTATGACTCTGCAAGGGCTTTGACCTTGATGAGACAGACCTTTAGATAAAAAATAATAACGAAAGTTGTAAATTGCTAGTAATTGGAGAAGAACTAGCTTTGTGGAATTCTAATGAATGTAAATGTAATTAAACCACTTCAGATAGCATCAGTGGCTGCAAATTTCTATGAGTTTAAACATAATAAAATTTCTTCAGATAGTGTCATTTCTAGCAGTGTTAGCCACTGCCTCATGTGAATAGCATGGACATAAGGAACATTTGTGACACATAGCCTGTTAAAAAGTCCCAAAAGGTTCCCAAAATATAGCTAGAGTAGGTAATGATGTATTTATCAGGACTGAATGGGAAATTGAAGCTTATTAAATGAGAACTCATGTGTGATTTTAACCTAGAAATCATGAACTCTGAATTCTGTTAACCAGTCTGATAATAAGCCCTCCATACATTATTTTATTAATATTTGTATCCTATGCATCCTATAGAACTAGAAAATTAGAATATGCGGACTATTGTTGAATTTCTTAAGAACCTTAATGGAAAAAACTAAGGTCACTCAAGTGACAGTGGTCAAGATTATTTTTGTTTTATGAGTAGGAACTTAAATACCTTCTTAGAGGAGAGTAGCAAGTTAGGACCCAGGTTCAGAAAAAGATTTTGTTTTTGTTTTACATTCTCTAATGAAAGGTTAGAATGAAGACAATCTGTTTGTTAGAATTCTGAAACATAATTCAATAAAGTTCAGAGAGAGGAGAATGTTGTCACTGTGTTTGCTGCTGCGCATCTTCACTGTGAAAGAAGTGTTCTTGTTAAATATAAGTTTTGAGCTGGAAACTCTCCCATTAGTCTGTTTTCCTAAAATGAAATAATACATCCTTCCTAATCTTTAAGAGTTAGAAAAGATTAAGAAAAATCCTTTTTCTATAAATCTTCAGTTTGTAATGGGACATAGTGAATTATTTGCATTTTATGATTGAAGGAAGATGGGCAGTTTATACCACTACAATTTCAACTATATCTGAGCATTTAAATGAGCTAGATGCTGGGATCTAAATGATCATTCATTTGGTCCACCATTTCTTTAATCAAAATAGAGTCCTGCCAGATTTCAAATGGGAATATGTTTATTTCAATATTTGACAAGAAAAGTAAAAAAATTTCCATCTCTTGTTTACCACTGAAACTCATTTGGGGAGAGGGGAGGTTAGATTAAACATTATCTATTATTTTTATATAAAATATATAAAATTTATATATAATTATATAATATATATATAAATTAATTTTAAAATTATTGAAAATTATAAAGTCAAAATATGTCATCCAAATTAAACATTTCAAATCAATGGGAGGAGAATTCCTTTTCTAAAGGAGATCTTAGTCTTCCTTTACTGTGTGACCCACCTCATCTGCTGGGTCTTCCAAGTGCAGGGCACTGTTGCCCACTCCATATGTAGCACAGGAATACGTAGCCAGGCCTTCTAGCATGTCTGTGTGAAATTACTTGGTGGCTGCCAGAAGAGCTACAAATTGTGCTCTGACTATTATAGAACTTCAAAGACTGTCAAGATCATATGTGATTTGCCTAGGAGATAAAATGCATATTTTTTTTTCACATCAAAGCAAGTCTTATTTGTTCCCTTTAATTTACAAACTAAGTATATAAATATATATAGATACATATTTGTATATTGCATATTTTTCATTAAAAATAAACCATTCTCATCTAATTAGTCTCAGTTTTGACCTCTGTGAAGTCAGAAAAATCATATGTATTCCTTAGAACATATTTCTGTATATATTTTATGAAAGCATTTTGTCTGTATGTCCTTAAATTAAGTATACACAAACAGCTTTGAAATACATTTAGTAAGGAACTATTTGTTTATTGCTGCATAGATCACTTGCTGACAGTAAGCAAGTTTTTAGATAAAAGAAGGTTCCATTGAGGGTTAAAGCTAATTGCCTTTCGTTTGGTTGGGTTTTCATTGTAAATCCTTAGGAAGCCTAAAAACATTGCTTTAGTTGATTTGCTAAAGAAGGCTTTCATTAGAGATACACTGAGCAGTGCTTTAATCAGTACATAAATCCACCAATTTCAGATAATTGGTGCTAATCATAATTTCTCAGCATAAAAGGACACGAGCAAGGATTTTTGTCAACAGCAAAGTTGAATGATACATGAAGGCACAAGGCCTTTCAGTTACCTTGCAAGCTCACCCTCAGTCATAGAACAGAGCTGTTCACTGTGCTGAACTTGTGCTAGATGTATCAAAGGCCACAGACTAATAAAAATCACATACCTGGAATTATGAATTTTGGCCACCTTGCAAGAAATCTGTTGTCCAGTGTAGGCACCCACCTGAATTTTCATAACAGGACAACAGGGCAGGTAGCACCAAGTGGCTTGTGCTCAAGCAACTATGCTCACTCTCTCCTTACAAAAGCAGGATAATTTCATCCAGTCTGATTTCTTTTGGACTCTCAGTCCCTCCTCACCCTTTAGCAGTGACCAAGAAGTGTTTGGATAGCACATGGGTTTAGACTGGCCAGAGTTTTGCCATGGACTTTGCCAGCAGTTCAGCACTGTGTTTTGTGTTCTCTTACAGATGCGGCCCCTTTACACAAAGACTGAAGTGCCTGACAAATCCTGTCCATTCAGAAAACTGGAAACTGGGGAGGAACTGGAGTCTATTATCTTCTACAATGTAGTCATGAGGCATAAGGATGAGAAAGTCTTGGGGTTTTTTTTAAGAAGTGTTTGCTATCATGTTTGAAGATATACTATTTCGAAGATTATTTGCTTGAAAGGAATTACTGGTGAGTTCAATACCTTTGTTAGCCCTGAAAATCTCAAAGGCCCAACACTGTCTGTTAAAGACTATGCTTCCCACAGGTCATTCTGGAATGAAAAAAAACCAGAGAGGATTATCTTGCCTTGTTCTCACTAAAAATGGCCAGTTGTACAGCAAAAAGATTTACTCATATGTGACAGAGGAGAAAATATTGTGTTTCTGCACAGTAAAACATCAGATTGGGATAGGACAGCTGTGAACTAACCAACTGTTTTGGAATGCAGCCTCACCACCCACTCACATGGAGAGCCAGAAGGGAAGGTTCCAAGCACACCTTGTACCTTGTTGCAGACCTTGCTCATAAGATTTGGGCTGTAATTGTCTAAAGTGGTTCTCCTCACCTGACCCAAACAATAGGCTTTTGGTTTGGATTGTTACCAGCCATGGAAGCATTCAGGGTTTAAATCCCTTCAAGGCTGAAAAGGGAATTCAACTGGTCTCTTTTCTTCAGGATAAGTGCTTTAAATCATAGTTTATGAAATAAAATTTAGGAACAATATATTTATGTTGTCTCAAAGGTAGATCCCTGCAGTGAGTTTTTCAGCCAACTAAATCAAATGAAAGTTTTCTAGGACAGGTAGAAGAGGTCTCAACAGACTTGGTAAATGAATGCTTCGTTACTAGACATGTCTAGTCCATGAAGTTGGTTATTGAAAGCAGGTTTTTGAAAACAAATTTGTTACATTTTAAAATGCAAGTAATCTTTCATGTTTGAGATTTAAATTATTTAATTCAGCTTTATACCTCTCAGATGGCTTCTATGAGAAACAGATGGCATAAGTTTAACAATAATGTACAGGACATGGCTTCTCTTTTTAAGTAATTTTAAAAATTTCAATCACAGAACTCAAAGATTGGCAAATGTACCAGCATTTTCTAGTGCACCAACAGTTTCAAGATGCTGCTTGACAGGATAGGAAGCATTCTTCATCCAGATGTCTGAATTTGAGATATATTTTAATGTTAAGAACATAAGAATCACCTTCTTAGAACAGAGCAGTACTCCATGCTGTCAGCCAGGGAGCAGTGAGTCAAAATGTTGCATCTGAAAAATCAATGCATAATCATTACCAGTGCAAAATCATGCAGATTTTAGCTATATAGTAATCTAATATCATATTCCTCTTATGTATCATCTTATACATGCTACATTTTTAATTATTCAGATTGTAAAATATAAATATAGTTTCTGAGCAAAATACCATCTTCCCCAGAATCAGCTTTTCTTCTGCAAGATGAAGTAATCACCTCTCCATGGCAAGTATGTCTGAAATGCTAGGCTGGGAAAAAAGATAGGTCAGAATAGATGGCCATTGTGGTGTTTTCTGAAGCAAAATCTATGTTACTGTAACCATGCATTGTGTGATCTTAGAACTACCTGAAATCCACATGGTCTTCACTAAATTAATGCACAGGCTTTACAGCCTATGTCGTCTTCGATTTTGCAATGTTCAGCTGGCAAAATACAAGAGGATAAATTTAGGGCTTTGTTAGGCATATCTGAATGGAGAGAACATAATGTTTTTGAAGTAGAATGTGGAGCTTTAGCCACCTGTCTCCAATTATACTCAGTGTGACTGCAAGATTAAAATACCATCTAGCTCACTGTGAAAATATGTCCCATAGCATCTCCTTTTAGCTCAGAAGCATTAATGCTAATAACAGCCCAACAGAGAATCAATTTTATTTTGATATTCTCAGTGATTAAATATTTTATACAGAGCTCTGGCAACACTTTCAAGACCTCTCAAACACAAAACTGGAGTTGAAAACATGTACTGGCACTGACAAAAACTGCATGTGAAAGAGTTTTTACTAAATGAATGACTAGCACAAATGGTAGCCAAGAGAATTACATTCACCTGAAAAATTCATGTGAAGCAGAATATGAAATCAAAAAAGCTGTGAAAATCAAAAAACAAGTATTGATTTCAATTTAAATTATCAGACTCGAATGATATTGTTGTTGTTGCTGTTGTTGCTATTGTGAGTGCATGGCTACTTTGCCATTTGAAAAATCTATGCAAAACTGGACAGTACTTTGGTTGCTACTATACAGAAAATTTTGTAACTGGTATTGATGCCAGATTTATTTCTAGACTTCCTCTATTCTTATTCTCAGATACAAGGCTCCAAGGTCATTCTCATGAGGAAAACCACTTTAGACAATTATAGCCCAAATCTTATGAGCAACCAAGGTCATTTACTTCTGAGAAATCAAGTGCAAGCCATAACAAAACTCATTCAGTCTTTCAAATTGATAGTTAAGTATTACTTCTGACAAACTCACAGCCTGAAGGTAAATCGATTAGCAAACCTGGGCCATCCTGACAGAAATGTTAGCTATGGAGATACTGCTGAAGGTATCATTATTATATTTAGAGTGTTTAAACATATATTTCCATTTTAAGTTTCAGATGTTTCATTTCAAAATACAAACATGTACCTTTGCATTAACTACACTTGTCTAAGATTTTCTGTTTTGTTTAACAAGTGCTCCTGTTTAAATTCCTTTCTAGAAAAAAAGGCCAAAACAGACTATGAAAGAGTAGCCATTGAATCAGACTCAGAAATTTCTTCCTCACATTTTTCATTCAAGATTCTGATCCTAAACAGGACAGTTTAGACTGTCTTCACTACCCCATAGAGTAATACACTTTAGAGATGTTAATTCTGGAGAAGGTTAACAACTCAAGTACTAGACTTTTTCACAGCAGGGATCTTTGAATAACCTTTACATCAATGCCCTTTTTTTTCAGAAAATAATAATTCAAAATCAGTTCATGGATGAAATCTAACAGACTGCATTTGGTATACAAAGCACTACAAATGCTAATTTTATAGAAGCACTTATATGAGAAAAAAGAAGTTATTTCCCTTTCTGCTTCTTAGTGTTGAAGCATTTAATCTCTTATTGTGTTTGGAAAAGTAACATTTTCCATTTTCAAATGGGGCAGATCAGACATGCAGAACTGAATCCCTGAATGTCTATTAAGTACAAAATTAGGCTTCAGATCTTGTGATGCCCTGTTCCAGTTCTGCAAACAGAAAAGACTAAAAGCTGAGTTATAATATGTAACCTCCCCCCACAGCACAAAAACGCTGTGGCAGAAACATACCTCACATCTTTTCTATACCTTTACATCATGTTTCATCCTTCAGCACTGTACATTAAAAAATACATTTCAAAAGAAAAGGACATAAATGATCTATTTGTATTACCATCATTTTGCAGAACAACATAACCCAATGCCATTCCCTGTTAAAAAGGAAGTCTATCATATAAGTCAGGACAGTATTTGAACAAATGGATCCAAATGATAAGATGTATGAAATATAATTCAGTGCACCACAATTTGGGTCACTGAAAACACCACAATATAGAGGACCCTGTACAGATGACCAGGACAGCTGTGTTTTGACCCAGATGAATGAAGGAGTTTTCCATTTCTTCTCAATGCTAGTGGGGCTGTAGATTTACTCTTAGTGCAGACCTTTGCATTTTCTTTCAATATTCTTTGTGTTTGTTGGACTTTTTGTCACGCCAGCCCACTGCCATCTCCTCTACTCACTCAGACAGCTTTACTTTTATCACTCATCACCTGAATTTTGTGCAGAATCATCAGTACTGGAAGGATTCTCATACTCCTGTTGAGAAAAGGAACTTTTTATTCTTGTGCACCTGCTGAACATTTGTTTGCCTTTCTTTACAAAAGATTTATACCAACTATGAAGAATATCAACACACTCCAATTAAACTACATAGGGTCATAAAATCTTCTGAGTTGGAAAGGACACAGAAAGATCACTGAAATTCAATTCCTGGCCCTCCTCAGGACACAAGAGTCTTACCATGTGCCCGAGAGCATAGTCCAAACGCTTGCTGAGCTCTGTCAGTCTTGGTGCTGTGCTCACTTCTCTGGGGAGCCTGTTCCAGTGCCCAACCACCCTCTGGGTGAAAAACTTCTTCCTATTATCCAACCTAAACCTCCTCTGTCTCCCTTCTTCTTTGGTCCTGTCCCTGGTCACCACAGAGCAGAGATCAGTCCCTGCCCCTCCTCTTCCCCTCAAGAAGAAGTTGTAACTGCAATGAGGTCTCCCCTCCGTCTCCTCCGGGCGAAACAGCCTCACACAGCTTCCTCTCCAGACTTTTCCTCATCCTCATTGCCCTCCTCTGGATGCTCTCTAATAGTTTAATACTTTTCTGATTATTGTGGTGCCCAACACTTCACACAGGGCTCAATGCAAGGCTGCATCCACACAGATGAAGTCTGGGGTTATTTTTATGATTTTTTTTTCAGAAAATATTTCATTATTTTTATTAATCCACTGGTTTTATTATTATGAAATTTTCGATATCAGGTGCTCAAATGACAGAGTCAAAAGTGTTACTGTGATCCCTCTTATGCTTTTTAGTATTACACCATTTTTTTTTTTTTGGTGAAAGACAATTCCCCTGGCATCTGTGCAACTCTTGTACTTGAAAACTTAGGTAATAATCTTCAGTCTGGACTTAAGTATCATGGCCCTGACTAAGTCACTTCACTCCTGTTTATCCTTCTGTATAACATGAAGAGGAATTTGGTTCTCCATTAATTCATTTGATATACAGGAGTACAGTAGAGTCTTTCTGTGTCACATATACTGACCAACATCTGTGTCATTACCCTCTTACTGGAATTCAAAGAATAAATGTTATTGGTAGACAATTCCTAGACAATAAGAAGATACACTATTCACCATCCTTCAGTTCATACCATTTTTCTACATTCTTGTTCATCTCTGTCTAATTTCGTTGCTTTTTCTTATTGCACTTTTGAACAATGGAAAGAAAAAAAAAGGAGATCATGTCTGCTTTAAATATTTATGAGTAATAATAATATGAGGCTTTGTTTAGGATAAAACACATAGAAGAGCAGCCTTTAACTAAAAATCAAAGCTAACTTTAGATGAGAGTCCATACTGTGGCATCTTTGCATAATTTCAAACCTTCCCTTGCTACAAGTCACAGGGACTCAATGTCATGACCACTTCCCGAAGCTGCTAAGATTTGCCTTGTGCTTTACCTCACAGCCATTGTCATGTTTACCTGCAATATCTTGGAGCATCCACATGTTTGGGAAGTAGCTGGCTCACATACTTCTGGAAAAATGTGTCCTTTGCAATGATATATCACCAAAACCAGGCAAAAAAGCTGTACAAGTTATTTCACTGAATGGCCTTCAAAAGAAATAATGGAGTCTGTTGACAGGGTGAGCAAAATCAGCTGCAAGGGCAATGACTGGCTGTATAAAGTCATATCTGGCAGCTCTAAACTCATCTCTAACAGCACTGACCTGATAGACAAGAACACATAGTAATTTTTTCAGTTTGAGGTTCTTTTATTAGGATACCTAAGTGTGATATATGTCTCTAGCTTGCCAAAAAATATGGACAAAAGCAGAAATATTTAACATTTTGCCTGTCACTTTTTTTATGGACTTTTGCTTCAAATTTAAATCAGTTTTTGCATTTACCTGGAAATATTTTGTAAAACACTTGTATTTAATATTTCAGATATTCCAGTTTTTAAAGGGGGAACCAACCAACCATACTAAAGCCTATGTGTGAGGTTTTTACTGTTATCTTCCAACTTCAGTCTCTGCTTGTGGAGCCTCAGCTGCAGACAAGGGGCAAGTGTGTGCAGGCCAGAGACTTCAAGTCAATAGCTACAGGACAACTGGTTCTGGGAAAAGGGAACAAAGACTTGTAATAGCATGGTGGTACATCCAAGGAAAATTTGTAAAGCTTATTTCCATCACCATGGCATCGTGTGGATGTCAGAGTGGGGTTGGTTTGATCTTGTTGGAGCAACACTGCACTGCAGACACATTTTATTCTAAAAGAGCAGTCTGACCATTTTTTACCTTAAATTAGAGGAAATTACAAGAACACAGAGAAAAAGTTGATATTTTTAGCTTCTCCAGTACTATACAATTTGCAGCCCTCCTGTTGAAAAAAACAGTTCTGCTTTGTTATCCAGCAGTTACACCCAGACATTCAGGTTTTTTTCACTCAAGGAAAGCAGGTAAAAAAATAGTAACCTTTCAGCAATGGAGATGAAATTCTCACATAGGTTCCTTTTGGTAATGCCATAATCCTAACAGATTTGCCTCATTTACAGGTAAATATAAATCCAAATAGAAGATAATTTAATGTCTGAAAAATGCATCAACTGCCCAAAGGATATTTATAAAATAGACAGGCAATGGCAATTTTGGAGGCTTTTTTCTGACTTTCTGGGCTTTTAGCCATTTGCTTCTTTCTGCTTTCCCTGCATCTTGCTGTGAAGTTATATGTGCCTCAAAGTTGGAAAGGACTGGAAAGTACACTTAAAAGAGCTGTGTCTGCTGGTTTTGAAGCTGAAGCTAAAATACCGATTTTTTCTTCCTCAGCAAGTGAAACGCTAGTAGTGATACAGTTGTTTTCTCAAATCTAAAAGTAAGAAAGAAAAATGGCAAAGCCAACCATTGTAAGCTTTGTTGACAACAAACCCCCAACCAATTAAAGAGACCTTACTGCTGCAGGGGTCAGCATTTATAGCTCTCAGGTAAATTCACATGTGAAAGGAAACTGTCAGGTCAGATTTTGCCACTGTGTGGAGTACCACTGCTGACAATAGAACAGGAATAGTTCTTTTTTTATCCATAATTCAACCCGATTTACATCAATAAATTCAGTTGTACTGTTAAGACTTAGTGTCCCATTGCTTCAGAATGAAATAAACTTAATGAAAATTGTGCTTCATGAAACATCTCTGTATAATGTTATTTTTAGAGATCTACTTATTCCCTAGGCTCAGCCACTGGTCCAGGATAGACTTGCAAGATGGATTATATCATCTGTATGTCAAGGGATCGGGAATAATAACGCCCAGTTTTGCAGTCATTTACTTTCTTTTTCTCTGAAACTGAAAGAGAGATATAAAACATTTAGAAAAATATCAACAAAACAAGTAAAAATACCCTCTAAAGCAAATATATATCATAATAAAATACACAAGATGAGTTAAATATAGAGGTATATGACTTGAATCCCTGATAACTAGACAGCCACTCTATCCCTTGTTGGAAGTTATTCCTGGTTTGCCCCTCACATCAGAATAAAGAATCACCAATTCCTTTAACTTTATCAGGCATTTTTCAATTTGCAATTTAACTCTTCTTCTGTGCATAGTGGGTGATATGCACTGATGCCTTGGTATTTTGCTACTTTTTATATTCTTTTATCAAGAATTATTTATGATTTATAAGATGTTTTTGAAAATACGACATAATTGAATAATTAAGGATTTTCAGCCTCTTAAAAATAGGATTAGCTATAGGCAGCTTTTGCTGCATTACATTTTCAAGATCTATAGTTTGCAAACATGAAGGGGACCTTTATATATGGAATTGAAAATTAACGCTATTGAATGAACTGGGTGACATAGTATCTCAAGAAAGGGAGATTTATAATAATGGTTAATATTCCAACAAAAAAAGCCATAATGAAATCTAATGTTTGAAAAATGAAGCTGCAGGGATTCATATTAATATTGAAACATAAAAGTTTAATCAAAGACAATTAATTGCACAAACTAGCCCTAAAACATTTTTTGTAGTTTTAAATCAAAACTGAACATCTTTCAAAAGTCTACAATGTAGATAGAATATTGCAATTATGTGCCTGAGACAGATATCTAACAGTTCTTCTGTCTTGGGAAATCTATGAAACAACCATTAGTTCTTACAGTGTCTTACAATTTAAGTAATTAAAACTGTCATTGATATTTTGATTGATAGGGATTTAAAAATTCCATGAATGAAGTAGCATTGTTACATGTTTGAGAGCTCAGTTACAAAATGTCAAAACCCAGTTTGCCAACATAGATTTGGCAAAACATAAATTGAACAAATCCAACTACATTTTTGTGTCACCAGTCAATGATATCCCTCAGGCTAACCAACACAGTGCAATATTATATAGATGTTCCTGATGGAGAAGGCAATAGGGATTTATTAAAAAATTTTGACTGACTGTTTTATATATATATATATATATATATATATATATATAATGGAATATAACTTTGTAAATTTAATTTTAGACAAATCAGTTTTTTCTTGGTTGAAACTTCAAAAATATTCATGGGAAATTTCAGCTTACATCACTAAGGTGGAATAAGAAACACCTTATGGTAAGGTAAGAATTAAAGTATGGTAAGGTAAAAATGTTTTTTTACAGAAGAAAATATTGATCAGTCTTATCTGTAGATAAAATTAGCTGCAAGGTTTTGCTATTTAACATTTACAGAAATTTGTCTTAATTCAGACTGAAACAAGATTATTTATTTTAGCCAACCACGTTTGCTCATTTTGAGAGGGATCGGTCTTATCCATCCTCCTCTCTCATACAGCCTAGTCCAAGCAAGTCATGCATCCTCAACAGGCAGTGGTAGATTTCAAACAGATTTTCAGAGATTGATTTGTCCTGTCAAGGTCTAGAGATCAGGATGGCAAGTACACAGCTTCTAGAAGAGCTTCTCCCTTGCTGACTATAAAAACAGCATCAGTGATAAGCCTAAATTGAACTTTCAGCTTTAAAGTTGCAAAAGTGTTATATGAAATTCCAACAGTTTACGATCTTTCTTAACAAGCCATAAGAAATATTTGGCAGATCACAGCCCAGTCTTCCAACATATGCTTGTGTGAATAAATTCTAATTCATGCAAATGTGTATGTACACGAGTGTTTGCAATGGAGCTGTTCCTTCCGTAGTGGAATGACAGTGGTGGGTGGCAGAGCCACGACTGTAGCAGTCCTCACCTTCCCTCTCAGACCCAACAGCGAGCTCTCTGACAGAGATCAGTGTTTTCTTACATAAACAACTTTTGATTTTACCTTCATGCTTCTCTATGAACTAAAGTGAAACTGCACTAAGCCTCTTCTACAGTAAGTTCAACAATAATGACCAGCATCAGATTCACAGTGAATTGTTGGTTTGCTGGTAGCATATTGAGCCAGAAGCCCTTCTAAAGTCAAATTAATTAATCTACAATGTTTTAAATCTACCTGTGTTGCTTTGAGTTATCCTGAAATTTTTCTGATAAAATAAATATTTGTGTTCTCTAAGTAGATTGCAAAAATAATTAATGTAGTCTTTCATTATTGTATTAGCAGCTGCTTATACAAATGTATTGGAAGTGGAAGTTGTTCTCCAAACTTTTCATAGCATTAAATAGAAACTAATTGTCATCTAAATTCCCCATTGACAGCCACTTTATCATGCAAATTCACTTGTTAGTATCCTCAGTTATGCGCGAACAGAGTAACAGGTGGAACAGTGCAAATTTAGGAAATATCTAAAATAACTCCAACACTTTGTGAATGGAAAATACTGCTGCAAGTGAAGCCATTCACTGATTAGATGATGAAGGAGAAGGTGAGAGGCATGTTAACCTTAGTACCACAAATGTATCATTTCCTTTACTGAAGGTGAGTCCAAAATATCCACTAGATCAATCCTCACTGAAAGGTAAACCCGTCATATCCGAAAGGGAAAAGTAATTAACTTTGTTTGCATCAAGTATCTGTCAGCAAATTAACTAAAAATTATAATTCAAATCAATCAGCAAAGTACAGAAGAATAAAGGAATAAGGTGCAATTTTTTCAGTAAGTTTTGATCAGGAATTACCACATTGAAATTTATTCAACTACAAATTTAAAATTTGATTTAGTCATTTATTATTTCTCTCTAATCAATGGATGGAAATTGGCATTTACAAAGAACCAGCACCTATCTTAATAGGAGGGAAGAGAAACTTCTCTTCCTGTGTTGACTCTGAAGATTCTAACAAACTAAATGCCTGACTTTGAGATGGCTGCTTCATTTCCTCAGCACCAAGAATTATTTCTACTGATGAGACAGGATCTTTCAACCATGTTTAATATACAGTCTAAACTTCTCATCACTCCCTTGTTTTTTACCTTGCCATAACATAACCAGAGTTTTAGGTGCCTTAAGGGATATGGCTAACTCCTGCCCAGGGTCACTGTTCTGCAGCTGCACGCAGCCCAGCCTGATGTGCAGAGAAGGTGTTTGCCAAGGATAACCTGCTGGAAATTTGGCAGTGATAGGCAGTCTCAGGGCCTGCAACACCACACAAAACAACAGAGTAAGACAACTACATCTCCTTCCCTCCAGACTGTTTTTCTCCATGTTAAATGCCAGATAAGCTGGAAATATCTTAAGAATGAATGGGAATAACTGGGGGTTTGCTTTGATTTCTTGGTCATCATTGAATACAGTATCTACTGATATTCTTAGAAGCTCTGAAAATTAAGTATGATTACTTTTCCTTTCCTCTGCTAGCATATTTTTGGTAGCTACAAAATTAACCTTATTTTTTCCTTAAATCTTACTTTTAAAGTTTAATTTTACTCTGTAAATGTATTTTTCTTTCATAAATCTCAAAACTCTAAGAATCCACCCACCTCAGACAGTTGTCCAGAAGGTGATAATCCTCCAAGTATGTGCTGTCCTACAACATCAGCTGAAAATAAAAACTATCATCCACGATCATTCCTGGGCCCTAGTCAAAAATGACTCCTTCAATTTTTGATGTTTCCCCAGGAAACATGAATTAATATGTTATTCCTTTTCATTCATGTTAAGCTAGTGAGGAACATTTGTACTTCAAATGGATCTGCAGTTTCTGTAGGTATATACAATATGCCTGTTCCTGAATGGGATTTTTCCTGAAGATAATTGTTGATATTTATTTTTTTAAAAAAAAATATTTCCCCTGTATGAAGTGAGGGTCGATGATGCATGAGTGATCACACAGAGGGAGATACTGAGATGTGAAGTAGCAAGTATGTATTTGGCAACAAAAATAATTCAGAATTAAAGTATGTTTATGCTGTGTTGAGAGCAAGGGACTTACAGAAACAGATTCAGGGACAGAAAAATAAGGAAGCAAGTAATTTATATTTATTTAGGGGGGATGATGAAAGGGATAATGTGCATTACTTTGATGAACTGGCAGTTGCCTTAACAGATCTGTTGAGTCATCTGTGTGGTACCATGTTGAGTGTATTGTTAGGTGGCACTACAATCACAGAAAGACTTACTGAGCAGAAGTAGATTATGTAAAAGAAGAAACTTTTAAATCCCCATTAGAATTCTGCCTGAGACAGTAAATCCAGGTTGTGTGCTCACTGTTTGGAAGTCTCGAGTGACCGACAGCCTTGGTGTGTAATGCAGTATTTGGGGTAACAGCACAGTAGGGAGCTCAGCTGCTCGGTGTCACACAGCCTCAAGTGTGGGCTGGCTGGGGCAGTGAAAGCTGCCCTCCTGGAAATCCTCTCCACACACAGCACTGCAGAGCCAAAGCAGCAGCGATGTTCACTTGTAATAGTGAGTGAACAAAATACAGCACCAGGACAATTCTTGCTATGTGTTGTGACCCAGTTTAATGCACTACTACACTGTCTACTGAAAAAACAAGCAAGTTTTTATTTTGTTTATTATATAATGTGGATTATAGGTTAACTGAGATGATGACATGAAGCTGAATTTGGACTAATTTTCAGTGGGAACGGAAGCCCAAAGGAAATCAAGCTATATGAAAACAGTAGGCATAACTGCAGCCTTTTATTGCAGGAAATCAATGATTCCTGCTGAATTAAAATGTTTTTATTATTCTGCTTTGAACAAAGATTTTGTAGAAGATTAAGTAGACGTGTAGGCATTGCCTCAACTTCTTTGAGGGTAAATTTGAATTCTGGCACTACAGTCAAGATAATTTACCTGGTCTAAGGACATGACTTCCTGTCAATACTAAATTCACGACCCTTTGTCTGGATAAAGTAATAAATTATTTCAGTGGAGGCAGCACCTGATTCTTTAATTAAACAGATCAACAGTATCAGGCTTTTCTATTCTTTGGTTTCAAAATAAATTTGTACAGGCTCTCAGAATAAAATCTTTACCATGATTCAGTGAGATTGCAAATCAAAAGGAGTTTTGTCTGAGTTAGAGTTTAAGCTTTAGCATATATGTTTACTCCCTGTATTATATTACTTTCCTTCTTTTTTAGGTTTGGATTGACTGTTACTTGACTGCTAAACAAAATTACCCTAAAGGTTTTGTACATTGAGAAAAAAAGATAATTAGCTTTTTCTGGCTTCTCTACTCACTGAGCTCGGTTACTATGACAACCAAAATTTTACCACTTTCTTAATATCAGTTCTTTTAATTTCTACAGTTTAAATAAAAAAACTCAAACATTTAAATTATGGAAAAAAAATCTATCATTTCAAATATTTAGAACAACATCGTTCACCTTCATTAATAGCGACCATGCATAAGAATTTTCTTAATGTCTTCTAAAGTCAAAGAGGTCTTCCAAGAGCTACTGATAGGTCAGTGAAACAAGTGTTTGTAGCTCACCACTCATCCTACTTATAAAGTGATAATACAGATATAACAGTTGAAATAAACAATTGCTGTAGTTCTGATGTCATAAAATGGCATGCAGCACATCCCAGTTTTGCAAACACAGAGCTTTTATTATTATTATCTGATTGCACTTGGGAAATACAGGTAATGAGGCATTTTTGTGATGGTGTGACATGATGCTCATTTTTTAGATACAGCTTCTACTGGCTGGGAAACTTTCAATTTGCTTCCAGCTGTTCTTCACACTACTGTAAAAGCAATTTTCATTTCCTATTGGAAAAAAACCCTCCTTTTATAAATAATAGACCATATGATCTTTCATTGAAAGAGAATAAAACATTTATGTGCCAAAGGCTAGGAAATAGACGACTGTGTTGTTCATCACTGAAGATTTGTGTAAGATCTGTAGGTTTCTGAGATTAAAAAAAAAAAAAAATAGAATGAGCATCAGTCTACTCCCCACTATTAGTCAGTTATTTGGAGAGAAAACCAAAGGTTGATGATTTCCCTGCTTTCCCTGAACATACTCTGGACAGAAAGAGGTACTTCAAAGGTACAGCTAAATTTAAGTGCATAAAATCATAAAATCATAAAATCATAAAATCATAAAATAATTTTAGCTGGAAAAGACCTTTAAGGTCATCAAGTCCAAGAACTACCCCAGCAGCACCAAGTCCTCCACTACACTGTGTCACTAAGCACCACATCTACACAACTTTTAAATACTTCCAGAGATGGTGAATATATCATCTCCCTGGACAGCCAGTTCCAGTGCTTGATGACCCTTCCCATGAAGAATTTTTTTCCCTAATATCCAGTCTAGTTCATGCTGGCACAACTGGAGGCCATTTGCTTTCCTCTTGCCATGAGGCTGACTCCCACCCCACCAGAATCTCCTTTCAGGGAGCTGTAGAGAGCGGTGAGGCACCCCCGGGACTAAACACCCCCAGCTCCCACAGCTGTTCCTTTCACACTGGGGCTCTGCCCTTCAGCACTCCATTGCCTTTCTCTGGATATGCTCCATTGTCCTGGTTTCACACTGATTGGTATTTGGTGAGGAGGGAAGAAGACAACCACGAAAATTATTTTTCTGAGAGAAAAACTTCCTCTGTGCCTAGCAAAAACCAATAGCCGTCTACCTTTGAGAATTTACAGCCTGTTAAACCATTTAGGACCTAGATCCACCTCTGTGAAACACATTTTAAAGACCGGCAAACCCAGGAAATCTCTCTCTTGTTTCTGGCTTTGAAGAGGCAGCCGGGTGCTGGTCGGGCCGGCCCCGCTCCGCCGAGGCCCGCGCAGGCTGGCGGGGCCGGGCCGGGCCCCAGCGGGGAACGGGAGGCTGCGGGCCCTGGCCGGGGCTGTGCCGGGCTGCGGCTGCTGACATCTCACAGACTGACCCCGAGCCCTGCCCTGCTGCCGCCCCATGCCGAGCCAGCGCCCACCGGGCCACGGGAGCGGCTCTGGGCTGGGCCAAGTCCCTCCGCCACGGCCCACATGGCCCCAGCAGTTGTTCGGAGGGGAAGCCATCGGCCCTCAGCTGAAACTAAACACAGCACGGGCTGGACAGCAGCCATGCGCTGGAGCGGCCGGCGCCGTCCTGGCCCCAGCGTGGCCTGAAATCCATCACTGTGACTGCTTCGGCCACTGCCCAGCAGAAACCATCATGACCACAGTCCCTGGGCAAGATATTAACCCTTTCAGTGCACAGATGAAACTTGCAAAACATTGATCCTCTCTCAAGTGAGAGAAAAAGAAAGAGTGAAGACACGTAGAGAAACAACATGAAGACACTCAGTAAAGGAGTCAAGTCCCAGATGGAAGGAGACTGAGGACATGCCTTAGTATTGGGCTGGAATTCTTCTGGTAAGGCCATGGAGATAGACTATGATATACTAAAATACCCCCTTTAATTCATTAAAAAAGTGTGGGGCAATGGACTGTTCAAACTGTAGATGTGAACAGAGGCATCGCTAATGAAGCAAAGCAGATGTTGAAATATTTGTGATTCCATGAATAGTTTGAACAGAGAGGTGTGAGTGATGAAGACCCTTTGCCCGTAGGGAAAGAAGAAGGCCTCTTTTTCCAGAGATGAAGATTATCTCAGAAATAGATGAAGAGACCTTTGCTTTTGAACACCTCATCCTTAAAATAGTATTCCATAAATAAACATGGCCCATAAATTCATCTGTGGGAAGGCTGTGAAAGATGGGAGGAACTTAACTATTGCAGATTTCTGGGTGGCTGCACTCTGTGGAAATTAAAAAGCCATGAGAGGACTGTTTCTTGTGGACAAGTCTCCATGGCATGGCGAGAGAAACTCCTCTCCCTACAAGAACTGATGAAAGACTATTCTAGAGGTGGTAACTGATTGAAAATCCCAGGTTTTGTCTCTACGTTGTCAGTGGGAAAGAAAAGAAGTTGTGGGGAGGGGAGAAGTGTTCTGAAGGTTTTATTCTGATTCTTACTATTCTTTTAGTTCTGTTAATAAAGTTTTCTTTATACTTTTTAAGTTTTGAGCCTGCTTTGTCTTCCTCCTAATTCATATCTCACCACAGGAAATTAGTAAATAATTCTAGTAGGTGCACAGGCGATTTTAGCCAGCGCTAAACCCACTACCTCCATCCCCTCAATATGTTTCTTGTTGTGAGGGGCCCAAAAGTGAGCACTTTTATTTAGATTTAAGGTGCAGCCTCACCAGTGCCAAGTACAAGGGCACTGGAAATCACTGGTCAGCCCTAGTCCTGTTGAACACACTATTCCTGATACATGGAACTAGATTATAAAAATGGTTGACACAAAGTTATTTCTACAAGTCAACTCACTTGAACTTTCATACAGAAAATGAATGGGAAACTGAGGAAGTTATCTGCCTACAGAGGTTGAAATTGTTCTGCTAGAGAAATATCCATGAGATATGTCTTTTGAAAAACAAGAATGTGATAGCCCAAAAATGGTGACAGTTTGGCAGAACTGGAAATGTTGCTTCATGTCTTCCAGTTCTTGTTCTGGAAGAGGTAGAACTGTTTTAGGAGGAACTTCAAGCAAAGCAGGTCTTTGTGACTTTTTAACTGCATTGCAATAAAATGGATTCAAATCTTAGAGCTACACTATGTGAAGCAAGGGCACACTTGAACACAGACACAATTGGCCATATTGCTTAATTTGTACCCAGTTTCTGTTACAGTTTTGGCCTTTGAATGGTTTCCTCTATTGTGTTTTAATCACAGCCTTCACAGAGAACATAGCTTCTTCTCTTCACTCAGCTTTCCTCTTCTTTCTGCCCTCCTCTACATAGTTTCTCAAGGTGAAGGCTGTGATATTTAGTGAACAGCCTCACTGCTTTGCTGACAGAGAGATCAGAGAGATCACTGCAACCTTTTCAAATGCATTGTTTCTTCATTTGTATGCACCACAGCCCCCTCCTTCTCTCCAGACTAGATCAATCTCAGTATCAGGGAGATTATACTGCTTCAGTAAGCCCTCAGCTTTTGCCTCATATGCTCTAGCATAAGGCTACATACTGAAGAACAGATGAACTTCTCATTTCATTTCACCCATTCGATATACCAAAAAGGAATTTTGCTTGAGGAAAAAGTGATTCCAATAGAACTTTATATAGTTCTGTTTATATAGCTGTAGGAAACAGCCCCTCTGCTTTGTGATATAAAGACAAAGGTCCATCTTGAGAACAAGTGACCAAGAACTCATGTAATGTTTAGCCAAAAGCAACCTGCAAATATTATGAAGTCCTGTAGGCAACTTTTGGTTGCAAAGGAAAAATGGGGAAATATAGTCAAGATTTCTCAGTTCTGATCCTCTTTCTGACTCAGTCTGTGATGTGTCACACAAAAATTCTTTCCTTCTAAAACTGGAGAAACCTGAAAGCCTTTCACTGATTTTTGATGAAAACTTGCTAAATATTTTGATATCAGTGATGTTTTAAAAACACAAAGATACATAAACTTACCAAATTTGTCTCCCCAGCAAAGCTGCATAAACACAGCTTTTAGATTTCTGGTGCCTATGGTTTGGAATGGATGATACAAATAAGTTTCGAAAGAAACTTCAAATTTGAAAAATTACTTTTTTCAAAATAGATTACACATACTGCATACTAGATAATGATGTAGGTCTGTTCTTAGTTATGCTTTCATGATTGTTGGACTTTTTGGGGTTTTTTTATTTTTTTTTTTATTTTTTTTTTTGTTTTAGTTTGGGTTTATTTTTGGGAATTTTTGGTTTTGGGGTTTTTTTGTTTGTTTGGGTTTTTTGTGGGGTTGTTTTTGTTTGTCTGTTTGGGTTTTTGTTTGGTTTTTTTTCTCTAATGTAAATCTTTCACTCCTAAGGGGAAAAAAATTGAAACATTAATAATCTCAGCTAGGTATTTAAGCAAAAAAACCCTAAAAACATAGAGAAAGAGCAATGAGAACATTTGCCCAAGGTAATAAATAGACTGGATCATTTCCAATGGGATTAAAAGAGAATTTAGGATGTAATCAGAAGGGAATACAACACTTAATTTAGAGATATTTATTCTGTAAGGCAATATTCTTCTATCTTTCACTGTCTCACAGCATTCCTAATGCCTTAATTTTCCCACTTGGCTTTATCATTGTGTTCTTTTCATTTGAAAAATAAAAGTTAGAAAGAAAAAGTGACATGTCTGCAGCCTCTCAGAGGATTTTTGGCTGCATCTCCCAAAATCATGTGTAATTTTTTTTTATGTGAGTGGCTCAATTGCTATTTTAATGTGTCCATTTGGATGTGTAAGACTTGCCAAAGTGGATTCCAATTACCAGATCTGGCAGTTAATTTTGAATTCTTGGTTACTTTGGGTGACTGTGCATGGATGTGAAATAAACTGAGAAATCTGGGGCAAGTCAGTGTGGGTTCTTCAGAGAGAGAAAAGAATTAAAATATGTTAAACCATAGATATAAAGTGTAGGTTTTAGTTCTAAGTAGGTAAAAATATAGCTTAAGTGCCCAAAGAGTCTGTGTTAGCTAGTGAAAAGCCTTATTACCCAGTTTAAAGTTCAGTGATAATACCCTTCACAGATTCAACTTAGCTCTAGACATAATGAAAATACAGTTTGCATTCTTGGATAAGAACAGATAGGTTTATTCACATAAACAGATAATACCTTATGTGTAAGATTTAGTTAAAAGAACATTGCTTTTGCATGTTAGAATTGAGATTGATGTAGAAAGTATTGTTTTAGAAGCCTGTTTTTAGCTGATTGTATGATTTATGAACTTAATCCCCTGTATTGGGGATCAGAAAAAACATCTGAAGAAGAAGAACAGCAGCACCATCATCATCACCAGCTGCTTTTGCAGCCCAGGACAGCAGAACTCCACACCGAGAAGCTGCTGCCCCAAACATCGGGACCTTATACCAGAGAGCTGCTGCTCAGAACTCGGGACTTTATGCCAGAAGCTTTTAGTAAGGACTTTAACTTTCTAAACTCCTTCCTTTGAGACTGATGCTTTTATACAATAAATACCTTTCTAGCAACCATCAACTGCTCATGTCTCTTTGAGACCTGGAAATATCCCTGGAATCCCCGTTGAAGCATCAACAGTCAGAGGATGCCAATAGGGTGTTCAGGAATGGTTGTGATGGACAGTCCCTGAGCTTGTGTAACTGCCAGTGCTGTTAGACAAGTTGTTTTCTATATTGAGATTAATATTATTAAATATTTTTACTTACTAGAAGAGTTCCTAGGAAGAGGGAGCCTATATCTACAGTCAGATTTATGGTGAGAAATATTGCCTTTTGTTTTATTTTCTTTTGTGGGGTAGGATTGGGTTTTTTTCCCCCCTTCTTCCTTTTACATTTTCTGTTTCAAAACTTCTGTTAGTCCTGTCTCACCCCAGTACTTCCTTCTCTAGAACAGTTCTTCAGCCTTTTGGATGTTCCTCCTACTTCTTGTTGATTTGTGTAATGGCAGCATTTTAGTAATGGTTGATAGCAAAATTCATTGCTAAAGACTAAATGAGGCCACAGCAATATGTTGGCCAGATGTCTGACCTCCAGAGCACCTTCATGTGTAGGGTTTGGGGTTTTATTTCTTTGTCTTGCTACATTAAAAATGTTTTAATTTGTGACAAAAGTGCTGAAAGAAATGGAAAATTTCTATCCAGTGGTATTTCTGACAAATAGGAATGGGAGTAGGGCCCTGTTAAAACAAGGAAATTACTCTTTCTGTCAATTTGTCCAGATGTGAGCATGAAATAAGCAATGGAGCAGAGCAGCAAAACCAGAGGTTCAGGCACATCCCTGGTTTAGCACAGGAAGACAAAATGTGGGCTGTGCTTTTGTCACAGGCCAAAGTGGGTGCAGCAGCAAAACCCAAGCCATGGGTACAAGAAGTACAAAGCAAGAAGCACGTTTAAGTGGAGATAGGGTTAATTTGACAGAGGTGTGAACTCTTTTCCCATGCACTTTGTCTTACCTGCAAGCACATCAGTTCTTTGTCCTTGTCTTTCTATTGACTGCATGTGATGAATTTATTGTTAATTTTATTTTAAAATATCTGCAGAATTATGTGATTTTTAATTTTGGAGAGCTGCATTTTTGTTATCATTTTGTAAATTATCATTAGTTTACACACTGAAACAACTTTATAATTTTTTTTTAATTTTTTCCTAAGTGTTAATGAAATATAAATAGATTAAATACTCCTGTGAGCTAATGAAAGAGGGAACAAAAATGAAAAACCCAAAACTGTAGACATTAGAAAATAAAGTTTGTCAGGAAATTTTGGAATAGTTTTGTTTCTGTGCCAACTTGTGATTTTTTCCTGTTTTCATAGATTAGAATTTCATCTAAGAAGAGCTGACTGGGCACTGGCTATTTATTTTTTAATTATACACACCTCTTGCCTTGAAAATAGAACTGCTCATTGAATAGCTTACACTTGGCTTTTCTCCTTTTTACCTGCAAGATAATCACAAAAGCATTTAACCCAGTCGTATTTCTTCCCAATCTGCAGCACTCTTCAAAAGCCTGGCTTCACCATCAGGAATTTCAGATGAATTCTCAATTCCCATCCCTGAGCTGGAATGTCAGAAGGTCTTAGACCAGGATTTTCTCCGTAGATTGATGATTACACAAGGCAGGAGGTAGCTGGGGAAATCTGACCAGTCAATGTCTGAATTCAATTACTTCCATGTGGAGTGAACTCTGTCAGTTAAAAGATTTTTTTTATTGTAGGGGCTTTTTTAGTGTTTTTTTGTGTTGACATTACAACCCATGATAATAAAGTTACTTAGCTAGATAAAGATGTCACAACAAAAACAGTCAAATTAATTTAAAGAAATAATATCAAATTAAGAAGATGTCTGAGCTAAATGTGTTGCATAGGTCTGACTTTCAAAAGAATGGGGGAGCATTGGTTGTTTTCTACAGTGCACAGCTGTAACAGTGATGTGAAATTAGAGAACAGTCTGTTGAACTCATACTCACATTGGGGGCTTATTTGTATGAGACCTCCCGTCCAAATGAACAGGACACATCTGAAGTTACCTGTTACCAGTATTTAATAATAGTACTTGAGGGTAGTACCTGAGCTTTTTTTTTCCTTCTTTCTACAAGCCATCAGCTCTTACCCAGATTTCATTCAGAGCATGATCCTTTGAAAGTAGTGATGTCAAATACCTTCTCCTGTTCCCCTTTTAAACCACGGCTACAAAGTACATGAGCATTTGCATAAGCTATTACACTAATACCACTAGGACATTTTCAATTTAAATGTATATAATACATTCAGCTTATATGAGCCATTTCAATAAACCAGAAGAATTGATGGAGTTGCAGCTGTCAATAAAGCCATTAGCTTCAGGGAAATTACTCACTGAAGCAGGATGTGTTTTGGATTTCACAGAGGAAGGGAAGATATGACCAGCTTGTTTTTCACTGAAACAGCCCTCCTGATACCACTCCCTGAGCTGCTTGTATTAAGCTTATATGCTGAAGCACTTCAAAGCTACAGGACTGCTTTGAGGAAAGCATATACTGGGGATCAATAAGTTATACTACACTTAACAATGTGGTTTAAGTTTTGAAAAATATACCAGAGATATGAAATCATACAAAATCTTTTCTTTTTTTTCTTTTTTCCTAATGACAGACTGTGCTCCCACAACTATGCAGTGATGTTCTTGCCTTCAGTCCAAACACAGTTTTTTTCTTATTTCTTTAGCATAATTAGGTTCTAATCAGCATAATAAAAAAATCATAGATTTGAGTCTGCTGGTTTTGGAGAGGAGCACAAAATTTCTTGTTTTACTTGGAAACAAAAGAATATTTATATCCAGAGGCTCATCCTATTTCCTCTACAGTTTTTTTTTTTTTATTATATTTATTTTTTTTATTTTATTTTTTTATTCTCAGTTTTGATTGATTTATTTACATATTAACTTACAGATTATCCCTGAGTGGGTCTCTAACATCAGTAGCTGTTGCAAATACTAATCCTCTGTTGTACCCTACCCTGTGCCAATGGATCTGACTGCCACATGCAGCATTGTGGCCTGAATTTTTTTCCATAAAAGTCTGGCCATAGGCTGTGGCTCACCTTGGACCTCCATGTGGAACAGGATCACTACTGAGCAGCACTAGACAAGCATGGCTGGAGCCAGGCTGAGGGCACTGCTGTCACATTTTGAGTGACACAAAATGAGGTAGCATTTTGGAGATGGCTGTAAAGCTGCACAATCTCATTAAACTTCTTCCTGTGATACAACATGGGACAACAATGCTCCTTCCTTGCCACAGGGGGAAAAGGAAACTGGAACATTAATTAGTGCCTGGGAGTATATTTGCACCCTGGTAGATTCATAAGCAACAAACTTTACCATGTCACTACATAGATCGTTACAATATAGTGACAAACTCTATAAATACTAAAACAATATTTGTTATTACACAGCTCCTCCTAGGCAGAAGTAGAGCAATTGTATGTTTGAGGATAGAGAGGTTGTAATTTCCAGAAACTTCCAGTATTGTGAAGGGAAAAAGGAGTTCTGTAAAGATTAAATAAAAAAATTAATAAAACCACCCCAACTTATCACTGTTGCTGCTATGGAAACTGAACAAAGAACAATAACTACTTGCCAATTTCTTCTGGCTCCTACAGTGAATAAGCCGAAAATACTGACATTTCAAGGACAAAAATTGCTGTCAATAACTAAATATTTTGCTATTCTGGGATTTACCAGCACATTACCTTGGAGGTGTTTAGTTTCTAAACCTTTGTGATTTTTTTTTTTTCTGAAGTACGAGACATTGTAAGTACATGATGCATGTTGCTATGGAAAGGCAAATAATTTTTATATAGAGAAATCAATTTAAGGGTAAATCTAGTCCTGAAATTAAGAACGTATTCACTACATTTTATTTATTAGCATTTTATAGCATAAAGGACAATGCTTTTATAAAAAGAAAAAACACATTAAATTTGCAGGTGTGCCTAGCCCTGCGCAGCACCTGGGAGCTTATATGGAATGAAACGTCCTTGTTTAGATGTTTATTGTTTATGTATAACTTTATTTATAACATATCAGTGCAGCTGTATCTATATAAGAGGCTTCTGTTGAGACTCCCTTCTTCTGACTCACAGGTGGTTTTTCTCTGTACAGGAGAAGCAGCAAAAGCATTCCTGCACAATAATAATATAAGGTTTATATATTTATTTTTAATAGTCTGCAGTTTGCACTTCATCTGGAAATGAAGGTGCGGTTATTTTAAGGCACAGAATAAGATTTTCAGTATGCTTTCCCCATGTTTTCCCACTCCAAAAACAATAAAAGAAACCTAAACTTAATGGAATGAAATGGTAGCATTCCCTGCTTGGCTTGGTAAAAATTTTTACTTGTTAAAATTTAGAATAGCATAGGCAAAATTAACCACAGGGAAGTTTGTATCTGTGGGGGGAAAGCTATCTAGATTCTTCTGGCAAGTAAAAGGTGAGAGAATTCATTTTTGTTCTCCTTTCTTTGCCTAGATTTATAGTGGGTGTTCCTGTTGAAAAATATCTCTTCAGTGAGAGATGGACGCTCTTTTATTCAAGTTGCTCAAAATATTCTCCATCTTCATCTTTCTCAGTCTGTTTAAGGCATGTTCCAAGTTTCTGTTTTCCAAGTAATCCTCTCTGCCATATGTTAATTTGAGTATCCTTCTATGTACAACAAAAAGAGATAGAATTGAAATATCTTTCAACTGTAATTTATCCTATAACACCTCAGTGACAGGAATATTCTTGATGTAGGTAGGAGAGAAAAAGAAAAGCTATGGGACAGAATGGGTGCTGAAGGTCTTTCAAACCTGAACAACCAGGTGGGACCCATCCCAGGGTGATGAGGGAACTGACAGATGAGACTGCCAAGCTGCTGTCCATCATTTACCAACAGTCCTGGCTCACTGGGGAGGTTCCAGATGGCTGGAAGCCATTCACAAAAAGGGGGGGAAGGAGGTTCCTGGTAATCATAGGCCAGTCAGTCTGACCTCAGCACCCAATAAGGTAATGAAGTATAGTATATTATACTGAGTGTCATCACACAGCACATACAGGATGGCCAGGGTATCAGACCCAGCCAGTGTGGGTTTAGGAGGGGTAGGTCATGTTTGACCAACCTGGTCTCCTTTTATGACCAGGTGACTGCCTGGTGGATGCAGGAAGGGCTGTGGATGTTGTCTATTTGGACTTCAGCAAGGCCTTTGACACTGTCTTTGACAGCATTCCCTTGAAAAACTGCAGCCCAGGCTTGGACAGGAGCACTCTGTGCTGGGTTAGGAACTGGCTGGATGGCCCAGAGAGTGGTGGTGAATGGTTCTGCATCCAGCTGGGGGCCAGTGACCAGTGGTGTCCCTCGGGGGGCTGTGCTGGGGCCAGTCCTGTTCAGTATTTTATTGATGACATGGATGAGGGGATTGAGTCTTTCATCAGTAAATTTGCAGACAATACTAATCTGGGAGTATGTGTCAATCTGGAGGTTAGGAGGACTCTGCAGAGAGACCTGGAACAGTTGGATGGATGGGTAGAGTCCAATGGGATGAAGTTTATTAGATCCAAGTGCTGAGTCCTGCATTTTGGCCATAACAACCCCCTGCAGTGCTACAGGCTGGGGATGGTGTGGCTGGACAGTGCCCAGGCAGAAAGGGACCTGGGGGTGCTGGTGACAGCAGCTGGACACGAGCCAGCAGTGTGCCCTGGGGGCCCAGAAGGCCAATGGCCCCTGGCCTGTATCAGGAATGGTGTGGCCAGCAGGAGCAGGGAGGTCATTCTTCCCCTGTGCTCAGCACTGGTGAGGCCACACCTGGAGCTGTGTCCAGTTCTGGTCCCTCAGTTTGGGAAGGACATTGAGACGTTTGAGAGCGTCCAGAGGAGGCAGCGAGGCTGGTGAGGGGCTGGGAACACAAACCCTGTGAGGAATGGCTGAGGGAGCTGGGGTTGTTTAGCCTGGAGAAAAGGAGACTCAGGGGTGACCTCATCACTCTCTACAACTTCCTGAGAGGTGTTTGTAGTCAGGTGGGGATTGGGCTCTTTCTCCAGGCAGAAACTGACAGAATGAGAGGACACAGTCCCAAGGTGTGCCAAGGGAAATATAGGTTGGATATTAGGAAAAAGTTTTTTGCTGAAAGAGTGATAAAGTGCTGGAATTATCAGCTGGGGAGGTGGTGGAGTCACCATCCCTGGATGTGTCTAAAAAAGACTGGATGTGGCACTTGGTGCCATGGTTTACTTGAGGTGTTAGGCCTAGGTTGGACTCGATGATCTTGAAGGTCTCTTCCAACCTGGTGATTCTGTGATTCTGTGTGTGACCCCTTAAGTATGAACTCTAAGAAATTTTATGTAATTGTCCAATACCATATCTTAAGGATCTTTTCAAGCAGAATGGATGTTAAAAAAAGTAGTCATGCAAATTACAGATGATAGAGAAGACCACTTACCATCAACAACATTCTCTAGAAAGAGTTAGTGATTTTCCTATAGTATCATTTCTAAATGGTTTTGCAAGTGCAGTTCAGTCATAATGGGTGTGAAAATCTGGAAGACGAGGTACTATAGTCCAGAATACTAGCCAATATAAATACCAAAAGTCTCAAAGTTAACACCTAAATTCCCAAGCATTTCCAATTCAATTAGGTTCTTTCCTACAGAAGAGTTTCGTAAATTCATTTATGCCACTTGCAGGAACCACTGGAATTTCTAATATGTCCTTTAATGCAAAGCTTTCCTGAATATAATAAATATAATAATTATAATAAATATCATATCATATCATATCATATCATATCATATCATTAATATCATTAGTATAACATAGATAAGCACAATACAGCATTGCAAGTTGTTACTCTGAGCTTTTACTGCATACTTCTTTTTAAGACAGACAACTATAAAGCATTTTCCTGTCAAGAGTGCATAATTCCAGAAATCCCTTGCTGTTACGGCATATAGCATCAGAAGTTTCTACCTTGAATTAGAAGGAGTTTCCAGTTTTTATTTTTCTTCATAATTTCCCCTGTATAGCAGTGAATGCAAATGACATTTATGCCCGGGGCTTTTCAGTGTGCAATCCACTTATGATACAAACCTGCCTCTCATTTGTCACTCTCTGTCCATAGACAGTACTCAGTCCTTCAAATGTGGAAATTTAAATTATCTATAACGTCTTAGAATTATAGCATTGCAGAACCACTATAGTGGGTGTGGAAAACAATGAATTTAAACTGCAGAATAATTATCTTATTGTTTTAATATAAATGCAAGTATCTGTCTATCACACATAAAGTTATACTTTAAACAAATTTGCTTGTATAGCTTGTCTCTGTCTTGTACTTCTTAGTAAATTAAATTCAATCATTTTGACAGGATTAAAGTAATAGTGGATTTAGTACACTGAATGAAGATTCTTTCTTGACTCTGTTCCAGTAAGTAGAGTTACTTTCAAAATTTCTGATAATTTATTTACAAGTTAAATGAAGAGAGTCAGGAAATATTTGCAATGCAGATCACCTGAGTTTTGCCATACCATAAATGAAGGGGAATAGATAAACTCTGAAATCTTAAATATAGGTCCATTAAATTTGTCTACAGTTATATCAAGACTAATCAGAATTTTGCCTACTACAAAACTTGTCCATCACACGGTAGCAGCTCACTTCAACACTTATATTATAACAGGTGGATTTTTGGCTGTATGAAGCTGAAGGGTAAAATGCTTGTTATTTATAGAGAAGTAAAGATTACACGCTGCATTTTTAGATGTTTGCAGAATAAAGACATCAGGAATGTTCATCTGCAGGAAGTGATTTCCCTTACACCAGGCTTCCTTTAAAAACATGCCATAACTTGAAGTGAAGTCACAGCTTACACTGGTAAAGGCGTGTTACTGAAGGAATCATTAGCACCAGAGTTCATGGTCTGTAAAATGCATTCCAGACAATGTCAACATATTAACAAGATGGTGTCAGCAATTTTGAATGCATATGAAACTTGATGGATGTCCTACATACACACACAAAAATAGGATTTGTACATTATAATATCCTAGAAAGGCCATTTTTTCTTCCCAAACCAGGAGTAATATGAAATGAAGCAGTAATGACACTTTCAGTCAGAATTGTTCAACAGTTTGAATGTTGCTCCCATTTGCTGGATGACTCCTCCTTCCCTCCATAGCAGATAAAGTGGAACTATGAAGGAAACACTTTAACAGAGGTCTTAAAAGGGTTAATAAAAGAATGCCAAATAATTTTCTAATGAAAACCAGGGAGTTTTGCATAAATGTTTCTATTTCTATTCTTCCACAGAGAATGGGCAATACAGGTAGGTTTTTTTCTGTCAAAAAACATAGCTGGCCTTATTGCTTCTGCACTGGTAAACTGAGTAGGGAATGGACCTGAGCTCTGTCACTCTGTCATGTGATCATTCCAGCTCTTAAACCACTAGGATCCATGGCACAGGTCTCACTCCAGCTCATTAATGCTTCCTCAGACAATGCCTGGATGTGCTGCAAGGTCAGCACCTGCCAGGACCATGAGCAACAGGAAGTTTGGGTTCGAACCCTCTGTTTTGTGGAAATAAGGAAGACCAGCTGTAAGGACACAGACTGATCATGATCACAAATATGCCTGATCTATTTCATTTGCACAGATGTAGCAAATGAGAAGAGAAGGAAAACCTACTCTTGGAAATGTTTTTGTAGAAGAATAATATTCATTAGGTGAAAATTATACTTCTGTGAGAAGACCTGCAAATATTTCAGTAACAGCAATCAGGTTTTGTACAAGATTAAACTGAATATCACTAGATCAGCTTCTGCTTTCATGCCACATTCCCTCACTTGGCCTGAAAAGAAAGAGCTACTTGCCAATGGGATCAGCAAAAGATCTTCAAAAGACAAACTGGTCTTCAGTTTGTGTGTGAAGCCAAAAAAGAAGAATGGTAGTAGGGGTATGTGTGCTGTTAGAGGATTGATTTGTCATGTCAAATAGATAAGAAGAAAGGGGAATGAAGAACAAAAGGACATTGTTGTGTCTAAGTAATTAGCTATTTATCTCTTGTGTTTTGTTTCGCTTGGTTGGTTTTTATTAGGTCTTCCTAGGAACTAATCTTTCAGCTCTACTTCTTTTTTCTCTTTTTTTTCTCCTACCTGTTGATTTTGCCTTTATCTTTTTGAGGGAAGTTGTGAAATTGTTGGTTTCTTATTGGCAAGCATGAAAGCTTGGTATTTTATCATCAGTATTCACTATACCAGACAGATAAGAATTCACTCTGAATATAATAACCCTGTGTGAGGAAATTTACTGCAAATTACTGCTCTCTGTGCAAGGTTACAAATGCCAATAAGATACTGGAGGCTCAGAGATAGTGCTCAGCCAACATGTAAGGGTCAGCTAGATAAGTAAAAGCCAGATTGCTTTCCATCACACTGATAATTTCTATTTCATTTGGCATTTTGTCTCTGCATAATTATATACTTTGTCTAAATCAAATGGAATCTGAGAAACTTTTTCATTAAGATTTTTGCATTTAAATAAAAAATAATTAAAATCATTTCTATGCAAAAGAGTGAAAAATTTTGAATTTGTATTGAACAGATCATGCTAATGCAAGCAGCCACATGAAAAGATGTCTCTAAATTGTCTTTTCTTTTTCTCAAAGTGCAAGCAGTCACAGTGTCATCACATTTAACTTGCAGATTCCTCACTCAGATATTAGCATTTTTCAATAGTGTTCATCTCCAAAAGGGATCAAAGTGGTGAATAACCATCCATTTCCTGTCTCTAAGCCCCTAGAGCTTGCAGTTGTATTAGATTTGCTTCCACAGACTCCCCTTTTCCTAAGTACATCAGACCCTGCGTATGTCAACCATCAACACAAATAATCACATGGAAAGTAAATACATTTGGATACAATAGCACTTAAATCACAGATACGTTCAGTTTTGTTAATGAGATGGCTTCCCTGGGGTGTGGTTAACATGGGGCACTGGGGGAGAGAAGCCAGCTAGGTTAACATGGGTACACAAGCTCTTTGTTCCGTGCCAGAGATGGCGTGGTCCTGCTGGGAGCCTTGGTAGTGAGCACAGGTTCCAGCTCCACGAGTCCCCCAGGTGAAGAGATGATCCCCAATCTTGGAGCATGGCTGGGGGACTTTTATCCCTAGAGCTATTTTTCAGACTCTTTTGGTTATCCCAATACCCCAACACACTCGAGTGTTCTTATCTTTAGTAGTAGCTAAAGAAAATCTTGATCAGATCATTTCGGCTTTGATTTGCTGTTGATGCTTCACTATTGCTGGTGCTCATGATATGCTTGCTCTGGACACTATGAATAGGACTTCTTGAAGATCTACAAGTTGTTTTGCCCATTTGGCTACTTCCTTGGTCACAGAAAAACTATCCTGCTGCCTGAGACAGGGGGATGATCATGTTTTCCATCTCAAATATTAGACCTCTGATTTATGAAGAATCTAACTAGGATTTAACAAATAAATATCTTATCCTGTTCTAGAAGGAGATCCAGAAATTCAGTTTGGACTGTATTAACCTGTATTCTTTTAATCTGCACTTGACCTTCAAATTCTAATGCCTTAAGTAATTTGTAACCAAGGAAACATGAGTTATTTCCCTTATTATTCAGTAAGTTTGACACAAACTACAGAAGGCATCCATCCATTAGCACTCTAAAGCTAGAATGTTGCCCTACTTCCTTTCTTATAATTTCTTTCTGTCTTTGATAAATGACTTATAGCTTCAATGTCAGATATCATGGATATACAGACCATAGTAGAAGAAATAAAAATGAAAAAGCAATTATGCTCCTTGACATATATGAAGAAAGATTTATGATTTCTCTTTCCTCTGTAGATGGAATGTCTCTTGCAGAACTATAGTACATTACCCAGCAGTTCCCTCTGAAAGGGGTCGGGATGGGAGGGGGTGGTGGTTGTGTCAAAGATCCCAGATTGCTATGATTATCTCTGGTTTTAATTAACAGTTTTGACACCTTTCAGACAGAGCTAATTTTGAGGAAGTGCTGATAAGAATAGTGATAATGTTATGATTAATGCACATATTCAGGACTAGAAAGCCCAAAGTTAATACTGTAGGTTGGCTACAGAATTCTCTGCTCTGTTTAAAACAATGTTCATGATATCCTAAGCTTAGACCCCAGCCAGGCTGAGTATTGGAGAAAATATGAACATGGCTTTTTAGTGAAAGAGAGAAGGTCATTAGAAGTAATCAGTTAATGCCAGATGAACTCCTTGGCTTCTACTGAAGAAGTAAAAATAACATCCTGCATGACTTTTAAAGATAATACTGAATTTTCCATTCTTTGGGGTTACATTTTCTGGGTTTCTTCTTTCTCTGTCCGCAGCCATCCAAAGTGTACCAAATAAACAAACATGCACAAACCAGAAGAGTTTCTCACATTGCTGTGTATGCAGATTTGTTGCAGGCAGGTGTCATCCAACTAAAAGAAAGGAAACCTTTCTGTGAAATTTCCTTACAATTTGAGTTGAAAATCAAGGTGTCAAACTGTGAAGGTGAAAAAAGCAATGAAATTGTTCAGAGACTTTGCTGTAAGTACATGACTCATTATTATCTGTCATAGTACCAACACAATTGGTGATTGGGGAAGAGAAGGAAACTTGACTTGGTGTGCATAGAAATTAAGATTAGCTCAAAGCCTTCCGGTGTAACTATATCAGATTGGCAAAATGATTATTTATGGGCTATTAATTAAATCTTCCTTCTCTGTGTCATTATAAATATCTTTATCCAGACAACCAAGCTATAATTATTTGATGACTGTACATGGCATACTGACGAAACTAGACTCAAACAACTCAAAACATGGCAAATATGACAATTAAAGGCAACCACAAGCAGAATACTTGTCAACTATTCACAAATAAAATTGAACATACAATCAATAAATAATCCTTGCTTTTTCTATAATAATGTAATGAAAATACTTTTATAAATCTACTGAGTGCAACCTCAGCCAGTTTGCCAATGACACTGACACCAGGCTGTGTGGTGTGATTGACCACCTGTGCAAACCTGATGAGGTTGAATCAATAAGGCCAAGTGCAAGGTCCTGGACCTGGCTCAGGGCAATCCCAAGCACAAGTACAGCCTGGGAGGAGAATGGATGGAGAACAGCCCTGGGGAAAAGGACTTGGGAGTGTTTGTGGATGAAAACCTGGACATGTGCACTTGCATCCTAGAAAGCCAACCACTTCCTGGGCTGTATCCAAAGATTATATGGTTCAGATTAAATAATGGGTAAAAAACATCACTAAGAGAGCATTACTAACCGGAAGGTTAGACATGGGAATAAGCTTCCCAGGGAGATGGTGGAGTCACCATCTCTGGAAGTGTTGAAGAGGTGTCTGGATGTGACATTTGGGGATATGGTTTAGGGGTGTTTATGTTGGTGCTGGGTTGACAGTGGGACTACATTATCTTAAATATCTCTTCCAGCCTTGATATGTCTGCAGTGAGCACTGTGACCAGTGGGTCAAGGCTGTCATGAGCCCTCACCTGGAGTACTGTGTCCTGCTCTGGAATTCTCAGCATAACAAGGACATGGATCTATTGGAGCAAGTCCACATGAGGTCACAAAGATGCTCAGAAGGCTAGAGCATATCTCCTATGAAGACAGGCTGAGAGAGTTGGAGTTGTTCAGACTGGAGAGTAGAAGGCCTTATGGCACCTTTCAGTACCTAAAGGGGCTTCTAAAGAGCTGGAAAGTGACTATTTAAAAGGTCTCTTTAAAATCTGCAAATGTAGTGATAGGATAAAGGGAAATAGCTTCAAACTAAAAGAAGGCAGGTTTACATCAGATATAAGAAATTCTTCATTATGGGGTTGATCAGACACTGGCACAGGTGTCCCAGAGAAGTTGTGAATTCCCCATCCCTGGCAGTGTTCAAGGTCAGGTTTGATGGGGCTTTGAGCAACCTGGTGTAGTAGAAGGTGTCCCTGTCTGTGGCAGGGGATGGAACTAGATCATCTTTACTGTCCCTTTAAAGAAAATCTATTCTACAGTTTTATGATTCTACATTCAAAGTATTTTATTAAGGTAGAACCATCTAGGGTAGTTGCTATAATAATATGAATTCCTTGATTAAATCTGGATGATAAGATTACTAAAGGTAGTGGTTTTTATTTGAGAATAACTTTAAAACTAAAGAATAGCTAATTATTGTTACTATATTATGATTGATCTAATGACAATTATATGGGAGTTAGCTTTGCCCAGCAAATAAAGTCTATATCTGTGGCATTCAAGTCTATATATTATAATGTAAGCAATCTCTTTCATAAAATGAGTTGTGTAAGGATGCCTTTCTCATCACTTGATCCATAAAAGGAAAATACTTTCATTAAATAGCTTTGAGCTCTAGCAGCTCTAGTTAAAGAACAAAGATGGATTTTTTTCTATGTAGTCTCATCATCTGGTCCATAACTTCTAGTGTACATAATATTATTGAGCTCCATTACAAGCATTCAAATGGAGCAGTAGAATATTTTAACAGTTAACATGCAGAAGAATATTATAAAAAGATAGATTTTTGTGCCTCTGTAAATGCTTACTAAATCTTGATTTTCTTATTTGCTTGAGTAAATAAATTTTAATTGTTATGAGAGTTCAGACAGCTAAGATGACATCTTTCTGCTGTAGTATTCTCTATTTGCATAGCACCTCTCCTCTAAAAGGGTGACTACATGTGACACGTAGGTATTTCTTACATTTCTGTCTTTCCTTTACCCTTCAGCCAGATCATCTTGGCCTCTATTTTTTGTTGTCTACTATGTTACACCCTGATCAACATTATGGAAGGCCTAATGCTGATGGCATTGCTATTGTGCTATTTGTGAACAGACAATAATAGTTAAATGGGAAAGGATAATTACTTAATGTCAGAAAAGGGGACAGGTAAAATATTCTATAGTTCTGATATTACTGACATTACATTTCTGTGAAAAAATTAAGAAAACTCAAATTTTTTTTCTTCACAATATTCACTGGTTCCAGTGCTATCACAGTTTCTTTTGTAATAAAAGACAAGTAAGTGCCTTAAAGTAATCAGTTAATTATTTCTGGAAAAATAACATGGGATAGAAGGGAGAAATTTTGGCTGTGGTGCAAAACTTTTATCACATCTACACAACATTGCCATCCATCACACCAATTTCACTTGATTCTCTGTGCATTTAATTGGATTTATTTTCCCTGACTTTTGTCTCTTTCTTTGGTGGTTTGGATGCCCATCAAACCACTCTATCACTGCCCTTCTCACCTGGGCAGGGGAGAGAAACTATAACAAAAGGCCCATGGTTGAGATAAGGGCAGGGAAAGATCACTCCCAGTGACTGTCATGGGCAGAACAGATTCAGCCTGAGGAAATTAGTTTAACTTATTATGGATCAAAAGCAAAGCAGGACAGTAAGAAGCAAAACAAATCTTTAAACACTTTTTCCTTACCCCTCCCTCCCTCTCTGGCTTAACTTTATTTACAGTTCTTTATTCCTCCTCTCCCAGCAGCTTAGGAAGGTGTGGAATGGAGGTCAGTTCATCGAGTGCTGTTTGTCCTGCTTCTTCCTCCTCAGAGAGAGGGGTCCTTCCTCTGCTCCAGCATGGGGTCCCTCCCACTGGAGACAGGCTTCCAAGAACTCCAACGTGAGACCTACCCATGGGCTGAAGTTCCTTGTGAGCAGGTCCCTAGAGTGGATCCCTGCCATGGATGCAGTTCCTCAGGAACAGATTGTTCCAGTGTGGGTCCCCCATGGGGTCACAAGTGCTGCCAGCAATCCTGCTCCAGTGTGGCTCCTCTCTCCCTAGGCCACAGGTCCTCCAGGAGCCTGTTCCAGGGTAGGCTTCCCACAGGGTCACAGCCCCCTTCAGGCACCCACCAGCTCCACTGTGGGTCCTCCATGGGCTGCAGGAGGATCTCTGCTCCCCCATGGTCCTTCCTGGGCTGCAGGGGCACAGCTGCCTCCCCATGGGCTGCCCCAGGGCTGCAGGGGAATCTCTGCCTGAAGCACCTCCTGCCCATCCCTCTGCACTGACCCGGGCTCTGCAGGCTTGCTGCTCTCATGTGTTCCCACCCCACTCTTCTCTGTTCACAATCACTTCTGCCCAATAACTTCATTTTTCCTTCTCAAATATGTTATCACAGAGCTGTTACTACCATTGCTGATTGGCCTGGCCTTAGCCAGCAGTGGGTCCATCTTGGATCCAGATGACTTTGGCTCTGTTGGATGTAAGGAAGCTTCTGGCAGCTTCTCAGAGAACCCCTCCCTATTGGAACCTCTGCTGTGAGAGCACTGCCACGCAAAACATTTGCTCTCTATCCAAAACAGAGAGACAAGAGACAATTCAGTTGTCTGAACACAAGCATTCCTGTCTATTTGAGTTAACCTAGAGATGCCGCCAGCTGCTGCTACAGAACGGTGTGAGACTTGCCAAGACACGTGTTGCATTTGTCAACACCATGCAGGTGTTTGGACAGAGTGGGACCTCCCAAATCACGTGTTTAGGGGTCTGAATTGAGACCACACATATACACATTTTCAGAATATAACTCATCCTCTTTGTCTGAACCATGCAGCTCGCAATGATAAAGTGCATTAGGAGGATGTACCTCCCCTTTCCCTGCATTTAGCAGAGACAGTCCAGTATTTCATTCACTTGGCTTCTGTGGCTATGCTTGCCACTAAATATGTGCTCATCATAACTCACAAAAATGGAAAAAAATATTCAAACAGTAATATTTCATAACATCAACTTTAAAAATTGAACCCAAATTAGAAGCACCACCACCACCCAGTGTCCCCAAAAGTGTCTGTAGATGTTAAGGTTATTCTCCCACTGTGAGACTTAATCTTCTACTAGGAAAAAGCCTTTGGAGATTAATTAGGGGCAATGGCCTATGGGAAAGTCTTTAAAAAGAGGACTGGAATACCTTTTGTGTTGCTATTGCTATTGTCAGATATGTTAACACAGAAGATAATGAACTTTTGGGAAAGAAACCTCTCTTGGATATTTTTGCAAATATATTAATGAACGACACAAAATGCTATCTTCCATGAAAGATGGAAACTGGCACTGAAGAGCCAGCAAATAAATAGTTCAAAAGTTAGAAAGATAGAGTTTAATTTCTTCCTCTGATTTAGGCCTTTTTCTTTTTAATTTGCAGTAATATCTTGGCCACTTCTAATATACTTCTAATCTTTCCTGACTGATCTGTTCAGGTTGGTACAAACACACCTCAATAGTTTTTGGAGCATGGATTAGAAAAGCAGGCATTTGACTTCTCAGGGGCCTGTCCTAACCCCCACCCTGCAGAGTTGGTCAGGTGCCCCATTGCAGACTCTCTGCTTCCACAGAAGCTCCAGAGTCAGGCAAGGATTCAGTAGAGTAACTGCAGGTAAATCCTATAATTATTCTTTTAGGTAGTATGAAAAAAGGCAAAATATTTTTGCAAATTCATCGTTATGCTGAATCCAAAGCAATTACTCAAACAGCTAATAATCCATTGCTTGTTAGTACAACATGTTTTCTTCAAGCATCTGGATGTGGGTGTTAAATCCCAAACAGCTGTTAGTGATTCCCTTCTGTATTCCTGTATTTTTATTATTGTAATCCATGTATCTCTTGAATATTAGAAGCATTTTAACACATAGAGTTACCAAGCAACTGCTCAAGATAGCTTTATACTGTGCACATTTCTTGCATGCTTCATGAGGCTGCTCTGTGAACAGAATTATCAAAGCACAGGAAAAGACTTAGCTGCAGAAAGACACCAGCTAAAAGGAGACAGCAATTTTAGAGGACTAATTCTATGAAACTCACTCTATTTAATAAACATCAAAGACTCAGCACAGAGGCTGTTAGCTTTCTACAGCTCCAGGCTTCACACTCATGTCAATGTGAGGCTGGCTTCAAGCTTCTTGCCACAAACAGGATTTTAAAGACTTAAGGCTTTCTATCTTGTCCCTAGAATTATACTTGTGTAGAGCATATTCTCAAACATTCAACCTTAAGTACAAACCTAACGATCCCAACATAAATGAGCAGCTTAATATGACAATTTATATGTGGTAGTAGTGCTCCTGCAATGCAGTATCAGTATTCCTCATTTTATTTAGTCTAGTTTTTGCACTCTTTAGTTGCACCTCATCATATTTTTAGGCCTTTTCTCCAATACCAAGAGAGTTCAGACCTTACATCTTTTATAAAAGCCAGATATTTCCTGTAATCACAGAATTTCTCAAAGCTGCAGTTCTTGGAAGCAAGCAACTACATATTTATTTTATATATTGGTCAGCATACTTTGACTGTGGTGAGATTCTAAGAAACTGCCATGACATGGTGTTTTTAGTAAACTGAAATTTATACACACATTAATGCTTAAACTGTAACAAATATACAATTTAATTATAAATATGAGGAGAAGATGGTAATAATGTTCCCTTCTGGAAAATTAGGTGTTTCGGAGAATGATTATGCCAAACAAGACTAGAGCATTAAAAAAAGCAAATATATGAGACATGAAATGTTGTTCATTGAACAGATTTTGGGTTTAAGGCTAAGTACTTTGCTCAGTCTGAAAAATACAAGCTGTTTCTCTTTCCTTCTGTACTTCCAACTCCAAGTGTGTTATGGCATTGTAGAATGGATTTTCTTTAATTTTTTTGTAGCAGTAACACCCACAAGAGGATCTGCAGGAGTTAGCACATCTCTTGCAGAGCTTGTGTTCAGGCGAAATTAAGAAATCTTTCTGGATAGCAGCTGACATGGAATAGAGCTATTTGACTTTTTCCTGTAACCTTGAGAACTCCAGCTTCCAGGAACACAGCTTACTGCTATGCTAACGGGTCTGTTAGTGACAGGCAGCTGTCTTAGGCTTTGCTGCTTGCCTTGGAAGCAAAATAAATGCATTTACTGGCTACTATGCTTGGACTCATGCTGAAGTTCAATCAGAACAAGCACCAGTGTCTGATCTACTAGTTGGATAAACTGTTTCTGTATAAATGAGAGTTTTCATGTAGAAATGCAGTATGCTTTCATATAGCTAATCAAATGGGAGAAAAACATGCTGAAAAGGTGTAGCATCCATATTTCCCATTAAAAAGATGCTCCTTAGAGTTAAGGCAAGTGAAAAGCTCTACAGGATAACTTGAAAAAAATAGTTGTATGTTATTAGCAGAGCAAATGTGATAGTTTTCCCAAAGTATACTTCTGGGTCAAATTGATTTCAGATTACTTGGAATGTGAACCCACATCCAAAGCTGTGGCATTCCTTTCTTGAGCAAGTCTCATACCAGCACTGATGTAGTGGCTGCCATAAATTGCCACCAGGGAGAGGGAGCTCTGAAGAAAGAATGGGATAACTTTCTGTCCCACACCTTAAAAGCACAGTGGGAACCAAAGTGACAGCTGAGCATGAGATTATAGCGTGTTTCATGTGACATAAAGAACATGATAAATCGGGTAGACTCACACTGACAGCTTTTAATTTTTAAGTGGTTTATCACAACATGCAAACCATAGTTTTATGTTGAAGAAGACTAAGATTTCCTTATGGAAGGCCTTATTTGGTCCATTAGTAACTGGGCAGAGAATTTCAGACATTGACATCTGCTTCTCTTCCACCAAGCAGCTCCAACGTTAAACCTGCAGTTGTGTGTCACAAACATTAACTGCTCAACACTACCTGAAAGACTCACCTTTGTTAGTGAATAGGTCCACCCATTTTTTAAGATGGACTAGCAAAAGTCAACACTAGAATGGTACAAAACATTATAATGGTCATGCTGTTTCAGGTATCTTCCCTGGAAATACATTCACCAGCCTTTTCCCACTCACCTGAGGAATAATGCAGGATAATAAAGATCATTTAAACTTTGTTTCTTCAGACTGCTCCATTTTAGCTGTAGAAGGAACATGGCACTGTTGATAGAATATGCTTCTATTAAACTGGTTTGTTTGTGTAGTAGCTGGTAAAAGAAACCAGCTTTGTATTTCCTTTTGCATAATGCATTAACACCCTGTCACCTATAAATACTCAGACTCAACCTCCTGTCAGATTCCATTTGTATTTCTATTTAATATTTTTTTCCCCTCCTTTCAGCACACTCTTTGATACTCCTCGCTTTTTCACTGGCTTCTTGAGAGCTTGTCTGCACATGAAATTAATTTAGCAACTCCTTTCAAATATTTCTGTTTTTAAATCTTACTTTTAGGTTGATTTAATTGCTGAAGTAATCTAAATAGGTGATAAAATACCCTAATAAAGATTACTTTTGCATTGATGTTTGGAAAAATACTGCAGATTGCAATCATTCTCTACCTTAATCCAAAATAACATTTTATTTCTGGTTTTAAAATAAAGTCTATTGCTACTGAGACTCTCCCTAGTGAAGTGAGACTATTATTGATGCTGAAAATATAATTAAATGAATAACATAATGTAATATAATGTAACTTGTAATTGTAACATAGTTCTACCATAACAGTCTTTATTAATTTTATTTTAATCATATTTTATATAGTTCCTGGAAGCTATGATTGATTCTGGGAATAGAAGACTTCTCATCTGTTAGACTTCCTTCTTTTGGCATGACCATTGCAATACAGAAGTGTCCAAAGATCTTCTACATTGATTACTTTTAATTTGATTAATGATCTGTTCAACTCATTTTGTTTCATCTGTTTGTTGTGCCTCTCATCACTTTGAGCCACTACCATGGGGGTACCCACATCATTCCATTGGCTGTGGATGGAATCTGGAGGGTTTGAATATGGAAAATTTGCCTCTTAGTTTCTGACTTCTTTTCTCATGCAGGCTGCCTCATCTGGACATCTTCTCAGCTCTGGTGGATTGACCTCATTATTGGGATATTGAATACACACAGCCTCCTCTTCATTCTTGTCCTCCTCTTCCTCCTCCTCCTCCTTGGTGTCTTTATATGTCTGCACTGCAGAATGAGAAAAGTCCCAGGAGGGGCCCTCAGCACTGAGACCCTTTTCCTACACTCAGCACTGTTATTTTCCCTGCCTGTTTCTGGAAATCTCCAACAATATGTCTCCAAGACAAATCCTAGTGCACTCTTGGGGGGCAGTCTACCTGCTAGGAGGCAAGATCATTAAATTGACCCAAGTGCAAGAGTCCCTGACTCCCACTCGTACAGAGGCAACAGGCAGGTGGCATCATACCTGCAGAGAAACTACAAAAATGTTGTTTCTGGGCTGTAAGGTCATCAAATATGGACATGTGGCTTAGAGCGGTGACAGAGGGAGCTAGATCAGGACTGGGGGTTGTTTTAAATAATGAGTTCAATTTACTCATCATTCTTACTCCTTCACCATCACCCTCCCAAAACAAAGAAAAAAATTATTATTATCCACTTCTAACAGTGAAACACTTCTTAGAATTGGCCTCAAAGAGACAGAAGATTACCTCACTGCAATTATGTAAATTGTTGATGCCAGTCCTGGAAATCTTAACATTTCTTTTTGTTTGAAAAGTACATATGTGCTTGTATACATATATTGCAAGTGAGAAAAGCTACTGCTCAGCAAATAAAAGCATATTGTCAATGAAAAATTTGTCAAAATCCCAATTTTCTACAGGCTCTTACAATGGTACATTTTTCTAGCAGCTTTTTTATGTCACCAGTGCACTTGTTGAGAGTAGATAGATTCGGGGGGTTGCACAGGTTAAATTACATCATGACATTGTATGATTGCTTTGGAACACAGCAATATATCTACTGCATCCAGTGCTTGGGTCCCAGGCACTAGAGACATTATTTAAAGCAAGGAGCTGTTGTGAAGATGTGGATTCACTCTCTGCCCCATTACATTTCAAGAGGAGGATACAGCTGCTTCATGCTTCCAAAGATTTTAGCGAAAGAAATCACATTTTTTGTTCCACACTTTTTTATTCTGCTGTTTACATAGTTAAAATACAGACCGAAATGAAGGTTTCTTGCATTTAAAATGTAGTGAGATCTGAGCTCCCACTGAAGGGAGAGGGCTCAGGAGCTGTAGTTTTATTATCAGTAACTTTGGGCATCTGCCCCTGATCTTTCCCTGGGCCTGGGATTATAAGAGTTATTTTCTGCATCGATGGAGGAGGAAAAGAAAAACAGGAACAAATGTCAACACAGTGCTGTGTTTAAAAGGTCAGAATTAAACATGAAGTTGGATCTGCCATGGGACAGGACAGCAGTGCACTAAAAAGGGAATGACCATCCCTGAGGAAGTGTCCTGGCAGTTCTGCACCAGGGTGACAGCCAGGAGTTTTCACTGTGTTTGCCAGCAAGGACACAGCTCCCACCACAGTGGCATCAGGGACAGTGAAAAGCCAGTCTCTGTCCTCTGCATGGACTCCACAGCTCTGCCCAGCTGCCAGTGGCTCTGCACTGTCCCTTAGGCAGGGAGATGTCACAGCTCCAGCCTCTCAAAGTCTGCGAGGCAGCTTCCAAGCCACTGTCAGATCCCACTCACAACAGACCGCAAGGCTCTTCTTTCTTGCACGAAAACAAAACAAATATCTGATATATCCCTGATTTTATAATATCTAATAGGACTGGAAACACATCACTTGTACATATGGACAACATTTGACTTAATTTTTATTTTAATAAATATCTCAAGGCATATTCCCAAGCATACTGACTTTTAGCAATTAGCAGATGTGATTTTTCTGTCAAATGTTACTTAAGGTAGTACAGTGAACAATCTGTACTAGGACTAGATGTCTAAAGGATGTACAGAAATTCTCCTTTAAAATCTGGTGCTTTTCCAGATTTCTAGAAGTTAACACACCTTTCCACTCCTGTTATGATGAAGCCTATAGGAATTTATAGGAATTTCAAAGCAGTCTGGATCCCAGAGGATGCCATTAAGGAGCTTGCAGAAGACCTGTCAACAACGAGTCAGTGCTCCTGCTCAGCCATCCACTACCTAAAACTAATTATGAATAAATGTTAGTGAAGTTATAATATTTGCTGTAAGATGATAAATCATAAAAGAAACAAACAAACAAAAAAACCCAAACAAACAAACAAAAACAGCTCCAAAACAAACGAATTTTTAATAACTGAACAAAAAAACCACAACCACCAAAAACCCTCCACAAAATCCACCAAAGTAGCTGCTAGTTACAGGGAAATGCAAGCAAAACAACAAGCTTTTCCTGCTTTATTTTTTTTTTTTTCCCTTGCTTTTTTTTTAATATATTTCATTTTGTTTGTTCTGAGCACCATCTGCTGGATGTTGCCAGCTTGCACTGCTATCCCTCCCTCCCTGGAGTGAGAACAGGTTATTCACACACACAAGCTGAGTGAGGCAGATCCTGCTCCCACATACAAAAACATCACTTTTTATGTAAATATCCTCTCAATCCTCATGAAACATAGGCAACTGACATCTGTTTTATCATTTGTTTTTAAACACATGAGAGGTGCTCAGTAAGTCATGGCTTGCATCAGTGTTGGAAGTGCTAAAATAAATCAGTGATCAGTGGTACAGCTGCGTGCTCCTGTATCGGGCACTAATCTGCTTTTACCTCCAGACAAACACAGAGTGCCTGGAGAGAGACAAGCTCTAATCCTAATTATCAGACTCATGTTTACTTGGTGTTAGAAGGTGTAAAAAGACGGGTTTAACCTTCTGCTTTTGTTTTAGGCTTACTGCCCTGCCTTGTGACCACAATCTGATGTGTGTGCTCCTTAGAAAATCCCACTGAATTTGTCCAAAATGTCTGGTTTCACTGCCTCTAGTACCTCCCCATCAGAGCCTACTAGACTTGTGTAAAGAAAACCCAACCTCATCTCATCTTGTAATCCTCAAGACACCTACTTCAGAAGCTTTTCAAACTATGTGCATGTAAGCTGTGACAGTAAAGTGTCCACACTGGTCTGTACTAGCTGCTGCTTAATTTTTTTTACATTAATTTTGTGAATGTTAGGGAGTTTTGGGAGGCATTCATGCAACCTTGGGGAAAAAATAGATATATTATAAATTGTTATCTGTGCTGAGTCACTAACATACAATTATTATCTGTGTGGGCCTGATACAGCTATGAAGATAACTGTACCAAACACTTCTGAGCAGAAAAGTATCCTTGACTGAGCTATACCTTGAAGAGGGAATGAAAAAAAGAAGGAACCCTGTCTTCCATCATTGTCTTTTATTTTTTTGCCACAAATCCCCTGATTTCTCCCTGAAAACTGAGGCAAAATGGAGATGTTGCTAAGGGCAAAAACTAGTGCAGAGACAAGGAGCAAAATAGAACATGTCTAGAATCACATTTCAGAGGGGTTCTATCCATGTGCCCTAAAATGCAAGCCATTTACTCCATAAAGAGCACATGTCAAACAGAAGCCACTTCAGGACAATTTCCATGTGTTATTTTTCCTTTGGTAGCACAGGGTATATAGGCCAAATTGAATATACCATCTACAGTTTTTACAATAAATAAATTGCTTCTACTTTGTATTTTATTGTAACTATATGAAGAATATGGGAGTCTAGATATCAGTACGTGTCTGCAGAAGGTAGATCAAGAATCATCACTGTGAATGTTACAACACCCTCTTAATTTCCTTAGAGACTTCCTTTTCTGAAATAAAAAGATTATGAAAAAGTTGCTTTTATTTTCCTTCCTTAGTCCCAGTGTGATTGGTCAGGCATTCCAAACAATAATATTCAGGGGTTTATAAGCAAAGAAATAGATTGCTGGGGGACAAAATAAAAAAGTGAGAAATCATTTTACACCATCATCAGAAGATGAAGTCAACAGCACTATTATTATTAATAATTTACTCCAGCACTTTTGCCACTGTGATCCAACTGAAGCAGAAACAAAAATATTTAGGACTTATGGAAAGATGGAGAAAGCTGATGTTCTTATTGCCTGAGAATGTTCTTGCAATGTCTAATAACATTAAAACATATTTACTGAGGTAAAATCAGGGAGTTGTGCCATAATATAGGTTGAAATGGATCTTTGGAAGTCATGTATCCAAATCCCCTCTCAAAGTAGAGCTGGTTGCAAAGATGAATCCAACTTTGAAACCATAAACTGGTCAGGGCTTTGTCAAGCCAAACTTTGTATCTAAGGATCAAGATCCCACAGTCTCTCTGGGCAGCCCATTCCAGCGATTTATCACCCTCATTACAGTAATTGGCTTTGTCTTACTTATTAACTGGGATTTTAACTGTCTGCAGCTTCTGCCCATTTCCCCCAGCACTGGAGGCTGTGCACCTCTAAGAGGAATCTGGTTCCATCGTTGCTGTAAATCCTCACTAAACTGTTGGAGAAAAAGCAGTTTGTTTGCTCTTCTGTGGGTTGGACAAACCCATCTCTCTGCAACTGTCTCCATGCCACATGTGCCAGTCCCCCAATCATCCTGATGGGCCTCTGCCACACTCAGCTCAATAAATCAGTGTCTTACCTCTACTGAGAAGCACAAAATTGGATGTAGTACTTTCAAGGCAGTCTTAGGACTGCTACACTGAATAGACAGCAGAAATCACATCCCTCTTCCTGTGCCTGTGGTCTTAGAAGCACAGTCCTTGATGTTCTTAGGCTTCACTGCAATACATACAAACCAGCTGCATATAAACCAAACACTGCTGGGTATTGTGTTTCTCTAATATAATTGTAATGTTGTTGTGTTGGACTGTAACTGAATTTCCAGAGAAAATATGTCATTATCTGCAGCTGTTATTTAATAAACATATAAGGTAAGCCATGTTATCTATTTTAAAGATAATATCTTAATGAAGTTCTGTAAGCTGGAGAATCCCTCCTACTAGCTACACAACAAAACACCATGTGGGAAGATGCAGCAAATGCAGCTGCAGTAGAAGCACCCACCCCTTTGCACTGCTGCTGTCAGTTTTATCCAACACTAATGAAGCTTTGTAGAACTCCTACAGAGCAGATAATTATTACTTTATGCAGAGGGGAGGAACTGAAGCATAAATAAGCAACTGAACTAATTTTGAAGTCCGCAGTTATGGCCTAAATGACCTCTTACTGAGTGGGAGTTTTAGGAATGATTCAATTAGAGGAGAACTGGGTCAAGGCTAAATGCTTTGGAAAATCTCAAGCTACCTTTTCTAACTCAAGGTCGAGCAGAGAACACAAGTCAAAAGAAGGCTCCCCTCCTAATCCTTTAATTTATTTATGCATATCATACTCATAAACAGTGAATCACATGCCTCCTACCCGGGTTCTAACATTCCCACTGGGAGCAACACAGAGTAAGAAAAAGGGGGAAATTGGTTAGTTCCACAATTCTGGGGAACAAAAATATCCAGCTAGTAGTGGATGGATGCAATAGTATATAGGTTTTTTGAAACCATTTTGTAATTCAGATATTTAGTATTTATGTACAATACATTTATATCCAGAACACTTCTCACACATTGCAAGTAAAGTATATCCCATGAACACCATTTATTCAGGGCAACCTGTCAAGCTACCTTCTTGACAACATAGTTTCATAGCATGATGAGACAGTTTTCTTTCCTTCAGATCTTGAAATGTCTTTTAAAAAGACATTTTCTGTCTATTTAATGGTATGATTTTTTTTGTTAAAAAGTGAAATAAAAGATCTCAAAAACGTTCCTGGGTGAACAGGGAGATTTTCTTTTATTGTTCTCTAAGTCAACATTTCAAGAATAATCTTAAAGACCTCGAAATAAGGGCTGCTTATTGTATCACACCAAAAATTATCCATCTTGAAAATGTTAACTTTATAAAGAAATAGAACAGAAAAATCAGGAAATAACCATACAAGTGATGACTGCCACCAGATGGCACTCCTTCATGCCATCAGTTCGATTCTGTGTCCTAAAACTACAAATAGATTAATAGAGATGATGAAATAAAACCAGTAAAAGATACATGTATAGGCTTACAAATATAAAATTAATATTAATAAATGAAAAAATATTAATAAGTTCACTAAATAGAAGATTCCATAGAAATAGGGTAGAACTCATTCCGCAATGACATATTTTCCTCAATGTTGTCCAGAGGTAGAGAGGGCTGGGAAGTAAAGAACTCATTAAGATTGTCTAGTATTAAAGTTTTTATTGTAAGCCTTAAGACTCAGGAAATGTTTGTCCCCACAGCATTCCTCAACCTTTTTCTTTCCTTTGAAAGACAAAATTCATTTGCACTGGTTTCTCTGGTCAGAAAAAGTACTTTGCAGAAGAAAGAAGTTCTGTAGTACGGGACTTAAACATTTGTGCAGAGTGTGTGCATTAACATTATTGACAGGCCTGAGAAGAATTGTACCTGAGCTTCCCAGAACGGCAGAGAGACACAAAGCACCGTGGTTCAATCCTGGAGAACAGGAATTTGTTTCAAGTTGGGAGAAAGGTGGATCAAAAGAACTTCTTGGGCACACCCAATACATTCAGTTTGGTATTGTTGGTTGAAACTTAAGACAGCTGATGCTTATTCAGACCTAAAAAGTTGTGTCTCTTCTATTAATGGGTTGCTCCATAATGCTCAGGTAGCTTTATTACCCACATTCCTTCATGAATGTAAAGATCAATTTTACCTGGAAGGTCTTGTTCTAGACCTCCTTTGCATTTCTCAGGGAACATTGTGTTCCCTATGGAAGCAGGCATTCATTCCCTCTGACTTCATTGGGAAAATGTAGGCCATTAAATCTTTGCCTCCTGTGTACAAGTCCTGCTGGGGAGCATGTCACCCAGTTAATGTACAGCCTGCCTTTATGTCAATACAAGGGAGGGCAGTTTTCTTTCTTGTAGGAAAATATCAGTTTGCAGTATTTTTCAGGCATGTCTTAGAAAAATATGCCTGGGACATTTGTCTGAGTTTTGAGTTGCAACTCATCACAAGTAGAGCTGTGTCTTCAAATAAAGCCAAAGATAAAAGAAAAATCTATGCTGAATTTAAAGGGATGTCTGAAATTCTGTATTACGAATGTGCAGGAACGTGCAGGAAAAGAAACTATTTAGCTATGAAATGTGCATGTCTCTGTACAACATTACCTCAAGTATGAAACATCAAATTTGATAAGCATTGCTAGAAGCTTTTCTAGAAAGCATAGTAGAATCATTTAGGTTGGAAAAGACCTCAAGATTGAGTTCAACCATCAACCCAGAACTGCCAAGTCCAGCACTGAACCATATCTCTAAGCACCACATCTACGTGCCTGCAGGGACAGTGACTCACTTCCCTGCCCCAACATTCGACAGTTCTTCTGGTGAATATCAGAATATCTTAATATCCAACCTAAACCTACCCTGGTGCAACCTGAGGCCATTTCCTGTTGTCCTGTTGCTTGTTACTTGGCAAAAGAGATTGCCACCGACACCGCTGCCCATCATGGTGCACTGGCATTGTCTGTCTAGAAAAGCTGTGACTCCATTGACCAAAGGCCCATTCACCTCTGTTGGGAAAAAGATTTTCAGGCATTATTTTAGCAGCCCTTGTGGAGAAGGAAAGTAGCAAATAAAAAAAAAGGGGGGAGTAGCATCAGGGATTTGGGATACTTTAATCTGTTCAAGACAGGAAATGAATAATAAGTGTGAATCTTGGCAAAGGCTTTCTCAGCTCAGATTTTTTTGTGTTTGCTGGGAAAGGAGGAGAGACAGGAGCGGGGAAAAGCAGTGTTTGGAAGATTGGCTCAGGACCCTGAAATATGTGTTTTTAGAGAGTTCCTATTCTGCAGGTAGCCCAGCCTTGTCATGTCTCTAAGCAACAAGATCTATAAAATGCACTTGCAGCAACAGAGAGTAAATTGCCTCAAATGTGCATGAATTTTAAGCCAGATCTGAATCTTTATTTAGTGATTGCTTTCTTATTACAGTAAGTAGGGGAATAAGTATTGTCATGGCATTAGGACCTTTATAAAGCTTATTATTTTTCAATATTCATATAACATCTAGAACTTATTTATATTCATAGTTCTGAGAAATGCTCGAAATTGTGGGCAATGTCCTTTACCAGAAATATTCACCTCTTGATATTTTTCAGAGGACAGTGCTGACAGAATGTAGCAAATCTCTGAATTATGAAATAGTCATTTTTGTTATACCTTTATGTAAAATACACATTTTTTCCAGTGTTTTTTATCTAAATGACATGAAACATTTACATAAATAGTAATAAATGCATACTGTAAATCTAGAAATAAATTGAGTTTAATTATGAAAAAAAAAATCATAATTCCATTAGCAGTACACTTCTAAATTGCTACATGAAACCTCTATTCCATGTATATTTTTATATTTACATAATTATATTTATTTTTTTATTTAAGATGTCACAAATTAGATTTAAATCTTTCTGGTAATTCACAACATTCTTTAAAAGCTTTACAAGAAGTGAAATAATATTTTAAAATTAAAAACCAATGTTTTGAAGATTAGGAATATGCCAGTATTTATGTGGCTTGAAAATTGGACATTTTTTTCTTTTCTATACCTGCATTAGGGTAACCAGTAACATTTCAATGTGACCAAATAGGTCTACTGTAATTGATTGAGTTTTATAGCACAGAAACAGCATTCTATAGCACAGAATAAAAAGAAGATAGTAACTAGCTAAGATAGTTAAAAAGAAGATAGTAACTTTTAATTCCTCATTTGATAGCTCAAATGAGGAGTTAAAAGGCATGAATTTGGCCATCATGATAAAGTTGCTGCTATTGAATACATGGGAGTTTCATTTATTCATTAAATATGCCAGGGTAGGTGTATAGCAACAACATTCTGACTGGGAATATAGGTCAATGTGTAATTGATACAATTTGCTATATAATTCTACATAGAACAATAGAAATTAGCTGGGTTGGACAGGAACCTGGAGAGGGTTCAGTGTCTGTACCTCACTTGATAAAGTCTCTTTCACTGATAACACGCTCTGGACTGGATAGTCTTGCCAAATAGTAAAAAACACCAAGCACACATACAGACTCCTACAGGTAGAAACATAAGCATAGGTGCCTCCTCAAGCTGAATTCCATCCTAGATGTATTTCTAGAAGACCATTAGAGAGCTTGTCCACGCCTTGACTTCTAGGATTTTTAGATACATGTTAGTGTTGACTTAGTCCCTGTCTGCCACTGCAGAATGGCAGGGATCACCTTTGTATTTGACATATCTCTTCAAGGCTTCCAAATATGCAAGGCATCCCAAAAAGCAGTGGATATTTATGTGTGAGCAAGTGAACAGAGGATATTTTGAGTTTCAGTATCCCTTTACAGCACAAAAATGGCTCAGCAAGAACCCAACTTCTATAATTTTCACGGCACCGAGTAGCTTTAGTATCCCTTTTTTTCCCCTTTATTTTGTGGAATGTCTTACATAGTCTTATCTTTGCTTTCAGATAGTTTAAATGACATTCATCTGTCCTATTTTACACATTTTTTCAGAATAATTTTCTAGTCAAGGAGTCTATGACACATTTTTAGACTTCAATTAAACGCATCCTAAAGTATGTGGTTAAAATAGGTCAGATGAATCACATGCCCATTTCTCCTGATTGTTTATACAGTATGGCTAACTCAGGTGTACACATCTAAAGTCAGGTCAGATGACTCATAAAATGTGGTATCCCTCAAGGAGAGATTTGGAGGGAGGAGCTGCATTCCTTCCAAAGTGACTTGTTACCACAGTGTTGTCAGAAGCCAGTAAGATTAATTCTACTTGCATATTTGTATGAAGTATGATCGTCATTTTGTATGTTATTGTTTGTAAGTCTCAACAAGTGAAAAGTTTCACTGTGGGAAAATAGGCGTATCATTATCAATATTCAACTGGGCATTTTAAAATTATTTGGTTTAAAAAGAAGCAGATAATCACACTTTCACAGCTTTAGTCCCAAACTTGTGGCACAAAATTTGCTGGCTTTATGTCTTTCTGCCATTCTGAACACAGAAGGACAGCAAGCATTTTATGCAGCACAAGAAAGACCAGACAGACAATTACTTACTGTGCATAAAACCTAGCAGTGCAAGGTTCATGCCTCACATAAATTAATCATTAAAAGAGACTTGAATTTACACAGCTGGTTTATACCAGAATAATTATTATTATCATGTGATTATTTTGTTCTGGTTCTAGGAGTCCTAGACCTAAATTTACTCTGTCCTCTAAACAAAGACTAAGAGTTGAATGAGGCCTTGCTGGGATTAATATTTTAGCAAATGCTTTGTTCAGCATACAATAATCCTCTTCACTTTTGATCCAATTCATCAAATCTTCCTTTATACAAATACAATTCCTAGTGAAACTGGATTGTACACAGATCAGTGAAATTATGGAAGTTAGAAATAACTGGCAGCATCTAAAAGTTCAGTAAGCAGGAGAGAAGAGTAAAAGGCAGGGATGAAGGGGATGAGGGAGCTTCACTGTCAAACTGGCTTTGGTGTCAAGAAAATGCCACGTTTACTGCTAGGCAATAAATTACTGCATATGGCCATGACATATGCATATGCAAGTTGCTAAAGCTCGAAGGACTGAACAACCACCAAACGACAGGAAAATTGAAAATACCTTTCCTAATGGAATTGAGGACCAAGAAGTCCTTGAAGAAGGAAAAGACATGGAGGACTAAACCTGAATATCCTTGAAAGGCAGTTCTCAAGAGCTGCATGAGTTCAGATTTGTGTCTGTTCTCATGCAGCGTGGGGATTTAATACTGAAGGAGATACACACGTATCCTTAGCCAGAGGACTATGAAGCATCTGTAAATTAGTCAGATGAAGGATGAGAGAAACCTTTAGAATCTAAATTTTACATAAATGTTACATAAATGTTACTAGTATTTACATGAAAACTGTGTTTTCTAAGCCTTATGGTAGTATTGTTTACCTTTTCTCATATGCCTTATTAATAAGAAGACTGCTCACTTTAGCAACTCCTAGTTGGATGACCTGGTTCCACATCCCCAAAGCCTGGAACATGAAAGAGTTGGACACCACAGTAAAGAATTAAAGTTAGGTTATGTTTAACACCTTGCTATTTCATGTGAATGGAAAACTGAGAGAGCCATAAAAAAGGCTTTATAGACAGGAAAAAGAGATAGCAAAAATAACCTGTGGTTTGCAGTAATCAGGGTGATGTGGGTCTTTATTAAAAGAGATGTTAAGTGCCTTAGGAATTCTTTTTGGCTCTACTTTTAAAGTACATTAATGAATATCGTAACCTGGCATTTTTTGTTGCATCTCCATGCATTCTATATCATCTGTAACTATTGTGTCTCTGGGAAAGTTATTAATATTGATGTCATTTTACTATCTTGAATTTTGCATCCTAGCTTTTTTTTTAAAAAAAAAAAGGGAACAAAGGGAAAAATGTTTTAAACATGTATTCAAATGAAAGATAGTATCTATAAAAAATATCATCTTGAAATAAGCCAGTAGACCTCCCAGGAATGTTCTATTACAAATATTGTTGCAGTTGGAATGAATACCTCCTGCAGCCTAAGCCTGCTACCATAACTGGTCTGACTCTGTTACAACGCATCCCAACAGGAAAAAAAAAAAAAAGAAAAAAAAAGAATAAAAAAAAAGAAAAAAGAAAGAGAAAAAGTAGCGTCATTTTAACGACGTGCGATGACTCTTAAGGGCTGTCCTCATTGACTATGACACAAACATCTAATGTTCCTAGTGCCACTTTCTACAATCAGCACTTTAGTATGTGCAGTAATTTTTTTTTTATTTTTTTTTTTAAAGGAAATCCTATTTCACTGGATCTTTTGTAAGGGCTTTTTAGAACTGGTTGCACAGAAGCTGCCAAGACCCATATGTGCCAGTTCTTTGAACAGTTCAGCCTTCTCTCAAGTGACCTCTCTGATCGCAGTTGGGCCACCAGCCCTACACTTTGTTCCTTTTCTTTTAGCATGCTTATAAACAAGACTAACTGCAAGTGTGTATCTCTAAAGAAGAAAAGCCATACAAGGCTTGATCAAGAACCAACCTGTACCTTTACAACTGCCTAAAAACGTTTGACTTGTGACAGATCTCACGCTACATTTGAATATCTGTAGTGCCACATACGGATCTCTGAGGCAAAAAGTGATGAAATGCTCCTGCAGGCAATTGCAGGTCTGACAGAAATACTGGCCTCTGATGAAGATTCAGACCAGACGTGTACAAAAAAGAGCCACTGGATTTTTAAGTAACTGTTAAGAAAAATAATTATCACTTTCTGACATAACCAATGGGAAGACAGAAGTTAGTTTTGCTTTTGTCAGAAAACGTTTTGCTTGAACCTAAGATACACTAAATTCCATTAAAATTCATGCTTCTTACAGAAATATACTGTTTAATAATTATAACAGGACTGGATTTTCCTGGCCTTGGCCATGTGGCATCGTGGCAGGGGCTGTGACTGGCCCTGCTCCCCCATCCTGGGCTCTGGCACTGGAGCACAGTGCTGGCAGAGCAAGGGCACCCTTGGTGCTCTCCAAACCAACCCCTGCCCAGCACCCTGCTGCTCCATGACACTTCATTTGAAACACAAAGCCCCAGCCCTTCCCAAGGTGCCTTCTGCAGAAAATGAATGGAAGAAGCTCAATATGCCATGTCCTTTGCAGGGGACCTCCAAGGGCAGCTTTGATCCCAAGGAGAGGCTGGGCTGACAGGCAGAGCTCTGCTCCCACCCTTGGTGGGCACCAGGAAGGTCTTGACAGCTTGTGCTCACCACCAGGCTGGAGCAGAGGGCCTATTCCTAATTCCTAGAATGACCTTTATTTGTGAGAAGAGGTTATAGATGCTTGCTCTAAAATTATAATAATTTTAAGGAAAATTAAACCAAAGCCATAGAAAGCACAAGTGACGAAATATTGCGGTATCTGTGAAATAAAGCGAGGATTTTGAGAACTGCTTTCCAGATTAAGATTCCTTATTTCAGCCTCAGCCACAAATACCACAGCTTGCACTCATTACTATAGGCATCACCTATGTTTTGACAGCTGCTACAGAAAAAAAAAAAAATCTATAATCACATTACAATTTTGTGAAATACATTGTGAAATTTCTTCTTTTTTTTTTTTCTTTCATAAGACATACCACTGCTATAGCTACATCAATTATCCCAGCCCTTTATTGCTGTTCTTAGCAACATATCCAGGCCATGATGGTCATAATGATTTGCTGAGATACACATAGCACAGCACAGTACTAATGCTCCAGCTGTGAATGGGAAATCAGGGATGGAGTCACATTTTTCCTTACTGCATGCAGGTAGTAATTAAAGCTACCAGCGAGTTTCTTCACTGGATTCTCCCTTGGCTCTCTGAAGTTCCACTCCCAAATTTTATTAAAATACAATCTGTGTAATGTTTTTTCTGTGCAAGGTATAAAGTTCCCTTGAGAACAATTGTTCGTGAAGTGATGGGCTTTTGCTGTGCTTTAAAGTAGTTCTAATATTTCTGTATATACAGGAACACACTTCACTGTACACATGCAAGTACTTTGTTTGCAGTTTGGGTTTTATCAGCCTATGCTAGCATAAACATGCCCTTGACATTTATGGGACTATGTAGGTACAGTATCATAACATTTTAAGACTTCAAAGATTAATTCTCACTATTAGAGGGTTTTTGGAGTTCTATTATATGTACAATAAGTGGTTACAACCAGCAGGAAAGGGAATCAGAATGCTCAGGTTTATTTCAGAAGATCTAATTAATATTGTGCTCATATCCAGCTCTTACTTTTCAACTTCATGCTTCATGTTTTCTACATAAAATCTCCTCTTGGTGTATTTGTGACTTTCCTAAACACTGCAGACTAAAAGTTCAGTGCCAGCTAACTTTGCCTTCTATAAATTTTTTCAATGACAAGAACGTGTGCACATGTGTTTCCTGCTTGAGGTGAGATTCATATTTACAGGATATGGAAAGTTAGCATGACAAAAGTAATGACGGTGTAGAAGGAAACTCACTTTCGTTAGCAGGCATCCTATTTACTCTACTGTCACCTCCCATGATATGCCACATACCATTTCAGACACCAAAGGTCTTTTAGTGAAAACTTCCTGCACAGAAAATGGAAACTTTGACAAAAAAAAAAAAAAAAAAAAAAAAAAAAAAAAGCAGTTGAGTTTGCCCTGGGAAAAAATTTATGAGTGAGATTTTCCTCAGATACACCCACCCAGCTTCTTCTGTTCTGGGATCACATATGAACATGATCACAGAAGATTATGAGGAATTATTGGGTGTAAATAAAAAAAAGCCCACTTTTTTTTTTTTTTTTTTTTTTTTTTTTTTAAATCCACTGCACTCTTCTCACTGAGAGGACTGGTTGTCTTCAAAATACTTTTTCCAAAACCTTTTAATTATGACTGAAGCTAAATTTTTCTGGCAGAGGAAGGATTCCTGGACAGAGGAATAATATCCATTGGGATTGGACAATGATCCTCAGCAGCTATCCATAGGATTACTGTGGGATAAAGAAGGACAGCAGTAAGTTTGTATTCATAAATCCTCATAAAATGGGCCCAGACACCCAATCACGATGTTGCAGGAAGCACATTCAAGCCAGTGGCTGGATTCACAACAGTGGGGGAACTGCAGGACCCACTGTTACTCTGCTTACAGATGGGCACCACAAGAACTGGAAATTTTCTGTGCCCTTAACTCTCCTACAACTCCTCTGCACTTAAAAACTAGGCTCCATGTGATTGCCACTCAAAGCACAGAAATTAATATAAAACCAGGAGAAATTTCCATGAATTAGTGCAAAGATTACTTTCATCTAATTTTTTTTTAGGGTTTTTAAAAAAAAGCATAAGAAAATAACTATTAATTTAAGTGTTGCAAGAAATGGCAAACTCTGCATCTTTGTTTTAAATACTGAAGTTTTTGATGCGGATTTCACCCCAGAATCACCTACAACCATTCTTTTGCAAAGGCTATAACACTAAAATGTAAAAGGATGTCATTTACCCACATGATAAATTATATTCTGTGAAGTAAGATTTTACCATAAGTCATCTCATATGAATGACTGAATTTAGAATCATGGAATAATATTCTTCTCTGCTCTGTGATGCATGAATTTAATTTTGCGCAGTGATACGGATCACTGAAAATGACCATTTCCAGGGTTATGGAAGAGCTTGCCACTGATTACAAACCATTGAGTGCAGCTGAATTTAGGAACAAAAAGGCTGAGAATAAGTATAAAGATCTGAAGTTCTAGCTTCTGCCAAAAGCAAAAAAAGTGTGAATGGTTCACTAGTTACTAAAATAGATCGAGTGTTACAACAGCAAGAGCTTGTAGACGTTACTTGTGTAATAAAAATATGGGCGGTAGCAAATTATATTGCTGTGAAGAGCAGATGAGGAGAGACGCCTACTGAAACCTGATGCTGCCTTTGAACTTTAAAATTTTGACTTAATAAGCTTTGCAGTGGCGCTGCTTAGCAAAGAGCTGTCACGAAGGGCAGATTTGTTTCGCAGCAGAATTGCTTTATTAAAAAACCTCAGCATTTCCATAAAGTCCTGATTCAGAAACAGAAGGAGGAGTTACACTGAACTTGACTGCTGACCTGACAGTGAGAATGGAGCTATTGTGCCCAGGACTGAATATGCATATCTGTGCTTCTCCCCGAGCTTCGCAGGGCAGATCCCCTCCAAGGGAGAGGAACCCTTTAGAGATCTGAAAGCTGCTACTGCCAGATACTGAAGCCCAGAAACAGACCCTAAATTCTGTAGGTTTCATGGCCATTAAGAGGTTAAAATACAACTTTTAACCTTCTCCCTTTTTTTTCCCTCTGTTTGCTGTAGGGTAATCAATGGACTACAAGCCATGTGCAGCAGCGTGGCCCATGGCGTCATCTTTGTGCTATTCAGCAAACTGCAAGCTAGATGTGCTCAGTTAATAGTGAAGATTGTCAGGGAAGCAGAGCTGGAAATGCTTATTTGGTACTGCATGAATTGAACCTGCTTGTTTGAATAAAATACTAATTACCTCACTGACTCTTTTGCATTAAGCTTTCTCTTTATGCTGTGCTTTAGTTGGTGGGAAGGAGTTAGTACAATTCAGCACAAAACGCGATACAAACTCATGCTTGGGAAGGAAAAACTCTAATGGCACATTAAGTGTTGTCAATTGCATGGCTTTCTCTATTATTGCTGAGCTTTCAGGATAAAGAAAATACCATCTGTAATCATTGGCTGCACAAATAAAACACACAGAAAGGAAATTCATTCCCTCATCTTGAATCTCAGAAGAAGGCAGGGCTTTTTTCTGCTCTGCATATGTTACTAGGAAGACTAGCATGCAACTAAATCACTTTTTTCCCCCCCAGATTTTAACTGAATTTCAAACTCTGTGATGCAGATAGATCTGCTTGTGATTTGACTGAGTAATGATGATAAGAAAAGGTATTTTAGTTGACTTCTGTGCATCCTTGAGACATTGAGGCTGTCTTCTCTAGGAAATTTTTTAATCCTTTTTCAATCTTCATCTTCATCTGGTTTTCTTTTGTCTTCATCCTGATTGAAACTGTGGTGCAGTTAATCACTTTCTTGTTAAGGCTGCACCAAGACAGAGCTCTTGATGCTAACAGCTCCATCTAAAAGTTACCAGCAGCAGTAACCACTTATTTTAAGCAAAGACAGGCAGAAAATATGCTGAAAGATTTAGAGGATATGTTTCATTCCATTTTTATGTTTCATTTGTTTTATGCAAAATTAATTGTTCTAGAATTCAGCCCTCAGTTGCTGCTCTAACAACTAAATGAACAGAATTTTTTTCATAGGAGAAATAGTTTTCTATTGCCACCTATTAATGAGTTAGAAAAGACTGCTTGCATGACCTGTCGTCGGAAAAATACTTTGTTTTGCAATACAGTGGTGAACTGAAATCACTGTACAAGGTAGAACTGCAGGATGTCTAACTAGAACAACTGCAAGAAGCAATGCCAGTGCAACGAGACCCTCTGAGTTCTTGTCAGCAGTGGTGAGAAGCTCGTCTCCCTAGAATGAAAGCTCAAGGCAACATCATGATGAAAGATGGCTTTGTGGGCTTTGGGATGAATGGATCTCAAAAAATAAAACAGGGAGGGGGATTAGACTAGGAAAGGTGACATTATTGGGTAAACAGAAGAAAGTGAGATGGAATAAGATATTTATTTCTTAATCATAGCATTTAATGGGGAAAATGAGGCAAAGATTTACTATCTATTGCTTACCTCTACTAGGTGGGAATTCATAGCAGCTTCCTAAGGTCCTTGAGAAGGTTATCAAGAAGACCCGCCCCTTCTACATCCCAGGAAGTTTTCAAGGCCAGGTTCTAGGGAGCCCTGAGCAACATGGCCTTGTGGAATGAGAAAATGTTTAAGGTCCCTTCCAACCCAAAGCACTCTGTGATTGATTCTAAGAGAGGGACAGGCTCTCCCAAGTGTTGCATGGCAGGTGGAGGCGTTTCAACGCACGTGTGCTGAAAGGAGAAGTTCAGGTGGTTGTAAGGCAATGTCCTCAACACGAGGACAGTCATGAGCAGAACAGCTTTCACACTGAGGCTGAGCAGTTTACTTTCTTGAGGGTTTTCAAGATCCAACTGGATAAATGCCAGAGCAACATGGTCTGATCTCAGACCATGACCCTATTTGGAACAGGATGTTGGACTAGAAACTCCCTGAGGTCCCTTCCAACAGGAATTATTTTATGATCTTGTGAGACTATGATTTTTCAGGTTTTTTGTGGACACAGGTCTTTTTCCACACATATAAATGAACATTCCATTTATTCTTATAATTGACTCAGAATTAACTGTTATTATCTGCTATTATCTGTTTGACTACTGACTTTCCATAATTACTTCTGTATTCATCTTTCAGTGTACTGATATTTTATTTCATTTACATACAGACTCAGTGTTTGTAAGAAGAGATGTAAGGTTACTTAGAGAACTCTGAAGAACGTGAACAGCTTTTCTAGTTCAGATGCCAGAAAAAGGCCGAAATAGTTTACTAAGAATAAGGATATTTACTTTTTTAAAAGTAGCTTTAACATCATCTACCCAAAGGATAATATATGAGCTATAATTATTCTAATAAGATAGAAAAAAGAATAATGCACTTTTGGGAAGTGAGGAAAGCATTATATCAATGTTCCTAACACTTCTGTTGCTGTGCTGTTTGCATTACATGCTAGACAAATGATAGTCTAGGCTTGGAATGTCTTAACTGTAGAGGGCTTAAATTGTTTTCATGTTGGCACCATCTCAAATGGAATCAAACAGTACTGATACACTTATATTTTCTTTGAATTTTTGTACTCCTTTTTAAAGAGGTAGCATTCTTGATTTTTTAGATTTTAGGTGAAAAAAAGAATTATAGGAAAGTGTGGATTTTTTTTGTCAAATGACATGTAAGACAGTTTTAAACTTATCTTCCTTGATCTCAGATTAAAAAAAAAAAAATAAAAAAAGGCCAGCTTTCTACTGTTTTGCATGTAGTATAGATGTTTTACATTTTGTGAAACATGGACAAAAAAAGTTGACTAGGTTTACACCAAATGATTTTCATACATCCTGATACAGAAAAGAACAGACAAATCCAAGTGACTTTAATAAAAGCTATGTGCTTTAAGTTATTTGCTATAACAGATGAGCCAAATAATTGTAGAAGAATTCTTTTTTTAAATTCCTTGAGCTTTCTGGGCACTAAGCAGATGCCTACTCCAGGAACAATCAGCCCATCTCTCTCCACACCGTGCTGAAGGCTGTCACATCTACTCATATGTTCTTCTAGAGTGAGCACATCTTAATGTGGTTCAGTCAAAATAAAATGACCCAGGAGAGAACTACTACTTAAACTGTTTCATCTAACCTGTCTCATTTTGACTACAATAGCAAATCATCCCAGCAAATATCTGGGGACAAAAAACAAGCTGTGAGTGGTGATGTGGTGGTACCAATACAATGGAACTGAGAAGATACATTCACACCTTAATGCTCCTGCAAAGGAAGGTCTGGATCCTGCAAATCCTTTCCAAATAGTTTATGCAAGTCAGGGTATTAGATCATATTTGGTTGGATGTATTCTTAAAACAATGCATACATAAAGCATCCACTAAAAACAGTATTAAAAGCTGCAAAGTTAAGATTTTAGGAATTAGGAAATATCAGAATCAAGATTTTCATGTACATTTCCCATAGTCCAGTTGAGCACCTACCCTTCTTTCTGGATGAAAAGCAGAGGCTAGGGGGATTGGTTTATAAACAATGGGCATTCATGTATATGGATTTTGCAAAAGTTGGATCCACACTGATATAATATGGCAAATTCAAAGCCTGGCTTTTCCTATTACAAAAGACAGGAATCTAATTTAGCAACCCAACTGTTACTTCAAAACACTTGTGTAATTTCCTATAACAACTGCTCATCACTTCAAATTGGAGTCCTGGCCTTTTAAATTACCTAGAAAGACCAGCTCAGTTGAAGTTTGGTGACTACCATGGAGTAATGGGGAAAAATTAGATGGCTGAAATTCCCATTTCCATCAGTTCTGTCCTCCTCTCCTTTGAAAGAGCCTGATTTACTCCAGGAAAGCTTTACTGCTTATTCCTGAAGCATATTTTGAATGTTGTGTTGGTCAGTAGTTATATGGATGTAAATTGAAAGAAGGGTCCTAGGCCACCTGAAAACTTCAGTGGCTCAGGAGTTTCTTCAGAAACAGCTCTCTTGCTAAATGTACATTTAACTCTGACACGAGCACAGGAGAAATTACTAAGGACCTTTTCAATTGTCTAATTTGAATTTATTCTGGGTATAACTGAGTCCTACTGTCAGCAGAGGAAAATAATTTTAGGAGTAGAATAACAATAGCTATCATGTTCACTGGGGAGCAGCTGTAGGGTTGTGGATCAGCTTACCAGCCATGCTGCTAGAAAAAGCATCATTTATTGTGGTTGCTTGGAAAGGAACTACATAGGCCTGGCTGTTCAGAGTATTCAGACTCCATGATTTTGATCCAGGCTGAGAGCTCTTGAGGAACACAAATTAAAAAACCAGGAAAGAATAATCAACTTTTATAAATGTTCTGCATTTATAGGGTATTATACATGATACATTTCTAGAAACAAGCTTTATCCCTGATGAACTCCATAGATCTTACCAAAAATTATTAAAAAAATGTTTTGTAATACTAGAATATACCAAAGATACACAGGTTTCTGTAAATCACCTTCTATAGCAAATATGAAAAAAAATAACTGACCAAAAACCACCAAAACCAGAAGACAGCTCCCTGAAAAATGTCCTTTCAATGACATTCACACATGATATGGTAACACATATATAGAGCACTTCAACTTTGTGTTGCTGTAGATGCTGTGTTAGCTTCTCAAGCTTTCAAGCCAGCATTCCTAGGTGTGGGAATGTTGGGAGCCTTTGGTATTCTGCTTCTCTCCACAAGTTCTATGTGAGTTTGGTGAAAAATACAGGATTTTCATCCCAGAAAATCACAGAGAATGAGCAGGGCTGTGGTTTGGGATAATCATGACTTCATGGGACACAGGTTGGGCTGCTGCTTGCTTTCCATGTTTGAGTAAAAAAAGTATGTGAATCATGCCAGACACACATTTAAGCTGGATAAAGACACTGAAGGAAATGTCTAACAGATTGCTTTTCAAAAATCTAACTCACATAAATTCCTAATCATCTATCTATAGCTCTGAACGATGGAAGTTATCCATCTTGTATTCTCATGATTCCTGCAGTATTGGTTACCTCATTTGCATAAAATGAATAGAATAAATTGTTACGAATCCAAAAATATACGGTTGCCAGGATACATCTTGCTCGATGCAAATGAAAATGGGTTTGTGCCGACCAGCTTAAAGTAGTTTGGAACTTAGGCATTTTCTTATTAACATTAATAGTGATAAATGAAGCATTACATATCAAATGAGCTATTGAAATTATTAATATTTGTTTGGCAAAAGGAATGTTACTTCAAGCAAATCCAAACTAATGGTTGTATAATGTAATTCTCCTAAAATACCCTGAGCTTTTACTGTAGAAGCAGCATTCAGAGTGAGTACTCCATGCTTGCTTATTTATAAACTCTTGAATTTAATAGGTAAGCTTCTTGTTAATTATTTTTATGATTTCCAGTGCTACAGCCTTACCAACAAGCATCAATTAGTGCATAGAAACACTACTATTATGCTTTGTTCATGCATAACACGTGGGTAAAGTAGTTATAGTTGACAATCATATCCAAAAAAAAGTCCTAGGATCTGACCACATTTCTATACAATTATACAATGTATATTATTCTGACTTCTAAAAATGACAAAAATATAATTTATTTTTATTTTAAGCATTACATTTTATAAATCTCAATTTTTAAGCTGTAGACATGCATATCAATAATTTTAAAAGCCTGTACCAAAAATTAAACTATAAGTTTCTTGAGTAAATTTGTTTAATTTGTATTGAATGCCTAATGAAGATATTTAATGCAAAAAAAAAAAAAAATTATTGGTTGCCATTCAAGTATGTCTTTACATGTCTATACACATCTTTAAAAGGGGATTATATATCCTATATATTGACTTCCAAACAGGTAGATAGACAGGGATCAGATTTCCAGCTGTGTTCAGATGGGAGTCCAGTGTTTTTGGTGAGTGGTGTAGCTGCTCTCATCTGCCATGGGTGGTCCCTTGTCAGCAAAGGGCTGGCTGCCCACGCCTCTGCCAATGTCATGTGCCAGCTGATACAAGAGAAACTGGGGGTTACTACTCTGAGAAAAAAAAACCTTCATGCTGAAGATACCTGAGACAATAGAGATGAGGAAGTTTTCTCTACCCCCTTACTAATGGTCGTTCTTTGATAGGAGAGAAAGATACTGACAAAGCCACAGCAGCACTGTTCTTTCATAGGAAACAATTTCAGACACAATTCAGAGTTGTGAAATTATAGATTAACTCCCTCCTCTCTTCTTCTGATTTGTTGTGTCTCAGAAGCTACTGGCTTCACTCCTAATTTTCAGTCACATAACTGAAAAAAAAAAAAAAAGATTATGTCCCTAAATTATAAAACAGCACTGGGTTTCCTCTTCACAAGTTGCCATTACAAAAAATATCAGTGGTACTGTGAATTACACAAGTGATGACAGGATTGTACTGAATATTCATATAATTTATTTCATAGAATATATAATTATCTTTTTTTTTCTGTGTTAATCACAAAAGTAAAGGGCTTCCAGACTGAGGAAATGATTAAGGGTATGATGGAATGGGCACTGAAATTAAAGACCCTCTCCTTTGAATTTGGTAATTTCTGAACAAAGCTCTAAACCTTTCTTCTCCTGAAAATGCTCTTTGTGCTAACCTGCTTCCTTTCAGTCTGCACAGAGCTAAAATGAGTATTAAGGAAGATTTCCTTTTATTCTGCAAATAAACTCCCACATGTAATACTGGAGAAAAGTGCTGGATAAATACATTAGTTCTGCTTAGCAAGTTAAACATCAAAAGCTGAAAACGCATGTGGCCATCTGTTCTGAGACTGCTGGTTGCATTCAGGTGATTTTGAAGGCAATTCTACATAAAGCCATGGGTTTAAAGACTTGCAAGGCACCATACTCTACAAAAGACTAAACAACACTGTTCCAGGTATTTAAAAATACAAGGATTTGCCAGTATTGCAGATGACTTTATGAATCATTCCTGTTTTAAAAAAGAATCTATGTCACCATTAAAATTTCAGCAGGTGTTATAAGGCCAGCACCTAAAAAAAATCCAGAGATTGCTGCTTTGCTGCTACGCTGCTATGTCCCAGTTGAGCCATGGCAACTGGTTGTGTGCACATTGTTATAACTGTGAAATAAAATGTGCTAAAATCCCCTCAGATTTCAGATTGCAAATCAGTTTGGATGGGATTCAGTGTGAGATTCAGACTCCTAAGTTTTAGATGTTTGTCAGCAGGTGTCTTTAGCTACGTGACTTAAATTTCCATTGCAGTGATGACAGATTCACTTAGGTAGCAATGGACATTCTGACCTCCATCTACAGGTCACAGGATCTACAGGTGCTTCTGAAAGACCAGTAGAAAATAAGGCAAGATACCCAAGGGTAACTTGAAAATCTTTGGATGTTTATGCTGATCCCACTGAAGGATCATGACTGGGGTAGCTTTAAGCTGTGACAGCCAGACTGTTACTGGCTGGCCCATTGCACTGTTCACCAGAGAAATGATTTTAAGTGCCCAACTGCTTCTTGTGATGTGTGAAACAACTTCATTAAAGCACCAGACACCAGACCAGCACTTTAGTACTGCCTGTAATAGGAGATTAGACACCTAAATAAAGTCTAAGAAATTGAGATGTCTGTATAGCCAAATTTAGAGGCAAAATCCACCTTTGTAAATGCAAGCAACATCCTTTCACCTGAGAAAGTTTAGGGTCCTTGAGGCATTGGGATGGGGCTGGTAGAGATGTGACAGAAATTTATGAGTGTCCTGCATCTCTTCAAAGAAAAAACTGGGTGATATGTGAGATCACTCACAGAGTCTAAGTGATAAGAAATTACTTTACTGAGGAATCTGATCCCTACCCAATGTGCTGCAAACTGAATTTGTCTCACACGAGCACTAAGATAACAGTTTCACACAGACAGTTGTGGCTTGGCTAATATGCCAATAGGCAGTTAAATAATTATTTCCTGGTCTCTAACGTCATCGTCCGAAGCTGAGAATCTGAAATCTATCACTCGCCTGTCATTTCCCCTACAGGCTGATCAACTTCAGTCTTATGGTAGTATGTGACGCTACATGTAAATGTTCTACAATTAATTTCATCAATATCTAGCAGTCCCTTTATTTTGGTAGGATTTAAAAGTTGGATTTCTCTGACTCGTAAATATTACCTGCACGCAAAATAAAAATATTCTTCTGGCTAAGTCCTTGATGCATTCAGTGCAGATAACTTGAGACCATACATAGCATGCAGTCATAGAGTCAGGGTATTTCCAAAAGATGGGTGACAGCTGCCTCTTCTTTTGTAAAAGCATCCAGTTCAAGAGACGACCATTATAAAGCAGTCAGAATGCATGCCCCAGAAAAATAATTAAAAGGGGACATTACGTTGCTAGCTGGGAATCTGAGGTTCAGTTCTTTCTCCTGGTTCAAGTTTTCCACGTGATTGTTCTTCCCGCTTGAAAGTGGAGCAATGCTATTTACTTCTTTTAAAAGGTACTTTGAGACTTGTGGGTAAAAAATGCAAGCCAGCAGCTCAGTGTTGTACTAAGCTGGGTGCTGTGAGGGTAGCTATACTAAATGTGGTACAGCAACAGACACACAGCCTTTTAATAGACTAAGTGTGTCACTTGAATTATTTTCTAACTAGACAATTTGGAATTTTCAGACCAAAAAAAGAACAATTCAAGGACATCTGGATCCAGCCTGGGTAAAGGGAAGAAGTTAAATCATGAAAGTTATGCTGCTCTGGAGTGCTTGACTGGAGGAAGTGACAGGCCAGAGGGTCAAGGCAGCAGCAGGCCCTACACGCTCACATCTCCAGCAAACCGCTGCACTTCGCAGCGCTCCCAAACTTGCCATATTCATGAGAATCTCACCTCTCAGAGCACACAGCTCTCTCTCCTCAGCACATGTGCCCCAGGCGGGACGCAGCTGTGAACTCTCAGGTTCACTGGCACAGAGCTGTGATGGCTTTGTGGTCAGCATCACAGCTTCTCACATTTAAAGAGCTCAGCAAGCAAAGCCCTTTGAACAAATGAGCAGGTATTTCTGTACTGTACTTCTAATATTGTCACTTGTAGGTTTTGCTTTGTTTTTCTTGCTTTCTCGCTGTAAATGACGCACAGACTGGCTTTTGGGGAAGGGGGAAAGCAAGTGCTGCACAGCCATTCTGGCGACTTTAACCTCATTTAACCCTCAGCACAGCAAGAGGAAGTACAAAGTATTTTCACGAGCTGTGAATGGGCTCAGATCTAGTTTTGACGTCTTGAGGAAGCGCTGCCTTCTGCAAAGCCAGAAATACAAAAACATGTATGTGAAGTCCCGAGCTCCAGGGTTTACACACAGACACCGTCCCGTCCCATCTCCCCCCACCCCAAAACAGAGCCCATCGGAGAGAGGGGGATGCGGTCCTGCGAACGGGGAGGGTTTGGGTCAGCGCCCGTGTCCCCGGGCGGGGCTCAGCGCGGGTGACAGTCACACGCACCCCGGCCCCGATCGCGTACCCCGCGTACGGTCTGCACGGGCTGGGGAACCCACTGCTATCCCCATCCCCACTGCTATCCCCATTGCCATCCCCATCCCCACTGCCATCCCCAGCGGAGGGGGCCTCGCCCCGCGGCGGCGGGAGGCGGGTCCGGGGGAGCCGCGCCCGGGGCGGCCGCCGGCGGGAGCCGCACGCAGCCACCGCGGGGCGGGGCGGGGCGGCTCTGCCAGCGGCGCGCTGGGCCGGGCGGGCTGGGCCGCGCTGCAGCGCCGGCGGCTGATTCGGAGGCAGCGGCGGGGGATGGACGAGGGTACCTGCGGCGGCCAGCGGCGACGGGCGGCCCAGGTAAGAGCGGGGAGGCACGGCGGGGCCGGGGGCCGCGCCAGATGGGGCTGAGCCGCCTCTGCCGCTCCTTCTCTCGGCGCCCCCGCATCGCGGCGGGGCGGGGACGGCGCGCTGCAGCCCCGGAGTTTCCCCGCTCCCCTCGCCCTCTGAGCCTCCGCGGCCGCCTTTGTGCCCGCTCCCCGGCGCCGGGTCACCCTCCCCGCGGTGCCCCTGCCCCTCGCGGCGGGGGCTGCGGGCGGGGGGTCCCGGGGGGACACAGCCAACTGTTGCCTGGGAAGCGCCGGCCCCGGAGCGCTGCCGGCGGCCCCGCGGCCGTGAGCGCCGGGGGCGGGATTCGCTCCCAGCCCCTCTCGGAGAGGCACCGGGTGCGGTGCGAGCCCCAGCGGAGGCTCCCGATTGGCCTCGTCCAGCCGGGGAGACGCTTCCCCGGCCGCTGGGCTCTCGTGGGTGGAAGTCTCCGGGTTTTCGCTGCCGGCCGGTGGATGCCGGAGCCGGCGCGGCCGCAGGCACGGGCTGTGCCCGGGCTGTGCCCGGGCTGGCGGTCACACAGCGCGTCGCTGTGCCTGGCTGCACTGAGTGCCGTGGCGGGGGAGGGGGGCAAAGGGAGATGAAGGTTCAAAGTTTAGTTATACCGAAAACTTTCTATTCCAGCTGCTGGTGATTGCTGGATGCGGGGTGCCATAAGCGTGATGTTTCCAGAGGGATGTACCTAGACAGGCTCTGTAATGCTGCATTCATCTCGTTTAAATCTCTGTCCATGTTGCGAGGTGTTACAGCGAACAAATAACTCGCTTGCATCTATTTTTTCCTATTATTAGTTTTCTCCTAAATTGATTCCAAGGCTGTTTAGGTTTATTTGTTTTTATCTGGGGTTTGTTTTGCTAAGGTCTCGGTAATACATTGTGCCACTGTGTAAAATCGAATGATCCCGTAATTCACTGGCATCACAGCGAGGCTCTTAACAGCACAGGCTTTCAGTGCTGCTGCTAATAACTTGCCGAGGGTAGTGATGTGAGTTGATTTCCAGCCTGTTCCTGGTCTCTAATTGCCATACAGACCATCTTTACACTCTCTGTTTTGTTACCAGTTCTAAAGTCAGTTCATACGTGTTTGGGGAAAGGGTAGGTTAAGGGGGACAGAGATGTCTTTGCTTCTTCTGTTTTGACCATCTGCAAGGCCATAAAAAAAAAAACAACTAAATTATTTGGGCAGTGAACTCTTGGGGGGGAGATTTGGAATGAAATACTGTCGTGACATGAGGTTTGTCTGCCTTGTGGGCAGATTTTCACATGCTCAGCACAGCTCTACGAAAATACCCCAACTCCTATTACACAGGGAAGAACTGAGCTTATACTTCCTTTTTCTCTGTTATGGTAACTTTCATATTTCTGTAACACGTAAGGAAGACTGTTACATCAGCAACGTACTTTTTTAAGTAATTAAAAAAACAAATGTTGTAATTGTTCATGTTTAAATCTCCTTTCTATTCTTCTGTAATAGCACCAGTCCCCCTTCTCACCAGGCACAAATTAAAAACTAATGGTAAAGTCCTGCTATTTTCTGTGGTAAATTTTTAAAACGTGATTTAATGACACTAAATTACAGATTGTGGGAACATCATGGAAGGTTTGACTTAAGTTTATAAAAAGCATAAAATAGCAACTAAGTATAAAATTCTGAGAATTTTATTCTTCAGCTTAAACTGCTGTAGTATCGTTTAACTGCTGGTCTTTAAAGTTTCACTTGATGTAAACTATGGGAAGTATAAGCAAGGCATTCTGAGTTACTTGTATGGTTTCTCAAAGACTGCAGTATTTTACTGTACTCTGCTCCGTACTTTTTCAGTACCCTCCTGTGCTGCTTTTGCAGTGATGCTTTGTTTTTTCCCCCATGAACTTCTGCTCTTTATTAAAAACTGAAAATAAACAAACCACAAGTGATTGAAAAGACGGTGTATACCAATAATTAGAATAAAACCCTGTCGATTATGTCAGAAAGGAAAAATGGTGATCATCTTGGGTACTATTGCAGTTACTCTCGTCAGATGTCATTTTGCCATGACAGTGAGTCTATTAGTGAATTTTACAGTGCTGAGAAGATAATTCATTGTTAGAGTGCTTAACTTGTCCTTATGACATCATTTTTAATGCTGTTTTGTCAGGCTGAAATATCTTGTCCTCAGCAGTATGGCAGCCTTACAAAAACATTGAGGATTTGCATGTGCAGTATGTTGCAGATTTCCACATTATGTGATATACAAAACAAGCTTAAATACTAGATGTTATTTAGATGAATATTAATTCCTGTATTTTAACAGAAATAATATTTTGTAGATGTACAGACACTGTAAAGCAAGACCTCTTTATCATATTTTTACCTGCTTCCAATGCCATTCTAATTAGAGTTTTTGGAGAAACTGTAAAATGTTTTTTGTGGAATTACTGGCATTCTTTAGCACTAAATGTATATTACATGCAGTAGCACATGAACTTAATCATTTGATTTACTTTTTATACAAACCAGAAAAATGCTATTCTATATCCAAACCATGTATATGATCCAGACATCATTAAGTCTCCTGTTAAAATCCCTGGAGACAAACAGGGTATTTTACTGGGACCTATAATGTCAGTGGATAGGGGTGTATGGATGCTAATAATATGTTAATTTAAAGCAGCCAAACCTTTTAGTGTTTCCTCTCTACTGAATTCAGTATGTATTTGGATCCATTTCAATATTATCAATCATTCTTTTAGCAGTGCTTTCTACTCATGTTATCTAGGAATGCAAAACAGTAACACTAAATCAGAGAAAACAGTTTGAGAGGCATGAATTAAAATATTTAATATATGGGGCAGTTTGAGAGCTGTAAAAAATGCAGTCATAAATTTGAATTTTGTTGTTTAAATTAAAATTGTAATAGAAGCTGCTCTGCACTTGTATGAATGATGATGAGAGCAACCTGAATGATTTGAACTGTACAGGTCCTAATTGTTATGAAGTATTAGGAATTTACCATTCTTCTACTTAGAGGAAATTCCAGTTAAAATGAAAAATGCAGCTTATTTTCTATCTTTACATACTGCTCAATATAAGTTCTTGATTTAAACTGGTAGCAGTAGTAGATTCTACAGAAAAAATAACAGTAGTAGGTATAAGACAACGTTTCAGGACTGGTGTGACCCAGTGCAGCACTGACACACAAGTGCTTGAAAGATTTTTATTTAGTATTGTGGGTTTAAAATGTTTAGAAATGATGCCAACATGAAGATACCAACCATGAGATTTAGTTAAACATCACTCAGCCTTACCTTAACTCAAGAATGGTTACTTTGGCATGCTAACAACTAAAATACTCTTGTCTAATTTATAAACTTGTCAATAGATTAGAAAACCAGTGATCTGGGGGACTTATTTGTGCATATTACCTTTTTTTTTTTTTCCCTCCTGTCCATGACAGTACTTCTGTAGTGCCTTTCATCATGATAGACAGGTTGGCAAATTTTAACAGCATGGTTTGGATGACCAGCAGTGCAAAAGGTGAAGCTAATGCATAAGTCCTAGTCTTATCTTTGAGTAAATCTGTGCAAGGAATTTATGATGCTTTTTAACATGTGAAACATTAATTTTGAAGGTTCCAGTAGCAGTGCAGCTTGTAGTGTTAAGTGTGCCTATCATAAGTGCTAGTCTGGTTTGGTTCAAGTCTTGGGTTAATAAATGTGATTCCTGAACATGTGTTCCTCAGGCCTGGTGAAGAGCATCCATAATATCCATTCAGCATAGGTGTTGCTGTGTCTAGAATATGGCATGGAGCATACTGAAATCTTGAGTTTGATCCCATTTGTCTGTGATGATCTTGGGATGACAGAGTACAAGTTCGCACACTTAAAAACACTGTGGATGTGGTTTGATGTTTTTAAGGGAATGTGTAGACTTAAACTGACATTTTAAATTAAAGTCATTATGTGCACGTGTATACACTCTCTGATACACATAGGTTTAACTTAAAATTTAAATAGTTGTTAGAAGCTTTCTTATATATAATTTATGGGATTTGGGGAGGGGGGGAATTCTTTTCTCTGCTATATTGCTTCCTGAATTCATAAATTATTTGAGTGGCCTATTTTACAATTGGATGTCTCAAAGCTGAGGTTGATGGTCTAAAATCCATGTCTGAAAGCACACTTTTCTACGTTTCTTACTGTGAAGAAAAAGAGCTTGTGTTCTGTGCCCATCCATAGCTGTTACCACTGAGACTGTTCTGGAGAGTGGAATCTCTCTCCTGCCTAACTGCCTTCAGCATCCAGAGATGGGAATGTTCCCTCAGGATTAGAAAAGCTTGTTTTGCTAAGAAATAAGTGTAAGCTATTTACTCAAATTTGAGTAGAAGCATTTGCAATGATGTTAATCTCTCTTCTCTTCATGTTTTATGGTGCAGTAGTTGCATCCAGTATTCATTGTGACACTTTATTCTCTGTCCTTTTCAGCTTTAAGTACCTTGAGCTCACATCACCCTCTTCCCAAGAGAGTGAAACATGCAGTGTCATAAGCTGTCCTTTATTTCACCTGCAACCTTTAGAAAAAAACAAAACAGTATTTAGGCCAGAGGCCTAGACTCCTGCCCTGTGATTAAGGCATTCAGGTGAGGGAAATCTGGTTTTTATAGGTGTTTCATTCATTCATACAGTAAATATTTTTCCATTTCATAACTTACGCAGGAATAGTCTTAGGACAGACAGTAGGCTGTGGTTTAGGGCACTACCCTGGTGTGCAGAGATGTGGTTGGGAGGCAGTCTCTCAACCTGAAAAGAGCCTACCACCCACTTCTACTTCCTCTGAGGTTGCTTTCCTGATGCTTTTTAATAGCTCAGTGGTGCTTGAGGGCATGCTCCTGCCCTCTCATCCGAAACTTCCAAATTGCATGACGCCTTTCCTTGGGAGCTTGTGAAAGAAATGACTTTGTATCCTGCTTCTAGAGAGGCCTGAGGGTTTTACAACCCTTTTTAATAACATAGGTACCTCTTGAGCTTCCAGGAATAGGTGACATGAGTTTAAGGTACTTAAACTCACAACTTTCTTACCTATTAGGTTAGTGGCTTCCTGCTTGCTATCACAGTTATCCTGCTTTCCCTTATATACCCAAATTTGTTGCAGCCATGCTCACAATTCTCCTGTGAGTCCAATTTGTGTTTCTAGACTTATATGGATTAGTAAACCTAGGAGTATAGATTTTGAAGGGATGAAGTCAGACTTCGGCAAGACAGGACTTCTGGAGAAAGTCTTCCTTTTGGGTTTAGGGTGCAATTTGAGTCTGGTTTGATTCAGTAGTCCAGTGTAAATGTTTTGTCCTGGATTAGATGTTTTGCAACGACTGTTGCATCTACACTTGGTTAGGAGGCCAGAAGACCCATGTCCTGCATAGACCCATGTCCTGGAGCCCCTACTGGGGTGTTTCAAAACAGCTCAGTATTATTTGCCTCTGCAACTGAACTGAGCCTAGTTGTGTCCTAAGACTATTGTTGCCTAAGCTGTATGTGGTTATTCTGAGAAGTGGGAGGAAAGGGTTGTTCTCATGTTTTTCAAAGATATTTCAAAGCAAACCTGCTTTCTGTTTTATTTTGTTTATTGTGAGTGTATTTAATACCTTGCTTGATCATTACAATTTTCATTTTGCAGCTGCCCCAGATAAAATCTGGAAGGTTAGCTTGAGTTAATGGCTTTTTGAGAGGAGGGGAAAAAGTTCATCTTCTGGTTTCTCTTGTGCATGTTAATAGTGGTGTGGAGCTATGGGGCCAAAATTCATTACTGTATTTAGCTGGTATCAAAATGCTGAGTGATGGTGCCACTTGCCGAGCACAATTGGTTTTAGAGAAGAAAGAAAATTCTCTCTGAAAATTGATCTTTATGATTCTAACTCCAGTAGCTTAATTCCAGAATTGTGTTTAAATAGCCTCCATGGGAGATATACATAGTATGTATGTACAATACAGTAGTATTTATTTGGTATGGGTGATCTGTTGGTCCTAATTTTTCAGAAGGGATTGCTATAATATTGTGCAATCTGGGGAGGGAAGCAATGGCAAGGGGAAAATTCTGTAACATTTCTCAGAGTTGTTGGGATCTGTTTAGCTTTGAGAAGACTAGATTGTTAAATTTATTATGTTTTATTTCCAGGAACATTCTAATTTTGTCTCAGTTGTACTTTGTCCCACCCACATACACACAGTCTGACTCCCTGTACTGTATTGCTCTGTAATTGCAGTATTTTGCTTCAAGGATCATCTGTAGGCAGTTGGCGACTTCTTCAAGTGCAGATTTTATGATGGATGTTGGCATCTTTAGAAGCTTCTGGAAATAAGTCTGTAATCCTCTCCCTAATAATTGATGGTGGCAGAGGAAATGGGTTCTGATATTTTGTAACTTCTGTTTTTTGTAATTTTCCCCATTTTTTTATTATTAAAGCACAAAAGCCCTGTAGGACTGACTGGAACGCTTCCCTCACGCTCTCACAAGGCTGTGCTGCAGCAGGGCTCTGTAATAACAATTACTGAGGGGATGGTTTTGCGGTTCCAGATTGAGATCGTGATGGGGGCGCTGGGAAATGAGTCTCCCTCAAAATGTGTTTTATGCTCTGAACACATTAGGGATTATGCTATTATAGTGCAATACTTAATTCTTTGGAATTTGTGTTTTTAGTTAGTGAAGGAATTAAAAAATCCACTTGGAATTTTTTATCAACGTCTCTTATATTCAACAGGAAAACAGAAAATGCTTCCTGATCTTGAAGTATTTTGGGACTGTGTTGCCTGTAGAACTGATTTGTATTTCTATAACTAGATAGTCTTACTGCTTTTATTTATTTTATTTTTTCCCCAAAAGACAAGGACAGAGTAAACATATTAGAGGTGCTAGATGTATAGGTAATACGTTTGTCTGGTTTTATACTGTGAGATGGAAAATTATTGGGCTCTGACTGCTTATGCCTTTGTTTTACAGAGGTTTTGATTCATTAAGGCACAGACAGTATCATGTTGTCCTTTACTGAACCAAAAGTAAAACTGCCAAAAAAAATCCCCTTTTGTTCTGCTGCTGAGGAACACTGTGGGCTGCCAAATCCTGACAGGCTGAGTCACCACAATTGTAATAAAGTGTTTGTACTTTGGCGGTTGCTGTTATTCAGTGTCTTCTAATTTATTCATAAGGCAAAGGGACACCTACAGATTTAAAATACTACTTTTTAAAGAGATAGTCCATGTTTATAAAGAAATAACATTTGTCAGTAGAGAATTAAATACACTGTACTAATACTTCAAAACTTCTAAGGAGTAAATAGTTAATCTCTAACAATAAGAAATATACTTATATACCTATATTTAAGAAATTCCATGTTTCATTCAAAATCAATGCCAGACTTCAAAAAATGATGGGATTATTTTAAACTCTGTACTGAATTCTGGTGTTTTGGCCATCTGATCTGACCTGATAATGATCTGATAACCAGGGAGACTGCTTCCTTCCTAAAAAAAAACAACAAAAAAAAGCCAACAAAAAAGAGTTTTAAGGATAGGGCCTCTGACCCTGGAAATGCTTATCTACATTTTAGCTTTGAAGTGTGGACTGTGACCCAGCAAGCTTGAATTCATGTAATTGAATTCAGTTGTTTTCAGCATCACTTCCAAACAAAGTAGTCAAGTTCTAGTAGTCAAATGAAGTTGTAACAATCAAGTAAGACTCAGAATGAGCACACACAAGGAGCTGGAGGAAAGCAGGGTGGCTCTGACTCAGTGGTGGTACCCGTAAGGCTGACAGGTGTGTCCCACACTCAGAGCAGGTGTTCTGCCCGTGGCCATGTGTGCACTGTGGTTCTCTGGCTGATGGATCTTGCTGCCTGTGCTTGGGTGGGAGATGGGAGTACTTACAAGTTCTGGGTGCAATCACCTGTGCATGGAGAGGAGGTGGGTTTCTTTATAATTTCATATAATTCTTTATAATTTCTCAATACTGTAGCTGTTTATGGATGTGAGTCCTCATATTGTCTAGTATCAGTTATTGAGGCAGAAACAATGATTCCTTTTTATCCAAGGATAAAATAACAATAAGGCTTTTATTCTCGATACATAGGGAATTTTGTGTGTCATTTACCTTTCCCTAGAATTGAGCTAATGAAATTTACACAGATCGATCTCTCAAAAAAAGCGCCAGATTTGCTAGACTGGATTATTATAGCTTTCCCCAATTCCATCTTGTAGAGCTGCCAATGAAAAGGACTGAGCTGGGTGTGGGTGGTAGACACTGGGACAGTGTCGAACACATGGAAATTCTTGCAGCAGAAAGTATAATTTTAATTAGTGCTCAGTGTCATACTATCACTACAGCTGTTTCCCAAAGAAGAGGTTTGCCTGCTATCGACAGGACATTCACACAAAGGAAGGAGATGGTAGATAAGCAAATGCAAATATATTACATGCCTTCTATCCTTTGGTTTTTAATACATGCTGTGGTGACGAGTTCAGCGTGAAACAGTCAGTGACATGTAATTATATATGCATTAAGTGGAAGCTGATTCAGAGTGTCCCTCTCTGGGAGTATCTATCCGTAATGCACTGAGGTGGGGATGCGAGAGGAGCAGCAAAGCTCTGAGCTGCTTAATTCATGTGGCACTGCAGTCCCGCTTGGCTGCTGACTTCCTTTCTCCTTTTTTTTTTCCCATAAAAGGAGAAAAGTGCTGCCATATGACTCGCTTCAGAGAGAATCACAAGATGAGGTTGGGGCCGGAGGGAGGGGGCCGCGGGGGGGGGAAGTTATTCAGGTAGCTGTGTTTCTTCTACATGATGCAAAACATTCTGCTTTCTGTGTTTAATGTGGTATAGTGTTTCCTCCAACTGACATTGCAATCAAACATTTCATTCTTATAATAACTTCTTTTTTCTTTTTTCTTTTTTTTTTTTTTTGCTTTCTGCATGGATGAGAGATTCTGAAGGGAAGGGATATTAATGAGTTTGGAAGGAGATAACTTCAATTCTTAGGGATTAGGCTGTCCTCCAAACCTGCAGACACTTTCCTGCTGGTTGTTAAGGAATGACTGTATGTGGTATTCTCCCATCTTGTGCCAGTGACTGTAGGTAGGCATGCCTGAATTCATTGCCTAATTTTGCACTGTTAAAAAGCTTCATCTCCAGTTTTTCCAGAAAGCAGACTAATTGGGTGATTCTCTGAAGATTTGCTCGGAGATCAAATCTGGACAACTCTGTGCTTTTTCACAAAGTCCTTGAGCTCTCTTACTCTGCAGTCTCACAGTGACTCTCTTTCAAAATAAAGCAAGAGTTGCCTGACTTCCTTTGACATATTCTGACAAAAAGCACAGCCCTCCCACTGAGGAGGGTCACAGTTTCTCCACAGAGCAAAGGCAATTAGCAGCTCTAAATGAGTTCCACCCAGTTTCTGGCATGGATTACTGGATGGTGTTTGATGGACTCCTGATTCTGCATCAGAGTGCACAGCAAGCACCAGGATGGTCAACTCCATGCTGCCAGCTGAAGTCCTGTATGTGTGTGTTCAAAGCCATCTCTGAGTTGATGATTCACAGTATTGATCAGCTTGGGTTTAGTCAGCCTTGTGTGTTCCCTTTATTTATTGATGCTGTGAAGCGATTTGGCATGGGGGCATACAAATCAGTTATCTCTCTTCTTGCTCAGTCCAACACAAGATGTTTTAGAAATCACAGCAAAATGGATGTGTCTGTGCAAACCAGACTTTCTTCTTTAACAACTATGAAAAATGGAAGTCTTCGACCCAAACACTTACTTTCATGTGGAATGAAGTGTTTTGCCAAGGAGTCCAAAGGGAGCTGGAGAAAATTAAGATCTTTGTAATGAACAGTCATCTCCTACATTTCCTAGCATCACCCTTTTCTAGTGTCACTGTAGGTATCCTGGGAACAGAGCAAAAGGACCGTACTAATTATGGATCTAAAGTAGGTTTGGTTTTTTTTTCTAGCTGTTTTTTACATCAGAACTAGGATGTAGGCCAAGATCTGTGAAAAACAGATGTCTGTCTCATGCCTGCAGTGTTATCATCACTGGGATTTAATAAATTTGTTATTTCACATATGTGGGTGGGTTTTTATTGTGTTGTAGACAATTTTATTGTGTTTTTTTACTTGAAATATCTGGCTGTTTTATGGTTTATTGGAGTGATGGTCTTTATGTTGAGATATATTTGTCATCTTTTCATCTCTTTGGAAGACTGAAATTGTACCTGTACTTCGAAGCACTACAATTAAAGTATTCATGGGTAAATCAGAGTGTGGGAGTTCATCTGGGACTTTTTAGGTTGGAGCAGATGGTTATTAGGAGATTATTAGGTGGACTCACTGGACCAGATTGGCAGCTGGTATTGCGACAGTTGTAAATGGGTGCTCAGGCTTTTACAGAGTAATAAGCAGTTTTGTCAATACTGAGGTGGGTTGGCCCTGATTGGATGGCAGGTGCCCACCTAAGCTGCTCTGTCACTGCCCTCCTCAGCTGGCAGGGAGCAGAAAACATTATGAAAAGCTTGTGGTTTGGGATAAGGGCAAGGAAGGATCCCTCACCAGTGACTGTCATGGGCAAAACAGACTCCACTTGGGGAAATTAGTTTAATTTATTACCAATCATATCAGAGTAGAATAGTGAGAAATAAACCCAAATCTTAAAACACCTTCTCCCCACCCCACTCTTCTTCCTTTGCTCAACTTCACTGTCAAATTCTCTACTTCTTTCCCTCAAACAATGCAGAGGGACAGACAGTAGAGCTTGCAGTTAGTTCAGCCCATCTCTGCCACTCTTTCCTCCTCACATTCTTCCTCTTCTCCACCATGGGATCTGTCCCACCGAAGACAGTTCTTCAGAAATGTTTCTAATGTGAGTCCTTCCCATAGCCTGCAGTTTTTCATGAGGTGCTCCAGTGTGGATCCCTGCCATGGATGCAGTTCCTCAGGAACAGGTTGTTCCAGTGTGGGTCTCCCATGGGGTCACAAGTGTTGCCAGCACAAACCTGCTCCAGTGTGGCTCCTCTCTCCATAGGCCACAGGTCCTCCAGGAGCCTGTTCCAGGGTAGGCTTCCCACAGGGTCACAGCCCCCTTCAGGCACCCACCAGCTCCACTGTGGTTCCTCCATGGGCTGCAGGAGGATCTCTGCTCCCCCATGGTCCTTCCTGGGCTGCAGGGGCACAGCTGCCTCCCCATGGGCTGCCCCAGGGCTGCAGGGGAATCTCTGCCTGAAGCACCTCCTGCCCATCCCTCTGCACTGACCCGGGCTCTGCAGGCTTTTTTGCTCTCATGTGCTCACTTTCTCTTTGGCTGCTCTTCTGCAGCAGTTTATTTCCTCCTTCTTAACTCAGTTATCCCAGAGGTGCTGCCACCATCACTGATGGGGTCAGCCTTGGCCAGTGGCAAGTTGTATTATCCCAGCCTGTTCCCCATCACTGCCCTCCCCACTACCAAAACCTTGCCACAGAAACCTAATACACGGTACTGTTGCACTTAAGACTCCAAGGTCAGGAGCTGGCACTGAAGATGATGATCTGTAGGTCAGCAGTTGTGAAAGGATTGTATGTTCTTGTGAAAGAACATCTGAAAAGTAAGACTTTTCAGTCCCCTATGACACTACATAATCACATCTATACAAAGTTTTACACAAAGTAATTCGTGCCAAGTACAGTATTTACATCCATATTTGCACCATGGTAGTTGTGTTTTCCTTTGGAAAGTTTTATGTGCCTCTCTTGTCTTTGCAATCACTTCTTGCTTGTGTTCCTTTTTGTGCAAATTAAGGGTAAATGTTCTCAATTCAGGTTTGCATTAATTTTTTTAGAGTAATCAATTTGGGATTTCTGACTTAGATGAAAAAAAAAATTTGCGAAGGCATATGCAGCTTTTGAATTACAAATTATATGAAATTTTGAATTACAAATTATTGAAAAAAACCCTACAGATTTGTTCCTAAAATGCAGGATCTTGTAAGATAGATTTCTTCCTTGCTTCCTTGCCCATCACTCTAATGTGGGTGAAGTTTGGAGAAGCACAATCTCAGCTGTGCATTGGAATGCATTTGATAAAGCTATACCCATTTTATACCAGCTGACAATCAGGGCTCATGTTCTACTGGCAGCAGTCCAGACTTGCCAAAATTAGGAAATCAGATGCTCATGTTCAGTCCATCTGAATACATTAAAAAGCTCCAAAACCTAGCGGGTGCAGATTTTCACACGTGCTGCGTATGAAACTCGTGGAAACACAAATGCTCCAATATTGAATGATTATGTCATTCTGTTCCCCTGATTTGAAAGCAACAATGACCTAGGCAAGGGTGACCTGTTAATTCTGAAATACATTTGGCTGGTTATGGAATTAACTTCTAAAAATGATGTTGTCCAGAAGCAACTGGGTAGTGTATTTGTGATGCCTGTTCATAGTAGGAACTAAATAAGGAGTAGGTATGGCATGCGACTCTACTGTTACATTTTTAGTCCTGCTCATGACACAGTTTTATTCTATGCCAGCTAACATTCTCCCAGATAATGCCCAAGCATAGTTCTGGGGTTAGGAGAGATGATGGACTGTTTCCAAAAGGCTGTTTGGATCTGGCTGGACTGTATGGAGGAATAGGATTTTAGTTGTCCAGCTACAAGCTGTAACATTTTCTGGTTCCAAGCCCAGAACATGGCTGTGTGCCCTGGTCTATTTTATTTTCTGACATACATGCGGCCACAGATCCTGCTTTCCAGGAAGCTGGGATTCAGCAGCTTCTTTGGGAAGGCAGGGGTAGCATTGTCATTGTGTGCTTAGGAAGGTAGAAGAAAAATTCTTTCAAGCCTGGAAGTGAGAAGCTGTCTGGAAAGCAGGAAAAATGAGCCAGAGCAACTTAAAATCATGGAATAATTGAGTTTCATATTTTGTTTATAAGACAAACCCCAGAGAATACACAACTATAATCAGCCATTTTGAAAACACTTGTTAAAAGAAAAAAGGAAAAAAAGAATATATTTTAAGAATTATGGCCTGGCATTTTAAATCAAAATTAATAAAGTGAATGTTAAGCAGATGGCATCTACAATGTCCTCAACCAAAGGATGTATATCTTAGCAGTAGAGTAAAATTTATTCCTGCCCTAAGCTTTGCTTTCTGTTAGCTAAAGGAGCAGTGCTAGTGCAAACCTGAGTTGGCATGATCCTTAGCTTTTCCCTGGGGAATTCTTGTCTTAAGCAGATGTCTCAGCTCTCTTCTAATTGTCTATTTGCCTCCTGTCTAGGCAGTGCAAGTCTAACCTTATATTTAGCAAAAACTGTAGGGTGTGAAGTTTTGTGTGTGGGTGGTTTTTTTTCTTTAAGTAGTGTTAAAGCTATTAGCATCCTAATGACTTAACAGTGTCTGGTCCAACAGATAACTCAGGGGTTGACTCTAGTCCATGGAGCACAGCCATCTGTTTCACCACATCGCTTCTGCAGGACGTGAGGAATAGCTGTGGCATGGCATAGGCTTCTTGGTAACCTTGTCATGTGCTTCTGCACCTGGAACTGGTCCAGCGAGCAGAAACTGAGCTCCCAGTCCCCACACGGGCAGTGCCATTCCTGGGCTGGGGATTCCTGGTGCAGTTTGTGCTTTGGGGGTTGTGTGGAGAGAGAACCAAAGCTCAGGTCAGGATGCTCCAAGGATGAGCTGCCCTGAATTACCTGTATTGCCATTGACATCTCTCGCATTTTTCTGCATAAAATTTAAATAGTACCAGCTTGGTAGCAGAGGTTTTAATGAGTCTGTGCTTTTTCAGTTTAGACATTGATAAGTGTGTTCAGCTGCTGCTCCTTTTTTGGTTTTGTATTTTAAATCATAATAAAATTCATTACTTCATTTTGGAACTTGTACTTTCTACTTCTTAAGTAAAGGACTTCTAAAACATGAAATAATGTTGTGGTTGCATAGTTAGGATAGAGAGTTTGTCCTCTGGCACACACTTCATCTCATTTAACTCTTCTCTTTTGCATTTGAACATGATGTAGTCCATTCTGTAATGCAGCTTCACTGAACTCCTTATTTCCAAATAGAATTAATTTAATCTCTGCTATTTATGCTTTGTTTAATACTGATCATACAGCCTTAATTATTTCTTACACAGCAGGAAACTTTGAAAATAGCAGCTGTGTTTTTCCTTAAGTCATAGTGGTTGTGAACTACGACTGCTCAAATCCCTGGGTGGATAATAAGCTTTACTCCCAGCAGGTCTCCCAGACTACTATGCTAAGGGAACCAAACTGACTCCTGTGTTTCATTGTATAAATGCATTTTAACTAGAGATAAATTGACTTGCTGAAGCATCCCAAAATAGTAAAAGTGAATTTTCTCTTCTGTGTCATGTGATGGTTTGCCTCCTTGTTAATATCCCTCTCTTAGAGCAGCATTAAAGTTTTTATTAAAGTTTCCAGAGTGTCTTATTTATTTCAGTCTATTTTTATGAGGCTGGTGTTTAAGAACTGTTCACTTTCCTTTCTTTCAGACTTGCAAATTCTCCCAAGAGCAAGAGCGCTTGCTCATAAATGTGTTTCTTCACCCTGTGGTTAAGTCAGAGTGTTGTAAGAAATATCTTGATACTTAGTAATTTTCTGAGCTCCTTAAGGTGTTGTTCCTCTTCATTTCCCTCAGCTTTCCTGTGGAAAACTGTGACTCCAATCTTGGTATGTTTGTCTCCACTTTTAAAGGAATATTTTAAAGACGCCAAACTGGAAACTCTAAACTTTTCAGAGTAGTTTATCCTTCTTCCCTCCCATGGCATTGGCTTTCCCACTCAGTGGCATATCTCAGTCCAAATGTGATAGCTCAGTGAACTTGTGTTGCAGCCCATTCCATGCAGTTATTGCTTACAGACAATAAATGCTTTCTGGCATCTGTTTATAGTCTTTGTTTTAGTGCCCATTTCATACCTGCTAATCACATTAAATCTGCAAGTTACACTGACATTGTTTTTACATCCCATTTGATTTTGTCTTTCATTTTGTTTTATAATGAACAAAATTTAGATCTCTCAGAAAATTTTTTTAAAATATTAAAAAGCAGACTTCGAGAATGTTGTGTGTATTTGATTAGAAACCTAATTCAATCCTAGTTACTACTTAAGCTGTGCTGAGGGATGACTTTTATGTATAAGTTGCAAAGGTTTTGTAATTTTATAATTCAGCTAAACAGGAGGTTCTCCTTCATAGTTACTGGGATTTTCTTTCCAAAATTTAGTTTTTCTACATAAATGTAATTAGTGATGGAATTCCAGTCCTTCATACTTGTGATTTTTGTTGTTATTGGGTCAAGAGGGAAGGGGATGTGTTTTCTTACATCTTCAAGCAGTTAATGCTGTACTAAACAATGGTCTTTAGAGTTGTTTTTTGCAGCCCTGTAGCACTGGAGGGTCAGGAGCTGTCTCTCACTCCAGCACTGCTCTGTGGGAAGGGGAGGGTGTCTGGGTTTCACGGGATGCTGCTGGTCCTTTCCCTGTCCTGAGGTGTTCCTGCAACAGTCGCTCACTACCTTGGTGTGCGCTGCTGTGAGAGTAATTGGCCTTTGGCTCTGGGGGTAATGCACAGTAGAAGACTCCTTGCAGAATAGTCTTTGCTTTTGGAAAAAGACAAGTTATTCTCTACTGAAGGTATTGAAGTAATTTTTCTAATTTTTACTCGTTAATTAAAACAGTTTCATTAATAACAATCTTTTTAAATAAATTTTAAAACCCACAGATTGCAGCCTCTGTTTAAGTATTGGGAAGGCTCTGGATCATCTTCAGCAAGGTAAGAATCAACTCTGGTACTTTCAGACTTGCACAGAGCAGCTGTGGAGCAGATTTGATTATCATCAGTGATAAATGAGCACTCAGCCCCCATTGAATACCATCCTTTAAGCAGTTTTACTGTTGCACCTCACTGACACTTTCAGATTTCTATCTGGGCATAATATTCTCGCCTTGAGGTTTTTATTTGTTTGCTTTTCTTATTATAGTACAACAATTGAGAATTCTTCTTCCCATGTACTTTTTTTCATTTACTCCACTGTTTGTTTTGAGTCATTTCACTGTTATTGTTCTGGTCTGTCTAAACCCTTGAGACAGAATTGGCTTAGGCAGAGAGCAGGATTTGTTCACATCCCTTTTGAAGTCCTGGTTCTGTGATTTTTATGGGTCTTCTACTGCCATTTTTTTCCCCAGATCTTGACCGAGTTCCCATCAAACTGTCTGAAATATAAGTTGCAAATACCATGCATTGCTTCAGAGCTGGAGAGAATTTGCAGCCAGCAGCAAAATAAAGCAATGTTAAAAAAAAAAAAAAAGTTTTTACCCTGGAGAAAGGGAGTTCCCTGACTTGACCAGCTGCTAATTGGTACAAAGATTTGTTTGCACAGAGGAGCTTTCCTAATTAGTTCCCTGTGTGGGTGTTCTACTTGGGAAATTAGTGTTACATTTTGATAAAATTTAATCTGCGTTTATAATGAATTGTTACAATTTGCAGTAAGGAACATATTTTTAGGGGGGGAAAAAAAAAACCAATCTGCACTGCACCACACCAGTTTCAAGAGATAATTCCTCTTTAGGCAGCAATCAAGGTTACTTTTTTGAAGGTAAATTAATAAAAGTCCGTAATTAGATTAAAGCCAGTTTTTAGTCACATATTTAGAAATATAGCTGCAGAAACACAACCATGAGTTTTTCAAAGCCAAAACTTAATTAAGCTGCATTAAGCTGATTTATGAACCGGATGGCTTGACCTCTGCGGTTGTGAGGATAGTGAAACTGAATATTTGGGAAAAGTGTTTGTGGAGTTTTATTAGCATTATTGAGGTTATGTTTAAAGTCAAAGTTCACTTCCAAGCTTTTCTGTAGTGGCTTTATTCTCCTTGTTACCTTCACCTTTATTCTGGGAGCAAGCTTGCATCTGTCTTATTTTTTTGGAGAGTTGAAAAAGTACCATTAAAATAGCTGTCCATATAGAACCTTATGAAGGACCTGGTTCTCTTGTTTTTCTAGTAGCCTCCCCTGCCCCCAACACTTAGAAAAATGAAATTATCACTATTGGGCATTTAAATTGCATTCTTTATTTCAGTGGTTTCAAAAGATTGGAAAATTAATTTCTGAACTTAGAACTGGTTTAACTGGATTTTTTCACTATAAATACTGTTTTAAATAAATATACCCTTTATACTAAATTGCTAAATGTTTTGGAAATGTATTCCCATTTCCATGATTCATTATTGTATCTTTTAATTCTTAATATAATGCATACCATTACCAGTGCACATTATTTTCCTTTGGCTGTACCAGTCTTGGCAACAGCTCATTATAAAATCCAACTTAAATTGAATCTATTCAGCAGAATTATATGGGATAAAGTTTAGTTTGAATACCTGATCATTTCAACCCAGCTGCATTTTTTAATGGTATTGCTACAAAAACTTTTGGATGTTACAAATTTCACTTTGAATAGAATAACTTCCATTTCTCCTGGGCATTTCTTTTTTAAACTAGAAAGTGTCATTGCAAAATTGAGGTAGGACAGAACAAAGCTGATCCCAAGTGTAATCTTGAATGTTTTTCATGACAGACAGACGTTGAATGTTTAGCATCACCTCTTTGGATTTTTGAATGTGAATTGGAGCCACTTTATTTCTAGGTAAGACATAACTATGTGTTTGTGTTAAGTACCCTCTTCCTTTTATATGTGAATTATGAGAAAGCTAAAGAGTGCAATATGCTGGACTTTGTGCGGTGTTTATGTATTTGTTGAGTGAGTCCAATGTTATTTGAGGTTTTAAGTGCTAATAGTTCATTTGTCCTAAATGTCTGTGTTCTCTGAGAGAAACCACACCAGCCACTCTGTATGGTCAATATATGTACAGGACTTAATTTTGTGATCATGTATATAGTTGTTCTATTTGCTCATTGCCATCTAGAGGGGTAGGTGGGTGCTGTCTGCCCCTTCTCTTGCATCAACACCTTCACTCAGCAGGATGTGGTGATTTAGGGAATTTGCTGCTGAAAATCTGCAGGATTGCAGAGGCTTCCTGGAGGATTACTCCTCTGTCAGTTTAGACCTCTGCATCAGCTCACTGCAGATTCACACAAGTACTCAACACAAGGGAATCAGTGCCAGTACCTGCAGCAACAAATTGTTTTATTGGCTTTAAACTTCTTATTTCTCTCTGCTCCAAGAGAAGCTTTGATACATGAAAAGGGGTTGTGAGCAGCTGCACACTTCAATAGCTAAGGGGGAAGCAGAGGGTGATAGGGATGAACTAGAAGGTTTTGATCTGTAGATGTAATTAAAAGAAAATTTGTCATTGAAAACAAAGTACTTCTTAGTGAAATGCTAGAGGTTGTGCCAGTCTGACTAGTGTTTTCTACAAAGATTATAGAGACCAGAAGCATCTCTGTCACAGTTCACATGCAGCTGAGTTGTGGTCAGTATACAGGGCTGCAGGGCTGAGAGTCACAGACATCAGTTCTGGTTGTGACCCAGACAGTGCTGTTTGCCAGGCCTTTCTGGATTCCTGGGAAACATGAAGCAGACAGGACATTTGACCTGGAGTGCTTGCAGCATGTAGCACCTAAAATCTGAAAGGCAATAGTACCTTCATGGTACTGTGGGTAGTAAGGCTGTGCAAGACAGTAGCTTTGATCCGGTGGTTAATTGCAGAGATGGAAGCCATTGAGTATGGGAAGGATTTTTTTTAAGTTAACCCTACTTCAGTAACAGTGAATGCTGTCATTCATTCAGCTTGCTGTGTGTGAGAGGCATCCAACAAGTGGTGCTGTGGGCAAAAGATCACAAAAACTTCCATTTGTTGCAGGTGAAAACAAGCCCAACACGGCAGCAGCCTGACTGGGTTTCTATCAAAGACGATTCACAGTGCCCAGGTGAAGTCAGGGCAGTCTATCAAAATAAAGGTGTTTGCTAATCATGAGGAGGTTTGTCCAAAAGAAACAAGGCCACCTGCAGAGGTGGAAGGTCTAGAGATTCGTTGCTGTAAGGTCACAAATGATGTGGAACCAGCACAGCTGAAAGACAGCGATGTTCCTGTTTCATTTCACTGGATGGGTGAACAAACCCAGGTCCAAGGGAGGAGATGGATGGGAGGGGTGGAAGGAGAGACTTAAGATGAAAGGCTGAAATCAGAGCTTTGACAATTTCTGCAGGGTAGAAAATTGCTCTCTGTGTTTTAAATTACTGATGTGAACCTGTAAGGACTGTACACACAACCACCAAAGCCATTTTGCATATTTTATTTTTAGGTTTTACTTTCCCCATTAAAAGAGCTTCCAACCTTCTATTTTGTTATAATCATATGGGAGTTGAAATAGGAATTATGTACATAACATACCTGTGACATTTTATAATAGCATTTCAACTAAAATTAATGGCCCAGGATGATCCTTTGGAGCCAGAGAGGAGAGAATCTCAAAAATGGGTGTTCAGCATGGACTTACCCACTCCCCTGGCTGGGACTGAGATGAGTTGAAGGGAGATCTTAGAGACAGGACAAGTAGAGTGAAAAGGAAAAATAAAAGGTAAAATAGTAGGAGTGGAGATGAAAACTCTTGATATGACAGAAGAAACAGGAAATGAGAAAAACAAAAAAAGAGTGAAATGAGGAAATAAGGATTGTTAAATTATGGACTATTTCATATTTATTCTGTAGAAAGTTAATACTACTACAGCATGGTTCAGTGTTTTTATTAAGTTCATTGGTAGAAAATAATAAACTGGTAGGAAATAGACCTGGTAAGAAAATGAATTAGTATAATTTTTTACCTTATATATTTTTGAAGTCCTAACTGTTGGCTGTTAGAGACCTTTTACAGATAAAACTTTTTTTCAAAATTATACCCTTTAATATGACTTCACTGAAATCTTAAAGATTGATTTTTTTCAGACTGACCAAATACAAGCTGCAGAAGCATATGAAGATTTATTTTTTTGTGTGTGTAAAAGTAAAGGTTCTGAAAATCAAATCTTAATATAAAAATCACAAGCTAGTAACAAATTCTAAATACTAATGCAGCAGAAGCAACCTTTTGTGCTCTTAGGTGTGAGCTGTTTGAGCTGTGCTGGGAACTTTACATGATAAGGGTTTAATTTCTGTCAGTGCAAAAAGGAAAATTAAATCTTGTAGGCTGTTCTTAAATTGGCCAGTATCCCTTGCAACTTTTGAAAACTGTGACATGAATTACTGCTTTAGTTCTCCAGAGTCTGAATATCTTTATCAGAATAAATAATAGTATAACTGTTTTCAGAAGTGTTTTGTGTATATACATGTATATGGTGATCTATTACTGTTGTTTTTTTAAATGACTGGGAGCAGGAGAATATGGGGTGGGAAGAGACTAAACTAGTTTTCATTTTCAATTTCCTATTTTCTAAGAATACATTGGAAAATTTCTTAATTAAATAATATCATAATAGACAGTTGGAAGATGAAATATGATGATTATATTCAGATCTTCACATGGTAAGTATGTTCTTAAAATAGTAACTACTTGACAAGAATTAGCCATAATTTTCCACCAAAAGTAGTGTGAACTGTTTAAGATGAAGTAAGCAATGCAGGGAAAAGCAAGATCAAACATTTAACCTAATCCAGACAATTAAGCTGGATGTCTGAAGTAGGTTTAACTAACTGCTTAAGGATTGATGTTGAGTGCCAGAATTAATATCTGAAGCTGAATCTCTGGAGTGAATTTGTACTTCACACACAAATGTGTTTACCTTAGGCCATGATGACTTACTAACGTCTCAGGTATCTTGATAAAATGAGGAGCACTGTGGTCGTAGAATTTCAGAATGCATTTCAGACATTTTTTAGAAAGTAATTAAAAGTTTATAAACAAGATGATAATGTTTCACACCTGTTGCTGTGCAGTTTTTGAGACTGTTTTTATCTCACAGAGCATCTTGTACAGGCGTGTTCTGTACAGTTATGAGGAGTACCACGTAATGAAGATTTTAACACAGACCTCTACTTAATTCATTGCCAGGTATTATAAATGTGTTTCAGGGAGAACTGTGAAGAAAAGTACTGTGGTAATTGTAGGGGTTGCCTTGTATTGTTGGCCAGATGTGTTTTCCCAAGAACTGGGCACACTCTCAATCTGGAATTCAGCTTTATGCCAGATTTTGGTCTGTAGTGCTAGACTGTGACTCAGAGCCTAAAATTAAAAAGCTTTTCCTGACATCCTCAAACAAGAATGGTTTTCCAGCAGGTGTTAATGATGAAGTGTCTGCTAATTTGCAGACAACTCAATGAAACTTGAAGTTTTTGAAATTAAGGGTATAATTTTTCAGAAGTATCAAAAGGCACAAACTCAGTGACTTTTTCTGAAACAAAGGCTCTAATTTTTCACCCACACGGATAAAATAAGGCCTTGTATTATCTCTTTCTTAATAAAAAAGTCTTTCAAATATATTTTTCTTCCATTAAAAAAAATTGCAAGCCCTTTTTTTCGCAATGTTCACCTTCATTAACACAACTTGCTGACTTCCTTCCTCAGCTGCAGTTCTTCCTACACTCAGAGGTCAGAAAAGAGCAAGAGCAACAAGCCACACATCTGGCTGTGTCTCTTTCCAACTGGAACAAAGAAATGAGTTTTTAATCGTTTTTTTGACTTAATTGTAAACAATTTGGTTTTGGAGTCGCTGACTTGCAGCAAATGTTTGTCGTAGGCGGATGTAGGGAAAAAGGACTATGTCCTAATGCAATTCCTCTGTGGCCAGCAAGGAGAAAAAAATCACTTAAAAAAAAAAAGGAATGTCTTACTCCTTGTAGCACTGAAGTATGCTGAGAATTTTGAGTGCATATATAGGATATTTCACAAGCTTAAAATGTATGTTTTGATGGGGCGGAGAGACAGAAGTACTTGCTCATTTAATTTTTCTGTGATCTTGTATACAGTAATACTGATTTTTCTACCCCCTTTATTTTCATGAGCTGTTTATGTATAAACAAACTGACAGTGATAAGAGACTAGGGACAAACAATAGGAATAGGGGAAAACTATTTTAAAATTAGAGTTCTGATCTAATACTTTCCTCTGGTATTTATATTGTCCCCTAAAGGCATTTTTTCCTGTAAACAATTGTCAGAACCCTATATTTACAGTCATTTACCCTTAATTAATATTTTGAAAATAAATCCTTCAATAATAAGTGAAGTGTAGTAGTTTTCTTACATTTCCAGTTGTCTTTTGTATTTTATGCTCTCTAGAATTGGGTAGCATCAGTATGTCTAAATTAATAGAATTAATTTTCATTTTAAGTGTTTTATGTAAAGGAAACATTTGGTGTGACTTCTATACTTTTACACTTCACAACAGGCTTGTTGATTTACAGCACTACTGAAACCCCAACTACTTTTAAAATACATTGCTGTAGTTTTGTGTGTCTTAATTTGAACTCACATTGCTCCCATATTTTGGTTGCTTTGTTTAATAGGTTTGTCATGATGGTTTTATTTCTAATCTGACCATCCTGCTAAATATTTCCAAGTGTCTTGATCTGAAAAGTAAATTGATAATGCTGTTTGGAATGATGCCAAAGCTTACGACAAAATTGAATAAAATGAATCATTCAAAGGAAATGTTTTCAGTCAGTTTATTTGTAGGAGGTGAAGTGTTCTGTATTACAATTATTTTTTGTCAAAATTAGGTGTTTGGGTTGCTAATGCCACTTAGTGGATATCTGCCATAACTGCAGCCTGTACCAAAGCCAAATCAGGTGCCACACAGCTCTCTTGATCTGTATATTGGAGTTTTCCTCCTGCCTAGAATGTGTTGACTATAGCATGTTGTCAAGAAACCTAATTATCAGGTGCATTTTAAGAAGTTTATTGTAGCTAGTTCAGATTTTTATTAAATTTATTAAAATGTAGGAATTATTTATCACAGAATTTTGTACTTAGAGGAAAATAAGGATTTTATTTGAATATTTAATTTGTCTTCAAACATCAAACAACAGTCTTGGTCACTTTGCACTGATTCTTTAGGTTAATTAAGTACTAATTGATAGTAAGGTGATAGTTTTGGTGGTTTAGGCAATACTTTGCTTTAGCCCTTTTGGTTGGTGACTGGGCAAACACTGACCTGGAACAAGCTAATAGTTTAAGAACTGAATTGAAGAAAGTAGTGAGTGCCTTTTGCTTGGTGTATCCAAAATGGGAATGGGATAGGCCCTGCTGTAAATGGACTTTTTCAGATTCAAATAACTGGTGAGAGCAGGTGCTGATAATGCCAAGGTTGGGTGTTTGATCCCTGCATGGGCCCATTCACTTCAGGGTTAGATTCAATGATCCTCATGCGTCTCTTCCAACTCCAAATATTCCTTGATTCTGTAATTCTCCTTTGGAAGATCAGAAAGGTCAACTAGACACTAAATGTCTGTTCTGCCACTTTCATTGAAAGTTAGCATTTCCCGAATATATTTTTTTAATAGAGATTATTTTTTTGCTAAGTAGTTTGGATAGTAGCATTAATAATTTGGTGTATTTGATGTCTTTATCAAATACATTTAATATATATATATATATAACATATATTTTTAATACATATATATTAATTTTTTTCTAATATTAGCATTTCAAAAAAATCTATACAAAAAGAATGCCATGCTTTTTGCAACTTAAAGGCTTCTTTTTATGGAAAAGATCTTTTTCACTTTTGAAATGTGTATTGATTTAGGTTTTTCAATTTTTTTTTAGCCTGTGAACTCTGTTCTTTAAACTTTTTTTTTTACTTCAGTAAGTTTCCATTATTTTCCATCAACCCTGATAATCTTCAATCACTGTGTATTTTCTACCTCATCTCTCAGGCTTTTCTGAAGTTTTCATTTATGCTGTTTTTATTAGTAAATCAGTTGAATAATTTGCAACTAAAATTATAATTGGCACAGAGGAAAATAACCCAAAATTTAGTTTCCAGATATGTTTTAGTGCTGTATTACAGGCTGATAAATTAACGATGAAGATTGAAAGACAATATCAAAGACTTTTGGTGATGTGAATAACAATATTTTTTAGAAACTTTCTTCTCTTCCATTGGTTTACAATGAAATTTTAAAGTGTTTAATATTTTGGCTTTGTTACAGTTATAATAATTTAAGTTTTTCAACAAAGTTTTAAAATATTTTTACATTTCCTATTTAAATAGTTGTTTATAATTTGAAATTTTCTCAAAAATTTATGGATGGTGCGTTTTCAAGGATGTATTTAGTCTAGATGTGACTTCTGTCACCTCTAAGTGTGATGGTAAGGTAGTTACAAGTGAAAATGAAAAAAGGTTATGCAAAAGTAAAATTTTAAATGTCTCTCTAAACCTAAATATAATGTATTTTGTATAGTTCCTAGCTCTAGAAGGCATGATTTGCCTTTGAAATGGGATTCAGCAAAGGCAGTAAGAAAGTCCTGGATGTGACTGCTTCCTTCCATTTTTGGTAGCAGGTAACTGGCATTTTAAAATTAGAGATCTTACCCTGTCTATCTCTTTTAGTCAGATTACAAAACCATTTTTTCATTCTCAACTTCTAGGCTGCTTCTTGAATTCAAAAGAAACTATGTTAATCCAGACTTCTTGAAAAAGAGTAAATAAGAGGAGTGTTTCTGTAGAGATTGGAGTGGTGCCAGAGCTGATGTGGCACATGGCAGATGCTTGGTGGGGATGCCCTGCCGAGGACCCTCACCAGCCTCGGGATCTCACTGTGCTCATGAGCATCCCCCATGTGCTCTTCCCTTGAGTGGAAATGACACTTCTGATGATTGCAGATGCAGTCACAGTTACTTTCAAGCTAAATTCTGAGTTTCAGCAGGAGGAAAGTGAAAGCGATATGATTTGGTTTCTAATATTGGCATCATGTGGTTATTACAATGTAGTCTGGATTAGTTTGGGTTTTGTTGAAGCTGTAAGAGTAGAGGAGAAGGCCGTGCACTGGAGCTGGAGCCCACGCAGACCTGCTGGCTGATGGCGAACAGGGAGGTTGTTGCTGTTGGGCTGATTTCAACTGGTGTGAGGGCTCCACGGCCTTTATTTAGATGGGAAGGTGAGCTATGGAGGCAGTCGAGAACTGGTGCACCTCATTTGTAAGGGAAGGAAGGCTGAGGGAGCTGGGGCTGTTTAACGTGGAGAGAAGTGAGAGTAGACCCAAGCAATGTGTGTATAAGGGAGGGTGTTAAGAGGACGGAGCGGGCTCTGCTCCGTGGTGCCCAGCAGTGGGAGAAGGGACAGTGGGTAGAAATGGATGCACGGGAAGTTCCACCCGAACGTGAGGAAGAACTTCCCTGTGCGGGAGCAGATCGCCCTGAGGGGCTGTGGATCTCCCGGGGAGGCGATGGATCTCCCTGAGGGGCTGTGGGTCGTCTGGGGAGGGTGTGGATCGCCCTGTGGGGTTGTGGATCGCCCTGTGGGGTGTGGATCGCCCTGTGGGGTGTGGATCGCCCTGTGGGGTGTGGATCGCCCTGTGGGGTGTGGATCGCCCTGTGGGGTTGTGGATGGCCCGGAGGGGCTGTGGATGGCCTGGAGGGGCTGTGGGATGGCCCGGAGGGGCTGTGGGATGGCCCGGAGGGGTTGTGGATGGCCCGGAGGGGCTGTGGGATGGCCTGGAGGGGCTGTGGGATGGCCTGGAGGGGCTGTGGATCGCCCGGAGGGACTGCGGATCGCCCAGAAGGGCTGTGGATTGATCTCCCTCGCTGGAGCTGTTCCAAGGCCTGGGGCGGTGCGGTGGCGGCTGTGCGGCAGCAGGGGGCGCTCCCACGCTTCCCGTCCGCGCGCTCCGCTTTCCATGGCTAATGGCAATGGATAATGGCTAATGAATAATGAGCCTCGCGGGCCTGTGCGCCTCCCAGGGCGGGTCTGGGACCAGCTGCTGTCCGCACTGGTCAGCCAGCAGTACATACATACATACATACATACATACATACATACATACATACATACATACATACATACATACAGGAAAGAGGGAGTAGGGTATAAAGTAACTACCGTGCATCAGTTTTATTGTCTTAATAAAAAGTTATTGTGCAGATTTCATTACTATACTAGGAATGGCTTCCAGGAGTGATTGGAATTAATTACTGCAGAGCCTGCCAGGGTCAGTACAGGCTTTCAATTTTCATTTGCACTTACAAGAAATCTAATTTTTAATTAAAAGGATGGTTTTAATTCTGCACCATCCATAGTAATCCTTCCCTGTTTGTCATTTTAGGCAAATGACAGGATTGTTAATATACCCAAAAAAGTTGCAATGGTTTAAGCAGCTCATGTTGAGTTGGCAAACAAGGCTTGTTTGCTAATCAGTGTAAGTAAAACACATTATTTGAAAATAGATTTACTGGGGAATGTGCTTCTTAAAGTATTAGGCACAATGCAAAATTAAGAATCTCTTTGTGTTTGCATCATTAAGAGGGCTAATGTGCTTGTCTATGAACACAATTTTCAAGGCAGTCTCTTTTGCAGAAAAATACCCATTCTGCCCTGTATGCCTTAACGAATTGAGTCTTTAATTGGAAAGTATGTGCACTAACAAAATAATATCAGCAGGATTAAAAAAAATTATATGGAATTAATTAAGAAAAAGGAATTTTATTGAAATGTATACTTTCCAGTAACTCCTGCATACTTACAGGTTAGACTAGTGTTTTGGAAAAAACCTTTCAGTGTTCAGTATTCAGCGTCCTCATCCTTTAACTTGACTGTGAGAGCAGTCATTGAAAAATTCCACAGTTTAGCAATTTTCTGATCTACCTTATGTTTAATTTATAGTCGAGTATAATGATTAAATTTTTCCTCAGTCTTTCTGCTTACCAGTCTATCTACATATATGGGATTGACTTGGCTTTATCATTGAGTGGAATAATTTACATTTGTATTTATGGAATGTCTTCTGGAAAGTATCTCCAGTTTATTAAAATATTTTGAATTATGATCCCATTTTCCAGAATATTTTAATTCCCTTCTAACTTAGTGCATATTTTAAAAAGTGCATGTTGCTAATTAAAAGTATTGAACAAAACCAAATCTATACAACAGATACTGTTTAAAAATACCATCATCTTTTTATTTTTCTTGGGTTTTTTTGTTGTTTTTTTTTGCCAGTAAACTGCTGACAGCTGCTTTTTCACATTTTCAGTGTTCTGAAAAATTTATGGTAGTAAATAACATTTTCTCTTTTTTTATCTCTAGTGCTTTGCCAAAGCTCCGTCTATATATTTCTTCAATTCCATCCTATGCTTATACAGGTGTATTGGTTTCTGAGCCTCCATTTTGCCTCTCTTGTCCATCAGAATAACCTGTTGGGTATTTTCTTTTCTGCAAAGTTTCCTGCACTCCCTTATCCCTTAAATCAACTTTCCAAGAGACCTATCCTTCCAGGTACCTGAGATTACTGAAACTGCTTGTGTGAAATCAGTTTAATTTGCTGTTTTCTCCTTGTTTAGTGACCTCCTCTCTTTCTAATTTCTCCTGTTACCATCCTTATATTCAGTTAATTCTCCCCATAACTACCACAAAAGTCAATAATAGCCTCTAGAAGAGGCATTTATTACTCCAGAAACCTGTAGAGATATATGATTAATTAATCCTGAAGCTTCTTGCCCCATTCTGTTACTCATACACCTCCACACTTCAACAGAACCTTCTTAAATACTTCCCTTGGTTAAGTGGTCTCTCAGTTTGATGTTTTAGGGTGTTACCTGTTGTTTCTTTTTTTATTTTCCTCATCTCACTCAGATGCACATTGAAGTTTTTGTTTACCTTTTTCTGAAATTTTAAATACATTTTAAAAGTATACATTATCCTCCAGTTTATTTACAGTGGGTTTTGATTTTTTATTTTTCTAGTGGAATTCTTGCTGTTTCCATCAGCAGCCTGGTAATAGGTCAGCAAGTTTTCTTATTTTTGTAATGGGATGTTAAATAAGACTACTATGACAAATTTTTAAACTAAAAGCAGCATAAATATAAATTCAAATAAATATAAATTCATAGCAAGATACACATTTCATCTTTAATGCCTCAAATCTTAAGCTATTGGTAAATATTGCCAGCCATAGCTGTCTTAATTCCACTAATGTCAATATCTTTGATTGAATTAATTGTTTAGTATTTTAAGATGTTCTTTAACATATCTTCCCTTTCCTAGGAAACCATACTTGTAAAGACTGTTTCTGATCCATCTTACAGATTATTACCCTCCCATAAATACCCTACACATAAATACAAAGTGGCAAAAAGCATTATATCCTACATATTGACACATTCAGAGCAGTTCACTAGGAAATATGCACTGAGAAATCCAGTCCCTGTAGGGTTTATGTTTGACTTACTGAGATTAGATGTGCTGTTTTGGCATTTATGTATTAAAAGGAGAAGTAAAATAGAAGAAAGCTAGCATGCTAGACTTACTTCTGTTATCAACTGGTACAAGAAATAACTGGAAAATAAAATCACTCTGAGGAAAGCAAACAAGAGTTGCCCAGAGAACTAGAACATGATGGTTTTCATTTTGTTTTTCAGACACTTGCCTTGGATTTTCTTTCCATATATTAAAAATACTCTCTGTGCCATAGTCAGAAGACTGAATGATCAGCAGTCATGTACAGCCGGAAAGGACCAGGAACATTTTTTTTTTCTGTTTCTGATTTTTCACCCTAAAGTCCTGATTCTGATTCTTATCTGATCTAGTGTAGATTTTTCACTCATTATATTCACAAATATTGAAACCAGATACCTTCTCAAATGTCCAAATCATTACATTTCCAAAACTGTGTTCTAAGATGGCTTATTTCTTTTCTCACTATGAATTTGGTGAGAGATAAGGACAAGAAAAATTTTGAGAGGAAGATGATGGTGTGGCTCTCTTACAAGATTTTGGAGGAACTGAGTCAAACTCCACTTGGAACAAAATACATTTGTATTCAGTTTTACTCTGAAGGAAGAAACACTCAAACTAGCCAAACCTGTCCTGTATCTTTTAAAGGTGTCTCCCTGCTGTGAAAATTGATGGAGGCTCCGTTTGTTGTGTACAGAGGAATTGTGTCCCTGGTTTGTGTAAAGCATCTGTGTAGACAGTGCCATATTCAGACGAGGTTACTCTAATTCCTCTGCGCTCAGGGAGAAGGATCAAAGTGCAACAGTGCTTTCTTAAATTCAAATATAATTTTACTCTAATTACTTAATTGGATTCCATTCTACATTTTTGGTAGTGTTTTTTTGTTTGTCTGGTTTGTGTTTTGTTTTTTATTATGACCAGATATCAAAATCCAGATATTTTGGTTGCCTGGTTTTCTTTCTTTCATGATGGCTGCTCTGACATTATATACTTTGAAAATATAAAGGAGTTCTGTTCAAAGTAAATTCAGGTGTGAGGGTTGGCATATAGAAAAATCCCCCTGCTGGATAAGTTTTAGGTTCATCTAAGGTAATTTTTTTCTTTTTTTACCTTTTAATTTCAGAGAAACCACAAGCCAAGCTCTGTAATCCTTGGGGCTAAAAATACTAATGTTGGCCAACTCTTTAAACATTTTATGATTACTGAAAAACATATTTGTCATTACAACCCATTTATTAATTCCCTTTGACTTGCATCACCTTCTTTGTAGATTTTAATTGTGTCCTGCAATCAGCATATCAGTGAACAGCAAAACCTCTTGGCTGGACGTGTTCCTTAACTAGGATTTTTAACAAAATGATTGTTCAAAGAGGGAATGATTCTTTTATCTTGAGTTGCTTTCACCTTGTGCAACTTTCTTCTCTTACTCTACTTTTTACTTTTCTATTGCTGTTTTCTGGCTTTGGGTTTTGTTGGGTTTTCTTTTTGTCTGCTTATACTTCACCTGCTGAAGGAGTGTGTGGCACTGATTTTTCTTTACTTGTGTATAGCTTTGCACTTTTGGTGCACTTTATGTTATTTATCTTATGAAAACCTTATAAATACAGTGTTCAGAGGCCAGCATTGGGGATAATTCCTTTTTCCAGGAAAATTAATATAGCTTGCTTTCTGAAAAGAATTTGGTTATGTTTTTATCTGTGTCTTTCTAGAGAGTACTGTACATTATCTAATATCTATGGGGGTTTGTGCAATTATCACTTCAACATAAATGTATGACTATTTGTACTTTTTGTTTAGTATTACAGTACATTTTTTAACTTACTTCTAGAATAAAGTCCATAGAGAAATAATACCATTTTTGAAAACTAACTGGATTTACAAAACTGAGACTATTAAATGTCACTTGTTATATTTTTCTTCATTGATGCACCTGCAGTTTATATGATTTAAACACTTAGCAGTAAAACAACTGAAGATAGTAATAACACCATAGCCACGCAAATAGTCTCAACTGTAAGAAAATTGAAGAGATTGTTAAAAAGAAACCTACTCTGGAATTGATGGGAAGAAATAATAGAAACATGGAATCATTTAGGTTGGAAAAGATCTCAAAGTTCATCAAGTCCAGCTCTTGACCTGATCCTGCCAGATCCATGTCCCTAAACACAACATCTACAAGTCTTCTAACTACCTCCCAAGATGGTAACTCACCCACTTCCCCTGGCAGCTTGTGCCAGCGCTCGATGGCCCTCTCAGAAAAGAAATTTTTCCTAATATCCAATCTAAACCTCCCTGGTGCAACTTGAGGCCATTTCCGCTTGTCTTACTGCTCATTAGCACTTCCTGTGGCCCTGCTGGCCACTCCATTGCTGATACAGGCCAGGTGCCACTGGCCTTCTTGACCACTTGGGCACTCCTGCCTCACCTTCAGCTGCTGTTGACCAGCACCCCCAGCTCCTTTTGCTCTTGGCCACTTTGCAGCCACTCTTCCCCAACCTGTAGCACTGCAGGGGTTGTTGTGACCCAAGGGCAGGACCCAGCACTTGGCCTTGTTGACCCTCACACAACTGGCCTCAGCATCAGTCCAGCCTGTCCAGATCCCTCTGCAGAGCCTTCCTGCCCTCCAGCAGGTCAGCACTCCTGCCCAACTTGGTGTCATCTGGGAACTGAATGAGAATGGAATCGATCACAGAATTGTTTAGGTTGGAAAAGAGCTCTGAGATTATTGAGTCCAACCTTTGATTGTATACCATCATTCCAACTAGAGCATGGCACTAAGTTTCATGTCCAGTTGTTTCTTGAACACTTCTGGGGTGGTGACTCCACCACCTCTCTGGCCAGTCTGTTCCTGTGTTTAACCACTCTTACCATGAATAAGTCCTTCCTGGTGTCCAACCTGAGTGCAGCTTGAGACCATGTCCTCTCATTCTAGTGCCAGTTGCCTGGGAGAAGACTGGCCCCACCTGGCGACAGCCTCCATTCAGGTGGTTGTCTCCCCTGAAGCCTCCTTTTCTCCAGGACAAACATCCCAGGCTCTCTCAGCTGCTCCTCAACAGATTTGTGCCCCAGACTCTGCCCCAGGTCCATTCTCTGGACACGCTCCAGCCCCTCAATGCCTTTCTTGTAGTGAGGGGCTCAGAACTGGACACAACACTTGAGCTGTGGCCTCACAGCTACAACTCACCTTGTCCAGATCACTGGTGAATGTATTAACTGGGACTGACCCCAGTACTGAGCCCTGGGGAACACCACTGGTGTCCAGTCAGTTTGGATCTAACTCCATTCACCACACTTTTTTACTTTGTGCACCTGTCCAAGCCATGAGCAGCCAATTTCCCCAAGATAATTTTTTGGATCTTGCACTTCTTTGTTTCCTTACAAGCATTTCAACAAACTTTATGAGTGAGTATCTCAGTGATTTGGAATCATGCTTTTGATCTGAGAGATCTTGAGTTTGTTCAGATGCTGGTATCGTTTTGAAACTACAATTAATTATTCATACAGTAAAGTCAGTTCCAGTGCTTTAATGATGCTGATGTGCTTAGTACATTTCCCTCAGACTGTGGACTGGATGCCTCCTGTCTCTACCCACTTAGGTGTGCCACTAGAAGTTATCATTCTGAATCATCCATTGCCACTCCTGAGCTTGGGAGCCTCTGTTTCTCCTGAAACTCGCAGTGGAGCTGCTCCTGAAAACGCAGCCCTGCTTTCGTTAGGATGATCTAAATGAGGTTAAGCAGTAGGTATTTGCTGATCCAGTTCATTTTGACAAAAGCCTTTCAGACCATGTTTATGTGAGCAGACAGATTTAGGAAATATTATCTGGCAAAGGAGCACTGATGAGCTGCAAGGACTTGAGCTGGTGAATGTGTCCTTTTTCACTAACACAAGGTTTTAAAGCTTGGTCTCTCTGTTACATCTTCAGTGTACTGCAGTGCTGCTGATGGTGTTGAATTAGTACTCATTAAATTAGTCCTGTAAGAGAGGAAATCAATCAGTACTTCTCTAGCAATTTGTATTGTACTGTAGCTGTTATTTGAAAGTTTAACTCCACGCTTGAAAATTGTGTAGTTGCTTCAAACAGTGTATTAACCAAGATTTTAAAGAATTTTAAAGTGTTGAATAACATGATATTCAGTGTTCAGTTGGTAATACCCAGTTTGGGAACTCTTACTAATTTTCAAAAGCAGATTTAAGTATATAATAAATGTGTTTCAGTATACTTTCAGTATATATATATATATATGTGTGTGTGTGTAAAATCCATGACAGATTGTAGGGTTGAATTCTGATTTGTTTTAGGGGAATAGTATTTTATATATCACAATTCAAAAATAAACTGATTGTGTTAGTGGGGTAGAAGGAATTTATTTTCCTATAAAAGGTAATACCTCTAGAATGTTGAAAATAAATCCGTGAAATTTTAGGAACACAGTTTTTTGTTGGAAAACCAGCCTGTGATATTTTGTTCAAAGCTCAAGATTTAAAACATGCTACTGAATAATGGTAAATAAAATGGAAAATGCTGAATTTACCTTCCTGTTCATTGCTGGGTTATGGTTTATTTATGTCTGTGTGTTACTAATTAAATGCTGAGCATCAAAAATTAAGCAATGAGCTTTAAAATGTCAACAGTGGCTTAAAAACTATTTTTTATATGCTTATGTAGTATCTTAGGGTAATCTTTAATGGTTTGGAAAACAACAGGGAAAAGTAAAATGCAAACATCGTTGCCAACGTGTCATAAGTTTTGAAGCATAATTAAAAGTTGGAATTTTAAAGGTTTTAGGCACTAAAGATAAGCTGCTAGCATTTAGTGGTGCAGCATCAGCAATATTTTTATACATGTATTGAGTCTCAGTTCAACATTTGAACTGATTTTACAGTAAGTAAAATAAAATGCTTTCCATTTTAATGAAATATAATTTTATGCTCCTACGTTAAACCTTTATGATTGACTTCTGTCCATCAGCTGTTACTTGCATTTTTCTTGTAACCACAGTATTTATGTACACATATATACATATAGACCTGCTCAGAATGTGTGCCGTTAGTTACTTTGAAATCTCATTAAAATTAACCTGGAAGTGAATTTCAGTTCCTGAGGTTTGGAATATGCTTATTAGAGTTTTTGAGGGAAGAGCTTGAAACAGCCAAGTACTGGGAAGCAGCAGGCTATACAAAATAAAATAATTCAGTTTGGGGCAAAGATTTGTGTTTATTAGCATTTCCTTTAAGGTGAAGGTTGGCCTTTTAATTTGAAATTAAAAACTTAGTTTTGAATGATGAGTTACACTTGAAAGTTTCTTGAAACCAGATGTTGCTGGTTAAACTTAGTTTTGTTTTCTAGGAACTATAAAAAAATTATATAAAAAATAATTAAAACATGTTTACCAGCTGCCTGAAGTGTATTTTCTGGATGTTGATGCTGAATGTGGCTATTTTTGGGGTTGACGTGCTTTGAAAATAGATGTTGCAAAGCAGAGCCTTCAGGATCACTGGAAAACGCTGCCTGCATAAACACGTGTGTATATAAGTTTGTGGTAGGCTTCTGTTCTATTCTTGTGACCTGAATAGCTGGATCAGTTTCTACACAGGGATTGAAGGAGGGGGAATAAAGTGAAAAACAAGCTAGGAAATGTAACAAAAGTTCCGGAAAAGTACTCAGAAATCTCCCAAGCTGAGATGTGCTGTACTTGTTTAAGAAGGATCAGAGGCAGAGCTTGGGCACATGATCTCAAGCTACTCAATGCAAATGAGAGAGCGTATCCTTAGGTTTTTGGCACAAGGGGCTCCTCACTGTTCGAAGCATGCTATCAGCTAAACCAGTTCTGGATGCAGTGCAAGCTTTGGCAGCAGAAGAAATGCTTGGGTACTCTCTGAAGATTGAAGGCGATGAGGTAAGATACAGCTTTAAAAGAGTTGAAAGTCAGTCCAAGCTGAGTCAGTCATTTCGATTGTGATAGTATTACATAATATAATTTTTTTCCTTCAAGGTTATGAAAAGGAAAATAAGTGTGTATTTTACTGTGTTTCTTCTAGCTGATACTGATAAAATGTATTATATCAGTGTGATGAAAATATTAAATTATTGAAGATACAAGTTTTAACACTATACAATCTATTTTTCTCTGTTTGCATGTTTTTCCCCTTTCTAGGCTAATCAGAAAGCCAAACTCGGTTTATAAGGTGCTGATCTTGTTCTGAAAGTAAAAGTGTAAATATTTTTCCTGCATGTAATGAATGTAACTTTATGAATAATGGAAAATGTTTCTTTGTGTTTCAATTTTGTATATGCAAGATGTTGCTAATTACAAAGGGCTTGACAGTCTGCTCACTGGATTTGTTCTGGAGAGAAAATTTTGAAGAAGTATTTAATGCAAAACAAAGCCATTTATTTAACAAAAGCCTTGCTTACATGAAACTGCATATTCTGAACAGATTTTTGATTAAATTTTTATCATTTTATGGTATTATTATGGCTGCTTTGAAATCTCCAAGCTTGACATTACATTCCTAGGTTTTTGTGATGTAGAAATACATCCTTTATATGCACATAGAAATTAGGGTTGATGATACTTTTCCTACTGTAATGCTTGTGGGAAAACTTGAAAAAAGCTTTGTCTCCTCATGTGGAGTATCAGCTATGTACATGGTTAGAATAATTTTTTGTGGTCTGATTTTTTAAGTGGGAAAAGAGTTAAACTGAATCACAGATGAACATCATATGTGAGCCCCAAGAGCCGTGGTTTACAGTAATGAGAATATTTCTTTTTGAGGCAAAAACCAGTTTTCAATCTGTGTTTTAAATCTAAAATTACATTTTTCTACATCCCTCCAGGCAGATCTCTTTATCCTGATATGTGCTTTTCATGGTTTAATTTTTCTGTCTTCTGAGAAAAAGTTTGACCAAGAAAGCTCTACTTTCACACAGTTTTGGCATAACTTATTTTCCTAAACACTGTACTGGCAAAAAAACCTTTCTTAAAATCTTTTTCCTTTTTATGTTCCTTAGAAACTTGCTTTTTTGAGAGCTGGTCACTTTTCCTTTTGGGAGTTGTTTATGACTTGAAATGCAAAGAATTCCAATATGATAAAAGATAGGAATAACAGATAAAAAGATAGCATTCAAACTTCCCCTTTTTTACTCTCTTTTTTTTTTTTTCTTTTTTAAGAAAGATAAAGCTTTTTAAAAGATAAAAAGCTTTTTAGCCATCCTTTTTGATATAATTTTATAGTAATATATTATAAAATCTTATTGACCAGAAACAAATAGGTTGTTATCCTTATAATGAGTTATTTTCTTAAAATGACATGGATTTTTGCTGAAGATCTAAAACAAGTGTTGAGATGTCAGTTTTTACTTTTAAATGATATTCAGTAATCTGGAGTCCAGCAATTTAGAGAATTAACAAATAGAGATAGTTCTGGGTTTATTTCTCTTGTTAAGTAAATAAACTAATAAATATCTATTTATAAACTGGGATGTTAACCTGATGTTAAAATTCCAATTTGTTGAACAGAATTATTTTTGTGTTTATCTGAGGTCTTCCTCTTTCTGCATAAATATCACAGAATTGACCATCAAAATGTTTCTCATGGTCCAGAACTTGCTGAAATGTTGAATATATGATGCAGACTGTGTCAAGCCCTTAGCTATAGTATTCTGAGTTTACATGTATAACTGTTTATGATTTTGTTGCATTTACTAGGTTTGCTGGGATGGGTAATCTTCTTAAGGTCCTTACCAGGGAAATTGAAAACTATCCACATTTTTTCCTGGATTTTGAAAGTAAGTTCAAACAACTAAAAGACAATGAGAGAATCTTTTCCCTGACTTAGCAGCAAACTGAGGAAAAACTTTTAAAATCTGAGTGCTTACCGTGTGTGTTTTCCAGCACAACCAATCTGTCCAAGTCCTTGTCTCTAAAATCATTTGTTCACTCAGGACTCCTTTTCTCTTCCTTTTCTATTTTTCAGGAACCAAATGGGAAATCTTTTAAAAGTTCTCACTTGCACAGAGCTTGATCAGGGGCCAAATTTTTTCCTTGACTTTGAAAGTGAGCAAAGCTTCTTGCCTGGCTTGCCTTCTTTGCTTATTATTTCCTAATAAACTGCATGTGCTTATGCATCATAAAGCAATTCAAAAGGGATTTGCAAACAAATCAAATTACACTTCAGTAGCATACTGCTTTCTGATATTTATAAAACCATACAAAATTACTTCATTCTTAGTAGAGAAAGGGACAGAGAGGTAGATATGCAACTAAAACCTTATCTTGGATTAAATTCAAAATATTTATGAGCCTTTGTTAAACTTACACTTACATATGAATGAACTCAACCTCAACTTTCTTTAACAAATCAGGGTTAAAAAAAAAAAAATATGATTCTTCCTTGAATGTAAATATATGTTGGAAATAAAAAGCTGAAAAAAAATAAGTAGTGAGGGTGGAACTATTTTTGCTTGGTTCGGTGATGATCTAGCTGGGTTTATTAATTTCTAAAAAGTAGTGAAATGGTCAAAGTGTACATGCTTGATTGCATCTCTCTTAATTGCATGGTTGTCAGTTGCAGAACAGTGTTACCCATTCCAGTTTTCTTGTCACATCTATATTTGATTCAAAGCTGTTTTTACTTTTGCTGACTACAGCTTCCCTGCATGTACTTCCAGACACTGTCACCAAATCCTTTAATATGGGTTTAATCTGTCTTCACCACATATGTGAAATGTTTTATTATGATCTTCACCACATATATGAAATGTGTTTGAAACACTCACAGTGACATTTTCTCTCTTAATACCTCTATTCTAAAAAAAAAAAATAAGGCAAACAAAAAGTTTTGAGAAAATCCAGTGTTTTAAAAATACTTTCCTTTTGTAGCATGTTTTAAAAGAGCATTTCAGGTGATTAGACACATATTTTGTCATCTTTAAATAGTTTTGTTCTTTAACAATTTATTCCTGAAGTATTTTCTGAAAGAAGTAACTAACATGCTATGAGCGTGTATGTCTCTGTACGCTCGGAAACACTGCTTCAGAAAGTCATTTAAATATATATTTAAGTCTGATGAAATTGTTCAAACATGCTTCCTTAGATGAGAGCTAGACTATATGACTGGAACTGTGCACATACCATAATCTTTTCATCTAGAGTTTAATTACCTCATTATGAAAAATCAGTTTTAAATTATGAAAAAAAAGTTAATTGCTTAGTTTGGGTTTAGGAGAAGCCATGTATCCCTTCTTCTCTGTCTATATAATTTGAAAACTTTACTCTCATCCCAGGATGTCAAACCGCTATCCAAACCACCACTTAATTTTTTGCTACCAAACTTCTGAGGGCCTTGGCAGTGCTCTGTGGCTTTGCCAAGCTATTGTGAAAGCTTTCAACTGCTCTGAGTTTACAGGTTTAATCAGCCCCATTGTCTCCTTGTTGGCAAGAAAGTGTTCCTGACCCAGGCTGCAGGCTTGGCAGGAAACAGATGCTCTGGCAGTGGGAAGCCTTGGTAGAGGTGGTGGTGAGAGAGGGAAATAACGAATTAGTTGCCTTGGCAGTGAAGGTTGTTTTTCTTTCCAAAAGCACGTGGCCAAGGACAGAATGAAGTACCCTCTCCCAGTGGAGGTGCCAGTGGTTAGGGCACACTAGTCAGGCACACCTACCTGGGGAAGAACAAAACTGTCATCTCCAAATTTCAGGGAATTTCATGCATGTAAGTGAAAGTTTAATAATTTTTCTCACCAAATACAGTCCCAGAGGTTTTTAGTGGCACAAAATCTATATTGGCTCAAAGGGATGTGACTAAAAAAAGTGGCTGTGGTTTTATGCTTTGGTGTCCCATAACTGGCCATCGTCCAGTGGAAAAGGACACTCTGAGTGAGTGGACATGGGTCAGATTCTGGCGTGGGCTTGCCGGACTTGTGGCTTTCCATGGCCTGAGCTGTCAGTTCAAGCATATGGGTGAACGTGGTTGTCGCAGTTGGCCATTTAGAGAATGTCAGGTGTGCTGAGCTGGTGTCTTTACTATATTCATTATTTGCATCAGCATCTTGCTTTTTAGTTTCTGTGGGCTTTTTCATTAGATGGTTACAAAAATAAAATAAATCAATTTTAAAAAAAAGTTTTACATCGTCTCCTTTCCCCTACTGTAGTGCAGGTGTCCACATCGTCAGTTGCAATTCTTTTTGACACCTAACATTATTCTCCAATCCAAACTGGAAATCAAGTTTTGTAACTCCACGGTCATACTTAAAACTTGAATCCAGCAGTAATTTCAGTTAATGCTGTATAGCAAAAGGAGTTCTGTTTGCTCCTCAGTACTCATTTTAGAGTTGGGCTGTTACAGAATAACATTCTCCATTCAGGTAGAGAGGCCTTTTCTTTGAGGGGTATTGCAGACTTGCTGCATTCAGCCAAATTACTCTTTTTTAAGATCTACTGAAAAGTTTAAATAAAGAAAAATAATTTCATCCTTCTTAGAAAGTGCACCATATTGCTGTTACACACTTGGATCTTGATGGGGATATTTTTAATCAAGTTGCTAGCTCTTGGGTTTGATTATATACCACTTAATTTACCTTAATTCCTTTTTAGCACTTAGCTTGAAAATAATGTTAGGAAAAGTGAGTGCCTGGCAAGTCTTGTCAGTGGATTTCAGGATTTCATGGCAAATTCTCTTGAAATGGATTTTGTCATTTCGAGAACTGTTTTGTATTTTAAATGTTGACCTTATTTAAACTAGCTGCAGATAAATCACATCTGGGTATTTGAGCTGTTTCTGTACTATCTTAAAATTACTCTTTTTTGCAGAAAATCAATTGTCAAATCACTGCTGCCTTTTTCAGGCAAAGTAAACAAATAATTCCACATGAATTCTTGGAAATAATTTGCAATTATTTGCAATTTGCAATTTGAGGCAGCAATTTATTTTGAATCTAAAAGACTAAAACTTAGAGATTATTTGGAGATGTCCTTAAGTGACACCTACAGTCCCATCGTCTCCACAAATACTTTTTCTAAGACTTTTCTAACCTTAATGTGAGCAGGCTTTTTTTTTTTTTTTTGAACGGTTAGCTAGGTGGATTTCACTTGATCCTAGTTAAATCCCTCTCATCCCCTCCAAGAATCTTAGTTTCTAGGATTCCCCCACATCCCCAGAAAGATTAATGAAATTTTCAGTTATTATTCATGTACGATTAAAAGGGTCTATTATTAGAATGTGTCTAGCAGCAGAGCAACTGCCCACTTTTCACATAATAGGCTATTAATTAATACCCTTGTTGCACAGGCAGCAAGGCTGGGGATATAATCTGGGTCCAGCCTGTGTGAGATTGCACTCAATTCCCGAGCTGTGGGGTGCCCTGAGCCAGAAACCGCAGCTCAGAGAGGTGCAGTTCCATCCCCTGCTCCTCCAAAGAGCTGAGGCTGGGCACTGATCTCCCTGGGACAGCAACCTGCCTGGAGCCAGTATTAACAGTTTAGTGAGCTTCACTTTATTCTAGCTAGTTTAAAATAATGAAATTTAAAAATCTTGTGTAGCCTGGGTAGGGTTCTCTTTCTATCCAATATTGGGGGTTCTTTAATGTATGGAGTGTGGCAGGTTCTGGTACCCTCTAGAGTGCATTACTTTCTGTAGTTATAATGCCTTTGCTCATTTCTGAGTTTTCCCTTTAATTTTGTCCCAGATTGGCATGGAAAAAAATCATTGTCATGGTGACAAATCTGAAATAGGACTTTAGCATTGTGCAGTTAAATATGTATACTGCTCTCTAACTTGCTGGCTGATGGAATTGTTTGCCACATTCAGCAATGGGCATAACAAGAATAGCTGAAAGCAGAGCCCTTGGAAGCACTTGTTTAACTCACTTTCTTCTGCTATGCTGTCGAGGCCAGAAGGGCATGGTATTTTTATGACAAATATGATTCTGCATTCACTGAAATGGAAGAATTAACTAGCCTTAGTGGGAATCTTCTTAACCACCTAAGGGTGGAATAAAGTTCTCAGCTTCTGGTCTGCATTTCATGTTCAGAAAATGTGTGTGAGTTGGAAGTGCTTCGTGTAGTACTGTTCTTAGTACTGTTCATAGTAGTGTTCTTTCTTCATTAAAATTAATTACTGAGATATTGTTACACTTCATTTGATATTAGTAAAGGCATCACATCTTTTCTATATTTAGTCTTGTCCTATGAGTACTAATGTTTTACTTAACTAGAAGTTTCTTTGGTTTTTTTTAACACACATTTGATGAAGGATGAGGTAGATACTGTTAGGAAGGTTTTCTTCCAAACAAATGGCAGGTATTTTACTAAGAAAATAATGATGACCCCACTTCCATGCCCCACCATTCACCTGAAATGCTTCATGCATCCACAGATGAACTGTAGTGGGTCCAGGTCTTCCTCTTGTTCTTTGTGAAGTCTGAAGCTCCATCCAAAACATGGCATGGACCATGTGTAAATGTGAAAGAGAGCATGTGTTCATGGGATGGATGAATTACCATGTCCTGGTTATTTCTGATGGAGCCAATGGAAGTGTATTTTTCTCCAGGGCTAAAATTTTCAAATTTTGCTGGTAGAATCTGTATATGGGGGATTCAAGCGTCATCTGACTCTTGCATTAATTTGATACAGAATTCATGTACTTGTTTGGTTTAGGGTTCACATTAGAAGCATTTGTCCAAAGGGAGGTGAAAGGGTTCTCTATTTTGTCTTACTAAAGACAGAATGCTTTGATTGCTAATCATGAGTATTCTAAAAACTCAGCCTTGAAATGCAGTGAGTCTGGGCATTATGGTAACTTGTTACTGAGAGGGCTTGCATCCACCAGGGGTTAGTCAGTGGAAGTGGATAAATGGGCGCAGGTTCCTGAGGCATGTGCTGGTTTTCTGGAGGTGTGGGGATAAGAGGTGAGCATGGCCATCCAGTGATTCCACTGTGATTCAGGACTGGCATTTTTTAATTCAGGGCAGACAAACAAGCTTCAGTTTCATTGGAATAGCAAGCCAGTTTTAAAAGTCAAAGTCTGTCATGAAGAAGTCTTGATTCCTTTTAGTTTTTGCTATTATTATTATTGTTGTTGTTAGCAGTGAGATGAAATTGTTTTCAAAGTGATCCATTATGGTTATTTTAGCTGACCATTTTTGGCAGGATCTTCTTGTAAAATCCCTTTTGAAACATGGCTATGGCTTACCAGAACATCTCTTTGCATAACTTCTGTTTCATAAATAAATGCATGGGTTTTTTTTTAAAAAAAAAAAAGCCTGAATCATCCTCCCTACCTTTCCTTTTAAGCTAAACACTTCCAACAGAAATATAAGCTGCTTCTGCAAATGCAAGCTAAGCTTGTTGCTCCGGAGCCTTTCTTCAGTTCCCTTTCTTCCCCTCTTTCACACACCTCTGTCTCTTGTTCCTACTTCCCTGGGTCCTGGGATACTACAGAAAGCTCAGTGAGTTTCAAACATTCCTCCTTCCACAAACTTCCAAAAGATGAATTGGGAAATCTTAAAAAAGATTTATAATAAAGAGTGTTGCTGAAGGCCTTTAAGAAGTCCCAAAGTGTTGGGCATTCCATAGCATTTGCATCCCCCTTAAGCACTAGTACTTTTAAAGCAAATAAATTCTAAAAATTAGCATAGAAGCATCTTGTAACCTGTCACTAAAGGACACGAAATGATTCACACAAACACCTCTCAGTGTCAGAACAGGAAAGGGGAAACTTTACTCCTTGACTCCAGTATTTATAGATTCCCAACAATGACCAGGGATTGGATAATTAAGTTACCACCTTCCCAAGCACACTGGTCATGTGAAATGTCCATCAAAAGACATTTCTTAGAAGGAATGTGATAAACAACTTATGTTTATAGAACTGTCATGGGAAAATAAAACTATGGAAACATTATCAGAAGGCTTTAAGTTTCAAGGTGACGGTAACCAACAGGGTTAAACAAGATGCTTCAGGTGACCTGCACGCGCAAATTTTACATTCATGAATGGCACTAACAAGTTATTCTCTTTTGTGTTAGTATTCATTGAAATGTTATTAAGTTATTTAATTACTAAAATGACAATAGTGATTTTTATGTGACTCCTACCTTCCCCTGCTCTGTTGTTGTATGGTATTGTAACTGTTTCTCAGGATCACTGTTTTCCTGGCTAAAGAAGGAAGGGTTTTCTGTTTTGCTTCATTATCACAAGATAGCAAACCTCTCATGGTGTGTACTTGAAATTTCTTGCAGCTTGAGGAAAGAACCAATCTGGAACACTGGAAATTTATTGCAACTGATGGGTCAGTTCAACAGCGATGTCCCAGATGGGATTTTCCTGTGGGGAGACAGTTTTTTCCCTTCAGTGCTTCTTTCCCTCACTTCTTGAAGGATAGTAGAATTTTTTAGTTACATTAAATATTTTGGCTATAAGTCCCAGCTAAGTAAGCCCAGTTTATGTTTATTTCACTTTTTAAATAAGAGAAAGGAAAACTTCCAGAATAAAAGGGAAGTCCAGTCAGTATTATGTGCCCAGTCTTGTGGGACTCATGGTGCCATAGGAATATGGGAAGAGTTGCTTTGAAGCTACGGACATGTAAGTCTCAGCCATTTGTGCCCTGTTCATGCAAGGTCCATCAATAACTTGAAACACTTAAATTATCTGAACCTGAAACATAGTGGAGGGAATGCCTATTTTCCAGACACTCCAGTGTGAACCAATTAATTTGTTTCTAATGGCGACTAGGTAAACGAATCCCATACTGATACATGGGTAGAAAATTCTGTCAGATTTCTTAAGAACAGTGAGATGACTAAATAGAAAAAGTATTTTTACTATTTCTTGTCTGTTAATGTGGAGATGAATACAGTAGCTCATCCTAATCAATGAGTTTTGAGCTGAACTTACCTCCTTGCTTTTAATTCAAACAAGTTGTCTTTAAGTTCTAAGATTACAATTAAATGTAATTTTTTTCTTTCATAAAAATTAGCATTCTATCTTTACAAGCTAATACAAATCTAAGGGGAAAAAATAGTTGTGTCTCTGTAGAAATCTGCTGGGACAACATCATTGTTCCTTCAGTATAGACTGTAATCCCATATGTAGGTCAACCAGTCTTTGACAGTGCCTGTCATCTTTATGTTTTAAAGCAAAAGACAGAAGATCTCTACCTTGTCTAATGTGTCAGTGTTTTGGGGATAACATCACTCCCTGGTGTCACACTGCAGTGTAAATGCCATAGGAAGAGATTTGAATAGGAAAATTGATCTACTTTCAAACATCATTTCTCTAACAATAAAGGTCTACAGGTCACTCACACCCTGAAAACTGATTACTGACAGAGCTGGTTTTATTGTAGTGGCAGGGATGATCCCTGACATACATGAGAAAAAAATGTATTTTTAATAGTACTGTATCTGTGTTCCACAAAAGGAGAAATAAATTACCCTGCTTAAGGAAGCCTGGAGGAACATCCAAGTGGAGCAATATCCCACTGCTCCATCCATTGAAAGGCCTAATTTTATCCCTAAGCTGCAAGAAAAGTGAGCAATTCTTTGTAAATGAGCCATGGAGCTCATGAAAGGGAGGGACTGATGCATTATCCTATTTTCTAATAATATTGCTTTATGATACTGCTGCTCTTTAAAATGCTGCATTTTGAGAAGAGGCATTATGAGCCAGAGCATACAAAAACTGTACTGTTTTTCCTTCCTTGCTATAAAAAGCAGAAGCTTGGATGTTAGCAGAATGGCAGTATAATTGTATATTTGGAAAAAAACTACATCAGAATGGAGTTACACATAGTCAAGCTGGATGTGGTATTGTTAAATAGAACTGAGTAATTTTGCCATTTGTACTGCAGCTTCCTTTTGACTTTATGCATTTTGCTTTTCTCTTTCTTAGATGCACAGCCCACGGATGGAGAAAGGGAGGTCTGGAACCAGATCAGTGCAGTTTTACAGGACTCTGAAAGCATGCTTGCAGACCTTCAGGCTTACAAAGGAGCTGGACAAGAAATTAGAGATGTATGTTTGTTAATGACAGTTCTTTGAAAGCAAAATCTGGCAAAACTCAATGTGTTCCTTGCTTCTGTTCTCTATCTAAGCGCATTCTACAAACTCAAATGAAAGTCTTCTTAAAATTGTGTTTATAAATAGATTATAAAACAGATTATGCATAGCATTCAATATAAAGCTCTAACTTGAAATCATAAAATGATGGCTGTTGGAACCTCTTTCAGGTTTTCTGTTAGTAATAAGTTATTATTTTCACTTCAAGAAACACTATTTCATATACCTTATTTCATGTATCTCATGGAAGAAGTCAAATTTGAGGACATGGAAGAAGTAATACTCAGGTGTCAGAAATACATGATACAGATAATTGTTCTTCTGTGTAAGTGGAATAATGAACCACAGTAAATTATAACTTCATATCCATTTAGAGGTATCTTATTCTGCAAAACTGGTCCTGAAGTACACTTTTGAACTGTAACTTAGAATTCTTCTCAGGTGACCAAAACTTTTCCTGCATCAGATTTGTAGATACTCTTAGTGTGAGCTGTTGGTTACTTAAAAACCTCAACATGGTGAAGATTTCAGAAGCATTAAAACCTTTTAAAAATAGGCTACTTTTACAACCAGTAGTCACACAAAAGGTTATACCTGATGCTTTTACAACAGTTGAGCTCCTAAAAGAGTATGCTAGAACATATTTCTCTATATCAGTGGTTCACTGTAATGAATAATTCTAAATAAGTTACAGGGGGAGAGGGAGGGTGAAAAGGACGGTATTTTTTGGAATTATATACAATGTAATTTCTCTTAATTCTTCTATGTTTTACAATACTTTTTAAAATAATGCAGAAAAATTCCAAACCACCTCTTGTTTTTTATTCATTTATTAGAGGTCTTTACAGTAATATTTTCATTTCAGGCAATACAAAATCCCAATGATATCCAGCTGCAAGAAAAAGCATGGAATTCAGTCTGTCCTCTGGTTGTAAGGCTAAAGCGCTTTTATGAGTTTTCACTCAGATTAGGTGAGCCCTGTTTTACTACATCTGTTTAATAGGATTTTTTATATATAACGAAAGAGGAAGTTTTGTCTTTCCGCAAACTTTTAAAGAGTTTTACAGTTAATATTATTTCTGTTTGATATCAACAGACATTTAACTGCAATTTCATTTATCAAGGTATCTCTTTAATCTTAATTTCATGGTTTGTTAATTTGTCTATATTATCTAAATAGCATGCAAGCAAAAAACATGATAAAACTGAAGTTTTTCTGTGTTTCCTGCCACATTTCTGCACTTCACTGGTCCTCGTTGGACTAAGGCAATTTATTTTTTGTAATTTGGATCCTTTGCAGTTTGAAAAGGATTGTAAGCCAATAATATTTTGAGCCATTTTAAAAGCAGGGATGATGGGGAAAGTGTAGCAATAAACTCTCTCACAGGGTGAAAATCCAAAGTTGGATGCATTGTACACCGATTTTGTCATCCCAACAAACACAAAAGGTGATGCAATTACTCTTTGAATTAGGACCCTGGAATGCAAATATATGTATGAAGTGAGAGGGCTCCTAGTGCAAGGGGATTCTTCTACAACATTTTCTATGTCTTTTCACTTCTTGAGTTACGCTAGCAATTAGAGACACAGAAGCTGTGCATGTAGAAAACAGCTTTATATTCCTATCTCTGTTACTAAAAGTGCCTAAGACTACACTTTTAGTAGCAGAGATTCCAGAATAATCTCTATACTGAGCTGATGGCCAGTTGAGGAAGATGAAAGTGTTGAATATCTGAATGCAAGAAAAATGGTTCCTCTAGAATTTTTGATAGGTATCCCAGATAAAGGGTGACAAAAATGGAAAAAAGTTCAATGATGCAAAATGGAGAGAAAATGGTGGTCTGAAGAGACAGGTGTCTTTAATTAATGTTTCTCACTTCAGAATAGTAAGAAAAAACACTTCTGTTAGGGCTTGTCATGTTTGGAGGGTTTCTTCCCTTCAAATGCAGTGTGTTTAGATTTTTAGTTAAAATTTGATGTGGACTGATTACAATTTGTGCTTCTGATTTTTATTCAGAGAAAGCCCTGCAGAGTTTACTGGAATCCTTGACATGCCCTCCCTACACTCCAACTCAGCACCTGGAACGGGAACAAGCTCTAGCAAAAGAGTTTGCGGAAATCTTACATTTTACTCTTCGTTTTGATGAACTTAAGGTTAATAAAGTCTTTCAATACATGTTGATTTTTGCCATGTATTTTGAACCAAAACTGATTATTTCCTGTTTGTCTTCTGGAAGATGAGAAACCCAGCAATTCAGAATGACTTCAGTTATTACAGGCGGACAATAAGTCGCAACAGAATAAACAACATGCATGTAAGTAAATAAACCCTGATGTGCTGCACACAATGAGGTATTTATTTATCAGGATGCATTTATGCCATTTGTGGTAAAGTTTTTGCTTTGATTCACTAGATGTCATGTTCTCTCTTTCACACCAAGAGTTAATCAGCCGTCTGGATGAAGTGATTAGAGGGGACTATTCAGGCAACAATCTGCTTTCTGACATGAACATGTACTACATCTTTTTCTTGCTGCTGGCAGGATTTTAAAGAGCTTTACTGACTATTTTTCCTCCTGTTTTCATCAGCTAGACATTGAGAATGAAGTGAACAATGAAATGGCCAATAGGATGTCCCTGTTCTATGCAGAAGCCACACCGATGCTGAAAACCCTCAGTAACGCAACAACACATTTTGTATCAGAAGTATGTAAAGGGGGAGAAAGGTCTAACACATTGTTGATTTTAATTTTACAAGACAGTTTACTGAACACTGCTTTTTTCTTACCCTACCAGAACAAAACATTACCAATTGAAAATACAACGGACTGTCTAAGTACTATGGCCAGTGTATGTAAAGTCATGTTGGAAACACCGTAAGTTTTATCTTAAATCTTGGGGGTTTGCATGACAGAATTTGTATTTTAATTAGCCACTTGGGATAACACATTTTTTTCCAAGTGAATTCCTGTATCTTTGCCTTAAGTTGTTATTCCTTTTGTATACAAAGCATGACCTGGTATTAGAAAGCCTTGCCTCCTGTTCTAACCACATTATGATATCTTTCATGAATCAGTGTTGAGTTTTGTTAGCGAGAGCTTACATGGCCATTCTGCATCTCAACAAAAGGTTAAAATACAAGTGTAATAATCTCATACTCTCACAGGCTTCAGTGTCTGTTCCTTGTCTAACCAGAGCCAAAGGCTGACTGCTGCCTCCTGCTTGCCCGTGCTGCTCAATTATTAGCACACAGAGGGTAAGATATTGGCTCTTCCAATCAGTACTTTAGCAAATACACAGGGACTATTTTAAGGGTCATTTAAGCAGATCTTTTTTTGTGTGGAACCATCTTATTCTAGACATGAAAAAATGCAGCCGTATGAATTTTCATACATACAAATGTATTCAGTTGTACAGTTGTGTTTGTATCTGCTGGCATAGATAATAATACCCAGTGGGGTTCTTTATTATTATTTTGGTATGCATTTAGTGGAGCAGATTTTAGGTTAGATGTCTCTTTGACTGGAAAACACATGCAAGATAGAATCAAGGTAGCCTTTCTGCCTATGAGTCATTTGTTCATGGAGCCCTGTAAAGGGTAGACTTCCTGAGTTTGAGTTTGTTCATGAAAATTCTGGAGAAGTGTCTGTGTGGTTGGGACTCATCTCACAATCCTGAGACATCACAAAAGTAGTAATTGAAAAGCAGCCTTATGAGTCAGCTCTTTTTCTGGCAAAAGTAGAGAAAAAAGGTTGTGAGTCATCTAGAAGATTATCTGATATTCAATTCTAATTGTGGGATAATCAAGCATTTTCACATCAAAATTTCTGTAGCCTTTAAATCTGTTCATCTTATGATGCTGTGGAAGAATAAAAGTTGAAGTTATTGTAGGCTGAGGTACTACAATACAGAGAGAGAGAGAGATCACAATGACTATTACTGTCCACCTTGGTGCAGCCCTGAACTTAACTATACCAATGTAGGAATTCAGGCAAAAACAGTAGCTTTCCTTTGAGGTCCCAGCATGTGATGTTTCTGAGATTAAAATGAAGTATGATCAGTGTCCATCATATTTCATGAAGTTTTCTATGAAGCCATTATCACATACATTTTGAGGATCTCAACTGTGCATGGGTATGACAAGAGGTTTACATTAATTCTCTAAATTAGAATTTAGAGCCTAAATTCTTTATGGAATTTAGAGTACCATTCCTCTAAATTGGCATGGGCTTGTGGAATTCACAGATAAAGCCGTACTAATGTGCATCTGCAACCTTAAAATACACTTTTGGTTTAGATAGTATGCACTCATAGTCTGGTTTTTAAAATTGTCTAGTAAAAGGTCTAGAATGTTTATTTCTTTTGTTTTGTTTTCCAGAGAGTACAGGAGTAGATTCACCAGTGAAGAGACCCTTATGTTCTGCATGCGAGTAATGGTGGGAGTTATTATCCTGTATGATCACGTCCATCCTGTGGGAGCTTTCTCAAAGACATCAAAGATTGATGTAAGAGAAGCCTTTCTTTAATACTCTGTAGGTTTGAGAATACTAGTTGGCAGCTCTTTTTCAGCACAAGCTTATGGCTCGGTATAAATAATTTTAATTACTTTTGAATGGCAAAATTTAGAATTTGTCTTCACCTGTGTGCTTTAATGCATCAGTTTGTTTGAAAATAAAATAAGGACCAGCTTTTTTTCTTTTCATTTTCTTCCAGGCACAGATAATATTTTTTCTTGGTTAGCTCTGCTTTCTTGAAAACTGTATAGTTAGGCTAAAATAATATAGTATTACACCTCGCCTGGAATAAGTTCTGTGGTCATCATTTTTTTTTAAATCAGGTAATTTATCAATGCTGAAGTGCTCATTTTTCATAGTAGTTCTCTTGTAAATAAGGAGATGTTCAGTGTTGTCTCTGCTTTGTCTGAGATCTGAAGTGAAGCAGAAGTGAAATGTTACTGTTGTAATGTTGATAATGATCCCTCAGTTTTATCTTTGGCATGGCCAGTCACAGAGAAATCAATTTGATTTTTCCATTTGAGAAATTGCAAGCACACATGGAAAAAGTACTCTTTTTTTTCCCTACATGTTTTTTACAAACCTACATCTCATGCAGCACTTCTTTTCAGCAGAAATAAGCTGTTATTAGTGAAAAAGATGCCAAGTGTTTCCCTTTACAACACAGCCTACTTCAAAAGAAAAGAAAAAAACATGCATTATTGCCATCTATGACACTGGGTCTTCATTAGCATTTTGCATCTGTGGATTCCAGAATTTTGCCACATCTCCTCTTTGACTCTCTACAGAGGGAAAGATTTGTCACAATGAAGTGAATTGATTTGTTCAAGGTCATGAAGCAGATAGAGCCTGGGACTTGAATGCAGATTTCCTGACTGGTAGTTCAGTCTCTTGCCTACAGAGGCAACACAAATGAAATTCTGATAGGACCAAATATACCTTTTGTGTACTTTGTTTCTCACATTTATCCCAAAGCCCTGTAATCTTACAGGAAAGTTAGCTAGATGTAAAGGGGAGGCAGGAGATATATGACTGAATTTTAAAAAAGGAATGCATGATCCCAAATCTTGGTTTGCATAATTAGTTTAGTGATTTTTTATCATTAAAAAAAAAATCTCCTGATGTTTGAGATGATGGGTTTGCTTTACTATGTTAAGCAATTATTTTCTCCAAACTATTCACTTCAGCCATTCAATCTATTTCAAGAGAATTTCAGGGACAGTAGAGTATGTTACCCTTTCCTTAGTCTTTCAAGACTGAAGGCTGTACTTCGAGCTATTAATTACAGTCTCCTAGCTTAGACATCTGTCTTCGTTTGAAAGACAGGTGTCTGCAAGGAAGGTGGGAACCTCCCTTGGAATGGAGAACATGATCCCCTCCCTCAATCATTATGACTGAAATCAAGGGACTTTCAGGCAAAGATATGGGAAAAGGAATAACAGTTCTTTACTAGTAGGTACGTGTATAACAAGGCAAACAAACAACAACAATAGCAGCAATGACTGACAAAAGGGAAAACCAGAGCCCAAAACCTGATACACAGCCTCTTCCTAAGGCAAACAAACAATGGCAGCAATGACTGACGAAAGGGAAAACCAGAGCACAAAACCCAATGAACAGTCTCTTCCCAAGGCAAACAAACAATGGCATCAATGACTGACAGAAGGGAAAACCAGAGCCCAAAACCCGATGAACAGTGTCCCCCTGCTCTGTGAGCGTTCCCCCTCGCTGCAGTCCCGGGCCCGGCCACCAGGGGCGCTGCTGCTCCCGGTGGGCGGGGCAGGTGCTGTGATCCCGCCGCGCCGCCAGGGGGCGCTGTGGCGCGGGCTCGGGGAGCACGCGGTAATGGCGGCCTGGCCCCGACGGTAAGGGATGGGAGAGAGGCTTTGCTGTACAAACCCTGGGGCATCGATCCCGCTGCCCCAACAGGATTCGAGATGGAAAAGGCAGAAATAAACAAAAATGCCGGGGTGGTGGAAGAATTGTGTCAGAAAGTCCGCAGCTGTAGGTGTAACCGCGGGCATCCCGTTGGGTTTTGTGCCGGGGGTGCGGGGCGACAGTGCCACAGAAAAACCGGGCAGTGGCAGAGGAGCGGCCCGGCTCCGAGCAGAACAGGGGAAAGGCGGGCTTGGCATCCCGGGGTTTCCCCTGAGGCACCCCAGCGGATGGAGAAGAGTCCTCTGGTGAGGTGGGGTGTTACTAAGGTCCCAGGGCATCGGCCGCCCTTACGAGCAGAGCCCCACTGACGGTAGAAGAAAGGCAGCAGGAGATGGAACCCTGCAATGGTGACGGATTCTCCCCGCAGCGACCGCAGCCTCTTTCCCTTCAGAATTCCGAGGGCACAAGAGATCTAGGAGCTGCACCCAACCCCTTTTCCGCAGCGCAGTTCTCCTGGTATCGCTAACCTTCCCAGAGAAACCCCCAGGTAAAAAGAGAGAGTAGCCAGCCGCCTCCCTCCCCTGAGCAGCACAACTTCTTTTGTCTGTCTTGAGTACCCGGTCGTTATTGTCTCCTAGCAACACATTTGGGAGAAAATTCCCTGAGAAGAAGAAACAGAAACCAATCCCCAACATTATCCTACTTGTTTTCTTGTTCTCACAGAAATTAAGACAAATTGTTTTATTTTTTATCCCCTTTGACTTGGTCTGGTCTGATCAGATCTGTTTGGGCATGTAAACCTGTACTGAGTGATGTGCATGTAGACTTGAGTTTCTACAGTTTATGAAAAAATACCTGTGTTACTTCAAAACACTGGTGTTAGCCTGAGAATGTCATCTGATCTGCTATTTGCAAAGCTGGTTACACCTTCCGGGTAGAAATGAGCCAGCTGAGCAGTGAACAGTGTTCACTGGGCTGGTCCCTGTCCAGGATGCTGAACTACATTTTCTGACTAATTTTTGCTGGCACATAAATGGACTCTGACTTCAATTGTTTCATCATCCGCTGCTTTAATAAGGCAGAGGTGCTGTTCAGCTTCAAAGAAGATTCTGACACGTAGATTTAGCACTCCAATGTGACTTGGAAAATTAAAGGATTCAAATCTTGACTCAGCCGTGTCTTTATCTGTCATTTTGAATAGGATGGAATTAATCTAGGCTAATTTCTGGATAGCTAGATTAGATGTCTTCATAGCAGTGGGAAGAAATAAGTACTTCTGGGGCATAATTCATTACATATGAAGATACATTCCGAATAGGTCAGAAGAATTCCTTGTTTCTTCTCTTTTGACTAGCTAGGGAGTCTGTACAATGGGTCAAATGAATTCTGTTCCTGCTTTCTCTGCTTCATTTCCCCTTCTGTAAATTTGGACAGAGTTTCAGCCTGTTTTTTACAGTCTCCACAAAGATGTTCATTAAGTGTGGAGTTAAAATCAACATCATGGACTTCTTAGATTAAATTTTAAACCACTAGTTATGAAACAAATCATGAGTTGTCACTGATTAGGTTTGCAACTAAAAACTGAATACTTAAAATTACTTCCTTGTATGCAAACATAAAAATAGAAGTCAAAGATTAAACATCTCTTTTTATAGTTGTTAACAGCAATGACATGGAACTCCCAAAATCTCTTTTTTTCACCTTATATCAGATGATTTTGATTTTTGTGTTTCTTACTTGGAATTGGAGAAGCAGTATACAAGTTAAAATATAGCCATTTGATACATAATTTACTCTCTACAAATGCTTATTAAAGTATATGTTTTCTCCAAAGTTAAGTTTTTGAGATTATTTTTAATAAGTTGTAATGCTTTTATTGTGTCATATAAAGCCACATTAACACTCAGTAAGAAAGTAAACTTGCCTGTATATGGTGAAATTTTTCCTTGTTTTCAGCTAGTGCAATTCATATATTATTGTTCAATAGTGGCATGCTTCTGTTCCCAGATGAAGGGATGCATAAAAGTTTTAAAGGAACAACCACCTGACTCTGTGGAAGGACTCCTGAATGCTCTCAGGTATGTGTGACTCAGTCTTAGAAAATTTCTTTGTTTTTCTCCCCATCTATTATTTAAGATTCTTCACTTTAGAAGATTCATTTAATAAGATTATCCTCTCATGTTTGCCTTCATCACCTGAGGTTTTTTAATATTCTTCCCATTTCATTTCACTTGAATAAACAATAACTATTAATATTATAAGCAGTACATCCTAGCTAAGATTTGCTATACAAAATACCCCAGCATCTAGAACGTTTTGGAAATTGTCAGATTTCTATTTTTCAAACACTAAGTACTTACCTTCTCCCTTTCCATCTTACTAAGACTTTTCTTTTTTTAAATCTTGCTAAATTATACAGCTTCAAGAAAAGCTAAGCATCCTAAATCCCAATCCTTTTTAAGGTGCTGTCTTGGGAAGGAAGACACATGGGGGTCTGACACTTCTCTGAAGCTGAGAAGGAAGTCAGTACCAAAGCTTTCAGAGCTGTTTTGAGTTCTCTAGCTGTTGAATGCTTGGACAGAGGGAGAACTGCACCTCCATATTTGCTTATCATGTCTTTTGAATTAATTGGAGTTAAATCCTACAGGTATCAAGTACATTTCAAACTTATGTTACAGTAAGTCTCCCTATTAGCATAAACAGTGGAGAATGCTTGGGTTTAAACAGAAAAAAAAACACACTAAAGCTCTTCAGTCCTCTCAAAATACTTATGAAAACTGCTTAAAGGCATAGATATGCCAAAAATCAGTCTAGTTCCCTAAGTGGTTTTAATATTTACCATATTTCTTATGTCTTTTCATGATTTTGCTTCTTTTGAAGCTTTTAACAAGAAAAAATAAAAGATAATTTTGACCCAAGATTATGACACTGTCATAGACAGATACCAAACAGGATTTAGCCACAGTTCTCCACCTTCTATTAATAATTTATTGCATAGGGTATTTAGAAGATGAAGAGCACCAGATTCTTAATAGTTAAATTCCAGTGATTGGTAGAGGAACATGTAAACTCCTCCTTTGTGTAACTGAACTGTTCTGATTTCAGAAACAGGCTGAAGTGTTCAGACTTTTCCTATCCCTGTTCATTTTATAAATTATTGTTTTAACTTGTAATTTCTAGGTTCACTACAAAACACCTGAATGATGAATCTACTTCAAAACAAATTCGAGCTATGCTGCAGTAGTACCCAGAGACAAGTAGATGTTTGTATTGATCACAGAAGATGTGTATGTTTACATAATTTAATACAGTTTGATGTTAATACTTGTGTGTATTTACATAACCATTTTCTTCACACTGCTAAAACATACGAATCTCTTCGTAACCTGACTGACTTATATAGTGCAACCTGAGTTTTTTTTCTAGCCTTTATCTTTTGACTTTTAAAATACTTTTTTACTTAGATACTTCAGTTATGACACTTTATCTGTGCATTTTAATCCTTAAACACCTCCTCTGTCGGATAAGTAATAGTGAAGAGAAAATGGAAATCAAACTGAAATGTCAAAGGTACCACAGAAAAGGAACTTTAAAGAAGAAAGTTAATATAAGAGAAAGCAAACTTCATTTGGTATGTTTTAAAGAACATGTGCTCAGTTTTTTTGGTCAGTTTTAAGATCTTGTCAAACTAGTATGAATAGGAGAATACCGGACTGTTCATCACTCTCATAAAATGCATTGTCTTTCCTGTAATAAGTGGAGATCCACCTGATTTTAAGGATTATATTCTGTCTGGCATCCAAAAATGTATTTCAAACAGGTAATTTTACAGTATAACCCATACCTTTCAACAACTGAGGAAATTCATATCCTTTTTCAGATGCAGTATAAATAAACAGAAAATATGCTTGAAGATCATTGTTAGATTTTGAAAACTCTGTATAATTTTATTAGATTTAGAAAGGAAAGGGAAAATACTAATGCCTTGACTTAACTGGAAAAAGTTTGTCAGTGTAAAAAGTTTGTCAGTGTAAATATATCACAGTGAGCATTAACTACCAGACAGCTCTAGCCAGTAAGTAATTTTTTGGGTGATCTAAACTAGTCCACTCTTCTGTAGCAAACTTCCCTGGTGTCAAATCGGCCACATCAGACCAGAGATGGTTTAAATTTAAGAGCTGATCTGTTCTTAGGAGCTCCATTAAGTTCCTGATAGTGTTATTCATTAGATGATTCAGAGTCAACACAAAAATAATTATCAGCTGACTGCTCTTCACTGACTTTTGAGATGTGATACTTCAATAAGTTAAGTTCCTTGCTGAGTTTCTGGTAGATTTTCCAGTTAATGGAATAGAAATACTTTGCCAAAAGCAGCAAAGTGCTCATGCTCTGTTAAGTGTGTCTCCTGGGTGGTCTGCAGTTGCTGTACATATTCTTGCAGAAGTCACGTTCTGAAAATGTGTTTGATTTTGTGTACTTTGCTTGCATGTATGTGTGGAAACTCCAGTGCCTGTGCACAGATTCAGATTTGTATTTGCTTATTCCCATATAGATAAATCAGGGTTTGTGTGCTTTCACTGGAATTTTCATGCAATCTCTTCTAAAAACATTACCTTAAGACTTTGAAGATGCATTTGGTGTGCTGGAACTCGGCTGCACTGTGGCAAACTGTGTCATTGAACTCAGTCTTTAAAAAATACTAATGTCACAAGTTCTCTGGAGTAGGGATTGACTTGAGAGCTTGTTTCTGAGCAGAGCAACCCCTGTGAGGTTTCTTAGACCTGATCAGAAACCGCAGGTGCCAATGTCATGCATGTCCTGATACTGGACAGCACCACGATGTCATCCATCATTCATGTCACACCTCTGCAGCTGCAGCAGGCGGTTGCTATATTGTTGTCGGAGAGTTAGAACTCACTCACATTAGATCTTTTTATTTTTGTGAAAGCAATGACCACACTTTTTTCACAGTAGTAAATCCACTGTTTACAGGCTCCATTTTTAATGGGGGGACATTTAAAAATGTATGTTAGGGAAAATCCTGCTTTGTTCATAGTCACTTCCCATTAGGTAAATTAGGTGGATGACAGGCCATTCTGTTGAGCTTTGGCAACTGAAGTTAATATATGCTTACCTGCATTTTTTTGTCAATGACGTCTTAAATCTTTAAGTAGCCCAGAGGAAAACTATTTGTCACTTGTATAATAAAAATGTAAACCTTAAAACATTCTGTGAGTTGTCATGTGCTGTTTGCTGAAGTTACAGGATTTCTTTGCCTGCTTTGATGTTTTTGTACAGAAGTTTGTTTGAAATAATAAAAAATTTGGTACAGTAAACTTTGGGATTTCCTATATTTAGTGACAGCCTAAACAGGTTGAGAAATACCTCATTTAAAGTTTTGGACCATATAGTAATCTCACCTTTATGTGTCCAGTTTGTAGTTTATTTTAAAAGCGCTTTTTTCACTTGTATGCTACAACAGTATAATCTCACATCACTTAAAAAATCTTGTGTTTTTCTGACATATCTTGGCACTTGTTTGTCATCATGACCAAGGGAAATTGTTGATACTGCTGAGGGCATGAATCACTTGTCGGACTTTTATATCTTCACATTAGTCATCCTGACCTATGGGGGCCATCTCAGGTTGTGTTTATAATCAATAAGGTCACCAGAGGATTATTCATTTAATTGTAAGATAAATTCAAATTAATGGCTTTTGGAAGAAGAGCTATATAGACTAACTCTCAAAGTTATTGATCTCCATTTTGTCAGTGCTTCTTCTTATTTTGTCTCAGTGTTATGTGAGAGTACATTTTTGTGGTATGATACATATTTAAGCCTCATAATGACAGCACTTCAGAATGCACAGAAATGAGTGTGAATAGTTTGATTCAGAAGAGCCCTGAAAGTTTTCCTAGTTTTGTGGTAGAAGGAAATACTATTTTAGGGTTCTATGAATTTGAAAGACTAAGATTTGTCACTTTGAACAATAGAATGTGTTTGAAAGATAGCTTCTGAGATTGCATGTGCTGATCTCTGGTAGATCACATCACACAGATAAATTATCTTACATTTTCCATGTCTGCTAAAATTTACAAACCAACAAGAAGTCCTTCTCTGTGTTGCTTTCTCTGTTGTATTTCAGCTAAATCTGAACTGGTAGTAAGACGTAAATGTATGAAATTGCATTCTTACATTTATTCTGAATTAAGCAATGTGGGACATAAATTCTTCATATGAAATTATCTGTCCTCCCCCTCCCCCATTTATTTCTTGAGCAGTTTAGTGCAATCAATATATTCCTATGACAGTACAGTTCAGTAGAATCCCATTTGGGAAATGGTGCATCATTTTTTCATGCTACATCTGAACCAAAGCAGTACAGATGGCCAATTCTCAGTCTGTCAAGGTCCCTCTGAATGGCAGCACAACCATCTGGTGTATCAACAACTCCTCCCTGTCTTGTATCAGCTGCAAAATTCCTGTGGGTGCATTCTGCCCAACCCTTTGGGTCATTTATGAAGGTGTTAAATAGTATTGATCCCAGTTCCAGCCACAGGGGAACACCACTGGTGACTGTCTTCAAGATGTATTTTGTGCTGCTGATGACATCCCCTTTGAGCTTAAGAGTGCAGTCAGTTCTCAGTGTACCCCACTGCCAGTCTATCTCATCCAGAGTTCAGCAGTTTGCCTGTAAGTTAGAGTGCCAGAAGCCTTGCTAAAATCAAGATAAACAAGACATCGGCCAGCTCACTCCATATTTATGGTGCATCCCATCAGGTCCCACTGATTGTGTAGATCCAGCTTGTTTAAGTGCTCCCACCCTGATCCTTGATCTGCCCAGTTAAGTCTTTCTTGCTCCAGACTTTCTGGTTTCAGTGGCCTGGGGTTCCTGAAGGCAAATCCTACCATTAGAAGACTGAGGCAAAGTGGGCACTGAGTTTGATCTTTTCTGTATTCTTTGTCACAGGTCCAATAGCCCATTTAGCAGCAGGCAGATTTTTCTGTAACTTTCCTGTTGCTGCTAATACACCTGTAGAATCCCTTTTTTATTGACCTTCATGTCCTTCACCAAATTTCACTTCAGAAGGACCTTGGCTTTCCTAAGTCCAACCATACCATCTTTGCTTGGTTTCATGCTGGTTATGAAGGACCTTTCTTGAGGACTTGGTCCTTGAAAGTAAGCCTGCTCTCCTGAACGAATCTCTCTGCGGCTGTATTTCATGCAGTGCTTCCAACCAGATCCCTGAACAAGCCAAATTAAAATTCCCAAGTTAAATCTTTTTTTGTAAATCATCTTATGGGTGTGTAGTCAGAAATATACTTTAAATGTTTTTGGACTGTTCGAAGTGTGTAGTTCTGTGAACATCAAAAGTCAATAAATACAAAACCTTGCATATCCAAAAATTTGCTTGTAGTTGGAAGAGGTGGGGTTTTGGTTCTTCAAAATGTAGGACACTAATTACTCTTTCCTTGCCTCAGATGAATTCTCTTATCCAAAATTAGAGAATCTATTACTTTGTACTGTGAAGCACACTAGGTAACACAATGCAAGTGAGCAGGCTGAAGCAGTGACATGAATTTGAATTGCTGATAAGAGAATAAAACCCAGTTTTGGTTCAAAAGCCAGTATAGCAAACTAGTATTTTAATTTAGCAGTCTGTAATGCTTCCTGCTACAGACTAATAAATATGAATTCCTGGCTGCCACATACTCCAGATTCAGCAAGCACAGAAATTTTTCGTATGGATTTGAGTCAAATATAACTCAATGGACTTCAGTAGAGCTGTTTCTGATTGACACAGGTGTAAACAATGCCCTTTGTCTTTTCTCAGTCATGGCCTTTGACCCAGGTTGCTTATTACTGAGCAAATTGAGTCTTCTTGTGAGGATCAATGGCGTAATGTGATAATCTTGCAGAGATCTCCTGTGCTTGACTGCTTTGAAAATGAAGCTAAAATGAACAATGTAGTAGGTTGTTCTAGAAGATAAGTGTATAGTTAAAATACAAGCCAAACAAGCACTATTCCCTAGTTTAAGAGGAAGAAACATCATTATTTTCCAACACATGTTAATTTGGGGTCTGCTGGAATTAATATAACTCTCTTGTCTTGGGTATTTTGGCTGTTGACAGTTTAATATGTAGACTTGAGGTATTAAGAACTTGAGATACCTCTTGACATTTTAAAATTGCTCCCAGAACTTAAAGGTTAGAATATTTGTATATGGCTTGGATCAAAAGTGCTATTACAGCTCATGATAATTCTTATTCTGTGAGAATCCATTTCAGGTAAGGTGGAGATTGTTTTGGTTTTGGTTTTGTTTGGGTTTTTTTCTGTATTGCATACAAGGCTGTGGTTAACTACAGGAACTTGCACTATTAAACTCAGGTTTAAATAACATGCAGCATCAGAGCTCAAAGGCTCTTTAATAGCAACCTTCCCAAACAAGATGCCTTATAAGGGAGTTGAATTAGGTTTCTTAGATGAACTTACTAAACATGTAAATGTGGTCCTAGTTGCTGAGATACTGAATATATCAATATAACTGAAGCAGGTATTGCATCTATGGAAATTTTTAGTTTGGAGAAAGAAAAGTTGTGGTAAATAGCCAGCCTAACTAAAGGATTTTGTGGAGTGTTTTTGTTTGGTATCAAATTAAACAAATATATTTTTTCTGATTAATTTTGAATTCCCCATATTCAGGTATACATTCATAGTAATGTCTGTGATACTTATACAATGAGAGATTTTTTTGTAACCACTGACTTAGCTGCTGTGTTTGCAGCTGTGTTTTGAAACTACAGAGTGAATGCCACACTTGTTTTACACAGCCTGTCAGATTGACATTTGCTTTATTAAATTTGAAGCTTAAGATTCCTTTTGTTCAGTGGTTTCAGATTCACAGAGACCCACTATTCTGGTTATATGTTGTACAACTGTAATTAATCTGAGATACATAGGTAAGACCAATTTTTTTTTCTTCAGTCTTATCATTTGCTATATGATTGACCAGAGTTTAAAATAATCATACAAGGTTAGGTTAAATAGAATCAGCAAAAACATTCAAATGCATACTATGTGAAAATTACTTTAAATTATTTTGTTGAAAAATATTACTTCTGAGACAAGATTATTTTTCAAACAAGTAACAGTATTTTTGTCTTTTGATTTTTTCAAATAGAAACCAAGGATTTACTTTTACAGATACTGCCTGAGCATGTGAGTAGTTTAAATCAAGAGGTGCAGTGTAACTGAACTGAGAAAAGACAACCATTTTGTTAGAGTTTGACACAGTTGCCCAAGACACTGATCACTATTCATGTTGGAAAGTTAGAAATTCCTCAGTTCTTTCATACTGATTAAATTAGAAGGAAAAAAAAAAAAATAAAATCATTTGTCTTTGACCCCAAGTACAATTTGAAATGTCATACTTAATAAAAATGAGTCAGTCTAACAAGCAAACATTGTGGCATTTAGCTTTGAAAGGCTTCAATTTAATTCAGATTATTTTCATGCCAGGTACTAGTTGGGGCCATTACCACATGAAACAAAAAGCCCAGGAAACAGCAGAGATTTGGCCTTGCCAAAGTCAGCCTGCAGTTTTGTGTGTATGTGAAGAGTCCAGTTCTCCTGGGGCTTTCATTCAGTTGTCACAGTTGTATTGGAAACTTCTGCTGGAAGAATTCTGGGACATCTTCATTGACTTTATGGGTCAAAAAAGCATAAAAAAAAAATATAGCATTTTAGACTTGGCAGTATCTGGTCATTTACCTCTCCGATCTTAAGAGCAAAATGAAACTAATTCATGGTCATAATACTGGTATCAGAGTTCCCAGAATGTCACCCTCTCGCCTTCTTTTTAATGGCAGTAATTCTTATTTTTTTTTTAAATTCTCTTTTCAAAATTAGAAAATGTATTTTTGCCTCCATTTGAAGTAGATCAATTCTTCCACAGCTTTGCTTTATAGGTACTAACCTGATATGCTATTTGAAGCACAGAATTTTTTATCCTGCCTGAAGCAAAAATCTTGAAAATACAAGTGACAGATGTTACAAACTTATTCATGTGACATTTCAAGGCTGAGTTCTTGGAACAGCCATAGGTTTTAAACACTTGAGGTAGCAAGTTGTGCCATTTGTGCAGTCCTCCAAAGAGTATGGAGAGAAGGATCTCTAAAGGCCCTTGTTCTTTGTGTTATGTTAGACTAAATTGTCCCCAGAAATCATAGAATGGTTTGAGTTGGAAGGAACATTAATGTTCATCCAGATCTGACCACCCTGCAGTGGACAGGGACCACCCTGACCTCTTTCTAGACCAGGTTGCATCCAACCTGGCCCTGAACACTTCCAGGAATGGGGCATCCACAACTTCTTTGGACAACGTGTTCCAAAGGTACACATTCCTGGAGTGTCTCACCACCCTCATATTAAAGAATTTATTCCTAATACCTAAACTAGAACTATGCTCAGTTTGAAGCCATTCCCACCTGTCCTGTCACTACAGGCTCTTGTAAAACATCCTTCCCCATCTATTTTGGTGGCTTCCTTCAGGTGCTGGAAGACATTTAGGTCACTCCAAAGCCTTCTGTTTTCCAGCCTGAACAATCCCAACTCTCTGAGAGAGGGTTGTCTCCTCACAAGAGAGGTGCTCCATCCCGCTCTTCATCTTGGTGGCCTCCTCTAGACTCACTCCAGCAGGTCCCTGTCCTTCCTGTGCTGGGACCCCAGGGCTGGATGCAGCCCTGCAGGTGGGGTCTCAGCAGGGCAGAGCAGAGGGGCAGAATCCCCTCCCTCACCTGCTGCCCACGCTGCTCTGGGTGCAGCCCAGGGCACATTTGGCTTTCTGGGCTGCAAGGGCACATGGCTGGGTCATGTCCAGCCTCTCACCCCCAGCACCCCCAGGTTCTTCTCAGCAGGGCTGCTCTGGATCTGTTCATCCCCCAGCCTGGAGTGATTCTGGGGGTTGCCCCAATCCATGTGCAGCACGAGCACTTGGTCTTTCTGAAACTCGTGAGATTCCCTTGGGCCCCATTCTCTGTCTGTCCACTGTTGCTGTGGAGATCCTGGGTTATTAGCTTGGATGAAATGCCAGCTCTTACAGTCGTCTTCAGGAGAGGCAACAAAGCATCTAAATGTTCTCAGTATCTGAAAGTTTTTGCTTTCAGGAGTATCTATTGCTATCCTGTTCTGGGATTTCTGCAACAGCAAGAGGGAGGCAACACAAGCAGCATTATAAAATAAATGACATGGTTTTCATTCTAATCTAGTTTATCAGTGAGGATCTGATTCAAGGTCTGTTTGAATCATTAGCTTTCAAGTTGCCAAGCTGAAAATAAACCTAAAAAAGGCCAAGCAAAACTTCACTCTTACAAGTTGTACCTTTTTCTTTATGTGTGTTTATAAATCATCTTCTCTGTCTAGTAGCACTCAGCTACCTGACAGCATCAGCAGCGATGCTAATTTCCTCAACAGAGTTCAGCAGTTCAACCTTACTGGGTTACTAGGAACTCCTTTGACTTACTCTCTCTGGTCTTATTCTCTCTGGTCTCGTCCATCTGTATCCACTTAGAAGAAATGTCCTCTAAATACCATGTTTTAAGACATGTTACCTTACATTTGCCAAAACATGAGGTTTTTTTCTCTGCTGCACTAGTGGAGAGTTACCCAGCATTTCTTTAGTAATGTCTGGGTGCAGTTCTGTGATCACTGTATGTCTTAATTGCAAGGATCTTAATTTTAATTACAAGTAATTTTTAATTCTAATTACAAATAATTGTTCAAATGGAACTATTCAATACATACTCAGAGCATTTACATTGGCAACAGTATGCAACAACTCAAAATCACAGAGCTTTTTTATCACAATTTTTAGAAACTGCTGCATTTACTAAAATAAAACTAAACAATAAATATAAATAATATCCATTTATATTATTATATTCTGGGGGTTTGCTTGCATTTTAAAATAAATATATTCCCCATTTTATGTCCATTATTGTGTTGGTTTTTTTTGAGATACAGGGAGTGTTTGCTGATAGAACAAGGTCTAAGTGTGGATTCTAGAGCACACAGGGGAAGGGTTTGCTCCTGAAACCACTCTCAAAGTTTTCCTCATTCTAACAAAGAATAGTAAACATTCAGTTCAGCTGGAGATCTCAGCATCAAAGTAAACCACTGTTCAATAATATCTTTCAAAAAAAATTGATATTTTGCATTGGAACCCACTGAAGAAATTTACAAACTACTGATGGAAAAAAAATACAAAATAATTCAAATTTGAGCTTCAACTTGCATTCAGTAGAAAGACTGCATGAATCTTGTCTGATTTTGGACCAGGTTTAAACTGATTTTTAATTATTACCTTTGTTTTGATCAGATCAGGTGCAGCTAAACATGCAGCTTATTCTCAAATTTATTGTGATGGCATGAGTGAGAGTTGAGGAACTGGACTGTAATAAGAGTGAAATTGCTGTTACTGTTTGTATTTTTCCCTGAATTAGACTTGATTACTATAAACTGCAAACATTCTGCCAACCATGGGCAAAGAACTCTCTGCTAGCATAACCCCATTAATATAAGTGTCTTAGATATAAAGAACAGCCTTTATCACACATGTGGTGTGTTACATGAAACAAAGGCTTTCATGTGCTATTTATACATCATGAAATGCAAGACAGCATAGGGAAGGACAGAATTTGGCCCTGAGTTTAATCTTATTAGGCACTTATATTTTCTGGGGTTTCATTGTGAGACAGATTCCTCCCTTATTACCAGTCCTACTCTGGCAACTTTTTTCCCCTGCACTTACATTTCATAGAACTTTTTTATTTTACTTCTACTCAGATCTGCTTTTGTCTTATAGGGAAAGAAAAGAGACTGGTCTGTTATCTCACATTTCAGTTAAGTCTAACATATATTTGCTTAGGGGTAAAAAAGGTTGAAGAAAAAAGGGAAATGTCAAAAATGAATAATAAATGGCATATAAACAGAAGCAGATTTTCTGTGATATGTTACCCCTGATAAACTTGATAATGTTTCCCAAATGTGTTGCCTTGGTTCAAATCCAAATCTACTGGTCAGGTTTTACGTGCTATTTTTAATTTTACTGCTTAAAAAACTTTACATCATCTTGTAGGAATTCCCTCCTACTGCATAGCTGTATCTAGTTATTTGTAGGTTAAAATTCATCTTAATATAGATTCATATAAAACATGTGTCACCACAGAGGCAGCAAAAAGGCAGATCTGGGTGGGTAAAACAAGCTGGATTTGCAAGGAAACTCTTTTTTCTTTTAAATGAAATATGTTTTCCTTTGAGGTCACTCTGCTGTTTGATATTGTAGACTCCAAGGTCTTTCCATTCAGTAAACTTACCTTGCCCTTTAAACAGTGAAATCAGAATGTGAGAGGTGAACACAAACAACCAGGGACAGGGAGACCTGGAAACATTTAAGATCCACAAAGAGCCTCTGGAACCAGGCAGTGAGCTTGAGACATTGCAGAGCAGTTCAGCTTATTGGAATGCTTAAAAACAGACTTTCCTATAAGCATTGACTTGGTAGAGGTACTCCTACATTCATAGTAGTGGAGATATTTATAGAGAAAGAAACTTTCTCAACATAAAATATTAAAGTTTTGGAAACATAAAAATGGATGGAAAAAGGAAAGGAATTATGCTTCCTGTGGCACAATATTGAGATGAGAAAATAAAACCGTGGTAACAGAAGAGCTCTGTAGTAGTTACTTGCTGCTCAGTCCATTAGCTAGTGTTAATTCACCATTATTCCACAGCAAATAGGAGATATCACAGAATCACAGATTATTTGGAGTTGAAAGAGCCCCACAAGGATCATCAAGTCTAACTCTTAAGTGAATGGCCCATATGGGGATCAAGCCCACAGTCTTGGCATTATTAACACCCTGCACTGGCCAACTGATCTCATACCTTGCAAGTAATATCCTTAAATACTGATTCCATGCTTCCCAGCCTTAGCTAATTGCAATATTTTGGAGTAGGTTGGACCTGGTGAACTTCATCGTAAGGAATTTGATGGACTGGGTTAGCAGAGTGTAGTTACTTCAAAAGGGGAGGTGAGTCATGTGCCTGCCCTTAGAAATCAGGTAGAGGTGTGAAAATAAGCTTGCATAGATAACAGACAGTGCCAGACCATGTCAAAGCTGTAGAGTTTCCTTAACAGAAGGAAGCAGCACAGAAGAAGCAGCAGTATCCAGTTAATTTGCCTCCATGAGGCTTTTGATAGTACCCCACACAGATGGCCTGTGAGCAGCTGAAGCAATGTGGTCTAGATAAATCTGTCACAGGGTAAATAAACCCCCTTTCTGGAATGCAGACACTCCAGCTGTACAGGGCACAGGGTGAGGACTGAGAGCCTCTTCAGCCATGCTCCAGTCCCTGAGAACCCAAAAAGGTCTGTGTACAGTTTGAGCCTTTGCTCTGACAGTTGGGACAGGGTTGTTTTGGAGGCAGAACAAGGGCATGGCTGTAGCCACATCCTGCAAGTCAGCCCACTGGCCACTGCATGTTCATTTTATTAGTAGTGATGCAGCCTTTTTGTGTAGGCACTTTGGATCTTACTCCAGGTAACTGGTTCAAGGATACAGAGTTGTTGGATGGGGGAAAAGGTGGTTCATCCGACATGTTTTGTATTCCATTATACATTTTGTGTTGTTATTCCTTTTAACAAACACCAAAATTTGTTAATTTGTGTTAAGGAAAATGTTAATTAAGTGGTTAATTATTAAGTGGTGTTACATAAAAAATGTATACAGCTGATGAAATAGTCCTATGCTGTCTAAAATGTGAAGCACTTAGATGTCATTTCTTGTATCTTGCTGGAACACTGTAATCGATTTAAAATGTAAGGGTTTATTCTGAATGAACTTTGTGAACATTAAGGCAAAATAGTAACATTCTAACAATAATATTTTTAAAGCTTCAGTAGAAATTAATGGATAAGATATCCTGTGCTGGCTCTCACTAGGAAAGCCACCATTTTGCCTTTATTTACCAGTTCATAGAACAGGAATAATTATGCAAGGCTAGATCATTTAATTAGTGGGTTAACTGGCTTGTGTGAATACCCTGGAGTCAGAGATTACATTTGTTTTTCTTCCTTATTGAGTGCCCTTTAACTATGAGTGGTTTGCAAAAGCTTTGAATTGTAATTAATATAATCTGAGAAAGGTGAAGTGTAGCATAATTTAATATAGGTAAAATGTTATTCTCACTCTCCTATTCCTGCTATATAAACTTTACCAGCAAATAGTCAAAATAGGTATGACAAGAACAAATGAAAATCTAATTGTTATAATGACAGATTTAATGAGCATAGATGCCAAACAACAGCAAAATTTTGTGAACCATTCTTTATCTTACTTCTGTCAGTGCTTGATCTTACCCGAGGATGAAAAGACTCCTCTTTTCAGCATAAACTTTTGAGAACAATATTTTGGCAGCAAACTTAAATATTACACATTTTATGATCTCTTCCTCTTTTTTTGTTAGTTTGGGTGTTTTTTTGTTGTTGTTTGGGGTTTTTTTCCCTCTTTGGTTTTTGTGTTTGTTTGATTGTTGGGCGTTTTTTGTTTGTTTTGGTTTTTTGTTGTTTGTTTTTTGTGGATTTTTTGTGTGGGGAGGGGTGTTTTTCTCAATATGGCTGTAGAGTAAAAGCAGAGGCATGAGTTACAGCTGATACTGGCTAAATGCTGAGCCGTGGAGTTGCCCACCCTGTGGCTCAGGATCTGCTCAGAGGAGCTCGCTGTCCCTGGCCAGGGCTGGCCCTGCAGTGTGTTCCTGTGCTCTGCAGGCTGCTCTTCGTGCTGAAAGGCAGGAATCCCAGCTCTCTTACATCCTGCAAGGAGGCCAAAGAAGGAACCAGGACACGGCAGCAGTAAGAATAAAAGGAGAAAAATGGGCTGTGTACAGGACTGGAGGAGAGGAAAGCAGCAAAAAACACAGAAAGGCCTCTGAGTGAGTTGGAAGAGGGAACAATACAGCTTTTTACAAACCACGCTCCATGAAAAATGATGTGTGTGTGGCTCAGAACAAGGGTTTCCTCGCTCAGATGCCTGTGTAAACATGGCTGAGGAGCCCAAGTCACATCTTTTGCATATTGTTTATATTTTTGTTTAATTCTGTTAGTTTAAATCCCATCAGAAGCCAATTCTCAAAAAAATAACAAACAACAAACCTTTCCTTTAAAAGTCAGGAAAATAAATTGTTACCCCTCTGGTAAAAGCCTAAGAAGAGAAACCTCATCAACACAATATTGCTCCATTCATAGTGGAAAGGTAACAAGGGCAGTGCAGTATAGAAATTATATATGCCTTGTATCCTGTTGAAGCATAGAAGGGTGCAGGTACAGTTTTTGAGTGCCTGTGTATGAAAGCAAATTCGTATAAAGATAGAATGATATCTAGGGAGGGCAGCTGAGATCTCTGGTGAACGAAACCCTTCCACAAGGTTTCCACCTGAGTAAGGTCTCCTTGAAAACTGAGGAGAGATCAGTGTTGGGTTTGATTCTGGACATACAACAGGAGAGATAGGAAGCCACCTAACCATGTCATTTAGGTTATGAGTTTTGCTTGGGAGATCAGATTTTTTGCTTGTTTTGTCTCCTGCCTTGTTTGAAAAGGCAGAAGCTGGAGGCTGTAGGTGAAACAATTATATAGAGCATAGGGATTATTTCAGGTGTTTCATGCAGCAACCATTGGCAGCAGGTTCAGTATCAGCTCACTGACCTGTGGGACAACCTTCTTTCTGTTTTGCCCTACTACCTAATCATAACCAAACTGGAAAGACAACCCAAAACCCCCACAGGTAGCACAGAAGCACAGGATCAAGATGATGCAATCACAAGTCACCATGGGCATAAAAAAATAAAACAAAGGGGAATTGCAATCTTGTAAGCCACCTACAATGGACATCTGTATTTCTTAAGTACAGTACTTTACTCCTATCCTACTTAATCCAATTTCCAATGAATTTCCCACTTGTCATGATTTTGAGCTCTGTTTCTGGTTTTCAGTGTTTATTGGGGTGCAGTTGCAAGGTGCCTTTGCAAAGTCTGTGGCTGAAAGGTCACACTATTCTGAGCCAGGTATCATGTCACTCTCCCATATACCATGTGCAGTGTCACCTCCTGTATGAATGTGAGAGAAAGCAGGGGAAAACAGCAACATTTTTCAGTAGCAAGATGAACCTGAACCTTTTTGTTGCATTCTCAGTCCTTCCTATATTTCAATTACCTACAAATATATGGGAAGTATTCTCTAGTCCATTTGCCATGACTATCTTTCCTTGGGAGAAGAAATTGACACCCACAAATCTTTTGATACATTCCTTCTGGAAGTGAACTACTGATTACTGATTATTTTTCCTTTAAGAGATTCACTTAAGTGAATTATTTTGGATTAATATGGATTTTTTTTTATTTTGTGTTTTTTGTTTATTTTTTTATTTTTATAGGCAGACTTGTCTACAGCAATGTTCATGCTAAGTTGGTAATTTCTAAGGACAAATATTGTTTTGCACTTTTAGGGTATCCTTGGACAGGAGCTTTATATGTGCAGAAATGTTAAATCAAAAAACTGTCCCTGCCAACTGTGAGAAATATATTACTTCATCAGCCTTCAAGGATGCTGTGTCTAATTTTTAGGAACTTTTTCTTCATATCAAAACATCTCCTGATTTGGCACAAATCAGAATAGCTCTATTAAATGAGTATCTCTAATTTATTCAAGTACAGGATGTGAACTTACCAAGCATTCTGAGGCAAAATATGGACGGTTTATGTTTGAACCCCATGGAACTGTGCTGTCTGTATAGAAATACAGGCTCCTATTTTTGGTCTTCAGTTATATAACTATATAAAAAAGGCAAAGATAGAAGATAGGGAAGATTTTAGTGTGAGCTGAGGATAAAATGTAATTTTTACCTAACAGGCCACAGCAGCTACAGAACTACCAGCGCTAGAAGTGATGATGACTGGGACCCCTGGCATCAGCAGCACCTTCATCAGTGCCAGGAAAGCTACACACACACAATCTGCAAGAATGGGTTTTAGCTGTACTATTTTTGTGCAAAGCATGAAGGATTTTGGATGCTTTGGTCTCTGAGGTCAGGTGGTAGGTGCTGCAGTCTTAAAGTGTGCTCATGCACTCTGCATTCTGCTCCTTGAAGAATGTAAAATAAGGGATGGGGACACCATGCTGGATTCCCAAACAGGAATGCAATTTCATCATCACATCCTCTTTCACCAGTCTCTGTTGGACTGGACAACAAATTCAGAAAGCTTTGTCATTTCCATGAAAAAAAGCTGCAGTGCCACTCTTTTGAAGATAGATTTATCTGACTCTGATGAAACTTTTTACTTAACTCTCAAAAAAAAAATTAAAGAAAAATCAGGAGATGGGTAAGATGTATGTGAAACTTCCCTACAAGAAAATAAAACTTTTACCTGAGAAGACCCTGGTTTTGGAGGAAAAAGATCTTCCATGTATGGCCTTGAGCCAAGCTGTGATCCTTGGCATGGTTTATTTACAAGCACAGACATAGCCTGAGGTCATCAGACACATATTTCCCACTTCTTTAATGTCCAATCTGCAGATGAAGTTGAAGAAATGTGAGTTGCATTTACCCCCTCTTCTCCATCAAATGAAATGTGTGTGGTGGGGGTAGGACTGTTGTGACTTATTTTGCATAGGCAACAGCCCATAGCTGGATCTGAGATGAGGGAGAGTGACATGGCAGAGTTTACATCCATATACAGCAGGCCCATGATAGTAATTAAGCAACATATTTGGGTGTATCTGCCTTAACTTTTTGAATTTATTTTAGGGGAATGGAGTTTTTGAAGCAGGTCTCTGACCCATGTGGTGGAACTGTCTTGGAGCACACACAAAAACCCTACTTTGCCCTGATAACAAACCAGGTGATGTGTTCCAAAATTTCTCTAGAATAGATCTGGCCTTACATAAAACCTCCAAAATGCACATTTGGGGGACATCATGTCAGCGCCATGAATTTTCCTCTCTCCTTTTCAGCCACAAAAGTAAATTGGATCAAATCCATTATTATTTAACACTAGTCAGAATTTTAGTATGCACTTATTAGAATGTTTTTTACCACAATTATGGTAAAAAATCATGGACATGTTGGTAAAAGGCTCAGCCACTTCTCTGATCTCCTGGCAATCACAGGAAGATATAACAGAGGCAAATATCAAAAACTCACGAAGTCCAGTTCCCTACAACCAGGTAAAATCCTGCCTGTGAATGTGAGTAAAGCATGCTACTATGCAGCAGCTTACTTCCAAATTCATTTCATAAAAATGAACTTCCTTTTAAAATTCTGCTGTTGCAGTGTTGAATAATAAAACAAAGTCCAAACATTCTGTACAACTTCGAATTCCTAGGAAACCAGTTTGAATTTTTGTCCCTGTCTGGAAGTGTGCTTCACTGGAGGCAATTTCACCCAGCTGACTGAACTGGGATTCTCTTTAGGATGATCATTTCAAGGGGCCAAACCCCAAATTCTCTCTCCACTTTTTCCCGTGTTTATCTTCTTGTCTCTAGCAGTTGCTTGTAATAATTTCCAAGTGTGGAAACCTGCTAGAGTGAAATAATGGAAAGCCTTTTGCTGTCACCAGCAATCTGAAACTAATTCTGCTTTATTAGCATTGTGAAGAATATTTTCTTGCCAAACTAAAGGCTTCATTTGGAATATTTCTAGCAAAATCTAGAAGTTGGTTTTATCATGAGATATTTTCCGAATTCCCTACTGTAAATTTTCTGACAGAAATAATTAACAGATGATTATAATCTCATTAGGCAATTCAGTAATCCAAAATTTATATATGTGTATAGGAAATTGCTTATAGCAAAGTTTTTCATCAGTGAGAATTGTAAGGAACAAGTTGGAGTTTCAACATGTGGACAGGGACTGTACACAGAAGGATCAGGTACTATAATTTATGGGAGCATATATGGATGCTAGCTTTGGAGCAGGCTGCAGAGAGCTGCAAAAACTGCAGGCCCCATGGCCTATCAGTCCTGCCTGAGAAGCTAGCTGAGAAATTCATAGGAGGATTTCAAAACAATCCTCAGAGACAGAAAACAACTGCCAGGTGCTGTTTGTCTGTCCTCTTGTTTTCCCTTGCAGGAGAAAGTCAGGGGGGTGGTGAGCCCCACTGACCAATGATGGTAATGTAGCACTTTACTAACCAATAAGAGTTTCTTTTCTGTACTTTCCACGTATCTGTCTGTAAGACAAGCCTAGAGCAATAAACTAGAGAGATTCTCCTGTTGTGACTCCCTTGAGAGTCAGTGTCGTTCTTTATCGCCGTTCCCAATCGGAACGACAAGCATATTATCAGGACAATTAAAAATAAGTACTGTGACACAACTAACTTTTTTCAGTGCAGGTAGCCAAATGTTAATGGCATGATGTTATACCATATGGTAGCATTCCTCAGAAAATGGGCTAAATTTTGCACAATTCCCCAGTGTGAATAGTTTCATTAAAACACATGAATGACAATGCAAGCTGGGTTTTTTTAATTATAATTTAATATTTTGACTATGCCCAGCAGTGCTTCTCCGAGTCACAGTGGAGAGAGGTATTCCCAGGGTTTCTGTTCAGCTGTATTCACTCATCCAAATCAAATTCTTTGGACTGGATCCAGCAACTTTACACAAGTATAAGTTCTGCCTGCTGGAAATATCAAGATCACCCATGATTCCGAAGCAAAACTTACGTTTTTTGCAAACAGTTGTGCTCCAGCAGCCCAACACCCTCATTAAAGCTGGTCTTGGGCATGCAGAGATCCAGCACCAAAAAGTGAGTAAGTTAAAGGGGGATGCAGGAGGAACCTGTGAAGCACCAGCTAGAGAACTTCACCAGGGTCTCAAAACTATCTGTATTAGCTAATCACAGTAAAATACAAATTGTTGAAACCACTTATTAATTAATTAGAACCACTCTTACTTTCTGCAAAGTATCACAGAAAATTATTCATAGATATCACCAGTTCATGCCTTAAACTGAGAACCAGAGTTTGCATCAAACAAATTTGTTGAACACCATGGAAATGGCAGCAATGGTTTGAGAATGAGCAGTCTAAAATCATCTGTTGCAAGCTAAAGAAATAAAAGAATTAGGAGTTTTTTGTTTTGGTTTTTTTTTAATGTATATCCATACAGCTTGCAGCTAGGTTATTGAACAAGAAGGGTAGCATTTGGTATACAATGCCAATCACAACTTGAATTTTTGAAAGTCTTTCTAATACTCTTTATGTCTCTGAATCATCATCTACGGGTGCAACTACTCCACCCTATGTGCACATTGAAGATGAGCATTTAGTCCACTCCCTAAAGCACAGTCCCCCTCCTGCCAAATTAGCTGTGCTCAATAACTCTGTTTGCAGGGAAAGCACACCTTTATGATGGTGCATTAAAAAGGCCATGGATGTGGTATTTCTAGACTTGTATTAATGACAACAGCTAGAAATATTCTCAATTTTGTACACATAACTCTCCATTAAACTCTTTTTTAAAGATCACTTATTTTCTATTCCATCCTTATCCACTTCCAAGGCTAATTAATTACATTATCTCTTTTATAATATTTGTACTTTATCATTCATGACCCTTCTTGTCTCATTATCTGAAATATAATAGAAAGTGAGAGAAAAGAATCCAGGTTAAACTGCACGGTAGCTCTTGCTTTCTAATCAGAGATCTTTTTTAGCTTAAAAGTGGCAGTACTGCTGTGCTAACATAATTTTTAAAGCTTCATTTTTTTTCTTAGTAAGTATGAGTTTGAAGTACATATTCAAGAGAACTTTACATACTTCAGAGCATCAATAGGGCTACAGAGGTGATCAGAGGAGGGAAGCATCTCTCCTAGAAGGAACAGCTGAGGGAGCTGGCCCTGTTCAGCCTGGAGAAGACTGAGAGACCTTTTCAATGTCTGTAATTATCTGAAGGAAGGGTGACAAGAGGATGGACCAGGCTCTCCTTGGTGGTGCCAGGTAATAAGAGACCATGGGCAGAAACTGATGCACAGGAAGTTCCACCTGAAGATGAGGAAGAAATTCTTTGCTGTGCAGTAACCACACACTGGAACACATTGTCCAGAGAGTCTGTGGCTCTCCCTCACTGCAGACACTCAAAGCTGCCTGGGCACAACTCTGAGTGAAGTGCTCCAGGGAGCCCTGCTTGAGCTGAGAGGTTGGAGGACACGACTTCCAATGGTCCCTTTCAACCTTAAATATTTTATGATTCCGTGATCTTAGTTTTGAGGGAAGTGATTGAATCACAGAGTTTAAAGTTTCTGTCACTGGAGAGCTGAACAGGCTTCTGAAGAGGTGTGGATATTTACTCATATGGAAGCAACTAGACTGGAAAGTCTTGACCTGCCAAGGAGGTTAGAGAGTGTCTGTCTTTTTGGACAACCATATATGTTCACAGGCTAAAATCTTCTTGAGCTGGAACTTGTGAAGACTGGGTTCTACTGTCCAGTGAAGGATGGAGAAGGAAGACTCTTGTTCTCCTGTTCCTCTCCAAATGTCTCTGTCCATGAGCCCTGAGGAATGCAGTCACACCATTTGTGCAGTAGTCACATCTGATGGCAATTACAGCCACAAAGCACAAGAGTACATAATGGATGAGCAGGCCATCCAGGGCCATCAGGGACAGAGTGTGAGGATGCAGCCAACACCCAGGAACATGGATCAACAAAAGAACCACAGGCTTGGCTGCCCTCAGCAGACAGAACACTGTCACACCCCCTCAGCAGTGTCACCCCCCGTGCTGTCACACGCCCCAGCAGTGTCACACCCCCCGGCAGTGTCACACGCCCCAGCAGTGTCACACACATCCCAGCAGTGTCACACACCCCGGCAGTGTCACCCCAGCAGTGTCACACACATCCCAGCAGTGTCACACACCCAGCAGTGTCACACACCCCGGCAGTGTCACCCCGGCAGTGTCACCCCAGCAGTGTCACCCCGGCAGTGTCACACACCCCAGCAGTGTCACACATCCCAGCAGTGTCACACACCCCAGCAGTGTCACACACCCCGGCAGTGTCACACACCCCAGCAGTGTCACCCCAGCAGTGTCACACACCCCGGCAGTGTCACACACCCCGGCAGTGTCACCCACCCCAGCAGTGTCACACCCCCCGGCAGTGTCACACACCCCGGCAGTGTCACACACCCCAGCAGTGTCACCCACCCCAGCAGTGTCACACACCCCGGCAGTGTCACACATCCCAGCAGTGTCACCCCAGCAGTGTCACACATCCCAGCAGTGTCACACACCCCGGCAGTGTCACCCCAGCAGTGTCACACACCCCAGCAGTGTCACACCCCCCGGCAGTGTCACACACACCCCGGCAGTGTCACACACCCCGGCAGTGTCACACCCCCCGGCAGTGTCACACACCCCGGCAGTGTCACCCCGGCAGTGTCACCCCAGCAGTGTCACCCCGGCAGTGTCACACATCCCAGCAGTGTCACACACCCCAGCAGTGTCACCCCGGCAGTGTCACACACCCCAGCAGTGTCACACACCCCGGCAGTGTCACACACATCCCAGCAGTGTCACACATCCCAGCAGTGTCACACACCCCGGCAGTGTCACCCCGGCAGTGTCACCCCAGCAGTGTCACACACACCCCGGCAGTGTCACACACCCCAGCAGTGTCACACACCCCGGCAGTGTCACACACATCCCAGCAGTGTCACACATCCCAGCAGTGTCACACCCCCCGGCAGTGTCACACCCCGGCAGTGTCACACACCCAGCAGTGTCACACACACCCCGGCAGTGTCACCCCGGCAGTGTCACACACCCCGGCAGTGTCACACATCCCAGCAGTGTCACCCCAGCAGTGTCACACACCCCAGCAGTGTCACACACCCCGGCAGTGTCACACACACCCCGGCAGTGTCACACACACCCTGGCAGTGTCACACACACCCCGGCAGCGTCACACACCCCAGCAGTGTCACCCCGGCAGTGTCACACACCCCGGCAGTGTCACACACCCCGGCAGTGTCACACCCCCCAGCAGTGTCACACACCCAGCAGTGTCACACACCCAGCAGTGTCACCCCGGCAGTGTCACACACCCAGCAGTGTCACCCCGGCCGCAGAGCCGGCTCCGGCCGCTGGAGGCTCGGGCGCTCCGCTCCGGCCGCGGCCCCGCAGTGCCGGGAGCGGCGGGGCAGCCCTGCCGGCTCCTCTCATCCATCACCCGCAGGGGCCCTGCCCGGCAGCCCGGGGTGAAAGGGCCTGGCTTTGTCCCTTGTCCCTCTCTGCGGCCGGGCAGGAGCTGCTCCAGCCCCGCAGCGCTGCTGCGAGTCCCGGAGAGCCGGGGACTGCGGGATAATCTGGGGACAGATGTTCTCTTGTGCTCCCTTCCCTGTCGGGCGGCTCTGGAGCTCTGCCAGAGGCACCGAGCGTTTCCCCATCATCTCCAGGGATCCGGGCCTGGCTGGGCTGAGCCCGCACTCGGCTCCCCCGGCGGTGGCATCACTGACGGTATGGACTCTGCAAAGCTGCACACAGCTCCCTGCAAGCTTTTTGTTATCCCTTAAGCACATCATGAATCTTTAAATTATCTATTGGACGTGTACTAGTGTACAGAGTGTAAGGAGTGGTGTCTCAACAGTGAACTACAGGGACAAGAGTCTGCATCTTCAGTTCTGGAAGGAACACCTTGTCCCAGCAGCAATGTGAACACGGGCAGCCTGCTCTGGAAGCACTGGGAGTGGTGATGAGTGATGTTCCTCAAGGTCCATACTGGGAGCACTGCTGTTTAATGTCCTCGTTGGTAACACTGGGATTAAACACACACTCAGTGCAGACTGGGAGAAGAACTCATTGAGAGCAGCCCTGCTGAGAAGGACCTGGGGGTGCTGTGGGTGAGAGGCTGGACATGACCCAGCCATGTGTCCTTGCAGCCCAGAAATCCAAATGTGCCCTGGGCTGCACCCAGAGCAGCGTGGGCAGCAGGTGAGGGAGGGGATTCTGCCCCTCTGCTCTGCCCTGCTGAGACCCCACCTGCAGGGCTGCATCCAGCCCTGGGGTCCCAGCACAGGAAGGACAGGGACCTGCTGGAGTGAGTCCAGAGGAGGCCACCAAGATGATTTGAGGGATGGAGCACCTTCCCTGTGAACTGACTGAGAGTGTTGGATTGTTCAGGCTGGAGAGGAGAAGGCTTTGGCTTAATATGACCTATTAATATGACCAGTACATAAAGGGGGATGATAAGAAAGATAGGGACAAGACTTTTTACTAGGGTATGTAGCAACAGAACAAGGAGTAATGATTTTAAAATAGAGTGTAGATTCAGGCTAGCTAGGAGGATGAGGATGGTGGAGCAATGAAACAGGTTTCCCAGAGAGGTTGTAGATGCCCCATCCCTGGAAATATTCAAGGTCCTGTTGGACAGGGCTCTGAGCTACCTGATGTAGTGGAAGCTGCCCATTTGCAGGGGGTTGGACTAGATTACCTTTAAAGGTGCTTTCCAACCCAAACTATTCAATGATGCTAAGAGCTCAGTACTGTGGATAGTCAACTCATGCTGGTTGACCTCTGAGCCCAAGGACAGGACTTTGTCTCTTTTGTGCTCCCAGCATTCAAGTTTTCAGGGAACTCACATGAAGAGGAGAAAGTGAGGCTGCAAAAGGTCCATTGACACAACCATGTACAAAAAGTGAAGGCTATTGCAAAATTCATGCCTTATTACAAGAACTATCTTGTATGGAAAAGCATAAATTTCTCAGAGGGATAAGAGTCCTGGGAATAAAATACAATCATGGTTTCAATCCTGCTTATCACCAGTATGGTATGGTAACCAAAATGGAATTTAAATGCTATAAAAAGAAAGAAATGCCTTTTTCACACTGGCAGTAGCCTCTTACTATTATTTCATCACCAGTCAAAACAGGGGGTTCTCTCTCACTTAAGTAATTTTTCAGTAATGGGAAAAGGAGTTCTTGGTTAGTGATTCTGTGGATTGTTTTGGGTTTTTTTCCTCTGAAAACCTGTTACCTTGACATTCCTCTTTCTGGAGTTTTTCCAGTGACTTTGGTTTGCACAAAATTCATTTAATGACATGCTTTTTGAAATCCCACCTTAGAATTTTCATTTAGAAGCTGTTGGAAAAATCAGATTTTAGTGGGAAGCAATCAGTAAGGTTGACAGAATGCAAGTAATGCATATATAATAAGGGAATATGATGCATTTTCAATCAGATTTACAAGAACTAGGGAAAAATGGACTTGCAAAGAGACTTCTACACTTCAGGTTTTCTGAGTGCAAGTAACCCAACCAAAGGTAATTTTTGTCATTAGTGCACAGGAGGTCTGGATGCACAGGTGTCACAAACACATGCTCTGTACTCTTGTATTTGTATGCTGCTAGCTTGAATTAAGCTCAAGGTGAGATTTTACTTCTCTTGGCTCCTAAGAAGACTCAATTCCCTTAGAAGAGTGAAACTGAACTGCAGCTGCAAAAGACTAAAATAAGAACAAATATGAACAGCTCCAAGTCTCATTAAATTGCCACCTGTGAAATGTATTTCAGGGAAGAAATTTTGAAAGCAAGTGTCCAGTATTTCTTACACCTGGCGACCCATAGAAACTTCTCCTCTCCTAGCATTTGTGTTCATAAACTTCTGATGATCATTATAGTGCAGCATATTTTCCTTCTTAGCAATACCATTTTAAGAGTGTTCAGTGTCTTCTGCCCCCTGAGACAGCACAAAATGCCAGTTACCTAGTAGTATTCCCACTCTCTCCTCCCAGCTGGCTGGTGTTATCTAAAATCAGAATATTTCTTGTGGATAGACTCCATGTCCTATTTTCTGCAGATTAAAAAAAAAATAAAAATAAAGAAAGTGCCCCAATAAATCCAAGTCATCCCCTAAACCCAGAAAAGCCACTTTTCAAGACTTCTTTGCGTGAATAAACTTGATATTGTTTAACAGCTTTGTTGTGCTACATATTGAAGAGAATAGGAGAAGAACAGACTGAGGTATCTTACAGAGATTAGGCTGCACTGGTCAGCAAACAATCTCTTGGTAAGAGCATGGTGGCCATGCAAGGATGTTCTGGTGAGAAACAAGGTCTTCTGGTGTAATATACAATCTCCTTGGGTGGAGGCAGAGCTTAGGAACAGAGCTACTGAAAGGAGTGCTCAGCATTTACTGAGGCTGCTCTCTTGACAGCTGAAGGATGTCTTTTTTAACTCAGGAGATATTTGCTAGTGCTTTTTCTATGAAACTGACAATTGACACTGCATTTCACAAGTGCATGAGCAACTCTGATGAACCTGACTCCTGATTTCCCTGTATCCCCTGTGACCAGAGTTTCATGGCTTAGTGCCTGACAGCTGAGTGTCAGTAGCTTACATTTTCTGTGTGCATTTAGTTCACAGCAAATGTGGGTAAAAGGAGTCACACCAGGCCTTGTGAAAAAGGTAATACTTGTGTGTTATCCTTGGTGGCAGCAATGGGCTGTGATTAAGCACACAGGAGCTGCTGTGGTTCAGCTGATGCAAGGTAACTCATTAATATTCCATAACTTGATCATGTGTCAGAGCCCTCTGTCTTCTTTAGATCCTTTTAAAGGTCTTAAGCAGGGATTGTACCTCGGAAAGGACCTTCCACCTTGGACAGGTATGATTTTCCCAGGAGTTTAAGCCTGCAGCAGCTGAAGGGTGTTCTGCCCTTGAGATTTTGCTATTAATCACATCTAAGTAAGAAAAAAATTCAAATCCTACCCTGGCCTATGGCTGCTGCAGTAAATCTGTAAAAATCACTCCAGCTGAGCTGTATGGATCCACATAGGCCTGTGCAGAATGTAAATCACATAATTCTGAGCAAACTGCCAGGGCTGCATGGGAGAGAAATCGCAGCATGCACAGAATATGTAAGAGTGTGGAGAGGCAGACTCTTCCCCCCACAGGTGATTTGTGAGAGTTATCATCTGGGTTGTGAGATATTTAACCAATGCCTTCTCCTCCCTCAGATTGTTTGGTGAAGGCTTGGGGGCAAGACACAAGCAGCCCCTTGAGGCGTAAACAAGCCCTGAACTGGAGGAAGGCAGGGGGGAAGACAAAAATAAGTTTTACAAAGAAGATTTTTAAAAACAGGCAATTAAACTCAGGATATTGTACGCCTCCTGTCAGCTAAAGTGGATTTTTATGGATATCAGCTCATGGTGCTTGACTGAAGGTATGGCAGGAATGCTGGATAGGTCGGCTGGGTGATGAACTGACATGTCCTAAAGGAGTGAGATATGGCACAAGAGCAATACCACCATTGAAACGTGTTGGGGTATGCCAGGACAGAAAATTATCAACACCTCCTACTTTTAATAGTCCTCAGTTTGCACAGCAGCAGTGAGTGGACCATGAGATGTTTTATTGATGATGCCATGCACTGTGAGACAAACTCCATAGATAAAGATTTTCAGGTTTGCTTTATGGCCTTTCCAATAGGGAGTAATCTATTTTTCGATAAGAATTATTGGCCATCTTTTAAATTATAACAGATGTCTGAAATATACCTTAGCTAATTTAGCATTAATAGGAAGATAATTACAAAGCCAATACATACCTATTGATTGCTTCAATTATGTTTACTGACCTTCATCATCTGTCTACTCTTGGCACACAGTCTGCCAGATCTTTCAATTCATTTTTTACTTTTGGGGAGACCCATATTGAGGATATTGTCAAGGTTATCAGGTATCAAGGTTAGAGGAATTTCTGCATAGATAGAACCAATTTCAGTTGTTTAGAAATTTTCCTATTTTCTAGGCTTTTTTTTTTTTTAGTCCAAGAGTCTGTCTTGTATGGAATTTGGTGCATATGCACAGAAATTTTTATTGAAAATTCTTCAGCTGTTCCTGAAAATTAATACATGAGTTTTAAGAAAATTATATATTTTTATAGCTGTTACAGAGAGATTATTTACTTTAAGTAATAGAGTTACCCACATGCCATGAGACCTTAAATATGGAAGACAGGGGATTGTGTTTTTTGCAACATCTTGGTCTTCATCCTCCCACAGCAGCACGACATGTCACAATGTTCTTCCTGTAAAACCATTCCTTTTCTCATCTCATTGTCTGCACTTTTTCAGACCCAAGTGTTCTCAGGCCAAGGCTTTTTTTGTGCATGGGTGGGAGCCTGGACAGAGACCTCCCAAAGGCCCAGCCCAGGAAGTCGGTTTGACCTCTGTTTCTCTGTCCAGCCTCAGCTCCTCACATCCTGCTCACAATTTCCTCCCAGTCTCCTGCTGCAAGCTGCTTTATTATTATTTTTATTGTTACTGTTGTTATTGCTATTATTATGTTGTTGTTGTTGCTGTTATTTTGTTGTTTGTTTTTTTTCACAGAGACACAGTGTCAAGTTCAAACCCTCATTTCATATTCCTAAAGCTTTGCTGTTAGTGAACTTTATTGTGGATTCTTTTTCCCTACATTTTATTTCCTCAGTTTTCCTGGGATCTTTTCCTGTTCTGAGGCACATTTAACTCTCTCTGGATGCTTCTAAATTCCTGTAGTGCCACGCTAAAACTTCAGCCTTTTCCCTATAGGGGTTAAAAATATTATAAAGAGTGGTGAAGCTCCTTGGAATTTCACCTGCACACCTGCACAAGGGTGAGGCTCCATTTTCTTCCTCAGGGCTCACTCCCACCTCATGACCTCATTCAGAATCCTCACTCAGGTAAAACTCCCCTTGAAATCACTGGCTATAGAGACTAATTAAGAACCTCTGGACTGGAACCAGACATCTTGTTGGGAGCTAATTAGGGATGATTCAAAGTTGATTGTCTACAGCAAATAAAATAGGCATTCTTGGTTTTCTTTTCTGCTCTTCTGAGAAAGCTGAGAGTGCAGAAAAAATGTTGATGTTGTGCTTCATTCAACACTGCCCAAAACTTCTTGCTAAAAGAAAGAAATAAATGATAATAAAATTTTTAAAAGGTGCTAACATTCACAGCATTCTTTCAATCACTGTGTCTGGGCTGTGTACAGTAGGATATAGTTCCTGTCAACACAAGAATTCCTGTAGGGTTGAGATTATTATTTAAGAAAATGTGTTCTCTGTTAACAACAAAAGAAATTAGTTCATATTTAGGGTGATGTTGTAGAAGCCTGGATGCTTATGCCAGGCAAGTTGGCTTGAGCATTTACTCTGCAGTCTGAGATATGCAGTTTGCGTGAGAAATTTTCAATGAGCAATAACAAAACACTAAAAATTGTTATTTATAACTTTATTTTTTTCTCTCAGTGACCTGTAGAATTTCATTCATGCTGACATTCATGGACATCAGCTTTCAAAAAATAAGCAGAGAATAGTAGTTTTTTGTGCAATATATTTCAGATGTGGTAAGCTTTCTCTGACTCCATTTCTTTCCTTGACCAAGTGGGGGTGTTCTTGGCATAATATTTCTCAAGAATACAGTCCACAAATATATGACAATTCTCTGCTGCCACCTGAGAAGAGCTGGTTTCAGTCTGTGTTCCAGGTCTGAAAGCAACCAGATCTCCACTTTGACTGGATCTTAGAAATGGTCTTGTTCTGAGAGTCCTAATACAACAAAATCCACAGCCATAGCTCTGGAGCTATGTGTTATAATTAACATAATAATTGGACACAATGTGAAATAATTTCCCTGACAAAAATGTTCTGTTTAATGTTTAAATCTCTAGTTGAGGGAAGATTTGGGGAAAAAAAAAAAAAAAAAAAGAGGAGGTTGTTTATTTGTTTTGTTGGTTTTAAATAACAGAACAAAATAAGAATTCTAGAAATAGTTTCCTGTAGTCTATAAAAAGACTAGCCTTTTTTCTGAAGTTAGCCTTTTTTCTGAACTCAGTTGTCTAGCCTATCTCTGTGAATGACTAAGTAGCTCTGGAATTATAGTAATCTTAACTTAATGTTTACATGGGTGCATATAGACTTTTATGCTTTTGTAGCCTTACACCTAAAAAAAGAAGGGAGTAGTAGTTTGCAAGGACCCTGTTAGACAGGGTGAAAAATGGTACAAGATTTCAAGTCACAAAGAAAGGCTGTGACCAAGTCAGGAAATGAAGTCAGGGTAGTGCCAAATATAACACCATCTTTTCTATTTTCTTGTCACTCTTAATGATTACTAAAAATAAGAATTAAGTAAGTAGCTCAAAAAACTGATCCACTTGTCCCATTGCCAAGAAGAACTGAGCATGAAGAAAATTCATTTTAATTTTGCAGACCTTTACATTAGAGCTGTGGACTTTCTCTTAAAGGTGACTTCTGCTTCCCAAAAATGAAAGTGCTGTCACCTGAAATGTCTGCTCCATGGTCACATAAGTGGGATAACCAGCAATCAACAGTCATGGCCATCATCATCTGGTAAGGTGAGAACTCCAGCTTACAGGGAGCATGAAAATGTGATGTGAAAGTAATGAAGAGGATAACAATGTGGATGTGTTGGGGGACAGGATGGAAGGAATTACTATTTTCTTTTACAAACAGGAGCTGTAGCTGAAGCTGCTTTTCCAAATAAAGCATGAATTAGATTTTGTGTTTCCTTTGTCCCACACTTGCTCTACCCACAAGCCTGGACTGACTCCCAAGCCGAGAGGTGTGTGTCTTCAAGAACACATCTGTACTCACTCATGATGGTGTCATCTCAGCAGACACCATCACCTTGACACAGGCATGTTTCAGCTTTTGTTATTTAAATCACAAGCCAGCATTACCCAAGAGAAGATATTCTGGGCCCATGTGATGGTCCCTGCAGTACAGAACAGTATGAGATTCCACTCCCCTTGTGCATATACAGGCATGTGTGCAGGTGGGTCTGCTGTACTGTCCATCTACATCCCAATAACTGTGAATCACTTAACTAGTTTCAACCCAGGGGAGCAGAAGTTAGCAGGAATTAAATATCCAGTTTTGTAGGATCAGGTGGCTGAGCAGGAAAAAGAGGTGTCATTAGTGGTCTAAACAAGTCAGACCTTCTCTGATCACTGGGTTGCGGTGGGCTCTCCACCCACCAGAGAATTCACACAGAAGACAACTATTATGACTGCCCCAACTACAGAAATAGTTTTAATTGGTACTCACACCAAACAATCCAACCACAAGGCACAAATACATTAAAAAACCCAAGCTTCATTAGATCTGTTGCAGATGGAGCTGCTTGTCTCTCCAGGAACCACCCTTCACTTTATTTGTGGCAATTTCATCAGACTTTTCATGTTCCATTTCATTTGAGCTAATCTCTCTCCATCACAGCTGGCCTGCTGAGCTCTGAGGAACAGATGCATGTGGTCCCTGACTGCTGCTTGGCAAACCTGGCTCGTGCCATTTCAGTGCTGAATGATTCTGCCACATCTGCTCCCTTTCTGTTCTCTGAGCACTTTGAGCTATCACAGGGCAGCTGTGGATCAGTGAAGGTTTAACAGAGAGTCCTCTTATATTTACAGATTGAAAAAAAAATATCTGCAGCTCCATTATTTGTCTTCTTTTTCCAAAAAGACCCCCTCCATTATCCCAATGTTTGTTAGTGGAGACAGTGAGTTGGTTTTGAAGCATACGTATTTCATCCCTAAACTAAATCCAGTTGTCTGAGCAAGCTTGGTACAACCTCCTTTTATCAATAAAGTGTTTTTTTCTGTGTCTATAAACTACAAATTTTCCTCTCAGTGTGAATGCTTAAAGGATTGCTAACTAGAGAGAAAGGCAGGCACGTCTGCAGACAGTCATTCAGGTCAGCTGTTTTTAGGACATATTGTAGGCACTCCTTCACAGTGCCTATGTATATTACCAGTGTGCAGGGGGGGCCTTTCTTGAGGAGTAGCTTTGATCAGATATCTAAACTTGAACATGGTTGAAAATGCTACAAAATATTACTCAAAATATATGGACTATAACCTGTCACACACATAACATAAAGCAGAACATAATTTCCAATTGAGAAAGAAAGTATGAAAGTAAAGTGATTTTTTTGGTAACAGCCCAGTCCTCATTTGAAATAAACTGGCATCAGCAGCCATCAAAATCAATAAGATCATGTAATAAAACCACAGCTAAGCATGTGAACTTGATAGTATTTTATTTTCACTAGGTAGGAAATCCTAGGGAGGCAGCTGTGGACTTGAGAAGAGTCAAGCAAAGCCATACTTTCTCTATGCCCATCTCTATCAGTAGGGAAGAAATGCTGATGCAAAAAAAGTGTCAACTCAAATGGACAAGAGGCCAGTGAAGTCAGTCTGTTTCCACCCCAGATAGGAGCTCCACCTTCTCTTTGCCAAGAGTGGATAAAATGATACAGTTCCCCAAGATGACAATGGACTCAGAGAGATGCTAGCTAATTCCTCATGTTTGGTTTGTAATTCTCTTCACCTGTGGAAGAAGGAAAACCCTTAAGATGTCATCCTTAGATTCAGATCAGATGAGCTACTTTAATTACCAGATTCTTACAGTCCTCTAAATGCTCAGGCTCTTTATACAGGTTTCAAGGAAAAGCAACAGTTAATGCTTTTGCAAAATTATATCATTCCCTAATGGGATCTAATCAATCCTTTACATCTCTAATTATAATAAATCCTATTTTATATTAACATATAAGGCTTTTTGTTTCAGATTACTTTGTAATAATTATAAAAATTATTAATCTCTTGATCCATTTTAAATGTAAAATTCTTCAGTGTATTGGAAGTATGTGGCAGTACCACTCTGATTTTAAGACAATAATACTCTGACAGTATCACAGATTTTAAGGCTAGAGGATAACAGCTATAACATACTGAGATAGCTGAGAAATTTCAGAAAACTGCCTATCCCCAAACCAATTTGGCTGCAGATTAATATCTTTTTGCCTTGTAAAATAGGCACTGCAATATGCAAAAGCCTCCATCACATTTTTATGTCACCCAAGGGCAACAGAATTTAGGGGAAACATTATCAGAATTTTCTGAAATATTTCATCTTTAGGTACAGTTCTTGAAATCCTTGATTTACGTTAGATCTGACAGGTTTGGTGACTACAGTGGAGCACATTCCATTATGTGTGATGCAAGATTTCATAAAATCAGCTAAATGGAAAGATAGGACCAGAGCAGCCCTATTACCTTTTTTGAAACCTTAGGATATCAGAATTTCTTCCTTTAACATCTTCATGTGAACATCAGGGAAGGAATGGCCACTACTGACAGATGTGCATATTCCTGGCAAGATGCCAGGAGTTCCTGTTGGGTTACATTGCAGTGCTGGCACCAAGCCAAGGAATCAGCAGTTTTGGTTTCCATGAGGAAAAAATTCTTCCCAGTGAGCTTCTATGTGATGGGGTTTTAATGTGATCCAGGATGCTTCTTAGGCCTGCAAGTATTTTCTCTGTGGTGAAAGGAAGCGTTATGAAGAGGAAGGCCCTAAGACCTGGCAGTCAGGGTGTTTTTGGAGGTAACTCTACCCCTGCTCTTGGCGTGCTGCCCCTCACTGGAAACTGCAGGGAAACTGTGTTCAGTTAATGATATCCATAACTGGGGACTTCAGAGAGCTGTGACAAATGCAGCTGATTGATTGCTTTTCTCAGGCATTGTTTGCTCTGTTTTTCAAGTGCAGACCAGCTGCTGGAAGATGTTACATCAATTCTTGCTGTAAGGCACAGATCTTGGTCTGAGGTGCTACTTCAGTCTTTTCTGGGAACATCAGTTCCCCCAAACTGAAACCTTGGACACTGTACAGAGGCATTTGATTCATTTTCTTTTTGTATTTTAAGCAATATCTGTTAGCATTCAAATTATTCTCTGCTTCCTGCAATGCTCCCTAAGATAAGAGTGGTTCAAGAATGTACGTTTGTGGTAATTAAACCGTCCTGAAAGTGCAATGTCAGGAAATGTATGGTTCTCTACTCCTTTTTCCCCTTCTCTTTTTTCCCGCCCCTCTTGCCAGCTACTTGTCTATTTATAGAAATACACCTCACCATTTGCTTCAGAGCAGTGACATGGAGAAGCAGATATTTAGAGGAAGTCCATTCTCTTGACAAAAACATCCATTACCTTTATCACCAGTGGAGACCAACAAGGAATCAATTACAATACTTCCCTTGGAAACGACTAATTGAATTGTGAAATATACTGACACTCTGAAGTCACTGTGGTGAGCTAAATACTGGCACTTGTAAAAGGCAGGAAATGTAGATAAGATGCTGATTCAATTGATTTGAGGCTAGAATGCACTTTCAGTTTTTGTTGATGCTCTAAGCTTGTCTAATTTCCACCAAGTCTTATTAATCAAGGGCCAGGGAATTAGCTCAGAAGAGAGAACTGCAGAGGATTTGCACCTACTTGGTTCAACTATGAAATTAGCTCTGAGTGCTAAGTACACCTCATCCCATCCTGCAGTCAGAGATCAGCTGTCAGCTCCATGTTTAATCACCAAACCACTTAAATTATTCACTTGGCTGGCTCTGGTGGTGCATCTATCTTGTGTCCTCTGCCATCATCCTCCTCCACACTTACTAGCATCTTCAAATCCTGCAGGTGAAGGCAGAGAAAAGAGGCAGAGGCATCCTCTATCCCAAATGCCTCAGAAATGATCAGAATCTGTCACAGGGCAAATAGCAATTCCAGGAGGCACTTTGAGTCAGTGGCTTCCATTTGGGGATTCATGCTGGATGCAATGTTCTCAGTTCACATCTTACTTTGTCCTTTGACCTCAGTGGCAGAGAAGTCTATGGCTCAAATTAAATTTACTGGTGCAAACATTGTTTCCATGCTGCAATACATAACTGTTCAACATAAAATACTGAAACTTGGGAAATCTAGCCCAAAACATTGAGGTTTTTTATATAGATATATATATATATAAATGCAAAATTAATGAAATAATATGTTAACGAAAGTCAGTTAATTCAAATATAAAAAGCTGCAGATGGATATAATATAATTACTATGCTTACTTAGTAACAAGCATGTGGTTCATTACTGAAGGAGACTTGCATGTTCACAGGGTATCCTCTCTTTCCCATTCCCCTGAGCTCCAGGAAGGAAGAAGGGGTGACCTTCCTGCCCTGGTGGAATCCACCCTACAGACACATCCAAATCAAAAAGTAGCTTTTATTTCTAGAGCTTTCTAAAAAGCTTCTGAAGAGGAAAATGCTTTGGTCTTTGAAATGTCCTAGGGGCCTGATCCAAGCACTTTGCAAGCAAAGAGAATTGCTGAGTTTGCTACAGAAGGTGAAATCTCAGCCACTGAAATAAATGCTGTCATCCCCTTGATCCACTGAAGTTAAGATTTCTTCTTCAATGAAGTTCATTTCTTCTTCAATTCATCATGCTGAAGAATTCTATCTCCATGTCTCTCAGCTTTAGCACTTTGAAATAACAGTAGTTAGCAACATGTTTCAGTGCAGTCAATCCTTCTTTTACCTACAAAGGAAATAAAGTAATGTTTTATAGGTATACGTAATTTAAACTGGTTTCCAATTTATTTTTTTTAATTTATGTGGTTTAAACACTAGAAGGGCTGGTCTTGTTTACAAGATGAACTGTTAGATTCTCTGGATTCTCCCCCTGAAATTGACTCAGCCTCCTTTGTATCTAAAGGATTTGTGATTCATCATGATGTCAAGAAGGAATGTTTCTGTTAGAGCTGATCAGGTTATTCACTACAGCAGAAGAAAAAAAAAATCAGGACAGAAATGTCTATTTATGACCTGTGATCTGAAGAGTAGAAGCTTTGAAGGGTAGAAAGAGACTGTGTCTATTGCTAAGCTCAAGGTGGAGGCAAAGGGAAGGGAGAAAGAGAAGGAGAGGTAAAAGAGGTAATCTATTGCATCTTTTTAGTCCATATTTACATTGCAAGATGCACATCTTATGAGAAATGGTGTTTTAGGTACATTCTACCAGTGTGGAATAACTGGCACAATCACCTTTCTGTTTTCAGGCAGGACCAAGGACTAATTTTACATTAGAGTGCACACGGCTCGCTGGATGATGTGATTCTATTGAGTGGGACTTGGCACTAGTTCTGTGTCAAACACTGCTGGAAAGAGCAAAATCCATAATTTAGATGGGCAAATATCAAGGGAAGAAATATCTGAAGTAACTTGCCAATGGACAGACAACAGCAAGATGTCAGGACTGGAGGTTAAGCTTGATTTTCTAACTCTTAAACCCATGCCTTTCTTGTTCAGTGATAACTAGTAGAAGTGCAAAACAAAACAGAAATTCCCTTCCCTTCCCTTCCCTTCCCTTCCCTTCCCTTCCCTTCCCTTCCCTTCCCTTCCCTTCCCTTCCCTTCCCTTCCCTTCCCTTCCCTTCCCTTCCCTTCCCTTCCCTTCCCTTCCCTTCCCTTCCCTTCCCTTCCCTTCCCTTCCCTTCCCTTCCCTTCCCTTCCCTTCCCTTCCCTTCCCTTCCCTTCCCTTCCCTTCCCTTCCCTTCCCTTCCCTTCCCTTCCCTTCCCTTCCCTTCCCTTCCCTTCCCTTCCCTTCCCTTCCCTTCCCTTCCCTTCCCTTCCCTTCCCTTCCCTTCCCTTCCCTTCCCTTCCCTCATGGCTTAAGGTAAAGCTTTTACTCAAAACATTACTTACTAGCCAAACTGTTTCCTGATACCTCATTAAAACAAACTTTGAATCAATGAGGATATGATTTTGTGTCAGAGGATTTTTGATCAGTTATTTCTGCTTGTGAATAAGATGTGCTGTGTTTATTAATACTGAGACAAAGCTGAGAGTCCAAAATGTAGCTTCAGAAAAAGAACTTAAAGAACAGAGTTGCTAAATAGAGATTCCAGGTCATTTCTGTGTTCAAACACAGAGAACACAGCAATTCTGTATTTTAGAAACAGGTTTTCACATATGGTGTGGATGCCTAAATGAACATGTTCTAGAGCTCTTGAAATCCAACAAGTTTAGAAAATTGTGATGTCATCCTGAAAAATCAGATTTTTTTACAAGGGAGTTCTCAAAGTGTATACAAGAACAAGTGCACATTTTTTCAGTTGTGTCATGTGCAAAAAAATGACACTCACTCCAAAAATCATTGCCAAGTGTTTACACCACATATTTCCAGTGCACCTGTTACACGAATAAAAATTGCACTGCCAGCTGAAATTTTATCTGACCATGTCCACATTCTGTACTAAAAGCTGGCTTGCAACTCAAAAGTGAAACACTAGAGCCTGAGGATGGGACTGAAGAAATGCTTACACAGACCCTCACTTTTCCCATGTTTTCAATTTAGTAGAGGATGAGCTTCTTAGATGAACTTAATTTTGTATTAAAAGGCAGTCATGAGTATAGATATACTGTGGGAAAATGAGTCTGGCCAATGAACTGGAACAAGATGGACAGGAATGCAAGCTGTAATTCTTGCAAAGTCCTTTGGCAACTTCTAGTTAGGTTTATCACAATACAAGAATGATATTTGACACAGGGAAGCCTTTGTGTTCTTGTAAATCTTTACACTAGCACCAATTCACAGTATTTCCATTTCCTGAAAAAGTACCTTTAGTAAAGCCTCATGGGAATTATACCCATGTTGCTGTCAATATATTTTACATTGTCCTTAAATGATAACAAGTGTGCAAAGACCCCAACAACTGGTTAGAGACTTGACAACTGCAAAACAAAGATGTTCTGTGCTGGCCTAAGCTTGCGAGAATGAGAGAAGTGCTGGAGCCAACCACATACTTTGGGAGTTTTCCAGCTCTGTCAGAAAACCCTTTTTTTTTCTTGTTTGGCAACAAATGGCACTAATGAGAACAATGAATTTCAGTAATTAGGTTGAGAGGCTTAAACAAACAGCCTAACTAGAACAATGAAAGATGAAGATGGGAAGACAGATTATTGTGAGCTTATTGTCATTGTAGACTGATGAAAGTTTGGTTAGTTAGTTGGCATTTACATTATTCATTTAATCACAAAGTTAATGCCAGACCTGCCCATTTCTCTATCTGCTTTTTGGGTTTAGGAGCAAAAAAGCTGCATAACAGAACTGGAAAAAAGTAAATCTGAGAAATGCTGGGGGGTGAATTGTCTGCACAGGAAGTACATTCCTTGTTCAGCCAAAGAACAGCTGTAGTTTTTTTTTTCAGAAAGGAAGCTCAGTCCATGAGTTAATGTCTCATAAGTTTTTGGAGAAGAGGGTTCAAATCCTTCCTCTTCTGCTCATTTTTTGATCTTGAACAATTTGGTTGAAGTTTCCTATTAGCTAAAACTGGCACTTAAATATGGAAATGGTTCTGTCTTGCAGAAGTGTTGCAAAGCTTATGCTCAGGTAACAATGAGTTCATTTAAACATCTTATGAAGGACTGCAATATTTTGCAAATTACCCTACTCGTTGCCTTTGGCTGAAACCTGAAGCTTTTGCATGCAATCTGATGCATTTGATGTTCTCTCTCTGTGACCCTTTCAATGGCTCTTTCTTTACCTGTGGAGTTGATACATGTTTTCCAAACTCGCCCTTTCTTTTAGCTGTATAATCAGTCATGGCAAACAAATTTGCAAAGTGAGTTCATGTTTAGAACAATAAGTAGAGAAACAAGGAGGGACACTTCACTGGAGTGGGAACAACTTCATTTTAGTCTTCAGGACAGAAACTGATGAATCATAAAAGTCAGTTTTGCTGATAAATTTCTTCAGGAAGAAGTGAAGTTTCTTTCTACTCTTTCAAGTTTTCATAGTGGTGTAACAGGATGTGTTAAGTGATGAATAAAGGTAAGAATGGTGTTGGACTGGAAATGTGCTGCTTAAAAACCACTGATTGTAATATTTAAGGTGAAGAATATATATCTCAAATATTGTTTAATATTTACTTCAAAGTGTTTTCAGAAGGGCTCAATTTATAAAGGCAAAACTAGTTTGATGGTGAGGAGGGATTGGACTGGAAATTTAGGCTGACAATGCATTTTGCTTTAACACCTATTTGCTACATACCTAAACCTTCTGCACATCCAAGTCTCTTAATTGTTTATAAATAAAACTTGATTACATTAAGAAGTAAGACAACAGTTAGGAAAAAAATTCAAACACAATGATATACAATATGTAACTTGCATGCTAAAAAATACTGAAAAAAATAATGTGAGAAACTAAAAATATGGAGGAAAAATGTTAGCATGATAAAATGTATGTTTGTAATGTATGCTGGTATAAAGGTATATCTCAAGATGGAGTGATGTTGGTAGTATCAGTGTCCTGATGTTGGAAACAAACCATCAAATTCTTTTTAGAAGACATAGGATAGTTAAAATTCATAAAAATAACTGGATTCCTAGAAATAAAACACAGATGCCATACTTCTACCATATAAGAGCAACAAATTTCTTTCTGGCTTGTCATGGTCTGAGGAAAATAGAAAGCAACTTTAAGTAGAATTAAACACTTCTAATTCAGTGGAAACAGATGTTTTGCACACAGATTGCTCTAGGAAATCTTTAATCTTTAATCCTCATTTTTAACAAATTCTGGAACACCAGGAAAATTCCAGAAGACTGAAATTGAGTTTACAGTGAGCCAATATTAAAAAAAAAATCTGACAAGATGACTGGAGTTCAGTGTAGGTCAATTAGTCTGACATCTGTTCCAGAAAATATAACAGAAAAGCTGGGAAGAAAATCAGCTGAGAAATAATTAAAGGATAGAAATAAAATTATTTCCAGACAACATGGTTTTATGGAAAGCAGATCATGTCAAAGAAATCTCACTTTATTCTTTGATGAAATTGCAAGCTTGTTTGAGTAATCTGATTTTTGTAAAATATTTGAATTTGGCAGCACAGCATGTTCTGATTTAAACATTGGCATCATATACTATTAATAAAGCAAATGTTTTATGAATTAAGAACTGGTTAAGTGATAGATCTTAGAAAGAGATTGTCTCCAGGAAATTATCAACAGCTGAACATACTTATAACGGAGTTTCATGGGGATCAGTAGCAGACCTGATACCATTCAACGACTTCACTGATTATTTTTGAAAGTAAATAATGAATCACGTTATTATCACATATGATAACATTTGTAATTAGAACTGAAAAAAAGAAAAGCAAGTTGGTAAAATAGTACATAGGATAAGACAATGAGGCAAGATGATCTTTTCATATACAGGACCCTGAAAAAGACCTAGGGATCAAAATGAAGGAGCAACCAAATGTGAGGTCTCAGCGTGGTAAAAGTGCTGATAATTAGCTGTAATTGCAGTCTACCTGCACATGTTCTCTGGGTCCTGGCTCTGCAGTGTGCAATCAGCACTGGGGTGTCTGTGCTGCACTTCTCTACACTTCCTCTTGTGCTGGTTTGTATAAACTGAGATAGCTCAGATGCCTTGGATGCCTCTGCCAGCATGATGTAGTTTCGCCCTTGATCACAATCACACTACTTTTACAGGGAGAATGTAATGGGTATTAAATAACCCTTCAATCTGAGAGGAAGGAAGTAACAAGAACCAATGTCTGGAAGTTGAAGACATGCACATTTGAGTTAAAATGTATTATTGTTTCTATATACATATCACTGGAAGAAATTATCAGGGGAATGCCCAGATTTAGTCAAGCCTGTGCCTTTGGAAGCATGTAATTTTGTGAAAGGGGGTGGCAACTTCCACGAGACCTTGGTGAAAAAAGCACTGTATAACTTTCTCTTTATTGTTTTTAAGATCAGAGACCTGGTTACAAGTTCTATTTACTGCTCAGAACAATTATCTTGCTGACAATGATTTTGGAAGGGAAAGGGTTGAAATCTCATTGGCAAAGCACATAATATGTACAGAATAATCAGTAAATAAAGTTCATTATATAATGCGCTAGAAGTTGAATCTGAAGCTCTGCTCTCAGGCAACAAGCCTGCCAATTGAAAAAAGTCTTAGATTGCCCACGCTTAATGCTTTTCAGATGACAGAAAGGGTATGACCTTGAGAGGTCATCTTAAGTCAAGATCAACTCCACTGAAAGCTGATTAAGAGAAAAATGAAATGCCAATAATGTTAAACTCACAGGTATAAAAAATGTCCTTCCTGCAAAAACATAAATGGCTTCTAATCCAGCTGAGGTCCCCCCTATCCCAGGCATTGCAGAGAAATAATAGCAGCTTCTCATACAACCTGTGAATGTGTGGACCCTTCCAGAAGAATCCTTAAAATTCCCCAAATATGTTCTCTCAGAGACTCCAGGCTACAATCTGTGTATTGTAACTAGTTTGAGTCAAGGATTAAAGAGTGTCCTGACCCTGAGTAAGTCCAGGTAGTGTGGAAGGTTATATTTCAACAGCAGAATGAGAACAATGAGATCAACTACAAGTGACCAAACTTCTCAACACAGAAAAGACTCCCTCTTTTAAATTCAATTTTATAAAAACATTCTGTAGTAAATGTCCTAACTTGCTTGTAACTCTCCTTCTGCCTACCACTGAAACTAACCCTTCTGGACTTTAGTTCCTCTAGAATCACTTATCCTATCTGACAAAAATATTGTTTGGTATCTTTAAATTAATGATTATTGGTTCAGAAAATCACAGTAGTTTGCAGTGAAAGAGTGATATTGAAATATTTTCTTGGTCAAATGACCATAAAAATGACAGATTATTCAGTATTTTTTAGACAGTGTATAGTTGTACGTCTTCAGTACAATTTCATTTAGGAAATGTTGCCATGAGATGGGCTGACTGGGGGATCATGCACATCACAGTGTTCATTTTCCATCATGAATTATTTGGGGATGTAGATGCTCTCCCATTAATGGTTTCAATACAAATTTTAAATATTGACTACAATATTGGAAGAGGTATACTTCTTCTCTAGAAGACAAAATAATGTAAGAAATAAAAAAGCACTGATACAGCTGCATTGGGAACATCTGAACTGTTACTTGTGTAAGACAATGATTGATCTACTTGGATTACATCTTAATTAAATAAGATATAATAAATTAAATTTATTTATTTTAATAAATTTAATTTAGTATTATTTAATAAATTAAATAATATATGTTAATCAAATCCCATACAAATAGATATAGAAATGTAGAGTTGACAGCATTGCATCTATTTTAATAAGCAAGGCTTGACCTAAAAAGAGTCCAGAGGAGGCCACAAAGATGCTCGGAGGGTTGGAGCACCTCTCCTATGAAGACAGGTGGAGAGGGCTGGGGCTGTTTGGCCTGCAGAAGAGAAGGCTCTGGGGAAGTCCTATTGCACCTTCCAGTGCCCAAAGGGGCTGCAAGAGAGCTGGAGAGGGACTCTTGACAAAGGTGCATTGCAGTAGGGGGAATGGCTTTAAACTGAAAGGGGACACATTTAGGTGAGGTATTAAGAAAAGTTTCTTTCCTGTGAGAGCTGTGTGACACTGGAACAGGTTGTCCAGAGAAGTTGTGAATGCCCCATCCCAGGAAGGTTTGAGGACAGTTTGGATGGGGCTTTGAGCAACATAGTCTGGTGAAAGGTGTCCCTGGTCATGGCAGCGGGGCTGGAACTGAATGATCTTTTAAGTCTCTTCCAGGTGAAACCGTTTTATGGTGCTATGAATACCATAGGCTCTTTCTGCTCCCTCCCACTATCACAGCGGTGTTTGTTAAGAGTAGTGTATTTTACAGAATCACAGAATATGCTGAGTTGGAAGGAACCCACAAGATCATCGACTCCAGCTCCTGGCCCTGCTCAGGACAAACCCCAAGAGTCACACCACGTGCCTGAGCGCATTGTCCGAATCAAATGCTCCTTGAGCTCTGTCAGGCTGATGCTGTGATCACTTACTTGGGGAGCCTGTTCAGTGCCCAACCACCCTCTGAATGAAGAACCTTTTTTGAATATCTAAGAAATGGCAACTAATTTTTACATTCTTATTTTAAGTGAGAACAAATTTTGAGAAAAGGAGTGCAGATTCTGTCAAAAAAAACTTGCACTTGTATGAGGACCTATAATAATTGGGAAGAAATAGGGGTAAGGAGAGAGCAGGATTAAACTGTCAGCAGAATGGTAGGTGAGCTCAAGGAAGCTGTGCAACCACACCTGAAGTCTTTTTTGCTAAGTTAGCCTGGATCCCTAAGTCCCTGATGGACCAGCTCTTGTCCAAGGCAAGTGGAGAAGGTCTCCAGGCAGGGGTCCTGTTTTTCATAGGAGCTCTGGCCACACATCTGTGTAGCAGGGCTGGTTCAGGCCCTGGCTTGGTCTCACAGTGCTCAAGCAAGTGGTGCAGACATCACAGTGTTTCACAGACTTTCTTATGCTGCGTGTGATGCACACACACAATGAAAAGATTGTGCCGGAGCCAGTTTCAGAAGATCTTTAAAGATGAGTCTAAGGTGAAAATTGGCAGAAACCAACAGATGCAGCAGGGGGAGATGTGTGGGAATCACCACTGCAACACCAGATCAGCTCTCCTTCCATTAAGCAGCTATTTATACACAAAGTGGGAATCTAGCTTTGACAGCCAGCACGCAGCATGTAAACCACTTCTCCAACTCAGATCACACAGATTCTTCAGATTGTCAGATTCTCCCAGCACCAAAGTCAGTACAGCAGCAGCTTGTGTCTCCTAGTGCTTTCTCTAAGGGTCATCACAAGCACTTTCCTTTGGGACAATCTTTGCTTTGCAGTGTCAATGCCAACCAATACACTCAACAGAACTCTGTGGTCACAGGCTGGAGACACTGCTTGATGAGAAATATCAAGGAGGTTATATGTTTACTGTATGAATTCCAAGGCTTGCTGATCAGGAGGATGGAGAGCAGCCAAAATAGCCTCTCCCACAACAGTGAGGGATTACTTCTGCTTCTTTGTGGGTTTACCAGACTGTCTTCCCCAGGTTAGTAAACACAGGTGGAGGAGACACCTGCATTACTCCATCCCTGGAAGTGTTTAAGGCCAGGTTGGATGGGGTCTGATCAACCTCACTGAGTGGAAATTGTCAATGTCTTTGCTGGGGAAGTTGGAACTGGATGATCTTTAAAGTTCCTTCCAGACCAAACCGTTCTCTAATCCTGTGAGTGTATGATTCTATGAGTCTGTGAGTCCATGAATCTTTGAGATGAAATTGATAAAGACAAAAGAGAGGCATTTAGTCTCTCTAAAGGAGGTCACATATTACTTTTCTCAAGTAAACCAAACACTCGAACCTCATGTATCAGAGGAGAGGAATATGCAAAAGACTTCATGTAGAAGATAGAAGCATTTTGATAGACTTAGGTTATATTAACCCTTGTGGACACTAAATTACTCTTTGCTTTAAGAAAGAGGATGTATTGGCTCATTGATGACAGACCTTAAAGGAAAACCTTTAGGCTGCTCTGGATATGTCCAGCAAATGTGTTTCTTAGCTCCTGCAGTGTGGATTGGATTAGCTGCTCTGCTTTTTGCCTCAGAGTTTATCTAAAATAGAGTCCTTAATAATTCTGTTGGAACACTACTCATGTTTTGCTATAATCATGAGTTTATATTCCTGTAGCTTTCTAAAGAGTCACTCTGACGAAACCTCACACAGAGTCTCAGTTACAGGAGTGAACAATTTCAGCATATTCTAATGTCTTTGCTGGCTGCCCTCATCTGAACACCTCTGTGCAGGCACTTCTTCATTGCCTGGAACTGTAGATGCACTGTGCTCAATAGAGCACTGTGTGCTGTACTGTTCTTTCTCGCCTGGGGCAAGAATTAACCCTGAATTTTTAACTTGAACCATTAAACGCCAAAGGTGGTGTAGCTGCAGAATGACAGCTTTTCCTCTGTACCTCCAGCTGCCTGCATCACACTCAGCTTTGCAGGGCTCATAAAAGAGTTCTCTTGGGTGCAATGCACAAGAACAAAGAGTAGAGGCTTCAGCTGTGATTTTTCATACATGTGCAGACTTCAGCAGTCCCGGATGCATAAACTTTACCGAAAGTGATGCAGTTTATTCATTTAATATTTATTTAAACACTGTAATAATATTTTGTCATAGAACATTCCTATTATGGGCTTTGCTACTCAGATGTTGCTACTGCAGAACCAAAAAAGAATTAGCAGCTCAGAAGATGAAGGAGTGGATGTCAAGTAAAGGGCCACTGTCCAGCAGAACATGAGAAAAGAATTAACACGTTTTGAGAGGACAGCGGCTGGTCTCTGAAGGATGAAACACAGTTCAGTCTTCCTGTCACTGCTCCAGCTGGCTGACCCACAGATTGGCTCCAGACCTGGGAACAGCTTGACCAGTTATCAGCCCAGAAACAAATGCTTCAGCAACTGAGCATGACAAATAGAAATGTAAGAAAGAAAGAAAAATGCTAATGAAATTTTATATAGAATTTTGTGAGTGAAACATAGAAGTAATGAAAAAACACATCAAAAGTGATAGTGCTTGGGAGGGGAAAAAAGAAGAAATTTTTGTCTGGGTTTGGAAAGGGCTAAATTTAAGAATTTAGAAAGTAGCAGACATTAAATAAATAAATAATGAGGCCCACATAAATGAATAAACTTTACAAGCTTATATTACCAAGGTTACTAAAAAGAGTGCTAATAATTATTAAACATATTTCCTAATTAACTGGTGGCCTGTTTAGATCTGTTTATTGTGGAAATGCAGAATCTCATTCTAAATCTGAATAAAGTGGCATTTTCACCTGGGGAACATGCAGCCCATGCAGAGGGGCTGCCTCAGTCTGCAACTGTGTAATTACATCTCTTCATAATAAAAGTAAATGAGTTCATTCATTAGCCATTGGCTAAAGGTGGAGCATCAGTTTGTGTACTGTGTGCTCAAAGACTGAGAGAAAAGGCATAGCTGTGCTTATTTCTACACACAGTATGTACATCTTTTTTAGCTATGTAGAAATCTATAGAAGCTCTTTCTTCCTCCATTGCCTGAGACACAGAAAAATTAAATGTTGATAAATAAATGCAGAATGTTCCTCACCTATTTGGAGAAGTGAAGAATATGGGAGCAAAATGAACTGTAGACTCAGCAATGAATAATGCTGAAAGGCTGAATATGACAGGAATATAAGAAAGGCAAAATATGCCAATTCTCTGGACACAGGAAGGACTAAACATCAATTTCTTTAGTAAGTGAAGGTGCTGCAGTGATGTCTCATGGATATGGGCTGGCCATTGCTACAAGTTCTGTGTTTCATTCAGTAGGAAGATGCAGGTCTGATGTCCTCAGTAAATGGCTCCTAGATGATGTTTCCTCAGCCTTTTCAGGCTGCATTGGTGTCTCTAGGTCTTCTTTTGTGTCACCCCAACTTCTACTGAAGCTATCACAGCATTTGCTCCCTGAAGTGCTGCAGTCAGTTCTGCTTTGGTTCTGTTTGGTTCTGCAGTTCTGTTTTGGTACCTGCTGAGTCCTGGTTGGAGTATGGAGCATAAACCTGCTTTATCTGTGAGCAATGACATCACAGGCCCAGCCACAGATCTGGTGCAGCAAAGCAAGAAGTTGGATTTTATGTCTGGGACCTTATTCTCCTCTCTGCATTCTCAGGAGACACTCAGCTTCAGAGAGATGGACTCTGGCTTGGCTTTAGGCTATCTTTTCCCTCTGGGTTTCTGCAATATCACAGTAAACATAAACAGGAATAAAAGAAGAAAATAGGGAAATTCTGAGCACAAACCCAAAGCAAGTCTTGCAGAATGCATAGAATACAAATGTGTAAGCAAAAAAAAAAAAAAAAGACTTAAACACCTGCAGTAATAAAGGTTATTCTGCCAAAATATGTTTCAATATTTAAATAGCCATTTCTGGTAGCCTTTTGGGTAACAATATAATTTGATTGTTGGACATTTCCTACAATGGAAACCTAAGGGACACCGGTATAGTTTTACTGTAATAAATAGATTCTGGAAAAAAAGCAAACTGTAAGGCTGCAAAGCAGACTGTTTTCCTGAACTGCTTTTCCCTCTGAAATATTTTGTTGGCATGACATATACTGTTTATTGTTGTACATGTCTTTATAGCCTTCAGCCTCTCTCTCTGTCAACACATTACTCTTCAGCTTCATTGTGCTCTTCTGTCTTCTCTGGTGCCGTGGGAACATAAAGCAAATTATTCTACTGTTCTCAGCCAGAAATTGTTTTTCATTATAATTTCAAGAGGGGCTTTGAAGTATCTACTTAGGCTCTCACAGCTAATAAGAGACAAGGCAGTTGCTATGCTACTTGTTGATTAAATGAAAACCAGACCTGATAACACACGAAATCTTCCTGAGGGAGGTGTTTCTCTTATGGAGATGAGTACTGAACAGTTAAGACCTGAAGTTGTATGTCTAAGGTTAAATGCCTAAATGGTCATTTTAGGCTCTGAAAGCAGTGAGCTGGCTATCTGGAGTCAGAGTGTCAGTGGGTGTAAAACATCACTGACACTCCTGAGCATTTGGGAACTAGGGGCTTTGAGGACAAAATGTCCATTTTGTATTCCCAGCATTAAAAATCCTAAATTTTCATTTAAGAACTAAATGCAAAAAAATTATTTTTCTGATATGCAATGTGACAGAAAAGTCTAATGATGCCCAGGAGAAGATTCTCAGCTCTGCCACAAACAAGCTATCATATTTAAGGCCATAAATAATATGTAATATGTATGAAATAACACTTCATACTTGTCACAGTTTGAACATGAGTTTATGGTGAAAACCCCAAAATACCACTTATGTTTCTGAAACAGAGTATAGAGCTCTAAATTCAAGATATCAGTCTAATCTAAAGCCCTGAATCTGTTTAGACACTGTAATTTTCTTATTGTATGGGGTTTTTTTGTATATGTTTCTTAGGGAGTATGTTCTACCCGTTAAGTCAGATTGAACACAGATCACCAAGAGCAGAATAAAATGAACGATGAATTTCACTGTGAAACACAACAAAGAGAGGTTCCAGGGCATTAATTATTTTGTATATTTAATTTAGAATATCATATTTAAAATTGCAACTCTTTTTTTTTCCCCTTTGCTGTTGGAAATGGGCAACTCTGCAGCAAAGGATGTAAGTCATGAGACCAAAGAAAAAACAGGCAAGAGAAAGAATAATTTTATAGTCCAGTGATTTAAGCACTGTTGGAAGAGAACAGAACTGGTTCTGCTCTGTACATAATTTCATTTTATGTGTGTTTGTCTGTTTCAATGCAAGTGCAGAAGCAATCCTCAGCAGCAGAATAGAAAATATTACACCTTGTCTCAGTTGCTGTATTTTTGGTCCCACACTGTGGTTACCATGTGAACTGCTTGAATGTACCTATAAGCTTGTGTTTATCCCCTTAGAGTAGAGATCTGAATTTAGTTCCCTCAAGCTAAGAAGGGCTTTCTTCTGTTCTGGTTCTTGGTAGCAAACCACCTGATTTTGTAGCTGCTCACAAACAAACAGGATAGCAAAGATCTGCTTTCTGGCTTAACTGAGGAGTGAACATCAATTAGACAAAGACACTGGATGGGAAAATTAAGAGACAAAGAGAGATGAACATTTTTCAGACACATTTCTATTTCCATCTGGAAGACTCAGCCAGCTGCTGTCAGCACCCTCCTCTCCCATGGATGTTTTTCACCCCTTCTCCAGATTGCCTTGATCTGAGGTGGTACATTACTGTCTGTTGCATCACAGGCCTTTCTTGGAATGGGGTTCTACACAGGGGTCATTAAGGTGTTATCTACCAATGTACTTCATGCATATGATATGTTAAAATTTCAGTGACTGCCTTAATGCCTTCCTGTGTGTAGCAGGGGAAGAAGTAATGGTTCACTATCAAAGTGTTGTTTGACAGCAAAACTAGAATTTTTCTAAAAATTACAGTTTTCTAAAGAAAAATAGTTTTGATGTTACAATAATAGCACCTTTAGTCTATTAATTTGTGCTTTCTGAAAAGGACGTGAAAGTAGGGAGATTATCCCACAGCAGAGTGGTGTCCATAGACATTTTGCATTTTATACCTTTATTTCAGGTTCATAAAAGGAAAATATGTGCTGGGATAATTTTTTGTTTATTGTGTCAGATTTCCTTTATTGCACTTGGCAATTTCATGCAATCTGTGCACTGAAAGAAAGAAATCTTGTATTTCCAAAACAAACAAAAGCTCCAGTTGCATGGTAACCAGCCCACATACTAAGCCTTAGAAATATCAGATCCAGAGGGCTCAGGACTTTGCCAAAGAAACAGAGTGCTTTAAACCGATTCCTTCATATGATAATAACAGGGATTTTAACCACTACATCATAAAAAATGATACTGTAGCCAAATTCTTTACTGTCACTGAAGTCAAAGGAGTTACATCATTGGCAAAGGGGATTCCAGTTCTTCCCAAGCAGTTTGTCCTCCTGCAGCCTGCAGAGGGAAGTTTGCCTCCATCACAGAGGGCAGGTCTCACCAGGCCACACGCCTGTTCTGTCAGAAAGGAACATTACTTTAAAGACACTGTGAACTTCAGAGAGTAAGAGTATAAGAATAAAGGGCATGGGGGAATGAAGAAAAGCCCCTCAATGTTTGCTGTCCCTCTCATATGACAGACATAAAAAGACAGACACATTTGCATGGTTTTTCTCTGCACATTTCATGTTATCTCGATAGTTTCAAAGGCTATTGTTACTTTGGCTCCCCTGATGATGTGGAACCACTGGGGATATATTTCAAGAAACTGGAAGGAGCCATTAAACTGGTGGAAGTGCCTTGCTAAGGATCACAATATAGGGTATCATGGTTTAACCTGAGCCAGCAGCTGTGCAGGCACTCACTCAGTCTTCCCTCCTTCCCCAGTGGGATGAGGAGGAAAATCAAGAAAAAAAAAAAAAAAAGTAAAATTCATGGGTTGAGATAAAAACAGTGTAATAATTGATATAAAGTAAAATACACTAATACTGCTAATAAAAAGGAGATGGAGAGAGAGCTAAAATCCAAGAAAAGCAAGTGATGCATGACACCATCCACTGACCAATGCCCAGCACATCCCTGAGCACCAATTGTCTCCTCTCAGTCAGCTCTCCCCCAGCTTATGTACTGCTCTCTTAAGCAAGACAAACAAAGGTCCTAAACCAAGAATTTCTTCACAGTTCAGCACAGTTCAGTAGTGCATCTTCATGAATAACAAGCTAAAAAAAATTCTCATTCATAGTGTGTGGGTTCTCCATAATCATGAACTTAACAAGTGAGCTGACATTAGTTATTGAGATATTCTTGATTTTCTGCCTAACATTGAATGTGCTTGGACTATGGCTTTCACATCAATGTTTCATTCATTTATAGTTTTTGATCTGCTTAAATCTTCAACCTTTAATCCGCAGACCATGGCTGGTAGGACTTTGGGGTAAAAGTATCATCTGTGTCAGTGTAGGTATTGCATATTGAAATCAGTATTGGGTGTTCAATAGGGGGAGCTGGAAATACCTGACATAGCACAGAATTTCAAATAAGGTAAAGATCACCATGATTGCTAAATTCATGCTTGAGTGGGAAGGATACACCTGACTACACTACCAAACCTTGGAGACTGTTTTGATTCCAAAGGTGATTCATTGTGAGCAGTGGAGTCAAAGTGCCATTTTTCAGCTGTGTTCTCTGAACACACATACACACAGAGACACATGGTATTCTGGGTGTATGATTCCTCACAAGTGTACAAACTCCAGGAGAGAACTGTTAATATTTTGGAGGACTGGTGATTCAGCAGACTGATAGTGGTGAATCTGCTGAAATGATCCATATTTCCTTAACACCTCTTGGTTTGCTCTCTGCATGCCCCCGTTTCTGTGAGCAACACTTGGCCCTCAGATTTGTCATTTGTCAGTCTTGTACAGATGCTTGTGGCAGCCCAACCCATGTGGTCTTTTTCATTGCCCCTCCATCTCTCCTTCTTGTCCCAAGTCCTTTCCTCACTGAGTTTTTGGCTCTGGTTGTGACAGAAAGCATCTCTTTTCACATTTTCAGGTCTGTAAGTTTGTCTCCTGATTTAGGTGTTCTCTTGCTAACCATAATAGCACCAACCAGCCATAGCCCCAGTAATCCACCTAGGCTTGTCTAATCTGCCCAGGCACAAATCTGGACAGCACAAGGGCAATCGTCTCCTACTCTGTGGTTGCCGCCGAAGGAACTATGCTACCTGTGCTCTCCAGGGTGGACTATCAGACTTCTAATGGCCTAGTTTCAACTGGTGTGGTTGATTGACCTGAAAAATAAATGGATGAAACTCAGACTCTTTGATCTAGGTATGTGCTCTTGCAGCAGATTTGCTGTTGGAATGAGACAGGATTCAAGAGAACCAGCTGGAGTCTGGTATGTAGGATTTTCTGGACTAAAGCCAGGGAGCTTAGTTAATAACTCAGCAAGACAGGCTGCTCGATCTTCTAATTGGCTGCCAACGTCAGCCCCTGAGTGCACAGTTATTCATGCTGGGACCAGCACAACTGAAAAAGATCTGTATTGGTACAGCTTCCATAGTCGGTTTATTCTGTCAAAAGTGGTTGAATTAATCTGTCTCTTTGCATATAAAACACAGGTTGCAAGTGGCTTGTGGGCTGCAGAGCCTCTGACTCAAGCCATGCCCTTGTCTCCATTTGAGCATCACCATCTTTATAAAGGGCTGGGGTGAAGTTCTGTGTTGGTCTCTCAAGACAAGACCAGAAAGCTTTCTGTGTTGTGCCTGTCTTTAAACCTGAGCTGGAGATAAAACAACATATGTGATACCAGGTAAGAATATTTTCCACAAAAGTGATTACACTGTCAGCAGTTGTGAGTCACAAACCTGCTGCTGTGTGGAACAATATCTGATTTTAAGGGGTCCTCCTGTAAGATCTGTCCCACTTGAGTCTTTGCCTTTGGACATTTTGTTTCAGAGTCATGGTCTGAGCTGAGCCTATAAGATTTTTTAGACAATATGAAGTTAAACACCTTGCAAACAAGTGGCCAAATCTGTAGAAAACTTCCTGTAAAGCACATGCATCAAAACCAGTGCCCTTGTGAGGTTCAGCCTGACAAAGGACTTGGTGGAATACTTGCTTAGGAGAGACGTATTTATGCCCAGGACACTGAGGTGGGAAAAACAACATTTAGGAGAGAAACACTGGTCACTCTCTAAATAAGTGTTGAAAGCCTTAAAACAAATAAAAGAGACATTATCAATAATGATTTTTGGGGGGTAAAGTGCTGGCAGAAAAAGGCATGAAACTCTTCTAACAGGAAAATATCTCCTCTTGTTTGCTTCGTCCTAAATTCAGTTGAACAGAACTTTGTATAATCTGTAAATAAAAGAGATTGGCAACACACCTGAGTTGAGCACTCATACCTCCTGTAAACTGAAACTAGCTTCAAGGCTCAGTCGTTTTCTAACCAGGAATATCAAAGGAGGAACTGTAGAGAGTTCCTTATGGAATGGAATTCAGAAGAGGCACAAAATCTTTGAACATCAAACTGAAAAGGGTATAGCTAAATTATCTGTGGAAAATCATGGCACTGCAGAATAGAGAAATGAAAGAGCAGGAAAGCCACCACGACAATGGCAAGACAGGCAGAAAACAGCTACAGCTGTATATGAAATTATGTGGAAAATAAGAGAGGAAGGGAGGTCATGTAGTCTAGAAGAGAAATTATGCCAAACAGGGATATGCCCTGTCTGGGCAGCAGGGATGTTGAGAATGAGACTGATTTTGTTGGAACTGTGGAAAAAGGAGCAGCAGGACATTAGGGTGGGAAAAGGGGTGAAAGAAATGAAAGGTGACATGAAGGTTGAAAGCCTGAAAAGAGAAAGAAATTATTTCAACCTCCAAAGATCCAACTGTGATTATGCAGCTGTCAGCCCTGCCCCTTTAATTAAGTAATTGATTAATTAAAATAAAGCACTTAATCTCTCCATTTACATATTATGCCTCCCACTAACCAGCACTGACTGCGGGGTCCTCATCAGAAAGCTCCTTCCTATTTGAATTCGTGTTGGTTCCCAAACATATTACTTTGTAAATAGGAAATGACAACATTGGCTCCGTGCCCCAGTATCGTCGCAGCATTGCCATATGTCAGTATCATGCTAAACGTAGTAAGCAGAAGACCCAACAATATAATTATTGAGGACATCTGTCAGCAGCACAAGCTACATCTGGGATTAGTAGCTGTAATACTGGAAAGACCTATAAGAAGCAAGAGGAAAGTCCTTTTGCGCTGGCCTGGATTTTCAAGAACAGGAGCCAGATCCTCAGCTGGTGTAAATTTAAGCCATTCAAAGAAGCTAATGAATCCAGCATCAGCTGATACTAGCTGGGGATCTGACACTGAAAACGAGGCCAATGTCATTAAGTATGAGGTTTAATATTTTCTGTGAAAAGGTAGAATGCCTCAAAACAATCTGAGTTTACAACATGGAAGATTGTTTATTAGTGGAGCCAGCAGGTACAGACTGTCTTTTATCTCAGATCTGAAGGATTGTGGACAAGTTTGGAAAGCGCCTGAAGAATATTAAAAATTCTCTTTAATGTTCTTTGTACATCGAGCATGCAGTAATTTTATATTTCAAATAATTATAGGTAGAAAAATATTCTTTGGAGCACATGTAATAACACTTGTTAAATTTTCTTCATCCACGGCAAAGTTTATCTCATAGTTTGCACAGGCAGACTGTCCTGTGAAACCAGTGGCACATACAGATTACAGCTATTTATTAATCTGAGGGCAAGCTCCTGTTGGGAAGCCAAGTAGCTGCATTAATGGAATGCTCCTTTGGAGTTAATATCCCCTGTAGAAATCATATAGCCATGTCTGCATCATGCTGTGCTCATTCTAACACACTGTAGCTCTCAGCAAGCCGTAATATTTCAAACCCCAGGCTGCCCCAATATTGGTAATATGGCATCTGGGATGGAGGCTATCTATGTTTAAATACATGGCAGAAAGGCTTCACTCCGTGGATCTGCACACAAGCCCTGAGGGCCTCCAATCCCTTCCCAGCCCTGTTGTTTGAACACCAAGTATCTGAGGATGAGCTGCAGCACTGCCTTCAACAGAGAAGCTGAGGAATTATGCCTAAGAAATGGTAACAGGCGGATTTTGAGTAATACCAAGAAAAGTTGCTTTCTGAAGAAAGTGTCTGGTGATATATTAGATGAGAAATAAAGGAGAAGAAAGGTTCATCTCCCCCGAATAAACCTCTTCCTTCGTGTGTCATTTGAAGCTTTTCACTCCTTTACACTCTGTATTGACAAATGAAGGCATCTTTGACCCTGAGTCAGGTTTGTAATGAAGAGAAAATGAGCTCATGCACTGATCTCTCCCCACTTTTAAAATTTTTTTTGCTTTGCAAGATTTCTTTCAGCCTTAAATCCATAACCTATATGTAACAAAGGATTCAATGAAACTGCAGATTACAGAATTGACAGAACGTAGGGTTGTTTTGTTTTTTTCCTTAAACTGTGAAAAATCTTTCCTTATGTCAATAGACTGAAAATTTGGGAGGGATCTAAGAGAGGTATGCCACTTCACCTCACTCATTCAGCAGGAGATTCACCAAGACACTTATGGATATATATATCTGTGTGAGCTAACAGTTTCAACTCTTCCTGTAGTCAGCAAAGACTCATCCCAGCATCCTCTGTAGGTCTACAGAGAGACCCTGCTGACTAAAGGGTCTGCTTTAACTCTGATGCTTTGAATTGCCTTGCTGAGATGTTTACTGCTCTCTTGTGACTGTAGAGGAGGCATATGGAGCCTAAAGCCATAGCTGAGTGCCTCTGTACGATCCCCAAACAGCAAACCCTCTTCAGGCTGGCAAACAAGGGAGCCAGTTAAAAGAGGTAAGAAATATTAGTTATTGTGATGAGAAGTGAGAAAATAATCTGATACAAACCTGTGACAACACCCAAGCCATCAATGCATTTTCATTTGCATAATAGGTAAAGAGCATTTTCCTTCCAAAATTCAATTGTGTCCTTCCTAGACTGGACAGGAGGGAAAAGAGGTATGAGCCCTGAAATGCAGAGGGCTCTGTCTTGCTCCTGTTGGTACTTTTCAGTGGTCTGGACTCTGCTTGAACCTTGTGTGTGGTGATGAAAACACATGATTATTCACTGACTGCATGTATTTTTTTTTTCAAAGGCAGGATGTGAATGAGCAGTAGCTTTGTTTAATTACATTTTCTTAATAAAACAGAAAAAGGCTCCTCTAAAACTGTTTCAGGCCTCTGGTCTCCCAACAATACATCCTCTCCTCTTCACATGACAGAGTAGCTGAGAAAAATTTTTCCTTGGGTAGAAAAATAACAAAAAAAACAACCAAAAAACCAAATAAACCCCAAAACCCAAACAAAACCCTCAGACCAATCCCTACCATCCCTCCCCCCTCCAAACCAATGAGCCAACCAACCAACCCTCCCCCAAACCAAACAAACAAACAAAATGTGACAGGTTATTTAAATGGCAATAGAAAACTTAAAAAAAAAATTAAAATTGGATTTTTTTTATTGTCTGATTTTTATGAATTTTTGTCCTCAGATAAGTAAGGATAGCTGTTTTTTAAATTTTTTTTTTTATTAAAAGGCAGGACAATCCAAATGTCTTGAGCCTATGGTCTGACCCTGAAACCATAAATTTTTCTGCATCAGTAAACCTATCCACCTCATTGACAGTACTTACATTTGGAAATCTCTGTCTTGAAAAATAGTTTGTAGGACTTGTTCCAAGTGGGAACTAAAAGTGAGACTGAGGTACACACCTCTGGCTTGGGGGTAGATTTCACTGTTACTGTTGGGGGAAAATACTCAGCTCAGAAATCTACTCTCTTTCTTTCTAAAAATTAAAGACAGTTTCTGGAATACAGACATGCAGAATGTATCATTCTTGTCTGATTGCAGCTCTGGAGTGAATTTTGATGGTGGAATTGAAAATAGTACTTGGATGAAAAGGAGTCTATAATGGAAACCATGCAGGAACTTTAACACCACCAGCAATGCCAGCTCGTAAGAGAGAGCTCGTAAGAATATCAGGCATATGGGGAACTGTGCACCTATTGGACATGTTCACCAGAAGATTAACTTCAAAATCTATAGCCTCAATTTCCTGAGTTTAACTGTGTTTGAATGATCTGTGAGTTCTAGGGTAATGTGTATTTAACATGCATCTCTGTAGGAACTATGGACCCATATAGTGTGTCTTTATTTGCAACACTACAGACCTTACAAGCATTCATTTAGGTGTAGCTTATTTAATTTTTTAATGGGCTAATCCTTGTTCTTTCAGGAGAGTTTTTCTATATACAAAGCAATTACTTAAACTAGTGCTTGTTTAGCTCACCTAACCGGAGCAGTCACGTAATCTTTGGGCTTTTTCATATCTTGCCAGCAATTTTATTAATAGAGTCAGGCTGTTCCTGTCTGAAATATTCTCTTGCAAATGTTTCCAGGCAGAACAAGAATGTGAATAACCTAGTGTTCAGCAATGAGTTTTAAACAGATTCTTATTCTCCTGTCTGATTTTGATAAGGTTAATGCAGTAACCATCACATAGACCACATTTATACCATTGCAGTTGATTTTTGTTTAGGGCATTTAGATAATATTTGTGTTATTGAAGGAAGGATTTGAGAGAGAGATGGAGGATGGAGTTAGGAGTTTTCTTTGTTCACATTTCTAAATCTTCTTCAAATTGTTTTTTTGGTTGGTTTTTTTTTTTATTTTGTTTTTTGTTTGTTTTGTTTTGTTTTTTTTGTATCATGCTGCATGCAAGGCCTGGCTGAAATTTTGACTCCCATTTTCTCAATGTCTTTTTTATTGTTTTGCTGCTCAGATTTCTACCTCTCTCCCCCCTCATGAGGGAAAATCCATAGACATATACCAAACAACAAGGAGAAGTTAGATTCCAACCTTTGTGAAAACCCAAACTGTACATCCTAGCCTTTGCAACAGCTGCTTTTTTGGCAACCAGTTTCACAAAGGCATTTAATGACTCCTTATGGCAGCTCCTTCTTTATGGAATTAATTCAGATTAACCCCCAGGATAATGGCATTTACTAAAAATAAATTAATAAATAGCATCATTATTCTATTTTTGTATTTGCAAGAACCAGAGGCTGACTCTCATTTTGGTCAAAATCATAAAAATTCTCCTGACATCAAAGGAACTACCTTCAAGTCAAAGTGCTGTAAGCCAATAAAAATTTGGCCAGGCCATTTCTTATTGTATGGGAAACATTTATTGTGATTAAGGCTGTAAAAATGAAGCACCCACAGCCCCTTCCTTGCATTCAGCAGTCAGCCTCAGCATTGCTGCATCTAAGGCCAGGGTGCACAAAGGCATGACTAACACCTATTATATATCCACTTATTCCTCTCCTTCCCAGGCAGTAATCATGTGCAACAGCCAATGGAGTATTCAGAATACACCTATGTGCTTATGCTGCTCAAGGTAAGGCCAGAGATGTGCAGATTGCTTTTCCAGCAGGAGGTGGTGAGGTTTGTTGTAACTCTTTGTTCCCGTGGGAATTTATTTCCTACTTTGGGTCAACACCGGGGGAACTCTGTCTCGTGCACTGACACCCTTACAAATGTTCTATCAAAGCAACTGCTTCCTTTGGCTGGGAAATTCTTGATGTGCCAGCTTTATGTGTGCTTTCCTCTTAGGATGCTACCAGTGGGCTCACTTTGACTGTACATTTCCCTCCTTCACCAAAAAAGAGAGGTCTTGCTTAACTTTTCACTTCCCACTTTTAAAGTAAACTTACATCCTTCACGCATTTCTTCAATGCTGCACTGTTCAGAAAGCAGCCCCTCCAACGCACCACTACCTTGTCTGTAGGGAGGATATCCTCAAAAAGCACCACTTGGAGTTTACAGCTGTTGCAGGCTAACCATCCAAAGGAATGAAATGCAGAGAAATGTAAAAATATTTCACAGCAGGAAAACAGGGAGAAGGAAAGCAAACAATGCAGAAAACTAAGTATACAAGGGAAATTCATCATAATGGAACATAATGGAACATTTCCACATTGGAAAAAGGGTACTTAAAAAGTAGGAAAATTCCACATTTGAAAAATATAGTAGTTGTGATAAAAGCTCATAAAAAGTAAAGTATAATTGCAAGGTACAGAATTTGAACAAAAAAGATGTCTGAATGGTTAATATGCTGACTTTGCTCACTGCAAGTATTGTTACTTCAAAGTGGTGTTGAGCAGTGTTTCAGTCAAGACTCGGAGGCAGATAACAAACTGTTAAAGCATTACCTGCTGCACAGAATACATTTGCCAGCAGACTAGTCTCAGGTTCTTAATTTTAAAATAGCATTTGCATAGCTGTGAACTTGCTTAATTTTTATGGCAACACATTGCCTTCAAATTGGATTGAATTGTTGCAGTGTTTTAAAAACTTCTGATCTGATTCTGCAATTAAAAAAAACCTACATGTTGTTGCTTTAAGGACAGCAGATTCCTTTCATTTTCATCTACAATGGAACACTTCAGTACAATGGGCTGTGAAGACAATTTTTGATGCTGACTCCTCTGCATTCTGGCTTCATTTGTGGAGGTACACAAGCAGCCACAATAACAGCCTCAAACATGACTTTCAAAACACACTGCTTCTGTACTTCAAAAGAGATATGTCCTCATTTCTTTCTCATATGCCTTTTGTCAAGCCTTTTATTCTTCACAAAGAAATACAGAGCTGACCTGAATAAAACCACTTTTTTTTTTGACAAAGTCAAAATTATCCTCCCTAAGTAAATCTGAGAACTCTTCCCAAAAGAGCCACCTGGGAGCATGGAGACATATATTTCATTTGTATCTCTTGGAAAAAATGTGGGCTGGCATGCAAAAGAACATCATTATAGTGAGACTTATAATCTTACCAGTCCCTGGTCTTCAAGAGATAGATAGCTTTCATGTCAAATGGAGGCCTGTTGGATTCACTGAGTGCACACAAGGGTCTGCAGGGCTATATAATTGTATTGGAAACCTAGATACTGACCTGCTTCTCCCAAAACTTCCCTGACCTGGAAGACAACACACTCCCCGGGTTTTGAAACTCTCCAGTTGTCCATAGTACTTGCAGGGCCAAAGCTGGTGAGTGTGCTATGAATGCATTTCCTGAAGTATTTCCAGAAAGAGGGAAAAACTGGTGTGGCTCCCTTTTTTCACTTATTTACCTGGAATAAAGAACACGCTCTGTGATATAGAGGGCTTGCTCTCATCTGCTTTATTATAATTATGATAAATTATAAGTATTTAGAAATAATTATATTTATTCTCATATGCTTTATAAAGGCATTAAACCCAGTTCTTTATAATCACCTCTTTCCACCAGTCCGCAACTAAAGAAAGTTGTAACTAAAGAATGGAGAGAAATAGCTCAGCACAAGAAGGGCAGAGAGACATTTCTGAGGGAATGTAACAACTACAAGTCTTTACACAAAAAAATCCAACCTTCCAACCAAGTCAAGTCCCCCTTACCAAGAAAGGCAAGTCATGTGTCTTTGCAGCCAGAATTTATGTTGCACCCTTACCCTTTCATCCTGGTCCCCTGTTCATCCATATGATGCTTGGGTCAGGATGGCATTTCCTGGAGCAGCACACCTGTGTTTTCTTTGCATGGAAACCAAGAAACCAAGGATGGGAGGGAAGAACAATTGACTTTCAGCAAGGCCAAGGCACACACTTGAGGTGGGGACCAGACAAAGTCTAGACAGATTTCTTAGCTCTTTGGTTGTTTTTAAAAGATTCTTTAAAACTAACCATTTGGTCTTTATAAAACATTCAAAATGTTGTATATATTAATGCTCTTTGGGTGAAGTATTAAAAGAAATCTTTTGCTGTTCTGTTCTGAGTCTGTTATTTTAATAAAGGCAACATCTCCTGTTTCTTATATGATTTAAATGCTAACATAAAAAACATTCAAAAAGACTAATTGGAAAAATACATGTCTGAAAAAAAGCTTAAAACTCATTTGAAGGAGGACTGAGAGTAATACTATGTGTTATTTATAAGGCTTTAGTAAATGAAGGACTTTCAGATGCTGACTCTGTTTCATTCTTCGTTGCCTTGTATAAAATAAACTCTCTCTCACTTTGGGAGGGGCAGACATTCCCAGGGCTGGACTCAGGCAGTGTGATGGGAGTCTCTGAGCCATACACAAGTGCTGCTGGTCACCTTCTCCACACAGATCAGACAACAGCCCCACAGTACTGTGGAAAGCTGTAAAGCTGATCAGTAGAACTTTGGTCAGCTGCTTTTACAATGCTGCCTTTAAATCTTGTATTGTTAAACCAGTTATGTATTAAAAATAACCTCCATGAAAACAAGCCTGAAAGATAATGGCTTGGATAATGAGTCAATAGTTCCAGAAATTTCGAGAGACATGAGTCTTAGTCTGGAATTTATATACATTCCTGGTATTTTCCCATCTCAAAGGCACAGTAAAGCTGCTTAAATATAATGGAGTGGGGAAAGTCAGCCACACCAGATGATTCATGTAGGCTTCTGCCTCCACTCGACTCATATTTTAAACATCTCATTGAAGTTTATAATCAAATGCTTCTATATTTTTATTCATGGTATTGGTAAGCAATGGTCCCTTTGTCTACAGCCTGTCTCATAAATTTAAAGTCAACTGTTACTTCATGTTGTATTAGCTCTAGGTATAGGAGACCTTTGTTAACCTAAATAGTTTAAAATTTTCCTAGTTATTACTAATTTTCTTATAACCCTCAAGTTAAATTTATATTGGCAAATTCATAAATAGCTCTTTGCCAAGAGAAAAACTCATATGGAAAAAGACATTTCACATTCATATAGATGATGAATATGTCTGATAAAGCAATTGAATAATGTGTTATCTTTAAAATATGTTTTTACTCTATGAGTAATACTAAAGTTTAGGTAGTTTTAGTAGCAAAACTCTTAAGGAAATAGGAGGTGCAGAATCAAAATATTTTCTGCTGTTACTTGCTCTGTTTTATTGTCCTCTGTTTGAAAAACCTTGATGCCAAAATACAGCTGTCTTGGTCTTTGTTCTCTTTTGAACTTTCCAACTTAAAATGCATATAACTTATCACAATCACTGTGCTTCTCATTTGGGAAAACTGACTTTCCAACCCTTTTTTTTTTATTTTGCTAAAACCATGCAGGACTGTGTGATTGTGGAAATTGTGTCATTGTAGAAATTCAAAAGAATGCATAAGACACTTCAATGAACACCCCATTACCACATGTAGAAAACAGCAAAAATGAAGGAATGTAAATTAAATCCATGTCAAACTCCAGATCAGAGTGATACTACCACCATTCTTTATGCAGATATTTTCTTTTTATTCAGATTTATTTCTTTTTATTCAATAAAATAGAAAAATCACTCAGTGGGCTTCACACTGTTAAAAAAGACATGTCTACATAAAGCACATAAAGTAGGCCTTCTGAATCTCTTTCTTTACTGCTGAAGTGTAGATCCAAAGCAAACCAATTCAAAAATGAGATGTGGAAGGAACTGTAAACTTGTAAGGTGATGAGGGAACTCATCTGGAGAGAGCTTCAGACAGAGTGTACTCAGGACATCTGGCACAGATGTGAGGAGCTCACTTTGTTGGCACTTAGAGCATCTGTTGTGCCTTTGATCTCAGCGAGCTGACCAGTGAAATGCAGCAGGGTGGGCAGTCATCTCAGGGTGACTGTTCTGGGCTTTCAGTAGGCCTGGTGACCACAACCAGAAGATGCCTGATGACCACCTCTGGCATTTCTGAATGTCAAACAGTCTCATAGACTGATGTCAAATTGGCTCAGAGCCATTATTTTGTGTGGTGCATCAAGTATTTTTCTTGAGCAAATGTATTTCTTCTGGCAGGAGTGGTAAGGGGCAAACGTAGCATTAGTCTCTACAATAAATCAGGCTTACAGCTAAAGTGTCCCTCTTGTGCTGGAGATGGCTCTGACTTCTGAGTGCTTTAACTTTGCAGACCTCTTCCTTATACCATTCCACAAGTGATACCATTCCACATTTGCCAGATAATCAGGGAATGATCAAATGCATCTCATTGTCAAGGAGTTTTTCTTGATAATATCCTCTTGAATTGCTCCAGTATCATCTCTATGTAGATACAGAAATAAATCCACACTTCTTTCTTATTTACATTATAAGATTATTTGTGAACTATAGATCTGTCTACCATTGTTCAAATACATATAGTTTAATTATAATTTCAAGAAATAGGCTCACTGTTTCCACAGAACAGCCAGTACTTTTTAGAGTTCAAATATGAGTGACCAATTCAATCACCAGTTTGCATTCTGGCAAAAACATTATAAAGTTTGTTTAGACATAGTTATTTTTCAATCAAGTCTTGTAGACCCGTTATCACACTCCTTTCATAGTTCCTCCTTGGGCAGAGTATAATTTGTATTTTTTTAATCACTTTTCATGTGCAGATTCCTTTAGAACCTTTGAGATATGTTGGAGAACATCAGAAAGGTGCATAGTAGTTATACATACCATTATGCCTGAATAAGTGCAGGGTACTGCTAATTCTGCTGTTAAAATATTCATAGCTTTAAGTGAAATACAGTTTGGGTAACAGACGCAGCTCTCTTACCCACCTCGGTTTGCATTTGTTTGCAGTACAATTTTGTGATTTCTCATTAGCTAGTGTGTCTGCCTTCTGCCACAAACTGACTTACATTCCTCCCATCTGTTGCAAACCCAATTTAATTATCAGTCACTACTATGAACACGACAACACACACTTTTATGCACGAAGGTTCTGCCCTCTTCCCCATTGTCAGAATTTTTGTGATGTAATGTTTTGAAGTAAAGTTTTCATAGAAGGTTAGTTCAAAGGATCTGTTTCTGTTAAAAGGATCACCATGCTTTTACTAATGTTACATTACAAATCCAGTAAGATCAATTAGTAATTCCAATGAAATCTGTATTTTCATTCTGATTTATCCTATTATTTTTCTACTTGAATGCTTTCAAATTGGAATATTTTTTGGAGTATTTCTACAGCTAAGTTAGATATTTTCCCTCAGAATCACTTAGTATTGATATACTGTATGCATCTCACCATTGTCAGATATTAGAAGTCTCTCAACCAGAAAGCCAGATAGAGATGAGAGATCATTAAAAAATTAATTGTTATTAAACTAGAAGGAAATTAACTAAAACACAACAAGCAATACATAATGAAGAAATAAAGCAGAATGTTTAAATGATGAAAAAGAACGGAATAATTTAAATATAATTACATATAATAATTTAGTGGGAAAAGAAATAATCTCTAACCGAATTCTAATCTCTGTTAACTGATAACCACTCCTAAGAATCAAAAAGAAAATTCTGAACCAAAAAAATCTTCATAGTTCACTTGTAGACTAGTCAATATATATGCTAATGGTGTTAAAAAAAATTACAAAACAGCAGAAAAGAAACATTTACAAAACATCAGCAACAACAAAATCTTTTTCCTATTGAAAGTTGGAAATTTGGAAATAAACAGTGAAAATATTAAAACTCTTTTAAATTTGTCAGACTTTTTGTGAACATCTGACACTGGATTCATTTTGCTTTTAGTACTGGGGCTATGTACTAAAGTTTTGGTAGTGAGGAGGTGGCTGTGACTGTGTCTTCTCCAGACCACAGAGACCAGAAATTCCCCCGTGTCATACAGAGCCAGCTCCAGCCAGATCCAAGATGGACCAGTCACTGCCAAAAGCTGCACTCATCAGTGATTTTGGCAGCACCCATGTGCCAACATATCTATGAAAGTGATGGAAAACCTGAACAGCAGTTAGGAAAGAAGTGGGAAAATGTGAAAGGCCTGCAGGAACCAAAAGGGAGCAGAACCAAGGAGGCGCAGAAGGAAGGGGAGGAGGTGCTCCAGGTGCCGGAGCAGATTCCCCTTCATCCCTTGGCGAAGAGCTCGGTGAAGAGCTCGGTGAACCAGGCTGTGCCCCTGCAGCCCGAGGGGTCTGTGCCACAGCAGAGTGTAGAGTGCACTCCTTGCACACAGAGCTCTCCTGGCACACAGAGCTCTCCTTGCACACACAGAGCTCTCCTTGCACACAGAGCTCTCCTGGCACACACAGAGCTCTTCTTGCACACACAGAGCTCTCCTGGCACACAGAGCTCTCCTGGCACACAGAGCTCTCCTTGCACACAGAGCTCTCCTGGCACACAGAGCTCTCCTTGCACACACAGAGCTCTCCTTGCACACACAGAGCTCTCCTTGCACACAGAGCTCTCCTGGCACACAGAGCTCTCCTTGCACACACAGAGCTCTCCTTGCACACACAGAGCTCTCCTTGCACACACAGAGCTCTCCTGGCACACACAGAGCTCTCCTTGCACACACAGAGCTCTCCTGGCACACACAGAGCTCTCCTTGCACACACAGAGCTCTCCTTGCACACACAGAGCTCTCCTGGCACACAGGGCACTCCTTGCACACACAGAGCTCTCCTGGCACACAGAGCTCTCCTTGCACACACAGAGCTCTCCTGGCACACAGAGCTCTCCTTGCACACAGAGCTCTCCTGGCACACAGAGCTCTCCTGGCACACACAGAGCTCTCCTGGCACACACAGCGCTCTCCTTGCACACAGAGCACTCCTGGCACACACAGAGCTCTCCTGGCACACACAGAGCTCTCCTGGCACACACAGAGCTCTCCTTGCACACACAGAGCTCTCCTTGCACACACAGAGCTCTCCTGGCACACACAGAGCTCTCCTTGCACACAGAGCTCTCCTGGCACACAGAGCTCTCCTTGCACACACAGAGCTCTCCTGGCACACACAGAGCACTCCTGGCACACACAGAGCTCTCCTTGCACACACAGAGCTCTCCTTGCACACACAGAGCTCTCCTGGCACACACAGAGCTTTCCTGGCACACACAGAGCTCTCCTTGCACACAGGGCTCTCCTTGCACACACAGGGCACTCCTGGCACACAGAGCTCTCCTTGCACATACAGAGCTGTCCTTGCACACACAGAGCACTCCTGGCACACACAGGGCACTCCTGGCACACACAGAGCACTCCTGGCACACACAGGGCACTCCTGGCACACACAGAGCTCTCCTTGCACACACAGAGCTCTCCTTGCACACACAGAGCTCTCCTTGCAGACAGAGCACTCCTGGCACACAGAGCTCTCCTTGCACACACAGAGCTCTCCTTGCACACAGAGCTCTCCTTGCACACACAGAGCTCTCCTGGCACACACAGAGCACTCCTTGCACACACAGAGCTCTCCTGGCACACACAGAGCTCTCCTTGCACACACAGAGCTCTCCTGGCACACACAGAGCTCTCCTTGCACACACAGAGCTCTCCTGGCACACACAGAGCTCTCCTTGCACACACAGAGCTCTCCTGGCACACACAGAGCTCTCCTTGCACACAGGGCACTCCTGGCACACACAGAGCTCTCCTGGCACACACAGAGCTCTCCTGGCACACACAGAGCTCTCCTGGCACACACAGAGCTCTCCTGGCACACACAGAGCTCTCCTTGCACACACAGAGCTCTCCTTGCACACACAGAGCTCTCCTGGCACACACAGAGCTCTCCTTGCACACACAGAGCTCTCCTTGCACACACAGAGCTCTCCTGGCACACACAGAGCTCTCCTTGCACACACAGAGCTCTCCTGGCACACACAGAGCTCTCCTGGCACACAGGGCACTCCTGGCACACACAGAGCTCTCCTTGCACACACAGAGCTCTCCTGGCACACACAGAGCTCTCCTTGCACACAGGGCACTCCTGGCACACACAGAGCTCTCCTGGCACACACAGAGCTCTCCTTGCACACACAGAGCTCTCCTTGCACACACAGAGCTCTCCTTGCACACAGAGCTCTCCTGGCACACAGAGCTCTCCTTGCACACAGAGCTCTCCTTGCACACACAGAGCTCTCCTTGCACACACAGAGCTCTCCTTGCACACACAGAGCACTCCTGGCACACACAGAGCTCTCCTTGCACACACAGAGCTCTCCTGGCACACAGAGCTCTCCTGGCACACACAGAGCTCTCCTGGCACACAGGGCTCTCCTTGCTGAAGCTCCTGCAGCCCATGGAGAGGAGCTCACACCAGAGCAGGTTGCAGGCATGACCTGTGGGCCGGGGGGACCCAGGCTGGAGCAGCCAGCTCCTGAGGGACTGCACCCTGTGGAAAGGACCCGTGCTGGAAGAGAAGGTCACCAAGAGGGTGAGGATGAAGAAGTGGAAGAGATGAAGCAGTATGGACTGACCACAACTCCCATTCCCCATCCTTCTGTGCCACTCTAGCAGAGGAGACAGAAGAGGAGGAGGGAAATTAAGCCCAAGAGAAGGGAGGGATGGGAAGAAGGTGGTTTCAGTTTTGTTTCTGCTTCTTACTATCCTACTCTGTTATTAAGTGAAAATAAATTACAAGAATTTCTCTAATTTGAGTCTGGTTTGCCTGTGATGGTAATTGGTAAATTATCTGCTTGTTCTTCTCTTGCCCCATGAGCTTTTCCATTGTATTTTTCTCCTGTCCTGTTGTGGAGGGGAGTGATGGAGCATCTTGGTGGGCATCTGTCAGCACAAAGGTAAACTCACCACACTACATCTGAATAATTTTCATCATTTATTTGAGTGTTATTCTCAATTTCACAAAATGCATTCTTCTTTCTGTTTGCTTTCAGAGAGAGCAATATCCTGAGAAAAATGTCCTTCAGGACTACTGCCTCAAACAATGTTTAATATTATTGGTATTTTTTATATTTAAATATACATTCATTTATACTTCATAAATATAATATATATAATATATTTATTTATATATATCATATATATTATATGTAAATATATTTATTTCTATTTAATAAATATATGTATTGTTTATTTGTAATATAAATAAAATTATATTTCTTTTATATTTAAATATATATTTAAATATTTTTATATTAAAATATTTTATATTTACCATTGATTAACGGTATCTCTAACTGAGAAAGTTGTGTGACGCTGTCTTTTAGACTCTGCTTTGCTTTAACATTTGATAAAAATTCATTTGGTCTGGGAAGTCTCATGTTAGCTCTCTTGATGGTTTTAAACCAAAAGAGGATAGGTTTTGATCAGATATAAGGAAGAAATTCTTGGCTGTGAGGGTGATGAAGCACTGGAACAGGTTGCCTGGAGGAAGTTCTGGATGCCCTATCCCTGGAAGTGTTCAAGGCCAAATTTGAGCTTCCTGGTCCATGGCAGATAGGTTGGAACGAGGTTATTTTTAAGGTCCTTTCCAACCCAAATCATTCTATGGATCTATGGATTTTCTCTGGATTCCAGGTGACTAGTAACTTTGGGTGAGAGAATGAAATAATGTGAGATTTTGACAGAATTATTTTTTATAGCATTTCTGAGCATGTGTGATGCTTATGCTAAGAAAGGACTGTGAGGCACTTGAAAGGACAAGACCTACCCAGGAGGATTTTGCTAAGCAGAGGATGCTAAACCTGGCATAATTAATATTCATGTTATCTGCCTGGAACATGCTTTGCTGTGCACAGTTTGATCATTCATAGCTGTCTTTCATCTGAGAGAAAGCTGATTGACTCATTTCAGCAAAAGACTGGAAAAATTACCTGGCACATATCCAATATAAATAAATTGAGGATCAGAAGCAGTTGCCATATCTGGAAGATAACTATTTGATAAATGCAGGTGCATCCTAAAGCCAGGATGTGAAGAAGGTGTATGCATGACAGGGGGCCAAAGAGGACATGGAGAGAGTCAGGATATTGAGAAAACTGGAACAGCGCCTGCACTGACTGACCCAGGAAGGGGAAATCGCTTCTTGGAGAAAAGACAGGCAATCTGAAACAACAATAAAGTTTTGTAATTCTTAATTTTCAAGTAATTTTATTACTCCCCTTCTAATTTATTTGCTTTCTTTATGACCGAAACTGCTGCTGCCCTTCCAGTTTTTGTGTGAAGTGTTTTCCAGGCCCCATTATCTGAATATGCTCAAACACTGTGGACACATGTATGGGTCAGTCTAAAGCAAGTCTATTTGCCTATCTACTAAATAGTTTTGTATCACGTACAAGAATCAAATATTACCCTGGATTTTCAGTGTTCACCTTTCAAAGCAATAACTTTCCATTTTCTTTGCTTTTAATACAAAGTCTAATTTTTTTCCCCCTCCTTTGAAGTGACTTTTTCACATTTGTGCCTCAGGCATAAGCTCTCCATTTATTGACAACATGATCATTCAGTATTTTACATTGCTTTTTCTGGCAAGAAAAAGCCATCCATCGAGAAGGAGCTGCTTTCCTACCTCTGATACAAAGCAGGGCAAACCCACACCAATGGTCTGCTTGCTGCTCTGTCCACCTAGGACATCCTCAGACAACTCTGTCAGAATACAAGTGTTAATAGCAACTAGTGTGTGTGTTAACCTCTTGGTCAAAACTTTGGTGGAAAGAAACACTTCTGTGATCAGGATTTCAGCAGATAATATCCTTTAAGCTACATCTGATGTGATAATGAGATTTGAAAACTCATTCCTCATCACTGTTTGAATGAGCAGAGAAAGACACTCCTTAAATTTATTTGTAAAAGTGCAAGAAGAGAACAAATAGTTGGGACATTTTAAGGCAGAGTGAGGCAATGAGGTGATCAGACTTAGTTGACAATATTTGAATTTCTTTAGAAACATTTGAAAATCTAATCAAATTCCTATATGCAATCTGTTTAACTGTTCTGATGGGTAGAGGTGGAAAAGACATCTTTTTGGGAGAAAATTCTCTTTTTTTTATATAGATCTTGTCTGACATGATCTCTATCATTTGACAACCATTTGTTTTTTTGTGCTGACATAGTTGCATTTTGAAAGGAGAGAGGTATATAAATTTGCAGCTTTGTCTCAAACTGTGTGGATAAATTTCATCACCTTACCTATCACTCCATCAAATCTAAAGTTCATGCAGGGAGATTCCATTGAAAACTACGACTGGATTTCCTAATTCAGGCCTTGAAATATCTATGTTGTACCATCTGGCCTTTACTTGTGGGTTTGTGTAATAAAATACTTTTAAGGACCACAAAGTGAAACTATAATTACTTATTTTTAATTTATTTTTTTTTTAATTATAACTTCAGTAGAATTCAATTTATTTCAGCTTAAATAGCTTTTTGGCTCAATTGCAGTATTTCTGCAAGTGGTGACATTGCATGTTGCAAACTGACTGCACAGTGCTGATACCAGCAAGTCCAAATGCTGGCCAATACTGTACACAGTAGTACTCCAGGGACAAGGATAGTAAATGAACATGTATCTAATTAAAGTTCTTAGATAGGATTAATCAGTTGACATTTTGCCACATAAATCAATAACTGGATTTCCCCCCCCCAAAAAAAGCCTAATTTTTGCTGAGGAAGCTGTTCACTCTTAGCTACAATATCAATGATTTTGGCAGATGATTGATTCCCCCTATATTTTATGCATTCAGTTTCAAAATACAAACAACAGATGGCTTTCTCAACAGTCTTAAACCTAGATTTGATTGCTGTAATCCACTCAACACTTCTGGAATTCACACCCTGCAAATTTAAGGTGATCTGCAGATCTCTCTCCTACTCCATCTCAAATATAACCTCTCCAAATTGTCAGGGACAGTGTCAAGTGATGGAGATTTCCAAGAGTACAGGAAGACAGGGAGAATTGTGCCACCCTTAAATCTGCCAGGACACAGAAGCAATGGGCACAGCAGGCTCGCTCTGGGTAGAAGTACATTAAGAATGACCAGAAGAAACCAGAGCACTCTCCAGATTAGAGCCCTCATCAGCTGGACCCTCCAATTAGCGCGCGTTACTCAGAGCTGTTACTTGTTTCAATGGAAATTCTTGGGCCGGGCCTGAGAAGATTTGGCTTCTAATTAGGTAATTATAAATCCCTAATTATAGGCTGATAATCTTTTTAATATCTCTTCTAAACTTTGGCTCCAACTAGACCAGATGACTCGGATTTATCCTCATCCTTGAGGAGAAAGAGATTTTTCTTCCAGAGATAAGAGTTGTTGTCTGTAGATCATGGGTGATTGGGTGTAAAGATTACAAGTATTAAGCTGCTTAGAAAAGGTACTATGGTTCATTTTTTTTTAAATTGCAAATAGTGAATATGTTAAAATGTGCTTTGTAGAACCAAATCTGAATCTCTATGACAGCAATACCAAAATTAGTAGGAGAATTAGAATCCATGCATAGTACCTGTGACAATAAACATGATTTTTCCATGTGGAATGTAGAATTCCACAAAATTCAATAAAAAGCTCTTGTAAACAAGAAGAAAATTGGACACTTTATATATGTAATTGAGAGGCCCTGCTGTTTCTTTAGTGAAAGCTGGCACCAGTGAAAGATAACAGGCTGTTAGATTTACTCAGGGAAACTACTCACAGGATCAGTTTAGCTTCAGGAAAATACCAATTTCACCCCAAAACTGACTTTAAGGAGTACCAAACCCATTAAGAACCAGAGCAAAATTCAGAGAATAATCACAGAAACAAAAGAAATTGAAGAATAATATTAAGGGTTACTCCTCAGAAAAAGTGACCTACATTAATGACAACTCACACTAAACAACTGAGATAAACAACACTAAAAGAAAATTAAATATTTTGTTTTGGTTCACCTGAACTACATCTGTTTGAATAAAACTTTGAACTATTTGTTTAGCTCTGAAAAGCTGTTTTTTTATCCTCCTGTTAAAATAATGACTATGTTAGTGCAGTCTACCTGCCTCAGATTTTATAATTATGTTTATTGACATGAATGGTGGGACCCACAATGAATTCTTTCTATTATTTATTATTTGGATGCTTTTCCCATTTTTTCTGTAAAGATAGTTTCCTTTTAAATAGATGAGCAAGATTATCAAGCATTAAGATTTTTATGTAACTCTTCTGATATCCTTCCTGATACCTAGCTTGTGGTAGCCAAGAAGCTGGCCCAGATTAAGAATATGCAAAATCTACAACTGTTCTCATCAAATTACTAAATGTGTTATGTGCAAGATTACTTCCTGATCATTAAAAAAGTGGGTTTTTTAATTCTAATTTTTTATTTTTTATTCAGTTTTGGACACATTTTCCTCTTTGGTTAACCTACCTCTTACTGGGATGAAAAAAGGGATTGTCCTCTGCTGGAAGAGCGATATGATGAGGAAACCACTTCTGCAGGAGACAAGCTTGTGGTCAATTTTCTCCCCATGTACAAGCAAAATAAAAGGCTTTCTGCAAAGGAGAATTTAAAATAAGGTTATCATGAATCATTATTTGCTGGACATGCCAGGGAAATCAAAATTAGAGGAAGACATCCTTTTGCTTAGTTAAGGAAAACCACAGTTCATAATTCTTTCAGAAACACACAATGGCAAACTTTGTACAGTTTAGATAGTGAAAGCCAAGGGAGATTAGATTAAAAACTGGCTAGTTGTATTTTATAATTCTCCAGGAAGAGTTTTTTATGAGAATTGGAGGGAAAAAAATAACTGCAGCAGAACTGATCAGGAATTTTTGACTGCATATATTTTCTTTGGAAAAATTGAATGTTCAAAACCTAAGTTTAATAGAAATTCAAAAGTTTCAAAGGAATTACTTTTGGAAAGCTTCATGATGTCAAAAATGTATATCAGAGTTTGTTATAATTAGACAAAAACTGCAGAGATCAAGAGTCTGGCCAATGTCCCATTGCCCTGAAGCACAGGATAACAAGCTTCCAATGTAAAACATGTATGACATGAAACATGAACACAGATTTGCTATATTCCAGGTAAATGTCTTCATAAAAGAGTACATATTTAATGTTGGTTTGTCGGGTTTTTTTTTCCTGAAACAATGTTGTTATTATTACAAGATTAATTACATAGCTGGTGCTAAATAGTCTGATGGTGTGACATTGACCAGAAATACAGGAGGCTGAGAATCAGTTCACAGCTCCAAGAAGGCCAGAACAGAAACTTTCTCTCCCTTGTTTCTTAAAAACACAGGGAGGTACCCAGATTAATCAAATAGTCATCATTGTTACAAATTACTAATAGCATTAGTGAAATTTTTACTAGGTACAAGATGTCTCTAAATTTCCTTAATTCATTGGTTTATCCTCTTACAATAAACTGGTCTTTCACCTTTCCTGACATTTTGTGTTTCTGATGAACCTTTTTTTGTTGTTTTTTTGCTGTGGAATTTTAAATTTAAGAAAGGTGAACATAGAAATCTGAAGGAAAGGTGTTTACTGAAAACAAAACCAAGATCTGAAGGATTATGTCCTAAGAACTTATGTTCTACTTGCATCTAGATTTGGAACCAAACTTTGTGGGAATTGCAAAACTCTCAATGGTGAATCTAAAGCCTTCAAATTAAGTGTTTTAGATTTGAATCAATATTATAGCAATGCTATCAGAAATCTTGGAAATATTTGAAACATTACAGACCATGAATAAAGTGAATCTAATTTTGCATTTTAACAGTATTCAAATATTTGAACTTCATAATCATCATTTGAATCAGAAACAGATATTCAGGAAGGATTGGCAGGACATGAAAAAGACAAACAAATCCCATCATCAAGTTTTGATGATTCATTATAATTCTTTATTAGCTCATCCCTTAATTCCAACTAACTCCATATCTCTATTGTTCCCTGAATTGGTATAAAATTCTGAAAAATTTAGAAATTTTACTAGTGTTTTACTTAAACTCAGGTAAAGATTGGACCAAATTTTATTTTCATTCAATACATTGAGTTCATTCATGCCTATTACTAAGAATTAGAGAACATATGGATGAGAAACAAAGGGTTGCAACTTCATTGCCTCAAAAATACAGTACATTTCTAGATAATTTCCTCTGAACATTTTTTTTTGACAAACAGATGAAATCTTAGGCAGTCCCATACACTAAATGGATCAAGGGCAAAATTTGTTATTACATCTACATCCAATACACATCCATATTGGGGTGAAAGAGAAAAAAATATTTGCAGAGAAAATTGAACTCTTGATGGAGGAAAAATCAGGGTGTTGAGAAAGCCTTTTTTAGTGCTCAAGTCAAAGCAAGTTAAATACATGCTGAGAATAATAACTCTATTCTAGGCTTGACTGTGATAGTCAATTAGCCAGTTGGAGAGAAAAGGGCAGTTATTATAGGAGTGGAATATTAGCAGAAGGAAAGTGATAAAGGCTGTCAGCTCTGTGAGTTACAGATGGTGACATGAAAGTTAGCTCCTGCAGAACTATAATCAGGGAATATAAAAATGTTTGTATATGCCATGGAAATAACATCTCTTTTTCAGTCTATGCTTTTTAGAGACAGCACAAAAACTAATGCCAAAGCCATCTTTTGCAGATGTTTTAAGAGGTTGAAGAAAGAGTAATTACTTTGAAGAGGTTTTCTTCCATTGTCCTTTGCTGGCTGTGAGTTAATTTGGATGCATAGCTCTAGTTTCACAGATGATGTTGGATGTATTAGCTGAAGAATGTTGTATTCTGGCTTGCACAGGTTTAAATCTGCTGGATTTAAATAGTTCTTTCTGCACAGGGGGCATTTTCTTCAGTGCCTGTAGACAGATAATGGCAGGATTTGCTTATACAGAAACTAAGAAATGGTCCTGAGATATCATAAGACTTTCATCATACAGATTGAACCCTTTGCTAGGAAATCATGACTTTCCAAATTCTTTTAGGCATTATGGTAAGCACTGGATTTCTCTATAGAAACACTCAGCAGCCAAAGCACAGAAGCTTGCTTTCAATTCCTCTAAAGCTAGTTCACAGCACTGAATCAAGTTTCAAATTGGACCTGGATATAATCACTAAAATTAAAACTTGAATACATAAGTAAGGAGTAGAACATGACTTCATAACAAATAGAGACCACAGAAACCAAGGTGATGCAATAAAAAGTTTGCTCTTGATGCAGTAATCTTGTTCTTTCCATCCTGCTTTATATCATTCCAGCTCATGGGAAATCAGGTACTTCCTGGCAATTGAAGATAATTAACACTTTGAAGACAAACACATGGGTTTCTGTAGATTCTTGTTAGCAAAATATTAGGGCTCTTGTTTTATGGGAATATATTTTGATCTAACTTCAGACAGGGAGGAACTTAAATGTGTCTTTTTAGCTCAAAAGAGACAAATGCTTAGTTTATATCAGATCATAAATCAGGATAACAAAGAAAAGAGACAAGAATGACATTAATCTCATCTAAATTTGGTTATCTGTAGTGGGAGATGCCTATATCTAAGCTATAACCTCCTCAGGCTCCTTTTATCATAAATGAAGAGGAAATAGGTAATTTAGTACTCTAAACAGCTGAGATGTCAATGCTTACAGTGTAAATGTTTACATTTATTTAGGTGAATTCTACTCTGAATTGCTTTAACACGTAACATTTAAGTGATGATGTCATGCCTCTGAGTTGATTTCTGTGGCTTCAAATCAACAATGTTCTATAACAGTATCCTAATTTTAAGCATATAAATAGTCTTATTGAAGTCAGTGGGTTATTCACATAGCAAAGGTACGTTCCAATGCTTTGCCAATGTGAGTAATGTGCCACGTATGTTTTTCTTGCAATAACTCTGCTACATCACTTTACCTTTGGGCAGTGATTACTCTGTACAGTGTAATGAATGTTTTCAGAAAGCTCTCTTAAATTTTTAAGATTTTGGCATTTTTAGAGCAGATGCTGGTAAATTACTAAGGTTTACATTCTTGCCTATGCTTCATAATACCAGTAAAATCAAACAAAATATAATTCAAGGTTTTGCCTAATGCATTAATTGAACACTAATGCTGTTTTCATCTCTTATAGTTCAAAATATAATTGGAGACACGCTAATTTTTTTCCCCATGTTTCATGTAAGAAAAGACGAAACCAAATGGTAATGTGTCACCAAAGCAGCAAAGGTCCTTTAACTATGTATCAGTTAGACACCACAACAAATTCATCAGTCATTTATGTTGTTTCTAATCCTTAAATGCATAGATGTCCTTTACAAGCTCTGAGTGTATCTAAATTTTTCAATTGTTTTGTATCTTCATATACAGTTTAGAGGATTTCATTGAATGAGTGTAGTTCAAACTGTAAATGCTTTACCTGGATCACTCTCATGTCAGATGTGAAAGGAAAGCTTGCTTATAGCAAACTGTAGCCTGAAGTTGGAAATTGTGAAGAAAGAAATCTTGCCACCGAGGTGTTTGATGCTCTGTTTTGATCTCAGTGGGCACCTGACCAGAATATGAAATTCTGGGCTCAGCAGCAGCCCTGGCCCTTGGACCATGATGGGGGAGCATTGCTTGGAACAGGAATCCCATCCCCACTGCTGCAAGCTGTTCAGCTGGGTGAGAATTAAACATCTGTCTTAGGTTTCTGATGAACTCCCAACACAGGCTCTGGTGAGCTAAAAGCTTGGCCTCTTCTCCACCAGGTAAAGAACAATGTTTTCCTTGTAGTTAACTTCCATATCAGTCAGCTACTCAGGGTATTGAGATCTTCCCAAACAGGCCTCCCTGTAAACTATTTTTATACCAAGATATCCTGTAGCAGTCTTTATAAAAATAAATGAACTAGTGACATTAAGCTGAAAGGTAAGCAAAGGTGTTGAGTGTTAAACATATTAAGAGCAGGGGAAAAATCTGTTAATCGTTTTATTAATGTTTTCTTTTCTGCTGAAATCCTTGAAAATGCTTGTAATTCTTTGCAGCTGACAGGCTGCTGATTTTGCAGAAAGAAGAGGTTTTTGAGTCCCTTAACTCCAAGTCACAGTTGTTCCTTGTTTTGGCTGTTGGAGAATTAGTTCAATAACCTCCCAAATAGTAAGTGCCTGTGTTCTTAAGTATAAGAAGGTCTGCATCTGAGAATAATTATAGTTAAGCAAATACAGCATTGAAACACAAGCTTAATGAGTTGCACTGAAGCAGTCAGTGTAAGGGACTGTCAAAGTCATTTTGCTGCTGTATGGATTTTTACAATGCTGCTACTTCACTTCTTTGAAGGATTCCCCTCTTTCATACAAAGTGACATTTAAGCATACCCAGGCTTGTGGGAAGTGGCAGCAGGGATGAAGTTTCAGTATGTGATCTATTCTGTCCTTTTACTGTGCCCATGGTAAAATCCATGAGGCCCAGTCCCGAGCTGTGCACTTGACCTAGCACTGCTGCTCTCTTGAGGATTGTCATTGTGGCTGACAACTTTTTGAACCTCCGATGGGGAACCTTCTGCTAGCCTTCAGTTGTGCCAGAAAGGTTTAGACTGAAAATTAGGAAAAATTTCTTCACCAAAAGGGCTGTCAAGCATTGAAACCTGCTGCCCAAGGAAGTGATTGAGTCACTATCCATGGAGGTATTTAAAAGACCTCTAGATGTGGCACTTATGGACATGGTTTTATGGCAGAGCTGAGTTAATGGTGGGACTTAATGATTTTAGAGGTCTTTTCCAACCTAAATGATTCTATAATTCCATGGTTCTATGACTTTTAGTCTTTCCTCTGATGCACATCTCCAAGCAGGCTGGATATTCCCCACTTTGAGAGGATATACCCCACAGGCCCAAGCCCACCAAGACACCTCCTGCAAGATGTGCTGCAGACCAGCAGCTTTCTCTCCCAAGGCAGCTGGTTCCCGTGCCCTTGCTTGCTGCTCAGAGCACGTGAGTCACCAGGCTGACCACAAATGGAGACAGGGAACAATCCCTCTGCAGGAAGGAATAGAAAGCTTTACAGGGACACTGTTCATACCAAACTCCTGAGGCTTTTTAGGCTTTCCTAAGCAGCGTTCTGAATCACCTGATATTGTCAGCTGCCCCAGATCCGAGTAGCAGTTGCCCTCATGTGACCTGCAGGTAACAAAAGCGATTTGCCATTTTGCATGATCATACTGGTCTCCACCACTGAGCTTTTTCCCCTTTCTCTGGAGCTTTTATCCTCCTCTATCCCTTCACCTTCCAAGGCAGTGAAAGGTGTAGTGACAACTCAAAAGTGAGTAATGTATCTTTCCACCAAGAGCTACTGCTTGCTGGACCTGGAAGTGCTAGGTTAATGGTTGGATGCAATGATCTAAGAGTAGTTTTCCAACCTTAATGATACAATGATTCTATAGGAACTAGAAATTGCGTTTAAATTCTCACAGTAAAAATTAATTTGATAAATTTATGTTATAGTTTTGAACGCTTTTGTTCTGATTTTCTGCACATTTATGTCATATTAAATACATATTCAAATTTTGCCATGTGTGTTTTTGCTGAAGTGCCAGGCAGGTTGAGGTTCCTGTATGAAGAGACCTATGACATTTCTCATTGTGTAATGTTTAATGCTGACAGAATCACTCCAGCAGGTTTTTTGTTTTTGTTTTTTTTTGTGGACCAATTCCTTCCAGAGACACTGAGAGAACAGACTCCAGGGTTTCAGGTTACAGAAATCTGGAATAGATGTATCACATAAAGAGCATTCGTACACTTCCCATGTTGTATGAAAAACAGAGGCCCATAACATACTGTACTTGAATGAGAAAAGTTAGATAAGCCTTATTCTTCCTGATCATAAAATAAGAAAGCAAAAAAAAACAAAGTCAAAATGAAAACCTATTGTCAAATCATGCTTATTGTGCAGTATGATTGTGTTTTTCATGTTTATCTGAGGATAATGTTAAACTTGGATAATGAACTGTGTTAAAACCTTTTAAATGAAAGATAACAATATATGGTCAAGTAGTCAGAAAAATGAGGAATTTTGTTTTATTTTCTCTTCTAATTTCTATGAAGCATGTACCAAAGTTAACCTTTTGAATTTACTATGGTCTATCTTGCAATTTTTTGGCTCTGTCCTCATTTTGCAATCTGAACATTATGTGATTCTGTGTATCAGCTGTGAATAGACCCCATAATCTGAGACCATAGTCTGGATTTGATGAAATAAATGATGAAATGAATTATGAGATTGAAACAGACTTGCACCATCTTTCTTTCAGATGCTTTTTTAACTTTTCTAATGTAAATTATTTTTATTTCATCTGAATCAAACATCATAATGTATTCTGTCTCAGATAAAACATGTACCTTATACCAGAAAAACAGTGTTAAAAAAAAAATCTTTCTTTTGCTACTTAAAGTGAAGTTACCTGGTCAGTCTTAAATAGCACATTCACTACAATCTCTTCTACAATCCCAAATTTCAGGGAAATTATTGGGTTAATTCAGGCTAATGCCTTTAAATTAAATCTGAGAGCAACAGGAGCAGAGAAGAGGTAAACAGGAATGAAGTACAAAGCAGAGAGTTACAGCAACATATAGGAATTATGTAGGGTTTGCCAGAAATACCAATCTCATGTGGAGACAGGAAGAATTACTGCAGGGTACATATCCTCACATGGAGAGGAATGGAATAGAGAGTTCTTATTTCCAGCAAAGAAGAGTGGAATACTGAATACTGAAAAAAAAAAAAAAAATCTATTTTAACCCAGGGTTGAATTAAGACATGATCAAAGCTGCCAGCAGCCCTGAGATAGTGACTGCACAGTTTTAGGACCCTTCAATCATAGCAGTCCGACACCTGTTTTAAACCAAACATCGTTGTTACTCCCATGCAATCTCCCTGTGCCCTGTGGAATCCATGTTTGTTTTCATGGCTAACAGGCATGGGTAAAAGCCAAACTCTGCTTCAGTTTATGTTGGCATTGCTCCACTTTACAATGAGAATGCAAAATCACTAATAATCTTCTTATTACCTTTCTGTACTTCACTGGACTTTCACAGCTGAGACCATTTGCAATTGCTATTATGGACTGAGAAGGATTTAGAAATTTTAGTTTCCTGGTTGCAGGACAAAAGAGTGGAGGTGGGTTTTCCCTGTGGAATGCATCATGCACAGGATGGTTAACCTTGACACAAAACCAAACCAAAAGTGTGGAGGTTAGTGGTAACTAAAAGAGTAACTAGCATAAAAGACATGAGGTGGGAGATGAGCCCAGCTTAGAAAGAAAGACTCAGTCCTTTGCAGAGCAGACAGACTGGGCTCAGTTTCTGCTTAGTTAATAAGCACCCTTAATAAGAGATCCTTAGACATGCCATTAGTGACATAGAGAAATGAAACACTACCAAAATGAGTATAAGAAGCTCTTAACATGCAGTCAAAACATTGTTAATTTCAGCACAGTGTTGCTTCACTGGTTGCAGGATATTTTGGGCCTACACATTGCCTGTCTGTATCGAGTTATACAAAGTTCAGAGTGAGATATGCAATGTATAATCCTGTCCTTCTAAAACTTAAATGGTATGTAATGATGGCTGGAAACAACATTCAATCAGTCCAGAGTGGGCTATGCCTTTTTTACAACTCCTGCAAAATCTTTGGGAGGGTTTGTTTCTCAAATATAGACTGAATTTTAAATTTAGAAAACAATCCCTGTCGTGTTAATGCTTTTTGATGTGTTTCTGGTGAATTCAGGCAGCTTCGAGTAAAACTTCTGAGGGGAAATGTTGGCTAACCTGCTATATCTGAAGAAATATGTGAAACAGATGAAAGAATCAAGAGATTCAGTCTCTTGAAATGGTAGGGGACAGTGGTGCCTCTCTAGTATCAACAATGAGATGGTTGAGAACCTAAACATAAGGGGTAACTACATCTATTTTGGATAGTGGGCTTTAAAGGGTCCAGGTATAAAGGCTACAAGTGGCACCTTATTGAATCAGCTCTTTGCCAGCCTCCTGTTTACAGAGACTCCTTATAACTTCACCAACAGTTGGATGTAGACTTATACATCACTCTTGGTTATGTATTCTTACTCAGACACAGAAAGCAAACATTTTGGTAGATGGTTCCTGCAAGATTTGGGATGAGGAGACTACAATAAGGTTTATCTTTCCCCAGTCTTCTCCTTTCTAGGCTGAATATATTTGGTATATTTTCCCTAATACTGTTTCAATCTAAGTGTCTTTTTATGTCTTCAGCTGGTTTTCACTCTATCCAGTTGGGTACCTTGTTTTTATAGCAGTGTAGTCAAAACTGGACTCCAGCTGAGGCCTTATGTGTGCAGGATAAAGGATAAGTACTTCCCCTGTGTTACTCCACAGCCTGTTGCTTGTTAATAGCATCACATTTTTCACCTGGACTTAGTTTGTGATCCACTCTAACCTCCCTGCCTCGACCTTTGCTTTTTTTCTAGCATGCTGCCTAGCTAGTTATTCCTGATTTTCTGTTTGTGTGTTCAATTTCCTCTCTCAACCATTGCCTTTTTTTTAATTTCCATTTCATCGTGTTGCTTTTGGATCATTTCTCCAATTTGTCAGGATCAGCTTGAGCAGAGACTGCAGCCTCCAATGTGCTTGGAAGCTCTGTATGACTTACAAATGGCACCAGTCTCTGTACTGTCATTCATGTATTCAATGAAAGTAAGGAATAGAAGAAGGTGCTGCAGAAATGTGTTGCCAATTTGTGAGAGAAATGTTGACAACTTCTCTTGGAGTATTTTTTTTTTCAATCACTTGTGCATTTATCATAGAGTCATTTGTTCAAGATAGTATTTCCTTCTTTGGCTGAGGAGAGTATCATGCAACACCATGTCAAAAAAACTTACCAGACTCAACTGGAAGAGGTTACTGCTTTCAGGATATCCAGCAGACCCTTCCAAAGGGAAAGCAGGGAAACTAGTGTTTTATACCTTGCATTTGCTCTCTATTTTGTTTCTTTTTTTTCTCATTTATGTCATCTGCCTGTTTCTCTTCCTCCTCTCACAATGCAGTGGGCTGCACTGTACTGCAAATGCCCTTGTGGGCTTCAGGGAAATGGGTATTTCATAATGCATGTTTTGCAAGAGCTTTGATCAAATTGTAATGCAAAGAATCATGACAAATACCTTCTGCAATTGCCCAGAGAAGTGTGAGAGTGTTTAAAGGGAAAGCAGACTAAGAAACGAAGCCACTATGTAAAACAAATGTTTTTTGATATTTAGGAATATTTGCTTTTGTTTTTTTATATTATTGTGTGACATGTTCATATTTCATCTGGTATATTGTGTTTATTACTGCTTTAACTGTCTCCTAAAAGTTATCTCACTCCTATGTCATCCTCTTTGCAAAGGGAAAGGTGAATTCAGTGAGAGGAAGTGTCAGATGTACATCTGATGCAGAATATATGCCTTCTGTAAAATGTGAGATGATTCTGTGGAAACTGATGCCACGTTTCACAGTAACCAAGGTATGGTAGAAGAAAAAGGGTTCAATAAATCAAAACATGTGACTTCTATGAGGTTTCAGTGTTATAACTTAAAATCATAGCTTGGTCTTTATTCACAAAGGAATTTTTAACATTTCCAAGGTTATCAGTGTTTCAGATGTTGTGGAAAGGAATAGGTTAAAGTAGTTGAAAGAATGTTGTCCCATATTTTGACCAGATGCATTTTAAAACTAATTCTAAAAAATACTTTTGCATATTTATTCTCTAAGAATAAACTTTATTTTCTACAGGGCAATAGCAGAAATGAACTCAAGGGAAATTACTCACATATGTCAAGAACATAATGTGCCCCTTCACTTTCAAAGGGTTGGCATCAGTGTAAATTATTGCTTACAGGTGCTAAGTAACCTCTTTGATGGTTTTTTTTATTGGCTGACTCAGATTTCTTAGGAAGATAAAAAGCTACTGTAAAAGAGTACTTATTTAATTAAAAAGAACTAAGGATTTTCATAGTGAAGAAATGGGTGCGGATGGGTGTTTTTATTATTAAATGTACTGGGGCCAAGAGAACATTTTTTACCAAGTATTCTCTCTACCTTTCATTTTCACATTGCTATTTCTATCATCTGCTTGAATGTAACTTTGTTTGAATAAAGACTGTAACACAGATTTATTTTTGTCGTTCAGTTAACACAAATAGTGATATTTAGAAATTGTGTAGGCACTTGCTTGGGATTTTAAATTCTTCATGTAACACAGTCCTTCAGAGGTACTGATTTGAGTTGTATCCTACATCCTATTTCTTGCTTTCTGCAAGTTCAATGGAAATGAAACTCAAAAGTCAAACGCAATACACATGGACAAATTCCAAGGAGATTTGTCCTTTTGTATTCTCAAAGTGATCATCAAAAAGGCCCAATCTAAATAACTTTTCCTCCAAATTCAAAATTTGTTAATGCATTTGAAAGTGCAAATGGCAAAAGCTAATTCTGTCTTGTTGTAAATACCAGTAATTTCCCATCAAATTAATTGCTTTCCTTTGTAGTGAAGTAAAGATAGATAAGAAAACCACTTCATTAATTTCATACCTCCAAAACAGATTTGCAACAGAACCTGTGATTCTTTCCAAGACTTTTTTTAATGGAAAACTAATAAATTTATATTTTTCTCTCTCCCCTCTCTAAGGCAATATTCTCTTTCTCCCCTAAAAAAAGAACACAGAAGGTCCTACTACTGCTTTACATTACAATAAAGCACCCAGACACATAATTTTATCAACTGTTAGTATGCCTTTAACAAATCACAATTAAATATTAACAGCCTGTGGAGCAGCATGGAGGGCGCTGCAATCCTTTGAAGGTATATTTGCCAATTAAACAAAGTCTGACATTAGAGTAAAGGTGGCAAGGATCCAAACCAGAGAAATGAGAGTCAACCACTTCAGTGGCATTCATTAGCTAAACAGACATTCTTTGTGTGGCCTGTTTCTTTGCTGCTGCCAAATCCACACCCTGTTCAGGAACTTACCCAGGCTCAGATAAGCTTATTATGGAAATAACACTTTGTCACCCCTTACAACTTGCTTCTTGTTAAATTATCTTTTATCTTCTTTGTAGTATTTGTCACCTCTCCTTGGGTGCCCCTTGTGTGGCCCAATGGTATTGTGATTGATTTGGAATAATCAGGTTCTAAAGGTTAACTTGAATTAAAAGGACAATATTTTAAACATTCCCTCTTTCGTATCATCACACAAGACTGGTTATAGAGAGACATTCGTGCACATCCACTGTGTTAGGATTTTGGCAATATGTGAAAGCTCAGGTGCTAGTTTGGGTTATCTTGTAGTAGGTGCTGATGTGGGAGAGCACAAATTTTCCTGAAAAGGAAGATTTGGATGGGAATTCTCTAGCCTCTACATGGCCTTCCCAAATTTTTGTTTCTACTGCAAACCCTGTGCTGAAACAGCAGAAAAACAGCACAAAACCTAGTGTTGCTTCTGAATACTGAGAGCATGAGAGGGAAAGAAGGAGCCTTTCCACTGCTCTTTTTCTGCTGGCTAAGACAAAAGCCAGAAAATCTTGGTGTTGGATGCCAAGCCCCTTGGAAAAAGAGGCAGTGTCAGCCTCAAGTGTGCATCACCCGAGGAGCCTGCAGAAGGCACACAAGCTTGTGTCCCCTTTTCTTCATTCTTCAGCTTCAGAGTTACCTACTAAAGGTAAGTTAGACTTCAAAGGCTTGTTCTAGCTTACATCTGTGCCTGGAAGAATATCCACACAAAGAAAATGACTTTTGGTTTTGTGCCTCGAAGAGATAAAAATGTAGTGAGAGTGGAATTCAGTCTCCTCAGAAACAGTTAAAAGTGGTAAAGGTAAAACTGAATGTTTTACCCCTTCCAGGCTAGGCTTGAATATGGTTCTAGGATGGAGAAAGAAAGGAAGAAAACTAGACTTGTTGTTTCCAGCAGGAGGTGCAGAAGCAGCCAGTACAAAGACTGTCTCCTCAAGTGGCCCTGCTGCTGTGGCAATAGGTAGTTTTGCACTGACCCTGAGCTCATCCTTAGCACAGACACCGAGAGACATGTCCTGTGCATGTCAGTGGGTGACAGGACCGTTTTTCTGTGTTCATGCACATATTTTGCCTATGCATTCACCTCACCTGCCTGTTGCTGACATCTCCATTTCAATACAGAGTTGTCCAACCTTGTGGTGCTATGCACACATCTTTGGTGACATTCTCAGCTCTGCAGTTAAATATTTTTTTTTCCTCTTTCTGTGCTGAAACACTGCATTTCATTTCACTCATCCTCCCTCACAAATGCAGGGAAACAAGATATCCATCACTGAATAACTGCAAAAGACTGGAGAGCCAAGTGAGGAGAGAAAAGTAATTTCTTGGGCAAATGCTTAAATGACTATCATATTTTGAATGGTTCTTTGTATCTGTCATAAAAAAGTTGATGCCTTAGTCTGTGCTATTTCAATACGTATCTGTTGATTTCCAGGATTTTTGACAGAAACTTTACAGGCACAGAATTTTTTTTATATTCTGTATTTTGTTTTTTATATATATGCATCATGTATATTCACTGTAGTCACACAAATTGTGTTTTCCATACACAAATAGAAATGTAGCTTTCATCAAAGCAAGAAAGAACAAGAATATCTCAGGGTTGTATTGGTCCACTTAGGCCTCATAAACAGCACAGAAATATGTCTCATTCAATGATATTACTGCTCATATCTCACATATTACTTCCATTTCACTGTTTTAAAAAAATGCTCTGTTTAGTGTTCCATATACTGAAAAAATCCTCACCCCAAGTCACAGGAGTATTCTCCTGCCTGAGACAGATATGAGAGAAAGGATATTAAAAAATAGGCTTTCTGTGTGAGCATCAGGATGAAAACATCTTTTTTCCGTGCTCCAGTAAAGCACACTTCCTCTGAAGTTCCCAAGCCAGTGCCTCAGCAGGTGTCTATCTGCCTCACAGTTGCTGGAGCTGAGCAGATTTGCAATAGTGAAGGGTTTTTCTTCTAATCTGCTGATTTTGACATCACCCTTACTGCTGATTTAATGAGCCCAGTGTCATAAATAGGATTACAGACCCCAGAGGTCTAATTCCCAGCTCCTTAATACACTGAAGAGTAACAGTAACTATGGTAAATAATTGCCTCAAATCAAATCAAAATTACAGCTTTAAATTTGAATGCTGGAAATGTTTGTTCAGTGATCTGTTCTGTGGAAATCACTTGTCTTTATCTAGCTCCCAAAGGAAGGAGATGGCACCCAAGGAGCAAATGTCAACATCACAAATACTGCCTTTGTGAGCATTGCACAGAAGGCAATGCCGAGGTCAGCAGGAATCAGCTGAGACCAGTGGCTCTGAAGCAGGAACGTGGCCAAGCTGTGACTGTTCTCTTCCACCAACAGCTTTTTTTTGGTTTTTGTTTTTTTTTTTTTATTTTTTTTTGGACTTGGGTAAGATCAGGATCTAATTCTCAACATACAGACGTGCCATACAGTTCTCACAGAGTATAATGGGAATTCAATAGATGCTTCAGGAAGCTAGTCATTATCTGGAGACTTAGAGCTTGTTTTCTGCTTGCTTTCTGACTCTAATTTTCAGATACAGCCTGGCTACCAGGATGCCCACATGGGATATTTGGTCACCTGGGTAATTATAACAAATATTCTGTTTTCATGTTACTGTTCAAATGTTTAAACTGAGTTTGTAAAGGAGGGTATTTATGGAAGTGGAAATACACTGAGGCCATTTGTTAATAAAGCGAGGGTGTTAGTGCATGAGCAAAGCAGGAGACTCAGGACTCCTGTCTCTTTTCCTGTATCCTCAATCACATTGTCTTTTACAATCATCAGCCAGTTTTCAGCTGTTGTAATTTAGGCTGACATTAGTGAATGCAATCTGATTTAGGATACATAGATGCAAATTCTTCAGGGTGTTTTCTAGTATTCATGAGCAATTCTAAGTAAATGACATTTCTAGATGTGATTAGCTCTGCATATCCCAAGATACTGATGAGTATATGTAAAAGAGATGCAGCTATATATTTTAGCACACACAAATGTGCAGGCATGGGCGCATAAAAACATTTCCTCTCTCACATAGATATGCATGCACATATACCACTGGTGGCAGATAAAAATAAATACACCATAGGGAGACTTTTTAGATGAGCACGAATTGTGCTTGCCTTAAGGATTTGATTAATTTGATTATAATTTGTGCAGTACTACAGAACTATTTTTTAATTGAGATTAAAGATACCATAAAGATGCATATATAGAGTCTATACAAGACCAGTTTCCTATGGAGAGCTGCAGAGTTAAGCCAAAGAGGACAGGAATTATTCCAGCAGGAGAGGGAAAGAATACATGTTTAAGCAATAGACTTGAAAATTCAGTCAGTGAAGGAAACAGCAAATTGAAAGCTGCTTAGATTTACTGTAGCTGTAATGTGTGTTCTGCTTATTTACATAAGATCTACGTGATTATCTTCTCTGCTGTTCAGTAAGAATAGTCCCTACTGTAGTATCTGCTGCAGCACATGGTACTTTTGTTATCTCAGATATGCAGCCCACTTACTAAAGAAACACACTAACCAATATGTAACGTGAACTTTTGACTGCTCACAATGTTTGGAGGCAAAGAATTTATTATATCACCAGCAGATACAAAGGGCCAAGTCTGTGTTCCCCAGTGGGCAGATTGCTCTGGTTTTATTCTAGGCTTAGCAAAATTCTGTTTGTTCTTTTTTGTTGCTGCCTGCTTGTTTGAAAACAAAGGTTCTCCATTCTGGACTTTATTTTAATACAGTTCTGAGACCAAATATGGCACTGTACTGGTTGAGAAACCAAGGCCTCTTTGGGAAAATGACAGACTCTCTTCTAGACTTTGATGCCTTGAATGGCTACCTAGAACAGAGGCTAGAAAGAGTTAGAGAATAAAGTAGATATTTATTAATGGCCTTTAATAGATACACCTTGGGTAATGCAATAGCCTCACGCCCAAGAAGGACAATGGTCACAAGTTTTTCAGACAGATAAAAGTTTGGTGCATTTGCATATTAGGGGTTAATTGTCCAGTTACAGATTCAGGTAATGAAGTCATATTCCACCAGTTTGCTCACCCCAGTTCACTTTTGTTTATGCCTTTTGGGTCTGAGGCTGTGATGGTGACCTTGGATCTCAGGCCTGGAAGGGTTTTGTCTGACCCAGCTGTGAAGAGAGCTTACTAACACTCTATACAGAGTTCAGAGTTATACACTGATGCAGTACAGGATCTGGAAAATATAAAAGCTAAAACTTAAGACATCAGCTTTAATGTTCCTCAAAAATTCACCCTGAATACCTAAATTTCTTAGATGTTCTCCAAGTGTCATTCTTGTAGCCTGCACTCATTCAGTTACCGCCATCTTTTACCCATGGAAAGGAGAATGAGTGTGTAAAGGTCAAGATATAATGAAAATAACATGGACATTTTTCTCCTGAGAGCAGCAGCATCAGATTCTTCAAATGAGCATTCACTTATAATTTTCTACAGAGAAAGTAGTGGTCTGGCTATCCAATAATTTGCACTTTGTTTACTGGAAAGAGATGTTTAATTTTTTGGGTTTTTTCAGTTTCACCTAGTTATCACTTGAAATATAAAGGAATTGTGGCTCAGATCCCAAAAGGAATAAATAAAAGACTCTAAAACATCCTGTGGTGACAGAAGACTGAAGCCCTTTTAGCTTTCTTCTTGGCAAAGCAATATTCATGGATATTTTAAAACAAACAAAAAATGCTTTTCTTAAACTAGATTTTCATGCTACAGCAGATGAAGGAATTTTGAATTCACCAGTGACAGAAAATTATTAACAGGTTATCCTTTTTTCCATCATGAGCAAGAACTCTTGCTACTGTCTCTCAGACTGTTCTGTGTGGGAGAACATTTCACACTTTCATGATTTCTTCTCATTTCTTTTCCTGTCCAGAATGACAGGACCGTTCTAGTGAAATGCTACTGAGTCATTAGAAATTAGTCAGTACATTGTTTGAATATGAAGTTGGGAAAAACAGAGCAAGATATTGTTTAATAGTTAGGTGCAGAGGTATTTTATCAATTGTCCATGGAAAAAGGAAAGATTTTACTAGGAAAGATAAAAATTATCACATATTTGACAAAATAATGGTGCTATAACTCTGGGAAGTGTGCAAGCATTGCAAAAGTGCACAGTATAAATTCTGAAAAGCTGCATTTGGGAGCTCTCAGCTCTCAGATATGTGGTTATTAGTGACTCAAAATGAAGAACTCAACATCTTACAGTAAATTTTTACTGTTTGGCCATCTTGTACAAGGGCTGGTCTTCAGGCCATGTGTCTGGTCACAAATGTATTATTAAACTGCTTTTCCTCCTGGTGGCCATCTTCATGGTCTCTACTGGGGGCTAAACATACACATCAAACACAATAGGAAAATTAGCCTTAATTGCTCCATCAGCTAAGAAATCAAGAAAAAGCTGATGTTCCTTCAATCCTGTCCAAGTCTGAAGAGACAAGGTTTCCTATCTTGAATCAAACATAGCCTCAGACTCCACTCCCAGTGTGCCCTTAGAACCAGCTTCCTCCCAGAACCCAAAGACCTGTGTGCCCTGTGATCTGCAGGGAGGCTGGTGAGAGTAATGTCACCCAATAGTGACCTGGCCACATGCCTCCAGCTTTTGTTCTCAGCTAATGAAAGCATTCTTGGCAAATGCTTTTGCTTTAGGTCACCTTGCTCTGGTCCAAGAATTCAAATTCAAGTGGCACAGTATGAATGGTCCCAGCCATTGCTCTTAATTATGGCCCTGCTTCCAAAAAACTATCATAAAAGGCCTAGAGTCCTACTCTGTTATTCCTGGCTGGAGTGTCCTCTTGGCCAGCCAGCTTTGAGCACTTCAATTTCTTCAGAAAAATGTATCATGCTTCTCAATGAGAGCACTCCACAGCATTGTTAATTCACGTAGTAGTAGTAGTAGTAGTAGTAGTTGTAGTAGTAGTTGTAGTAGTAGTTGTGGTAGTAGTTGTGGTAGTAGTTGTAGTAGTAGTAGAAGAAGAAGAGGTTTTAGTGGAGGTTATTTCAGAAGAATGTGGAGGTTATTCCAGCAGAAGGGGCAAACTGTGTTTTCTTACAGTTTCTCTGACTGACCTTATTCTAACTAACATGAGCAAGGGAAGCTCTGGATTGGCAATGAGAAGAGCAGTTTTTTTCTTCAAAACTTTCTTTCTAACCCACTGTGTAAAAAATACTCTGTTCTGTTTTTTCTATGCCTCAGTTTACTTCAACTATAAAATGGAAGTGATAATTTCTGTTGTAAAATACTTACATCTGTGAATTGAAAGCATTACAGAAGAACTAATTACTGTTATGCTTAAACATTCCAGCATTGCGATTAAGTGATTTTTATGCCTTGATAATTATATTTCACTAGGGAAGAGTGGGCAACCATCCATCAAAGTCCCTGGCTGCGACTGAAATCTTAAGCTGACAGAAATTTTGTGGTGCAGTCATTGATAACCATGGTTTTGAATAGCTCTGAAACAAAGCTGTGAAAAATTCTCAGTCTCTTCAGATTGACGTTATTTATAGCAAGCCCCAGTATGAGGTAAATTTCAGTCACGTACAGCTTGTTTAAAAGCAGAGTAAATTTTTATCGGTCTCTTGAATGCTAACAGATGAAAGACTGTGTTCAAATCTTTAGGCCTTATACAGTAGACAGGATTGCAAGGCTAATTGGTGCTGCTGGCATTCGGTGTCAAGGTTAATATGAAATAAAGCCGGTTTAGAAAATTATTATTTATTGTTTTGTACAGATGGATTTAATTTGTAGCTTGGAAGTTTCACAAAGCATCTGTAGTACCCAGAGGAAAGTAAAAGGAGTAGAATAAATAGGAAGTGCAATAGGTACATAGTATGACTTTAGAAAAATATCCATTTCAGACAGCTTCACTTTAAGGACAGCTTCTGAAGTCTGTATTTGGCATTCCTTCTTACTAAATCAATGTCGAGTAAGGGCTCCATGATTTTGCTGAGAATTAGGCAAGAGCTGTTTGTTCCAGGCTTACATGGACAGACTTACAGACTTCTTCCTTTCATGGCATCAGGATTTTAGAAGAGCAAAGATATCAATAAATGAGGAGTTGCAAAAGGTTGGCCAAGGAGTAGTCACATCTTGATCTGACCACAATGTGGCTAAACAAGACACTATGTCCCAGAAGCCCAGCTTCCATTCAGGCACAATTTCACTGCTGTCCCTTCCTGATGACAACATCAGAGCTCCAAATCATCCAGAAAGCACTTCTGTTGGCCTTGATTTTCTCACAGCAGAATAACACCTGACAGTCTCTTCAGTGGGCTGTAGAGCACATTTTGGTTCCCCACTTGTGACACCAGCAGCCAAACCAGGCTCTGCATGCTGGTGTGAAGGGCATCAGTAAAAAGACAACACACTGTTCTTGTAAATCATTGCCACTGCAAAGGGGAGTGAGGCTGACTTCAGTGTGACTACATTCACAGGGAAGGAGTGCTAACACCTTTTTCCATAACCTTTACAAAACTGTTCCTTTCTGTGTAAAAACTAATGAATGAGTCAGGCTTGGATTTAGTCATTGTAAAAGAAGCACTGTGTTGCTGAAAATTTGGGAAACCTCTTCTCCAGTGGTGTTGAAATTACTGCATAAAGCATCTAAGTTCCCAAGATATTGAAGAGGGAGATCTGGATGCCTAAAAATAGGATTCATCGTGTCTAGCACACAGCGTTTCAGCTAGCAAACAGAAAATGCCTGAGAGGAAAAAGTTCTGTTTATTCACCTTCTCTCCACACCTTGCCCACTGGCAGTTCTGTGGTAGGTACTTATGTTAAACAAGGATTCAGTGCCAAAAGCTATTTCCAGGTTCCAGGTAACAGCTTCATACGTTTCCAAAGAAATTGCTGGCTCACTTTCTTTCGAAACCTTCAATCAGTTCATCCTACTCTTTCCAAACTAACCTACTGATTTAAACATTTCCCTCCTCAGCCTGAAGCATTGTGAATTGCACCTCCTGCTCCCCTACAAAGCAGGTGATGGGTATGAGTTGTGTTTGCTCCTTCTCCTGCATATGAGCCAGTCTGAACTGTGGTGCTGAGAGCTCCATGGTGGGAGCTGCTTTTACAAGCCTGCAAGTAGAGGACAAGATCTGAGCAGATCTGAAAGCTCACAGCTTCATTCTTTATCAGGAATGTCCTATCCACAACCCTTAGCCTCGCTTGCCCATTGAAGCACTGTTTGGTTCACATGGGCTATTAATATGGGCAGCATGTAACTCTTAAGCATTATCTTAAGTGAAATAAGATATTTTTTTTGCTATCCTTTATGTGTGAGCATTTGTCATTCTATGCCTCTAACTTTAACAAGAGTTGAGGGACTCAGATTGAGAGAATAAAGCTTCTTCCAATTAATGACATCAATGCAGCCCTTGGCACATTTTCAGAATGCACTTTTCTGTGCCACATAGTAGCACTGCATGAAGAAATGAGGACAATCTTGACTCCTCAAGTTCAACTGACTGCCCTCAGTACTCTTTGGAAATGAGCTGGATAATCTATCTCAAGAAAGAGTGCATGAAATAATAGCTGCTACAGGCAGGGAAGTTATAAAAGTTATTTATTTCTCTCATAATAACCCTAGTTGATTAAGAAAAAAAGAAAAGAAAAAAAAACAACCAGAAAACCCCCCAACCCTGTACAATAAATGGCTCACATTGTGCATTACTTTAATTTCATTTCACATCTAGACATCCATATGCATTTACTGTTTTGCTGGGAGGGTTTAAATACCCTGAGCTAATTATAGGACAATATTTTCCAAGTTACAAGGGTTAAATTGAAAGCACAGCTAATGAGACACTATTCCTGGCTATTAAATTGAAAGAAAAAGGGTCTATTTAATTATAAAGTATGTAAAAAAAGCATAATCATCTTGTAATGTAACAGCTCTCATCTGGATTATTATTTTGGTGCACGTTTATAAACACTGCCTGGCACATTATTGAATGTACATTTGTGCAAATGTAGTTATTCTACAGAATAACAATATTGACACTGAGCTGGTTCCCTTTTAATTTCACCAAGAATATTTTATATCTGGTAGATATATTTTTTCCTTTCTCAGAAATAGAGAATAACAAAATATAAAGGAGATGGGAAAGACAGGAGAAACTTATTAATCTTGTCTGCCAATACCTCGGTATGTTTTCATGTGGTCATTTGAAATACTATTTAATTTCACTTTAAAAACCTATGAAATGTACTGTAGCTTGCAATTCTCAGCAAGCTAAAACAACTGAAAAGCAAATAGATTTTTTTTCTTTATTCTGACTCAGTTACAAAACCATTTATAGTACAAATGGTTCTTCCAGAATTACTTGTTAGTAAAACTTGTACTTCTAATAACTGATATGTGAACAACTTTAAAAACTTATTGTTGCCAGAGTTGCTTGGATGTCACTTACTGGAAAGCTTTTAGTCCTCTTTCTTCACAGCATCCACATTTCTGTCAGTTCTTTGCCTTCCTTGCCAAGAGCTGCTGGGGCTCATCAAGTGGCACTGGCTGCACCCAGGGCAAGGCTTCTGTGCATGGAAAGGTGAGCTGTGGCTCAGGGATGAGCCAGCTGGGATGAGCCATGGAGGGAAGAAGGTGAAGTGAGGTGATTTTGTTGATCTGGGTGACCTGCAGGTACCACATGGTTAAAGGAGAGGCACAAGTAACCTGAACGCTTTGGAGCACATTGCTCAGCCCTGTGTAGGTTCTCTGGCAGATTGCTGGGGAATTCTTGCTGTGGCAGCTCTCAGCAGCAAAGTTGGGGATGTTTATGCCTATGGGTTTAAGGACTAGTTTGTGAACTTAATTGCATAGCTAATAAAGGCCTTTCTTTAACTCTTGAACACACTGAACTTCTGTGAAATAAGCAAAGCTTTTGACTGGAGGGAAGCTGACGTATCTCCACATCTCCCAGGAGATCAAAGACAGAGTAGAATATATATATTATGGCAGTACTGAGGCATTATATTTCACTTCAAGAGGGTGAAGTATCTTAATTATCTGTCTCCTGGATTTAGAAACTGAGGTTTTACTAAACTAAATGTTCTAAAAGGGCACAAGTAATTACCAATTGTCATTAGCTCCCTGTTAGCAGCTTTTTGTCATAGAATTTCCTTGAATTTATTACTAAAAAGAGAATGGAAATACAAAAAGCAATTGTTCATAGTTATCTCATTGGCCTATAATTGGAACCAGTAGTCTCACCAGATACAAGTTGAAGCCACTATTCCTCTCACTGGAGTGGAACAGGGATAAGGGCCATAACTTCTTATACATAATTGCTCAAATACATGCTGGGAGGAATTATAAACATTTGGAGTGTGATTTGTGGCATTATCTGAAAGTCAAGGATGTGAAAAAGAACTGATGTCTTTATGTCCTTTTGTCTTCCCCCATCCTCTAAGCATACAGGTCTTTCTATCACAGTCTTCCAGCTGACTTTCATTGAATTATTCTCCTATTAAGTGCCTAATTACCATTTTAGAAGCTAATGGCATACAAGATCTTCCTCCTTCATGTCTGAGGCTCTTTGATGCTACCCACAATTGTCACTTGCAGTAGCTGACTACTCATGGTCTCTAGGAGAGGGATAATTTTTTGATCCTCTTGTCTGAACTTGCACATAAAGAAAGGAAAACCTTTCCCCAAAGAGCTTCCCTATGAACAGGAACATGAGAAAATGTTACTCTAGAGAAGCAAGACTGTGTGTTCATGTGGGGAGAATGGAAGAAGAACCAGCTATCACTAGATTCAGTCCAGTCTTTTCAGATCCCACTTCATGCAAGAAAGAATGAGGATGCCTAGGATTTCCTGATAGCTGCCTCATTTGAAAAATAAAAGTGCTTTTTTATGGAAGAACAAGAAATAAAACAAGTTGCAACACATTCCTCATCCTTTTAATTACAAGGCAAAGGAGAATAAATACATGGTTAATATTTCCACTTGCAATCCTTTTACCTATTGTATTTCCCACCTGTTTAATTAGAGCTTCTTTTTTTAAAAAAATTTCTCCCAGTCATTTCCTGATGTCTGAACTGTCTCCCATCTCCTTGCATCTTTTCCCTCCAACCTTGCCCACAGGTTTTCATCTTTTTGTGTGATCCCCATCTTGAAAACATTTACATGTGGATTGTAGTTTCTTTCTGAGCATGATTTTTATGCTATACAGTGATAACATTTCCCCATGAATAAAAGGAAAAAAAAAGAGCTTTGCTGGAGGCACAGAATGTGCCTACGCTGAGCAAGTGTTATGACCAAAGCTAACAGATGTGTGTCTGTGGAGCCAAACAGAACCAGGACCTTATACCAGCACTGAGAGCATTTCAGGGCTTTTACTTTGGGCTGGTTCTAGACTGGCTGTGCAGCTTAAATACTTGTCAGCTGCTAAAGTGCATTCCATGTTCTCCTGCAGTGCATCTTGTGTTTTAGGTTCATCCAAAGGAGCAGTTTGCACGCCCTGAGACTGCAAACCAAAGCACAGTAGTGGGGAGGAGGAGGAGGGCACTGCAAAAGCACATTCCTGGTCCAAGTTAAAACACTGATGTGGCTGCACCCATACTCAGGCTAAATATTTTCTCTCCCTTCCACCTTCTGCCCTCAACTATGCTTTAGATGGACCTGACAGAGCTCACTCATCTTCAGTGAATGCTACATATTCCCATGGAGCACCCAGTTTAGGGAGAGGGAATACATATCTCTTCTGGCTGTTATGGCTGTGTAATATGCTTTGTTTTGCCTCATCTTGTTTCTGTATGGAAATGTGATTTTATTATTTTTTGCTGATAAAATTTTTTGTTTGGCTTGTTTTATTAAAGTAGAGAAAAACACTTCTCTGGAAATCATGGAATCATGGGGGTTTTTCCCACATGGTAAAATAAGTTGTTTAATTAAATTAGATAAAGATATTAAAACCATTTATAAATATAGTTTCTATTTCAGTAATACTAAGATACACTTCTGGTTAGAAAATCACAATTATTATAATTTATTATGGTCAGAAAAAATGTTTGGCAAAATATACTGTATCATTATGTTTTTTATAATTGTGTATTCCCTAAAATTTTGCATTCCCCTTGGAATTAGGAGAGTTTGCTTCAGGTCTGACTTTCTCCCTATAGCTTTTGATTGATGTCACTGGCTTCCAAAAAGTCTCCCCAATGAGACAGACATGTTTCTGAGAAAATGTGAGCATTTTAAGATTAAAAAAAAAAGGTTCATTACAAAGTCAGACACAGTAATACATGTAAGGGGACTTCTGGGACTACTGTTCTTATTTTCATGCTTCTGAAGGCATAAAAATATTTCAGGAATAACCTTTTCCCTAGACCAATTCTGTAGTCTAGCACAGCTCTTTGTTCCTACTACTGCCATTGGAAAACTGATCAAAAATCTCACTTATGTCTGGGTGAATTAATTTTTAATAATTTATATCCAGTTTTTCTCAGGTCATATTGTTCTTCCCAACTTGATATTGAATTGATATATAAATGGAAAACTTTGTTATTTTCTTGCAGCCTTTCAGTCTTCATTTTGTCAGAAAAACATCAAAGTCACCACCACCAGAACTGTGGAAGAGTTCACTACATCATTTCAGCAACACAAGTACTTACCTATCTTAGCAGATTTAACTTGGGAACTCATTTACTGTTTTCTCAGGAACAGCTTGTTGATGATGTATTCATTTTTTTAATAAATGGATCTCTGTTTTTTTTCCCTTGACCATATCTAGTTGATGAATACCTAGTTTACAACTGATGCCTTTTTATAAGTCCCTGAGAAAAGCTGCAGCCTGGACTATTGAATTTCATTTATTACTGTGGTCCTTGACACCCTCCTGCTATTCACCCTCCCTGATACTAATCATTAGCTCACCTATTTCTTGGGCACTGAATCCTTCGGTGCCTCTTCTTTTGGCACCACCCATGGACATATCTTTCTTTTAAACAATAATGTTCTTTAAAAAATTGCTTATAGGTGTAGAAATATACAATTTTTAATCTCCTATTTTGTCAGAGAAAGCCATCAGAAAGGCAAACCTTAGTAAATATATTACAGCTGTTATGATTCTTCCACTTATCTTTAGCTACAAATATGTCCAAACTATCTTCAGGTTTGATCTTGTAGCTGGGTATACAACTTTCCTTTATTTAAATTTTAGTCTTAACTTGCTGTTCTCCAGTTATTCAGTACTAATCTCAAAAACTTTTTTTTTAAAAAAATTGAAGCTAATTGCTGCAAGATCAGATGAATTTGTTACAAATTCTGGAAGGTTTTCACACATTGATGTACAAGGATGCTTGATTTCTGCTTTTAATATTATAATTTCTATTTCCATGTCAATTTTTATATTTCCATTCACATTAAACCATTGGTCCTCTGATACCACATTCAGCAGAAATACAAATGTTAAAAACTGTGGTAAAATTTACTTTTTTTAGTCACACCCTGAAGTCTCACTGCATCTCCCAACGCTCACTGCATAAAAAATCATTTTTTAAAGTGCCTTCTCTTATTTATTTTCTCCTTTTTCAGATGCAGTTTTTAATTGGGTTTTTTCCTGAAAGTTGTTATGCTCTTTCATGCCTTGTCTTTAAAATATTCTTTTTTTTTCCTTTGCAGAGCAGTCCTTATTTTATTTTGGTTTTGATTTTGCATTTCTTTTACAATCTCTGCTTATCCTTAAGTATTTTATATGATTTGGAAAAGTTAGTATTCTATACAGGGGTAGGAGTTCTTGGATTTTGTACCTTTAATAGAGAGAATTCCTAAGGTTACACTACAGTGAAGTCTATATGCTCATCAATGCAGCTGCATTTATTAACTGGATAACTTAATTTGTCCATTTGAAATGGAGAAGCCAAGTTATAACCATACCCATGAGTACCTTTTCATTTCATTTAAGTGAATCAGACCAGGATTGACTAATAACTAATAATGTTCTGTGAATATCTCCAAAGATCATGCACTTAGAAAAGGTAAAATAATCTCACTATCATCTTTGTGTTTATTTGATTGTTATTTTCTGTAAAGAAAATTACTCAGAAAGGGTTGAGAACTTTTATTTATAGCACCATTTGTCTTTCTCGCTATACTTGAAAAGAGAAGCCATTCAGACTACAATTCCAAATAGAATTTAATGACTTTATACATTATTCAAGTTCATCATTAGGTTTAGAGGCACAGAACTTGTGCTAAGGCACTCTCTGGTAATGATGCTGACACAGGCAGACTTTGCTCTCTTCTCAGTGTGTGTGGTTATAGTCATCATATGTCATTAGTCTACTTTAAAGTCAATGTAAGGATGTGAATACATTGATCTACCAAGTCTTGCTTTAGTTACAGCTTTCCTGAGAAACACATACCCTTAAATACCTCTGTTTTAGTCATGTTTCCTTTTTAACAACGTCTTTCTTGGCCTATAATATTTGCTGTCAGTTCTTTTTTAGTGTTGCAAGTTTCTCTACTATATTCTACAAACATTTCTATTGTTTCCAGTTTCTCAAGTAGATGAGATAGGTCTTTTTGCCAGTGATTGGTGCCTCAGATGAATACTTTTACAGCATTAATAATGTTGTTTGAGTTTTTTTTCTGTTTGTTCTCTACTTTCTGGCATTCTGTTATAAAAAGCCATAACATTGACCAGCTTCATTGCATAAATAAATGGAAGCTCATTGAAATGGAGTTTATAATCTGTTTGAAAAACATGCAGATAGAGTATGACAGGGAGTCTATAGAAAGTTAATGGACCAGAGAATCTGGACATCCCAGATACCTGATCTGTGTATCTGCTTGTTGCACGCTGCACTTTAGCACATGTGCTCTAAAACACAACACACAGAGCAATGTCAGAGAATAAAAGTGACATCAAATGCTAGAAGCACAATCTGCTACTGTAGCCAGCCCAGTGCCCAGAGCATGGGGAGGAGATATATTCACTTTGTCCTCTGCTTCACTCAGTGGTGAAATACAAGAGGCTACTATGGCAACATCACATGGTACATTTGTTATCTCTGAACGAGAATGTGTTGAAGGAAGTAGCAGATCAGTATGCCATGTGTGCTTTCATTTTCTGGAATGTTTTCAAGGGAAAACATCTGTTCAGATATTTTTCCTGGGATTATGGCTTCAGTTAACAAAAATGTGAAGAGGAAGGGATGCAATTTTCTCTCACACTGCACTCTTCTCCCATATTCTTTTTTTCCCTAAGAAAGTATAGCTTTTGTATCCTATATCATGCTTGTTTTCCTGTGTAGAATGTATATTTGTGTCTTTACTAGTTTCCTTAAATGAGAAAAAAACTAAATATTCCTTTGAACGCTTGTGTAAGAATATTGTGGGTAGGTGGGAATGGAAGGTATGGCTGGGAGGTTAGCCAAAATCTTTCTGTAGCTGCAAGCATTACTTTAAGATGTGAAAAAAATTATATTCCTTCTCTTTTCACAGAAAAGATAATCTGTGGTTAAAATATAAGAATTCTGGAATTTGAGAAATATGTATTCCACTCTTGGCTTGGCTACTCAGGTGTCATTGCTGACGCTAGACATGTTCTTTAATATCTGTATGGTTCAGATCATCTCAATATCATATCCACATTCTTGGTTTTGGATGCTAAACTCCCTGGATTCCTTTCACTTAACTTCAGACATCTGCAGTATAGACATTTACATTTGAACAAGCTGTCTAGGCTTCCTTTATAGTGAATGGAAAAATGCAGAGATTTCGGATGCCATTCATCTGGACAATTTTAGACATCTCAGTTAGACTAAGACAAATCACATCCAAAAAGTGTCTTTTTCTTTCCACTGATGAAGTCACAAGCAGAAATTAAAGATTGTATGCATTAAATTTTGGACAGACAATGCTACCTTTGCAAAGAGAATATTCTCTGTTTATGTGTGTTAGTAAAGTAGCTTTTCTGATGTGCCCCTTTGTCACAGCTGTAGTTTCAGTGTGACACTTGAACACCAGCTACAACCAAAAAGTAAACTGTAGGAGGCCCCAGTGTTCTTCCTTACTTAGAGATCAAAGCACATTTCAGTCAAACACACTGATGAGAAAACTGATTGAAAGAAAGAAAAAAGAAATAATGTTGGTCATATTCCTAATATTAGAGTTTTTTAAAATACTAAAAAAATAAATTTTTCATTATTGTAATTTTTTTAATTGTTGTTTGAAATTATATCTGTAGTAATGGCCAAGTATTTTAAAAGAAGGAAAAAACAGAAACACATTTTTTTTTACTAGAATATGCTAGTTATTGGCAACTGAAATGTCTTCTGCTGCAAAAGGTTTTCAGTTTCATGCCAGGATGTTTGGTTAAAATGCAATTGAGAGAATCTATTGGCAAATGAAATGTCTTCTGCTGCAAAAGGTTTTCAGTTTCATGCCAGGATGCTTGGTTAAAATGCAATTGAGGGAATCTAACTGCCAGGGAAGAAAAGTTCAATTAATTTCTTAGTTGATGGCACATACTACTCTGAGATGTTCTAGTGTTTAAGATGCCCTGATGGGACAGGCAGCCAGTACCACACAGGACCTGTGAGAACTCCTGATAATTGGGAGAGCCCTTTGAAACCAGATGAAACACAGGAGACATCTAAAATGGGGCTGAGATTCCCAAGTATGCACATCTGGGCTGGGCACACAGAGAAAGGAAAGTCTCGCTCCTACATTAAGCATCGCTTTTGAAACGCTTAAGTAATTAGTGTCTCTAAAAGCCAGACTCATATTGTCAGAGTCTTATTCAGAAGAGAAAGCTAGGTTAGAGGTTCTGAATGGCCTTATCTAGGTTTTATATCTTCCAGGTATCTGTAGCAAGTTAAAAGGGCAAGATCTGGAAATCCTGCCCTTCAAAAAACAAAGTTAGGATATGAGTCATTTTTCACTTCCACTAAAATCAATGGGGAGAGCTGCTTCTAACATATATTATACAAAGCTTATATAGGCACAGGAAGATATCTTATTCTGGAAGTTCTTTTATTCTTTCTGTGTCTAAGGTTAAGGTGACATCATTCCATACCTACCCTAGTAAGAACCATCTCACAAGCAGAGCCACACCAAATAAGTAAAGAAATTGAATATGAGGTGAATAGAGGACAACCTTAGGAGAAACTGTATCTCTTTCTTCCAAGCTTTTAGTCAAAAGTAAAAATGTCATGCAGAGTTTTCTGAAAACTCAATAAGTGTGAGATACATTAATCACTTTCTTGCAGAGTGCTGTCACAAATATGTGGTAACAAAGGCCAATTTTGTGAAGATTTGTAGCTTATTTTCAGGCTTCAGGTTTTACTTGCAATTTGCATCTCAGGTTAATCATATCCATGCACAACTGCAAGATGTTTGATGTCTTTAACTGAAGCAACTGAAATAGAATTAATGAGCTGAAACAAAAGCAAACGCTAATTTCCAATACTTTAGCTACAACGGTTTGGAGAATGTTCCTTTGTGGCAGCTGCATTGGCTTGAAAGGCTTTGTAATGTAAAGGATTTATGAAGAAGACAAAGAAATTTTCATCTAAAATACATACAGTCAATTTAACAGTAACTAGGGCAGGAGACAGTGAAATAAACACAAAATACTAAATAATAGAAATAAAAGTAGAAAAACAGATTAAAGGAAAAAAAATATAAAATAGAAGAGCAAGAAAAAGCAGAGCGCTCTGCCCTTGGCTATGCTCTCAGAGTACTCCAGACAGGACAAGACCCAAGATTTTTCATTAATGTATGATCTGAAGGAGCTTACTGTGCCTAAAGGAGATAAAGAGATCCCAACTGCTTCTACTAGGAGGGTCCACTGCCCTCACAGCAGGACATGCTGCTCTGACTTCTCTCTTTGGGACAGTAGCAGCTAAGTTTGCCTTTTCTGGCACAGGAAAAGCTGGAAATGGGACTGTGGCTGTTTTGTCACTGTCAATAACCCACTTCCTTCAATGAAGGCCTGCTTTGCCTCTGCACAGAGTCAGTCCTGGTGGGAGGATTTAGTTTTGTCTCAGTCCAGGAAATATCTTAAAAGTCCCTTGTTAGTTCTCTGCCTTTGATGTCAATCTCAGAATTCGTACCTTTCCTGAGGACCATTGCATGCTGCTGCATATTAAAAGCTTATCTTTCTGTCTCACTGTGAATATCTGCAGGATCAGAACTTTTCCTGGTAAAAGTTAAAAGGGGAGTTTTCTGTTGAATCATTTTACATTTTTGCATATTATGAAAGAAGTAGAAAAGATTTGCTTATGGCAGCCATGCTTGGGCTACATGAAAATAAAATAAAATACATAAAAGCCTTCTGCAAGGCTTTTAGAGTGGTTGACATACAGAGATTAAATGCAGACTGAAGTTTCATGTAAGTCAGAGATATTCTGAATCAGGTGAAAATTGGGAAGGGGCCTAGACAGAAACAGCATAATCTGCTTGGAAAAAAAAAAGTATTTTTCTCTGTAACTCATCCTCTTTCAGTTCTATAGATGGACTGTATAGCCTATAACAGACTACTGTTATGGGATCATGTAAAAATATCCCTGACAGCAGATGAACTTTGAGTCAATGAAACATGATTACAATGATTACAATGATTACAATGAAAAAAAAAATTACATTTTACAATTCTACAGACATGTAAGTTTTTTAAGATGAAGAAAGGATTTTGGAACTGTGTGAAGTATTTTTATTGAGTCTAGATTTTTTTATAGCAAGCTGACAAATTATTTGGCTTATGTAAAAGTTAATTATTATGATTGTTTTCTTCCCTGAGAAAATCACTTTCTTCCTAACCTAATGTTGGTACAGGACGTTGGGTAGATGGGTAATTCCCATTTATGCAGTGATGTGCAGCTCCTGGAAATGAAGCATTATTACATCACAATTCTCAGTTTCCATTTCTGGGGAGATAATACTGAGTATATGCCACATTTAGCCTCTATCAGTTTCACAAGAATAAGTGTCCAACATTGAAAAATTATCAGGCCATAAGAAATGGCCTTCTGGGTCAGATGAGTAGAAATGGTTCTGCTTCTGACAGTGGCAATATGAAACGCTGTTTTGGGAGAGCACATGAGCCTGCTCACACTCTGTAGTTCATCTCCCATCAAAATTCGTTTATAAGGAATGGAGAAGACACATTTCTCCTTAGTCCTGCCATCACTGATTTATTAATCTGGTGTTTATGAATTGATCTAATCTACTTTGAACCTGCTATAACTGTCCTCTCTTACAACTTCCCATGGCCATGTGTTTCAGAATTTTAACTAGCTATTGCATAAAGAAATACCTTCCAGATAATGGTTCTACATTATATCAGGATTTTGCAGGAGTTTATTATACACCATCGAGGCTTTTCCTCTTGAAACACAAATGTTCCAACTTTTCCAATGTTTTCTTGAAAAATAGCTCTTCCATCACCTATTTACTCTTCTCTATACTCTCTCTAATTCCACCATGCCCTTGAGATCACAGAGAGCACTGTGAAGGTGCAAAAAAGGTACCATACACATGCAAAATTATGTCATTTGGGTGGCCTTCCAATGATGTGTGTTGTCTTGGTGGCTATTTCTAGCTCCAGCCAAAGACATTGTGAGATTCTCCTGTTGTTTCTTGTCATTGACATAATATTCAGCTATCCAAAAAATCTTAATTTAATCCCCACATTTGAAGATGTCACAGTTCATTTACATTTTCAGGTCATTAATAAGGAAGTTGAGTAAAACAAGTACTAGAACCAGTCTCTGAGGTACAATACTGCCAATTCTTCTCTATGCTGAAAATGAAACATTGAATCTTATGCCTTCATCCTATTCTTTTATTCACTTTCAGTCCTGAAAAGAACTCTGTTCTCATAGCAAATGAGTGTTCTAATTATTGTTAAGGTTTTTTTAACAGACCTGTGTCAAAAAAATCCTTTAAAATTTCAAATGCATATTATCTACATCTTTCCCCTTATAGATGGACACCCTCATTCCCTGGTTGTGTCTTCTGAAAAGCTTCCAATCTAGAGAAAAGCATAACTGTATCTGTTACCTTAAAAAGCTGAAACACAAATGCTTTTCCTTAAAAATTTCCTTTTTTCTCATTTGTGGCTCAGTTGGGCCAAATAAGTATAGTAAGCTTCTCAAGGCAGAGGCAGACTTTATGCTCTGTTCCTACAGAATCAAAGTTCCAGCTCAGAGCTGAGACTTTTGGGAAAGCAGCAGTACAGCAATATCTAAATTTCATGTTATGTTTTTTGTCAGTTATCTCAAACCATTCATCATTTCCCTTCCAAGGTAAGGAAAACCAAAGAGGGAAAGGTACTCAATGAAAGAAGCAGCAGTTAAATCCAGGCCATCTAAATCCTAGCTGGACTGTCTCCTAAGCCAAGGGATCCTAAATATAAAGATGCATTAGCATTTTCTCAATATCTCCTGTCTTTTTCCATTAGCAGTGAGCAGAATTAAAACCCTGCACCTGGAGAAAGGAGATACTTCCTTCCAAATACTGTGAAAATTCAGGTTTATATGCACTCCAGATTCTCTTTTTTCTTTTTCTTTCTTTTAATTTTTTTTTTTTCCTCAGTTCAGGCTCATCTCTCTAAGATACTTTTTTCCTACTTAACAGGTTTCAAATCTTTACACTTTCTGTTGGCAAGTCTTCTAACCCCCAACACTGAACCACTTTTGTCTGTTTCACACTTAATCAGCATTCCTTTATTAAAAAGCCATTAATTAGCTTCTCAGTGGCCCAATCTACTGACTATTGTGATAATTGTAAGACTTTTAGAACTTTTCTCCCCCCACTTTGTTGACAGACTATTGGACTTAGAAACAGCACCAAAAGGAATGTGGGCTCATCTTTGTTTCAACATACTTAAGGTGCTTTTATCTGTAGGTTTGCCTTGAACAAAATCCTGTTCAAATTGTATTAAGCCCCAGATAAACCTCTCTTTCAGATTATGGTTTCCAACTGAACTCCTGTGCACTGAAGAGAGGGCACCGAATTCTTGATTGTTTCAAGAAAACCTCTTTGAGTAATCCCTTGAGCTTGCCTACAGGGCTTGGATTTCCTAATGGATGCTTTGATGACAGGAGATAAGAGCCAAAGGTACCTTTATTCTCTTAGAAATTGCTCCAAACAAACAACCTCAATGATTAAAGCTAATAGAAATACCTGGAAGATTGATAGTTTGCAAAGCACTGCTGAGTGAATGAATAACTTCCCCTTTAGTTCCAAAAGCTAATATTTGTCCACATTTGCTGCCTTTTAAGAAAGTGCAACGAGTTTTTTTTTGTATGAAGAGTGTTGATCAGGAACAAACAGACACCATTTAACTGTTATTTGAATTTTAAACAAAGCCTTCCTACTTCAGCTGTGGAGGCAGCTTTCTGCATGGCCCCATTTATAATAATTCAAACATGGCACGGGGAGGGTCGCTAGAGTAAAGTACATATAAGTGTGAACATGATACTCTTGTAAAAGTCTTTAATGATGTGAATAGGCAGTGCACTATGGTATTCTATACAGGGGTTTTAAATTGCACAAAGGCCCTGTAAAACTTCTATATCTGTTCCCAAGCAATACACCTATCAGAGGGTTGAACAAATGGAAACCAAACTCTGCAGCAAATAAAAGTCTTAAATTTACAATGCTGGATTATAAAATGGTGTCTCTCAACAGCAGCCCTGACTTGTTTCATGTTCTGATGAAATCATTGCTTGCGAATGCCAAGAAATTCAGCTGTAAACTTTTGGCAATAAGTAGACTTTTCTTGGAACTGCTGGTTTTGAAAACATCTGTAAGTAAGGAATCCACTGCAGAACCAATAAAAGGGGCTGAAGAGACCAAAACTTTCAGTAACACCTCATAACACGGGCAGTACTGTGAGTGCCACCAAGCCCTGCTCCCTGGTATGTGGGTTATGTACATACCAGAGTTCATTTCCAAAGTGGAGGGTTTATGACTCCCAGTGTCCCAGAGCATGCAGTGGGGGAGTGTATCACATAACAAAGTAATCTAACAATAGAGCTGAAAAGAGTTGAACATTTTGAAGTGATGCAGCCCAGGCTGGGTGGTTCTGATATTGAAAATTCCTCAGGTTTCTTTAATACAACATGGGGAAAAATCCCTTTAACCTTAGAAGGAACTACTCTGAATGAGTGTTTTAAGGTAATTCTCATTTTATAACCACGTTGAGGAAGGATTTGAATTATCTCCCTTTTCTTAAAAGATAGTCGAGGATGAAGTTAGGAGTCACAGGAGAAGACCAGAGGTTTGAGGGTGAGGAGGGTATGGGTATGTTTTATCAGTTGAAAAGGAGATTATGAGCTGCTGTTGCCTCAGAGCTTCCTTCCCTTAGGCCAGGTCATCATTGGCCTGTGGAGTTCAGCTAAAAGGACCTACTGAAATGGAAATAGAAGTGTGAAGGGAGACTTCAAATTGTTTTTGATTCTCTGACTGACCAATTTGCTGCTCTGTCTTGAGCCTTCAAGAGCTTTAAATGTGCCTTCTCCAAAATCAGCCTTGGGAAAGAATTTTGATACAAAGAGGACATAGACACATTTAATTTAACTTTTCCTCCCCTTGTGCACTTTTTCCCCATTCTTCCACACTACATTGATACATCCTGTGGTACCCTCAGAGAATGGGGGTTCCCACACATGATGAGATTTTGTTCTATGAGCAGAGCTGCTCTGATTACACCTGAAATTTTGTGACCAGATCCTTTCCCTACCCTCTGCATTGTGGGGAAGGAAAAGGCTGTCTTCCTGCTCTTCTCTCTCACTGTTGCCTGGTCCCTCACAAACTAAATCCCCTGCAACTGAAAACAGTGCACAGTTTGTTCACTGATGCCTACCCAGCAGGAGGGAAACCACATCAGTGTTTGGCAGAGACATGAACGAGATATTTTTTTCAATACTGTTGTCTCCTTTTAATAAAATATGATGAAAAAAATTAAGATTTTATTGAAGAGAGTAAAAATAATTATTTAGTATTATTTTTGACAACTGGAATGATGACCCCACTGGATGATAATTTAACATTTTTCTTTTTAACAGCCCTGTTTTCATGCTGAGGGACACAATTACTCTTCTTTTTGAGTGCACAGCTGCAGTCCAAAGCAACTAGCAGTAGGACAAAGGCAAATGGCCCCAGGTTGTATCAGAGGAAGTTCAGGTTGGATTTTAGGAAAAATTTAATCACTGAAGGAGTAGTTGTGCACTGGAACAGGCTGCCCAGGAAAGAAGTGGAATCACCATTCCTGAGTGATTTTAAAAAGGAGAGGACATGGCACTTTGTGGTTTAGTGGGCTTGGTAGCATTTAGTCAGATATTTGATGATTTTGGAGGTCTTTTCCAGCCCTAATGTTTCTGTGGTTCTGTGATCATTTACAGCTTGCAGGAGTTCAGGTTTAGATAACTTCTCTCCTACACTGACATACCTTCCACGTTTATGTTTGTGAGGTTTATGACTGATAAACGCTGTCAATTTGACAGCATCTGAGGTTGCATGGGTTTATGGGATGATGATAGCTTAGATGAACAACAAAATACTTCTGCCTTTCACAAGCCCTTAGGAGACTAGGGTTCAGAACTCTGATCAGTCTAAAAAGCTTTTGGGAGCAGACTGGAGGCAGGAAGGGTACAGGACTGACATCAGTGCAGGTTTTGGGGGGTTCTAGGTAAAGTGCATCTCAGACTCAGTACAGAAGTGCTTTCCCTTGTGTTATGCTAAAACATGGCAAATCTACACCTTTGGAGGACACTGAGGGTGGCAAAGCAAATCTCTCTCCTCTGAACTTACGCTCCTGTAAAGGCTTGTGCAGGAGGAGACCAAAGTAAAGCCTGTGGTGGTTTTTCAATCAGGCACGAGGTCATACCATGTTAATCTGACCCATGACTAAATCCCCAACAGGGAAAAAATTAAAGTCTGTCATGCTATATAGTATTCAGCAACTAAGAATTTCAGGAGTAATCCTAATATATGTAGTATGCACTCTTCAGTGTTGGAGAAATATTAAAATATCACCCAGCTGAAAAGACTTTATTGTGATATGCTTTAACTTGTGCTTTCTGCTTCTTTCCAATCTCCTGTTTTCTTTTCACCCCAGTAGTGAACTAAGATCAGTCACACTGACCCACTGTGAGTATTTCCTGATTCTCCTAATGAGGACAACCTCCCTGACAAATCTGATCCTGGAAACCCACATAATTTGTGAGTATGAGAAAGATTAGATTAATATTTTAGAACCATTATTAGTGATCTAAAATACAAACAAATATGGTTTGTGGCCCCAGATGCTAGGAATGGCCTGTGTAAATGATTTTTAAAGCCTGCAATTTAAAACACCTTGACACTAAGTGAAATGAAAACTTCTTCATAAAGAAAAAAGTTGAAAAACAAAGACTCAAACCAAGTAATTTTTAGCATACTTCATTATGTAAATAAACATAGAAATACAGATATGATTTCATGTCTCATTAATATTAACCACTGCTTGTTGAAAAGTAACTTTTCAATTCTATTCTATAATACATTTTCAGATTTTAGTATTCTTTCTTTCTTTCACAAAATCAAGAAGCAAAATTGTTCGTGATTCCTCAGAAGCATGATATAGAAATCATTCAACATCCCAAAAAAGCACACCAGAGATGAGAGAAAAAGCTATATTCTGAAATAATCAATAACTTCCCAGTTTGGTTACCCTTCTAAAGCTGGTAGGCGAAATCCTTGACCAGTTCCTTTGAAACCCAAACGTAGATGCTGATTTCCTTCACCAGGGCACTGTATCTGAAACAATTGTCTTGCTGGTCCTTTTGGGAGGAAAGAGAATCTTTTCTGAAGCATGTTTGTAAGAAATAGCATGTTCTCAACACCAACAAAAGCAGAACAGCTCTCTTGCTACAGCTGAGCTTGGGAAAGTCCTGGAAGGACCCTGTGGAGCTTGGGATTTCTTAATCAGAACAGAGTTCTGCAGCCCTTTGAAGGCCCTGGCTCATATTGGTGATGATGGACGTGGAGTCCCACTCCCTCTGGGCATACACGTTCACTCTCCCTCATATATGAAGAATAAAGGTGGAATTTAATGTTCCTTGATATGACAGATATCTTTGCAGTGGTGTTTGTTCACACATACAGAGAATATCTTCACTTCTGTCTGGCTAGTCATGTTCCTAGAGAGCTGCCACAAGTACCTTGCATTCCCTGCTCATCTCTTTCCCAGTTTTACATCTGCATTGTGTCTGGTGTTGCTGCCATGGTCCATAGGGCAAAGGGATGACCAGAGCTCCTTGCTCAAGTGTGCTCACCCCAGATATTCCTGTGCTGCTTGCAGAGACCAAGTGGGGAGGCATTGCTGGCAGCAAAGGGCCTTTGGTGCTCAGCTTCTTTCCCACTTCTATGAGTGAGAGAAGGTGAATTAGTGAGAGAAGAAATTACATCAATAAATCTGTGCTATCCTATTATGGGAATTTTTGATAAAAATATCCATCACAAAGAGAAAGCATGAGAGGTCAATAATAGAAGAAAAAGTGGCTATCCAAATTTATTGTCATTATTCCAGAGGATAAGTGGGGGGTGCATTAAGTTCTCAGCTTTTGACACCATTTATGTCAGCCCTTGGGAACTGGGCTAGGCCACTGCTGAGGACGCTTGAAAAATCCCACCTACGAGTCAAACAAACTATATTAGTCTAGTGACCTGTGTTTGAACCCACTTGCCTTTTTAAAATAAACCCCTGTACAAATCCCAAAAGAAGCATGTGGTTAGTTCACATCATGGACTAATAATAGCTTACATCATCTTATTTTTAAAATTAGTCCTTTTTTGAATTATGGGAATGTCAGAAATAGTGTTGGAAAATTTCAAGATCTACCAATCCTATCTTAAGAGTGGTCAAGCCTTATTTTTTTTTTTAACCTATTTAAAATTAACACCAACCCCCCCCCAAAAAAAAAAAAAAAAAAAAAAAATCCCAAGCTCTAAAACTACAATCTTTGTCTGCCAACTTTCGGCCTGGAACACATTTTTACAGCACTTATAATCCCCAGAACAAACCTGGTTTATTCTGGAAGAGCTGACAGACCTTTAGCTATTCCAGCTATGTTAAAAACTCAGCTGTATTTATTTTTCATTATATTTAAATATAATTGGTTGAAGTTTAAGACTAGTTCAATTTGATGAGAACCTTTTCATTTAAATATCAGTTCTTGGAAATTAGTCCTTTCTTGGGTGTCTTTTGGGGCTATTATGCATATAATTTTGGGATTGCTTTTTAGATTTTTCTCTACTACCTCATTTGTGTGGTTTTGCTTTTAATTCAAAGTGCAAGAGGAAAAATAAGCATTCTTATGAAGCATATGGTACTCAACTGTGGTTTAAATCCCAGTATGAGGAATTCCACTAGAAGTTTCACACATTCTGTTCTGGTCTCAATTAAAGGATATTGGAGCTGGCCTGGCACATCAGTGGAACAGCTCTGTGCTGGTGTGCATGGATCCTTGATGCTTTCCTGAACTTCTCTGGATTAATCTGAAAGGGGGCAAAGGGAAAATGGTCAAGGTGTGAAACATCCATGGAAAGTCAGAACTGATTTTGTCAGGTATTGCTGATGGGATTACTGTAGGATTAGTTTTAATATGAGGTGTCTGTGCTCTCCAGATTAAAATATACTTTTTTCTGGACAAAATATGACCAAGATGGAAGACCTTTGAAACTGAGAATTAGGAACTAAGGAAAATAAACTCAGTAAAATGATTTTGAAATACCAAATCTAGCCAACTGTTGTCTCAGAGGGAAAAAATATTCCGAAGTGAGAAATGTAGGATTTGAATTTTAACTATTGCCATACATAAAGGAGGATGACAGTGGAGATGAAGTTATAATTATTAATGTTATCATTGATGTTAAGTAAAAAGTGTAAATTAAAGGAGAGATGAGAACAATATTTTTATATAATTTAGAGGAACCGTTTCAATTACTTGAACCAATATTTTTCATAATACAGGATGAAGAGCCACACCAACCCTTTTCCAACTGAAGACTTAAGCTTTTTTTAAAAGACTGATCTTTTTTCTAGAAAATGTGATTTAAGCAGGAAGTCTTAAAGAGATGGATAATCCATTGGGGAATTTGTCCCAATTGCTCTCCTTCTGGTAAAAAATTATTTCCATTTTTAAAATCTTTTTATGTATTTCTCTGCATGATTAGAGTCTTCAGCACCTCTTTCCCTTATGATTACATGATTAGTGATTATATGCAATTATCATTTGGTTGTTAGCTTACTATTTTATTAAGTAAATATACTAAACTGCTTAAATCTCCTGTGACAAATATTTTTCAAAACCTTGAATAATTTCTCAGGGCAGGAACAAAGGTGACTTTCTTAGCCAAATTATTGCATTGGAGATTCATATAGATTGGGTTTTCCAAATGATTTGTAAAGCCCTTTGAGAATCTCTTCTCTCAAAAACACAACTTCAGATTTTGTGGTTGCGGTACCCTCCCTTTCTCTTTGAACATGAATCTTCCACTTATTGTGCAGTGCTAGGAAACATGCTCAGCTGCACTCACCCTGTCAAGGAACCTTAGATAGTGTGAAATAGAGTGGGGTTTCGTTATCAATTTTATGAATTACCAGCAATAATTGAATAGAATACTTTCTTTCAGATAATTTGAAAAATATTGAATTGCAACTCAATTAGGAACAAATCTCTATAGGAACTAACACTTTAATGATTACCCATTCACAGTTTAATTAAAATAGATGTGTTAACTATTTCACTTTCTTCACACAGTTAGGTGTGTTTTGGGCTAAATCATATGTCATAGAATGTGAAAGGTTTCAAAATATTAAAAAAATCAATATTAACAGAAAGAGTTATTAAAAAAAATCCAATATTTCATTTCTATGTGTCTGATAAAATACTTCTAGGGGAAGAGCTTCCTTCTACTCCCCTTTTTGTACATCTGCCAGAGAGGAGAATCTTAGATGGTTTCTTAGCATGAGCCACTAAGTCAGTTTCTGAAGTCTTATGAATGAGAACGTGTTACTCAACCTTTGATGAAATCTCTTGCACTTCAATATATCAATGAAGCACATACTGTGCCTGACAGACATACAGAGTCAGGCACAGCTGTTTCCTGGTAATCACCAAGGTTCTCTGTTCTCTAATGGAGCCCAGGAAGGGTTGACACAGACACAAAACTATTGCAAATCGGCATCTATGAGTCTGTAACCAGAGAATTTAAGCCTGGGCATGTAACACATACCGTGCACCTGATCGGAATGCAAAATCAAGTAAAAATGCAGAGCTCTCAGAAAACAATTTGTGTTTGGTACAGGAAAATTAACCACTTCAAAGCCAGTCAATAATATGTAAGACAATTTTTTACAGTGCTTGTTATCATTTTTTGGTCAGGAAGAAGAAAGCAGACATGGGTAAAAGAGGAAAGAAAGTAAAGGCACATGGAAAATGAAAATAAAGAATAGGAAAACTGGTGTTAAGGCAGAATTAATCTGTTCTGCACCTACTCTGTTTATATCAACCAGTTAGTGGCCAAGCAGTGGACACAAGCAGTGAATTTAAGCAATTAACAGAGTCTACTTTCCTTGGGTGGATTTATTATATTTGTGTTCTGCTCATTAACACACCCAAGATTTTGTCTGGGACCTTTGTGATTTGCAGTCACAGTTCTGCCTGGAAAGTCAAAAATTAGCCTGGGCCTTACCAGCCCAGAGGAACTTTGTTATGCCCATCTTAGATGGTAGTCACTTTTTCACGTCTGCTGATGCTTGTCCCACATCAGCTCTGGGAAAACAACTGAAGATTCCTGAGAGCTGCAGGTGGTTGGGCTGACCAGCAAACAGATTTCTGAGCTGGGTGCTGATAAGGGCTGTATCTGTCTCACCACCTGATGCTTTGAGAGGCTGCCTAGAGCAGAGGCTAGACAGTGTTAAAGGAATGAAGTAGGTATTTATTTAAAAGGCATTCAAAGGATACACCTTGGGCAGTACCAGAGCTCGACTGTGGCTACACCCAAGATGGACCACAGGTCACACATTTTTACACTTTTATAAGTTTTGGTCCATTTACATATTGGGGATAATTGTGCAATTACAGCTTCAGGTTATGAAATCCCATCCTCCCAGATTGCTCTCCTCAATTCACCGTTGTTCATACTTTTTGGGCCTGAAGCCACAAGGATGTCCTTGGTTCTTGGGCTGGAAAAGGATTGTTTTGTCTAACTAAACTGTGAGGAGAAACTGTTAACATTTTACTTGAAGTGTAGAGTTGATATATCAAGGCAGAATCCTGTAGTCTCTCACAGCGAGATGGTTGGTAATATTCTAATTTAAAAAACACACAATTTATTTTTATTCCTAAAAATATATATTCTTATGGCAAGAGTAAAATACTGTCCAAACTGATGTCAGTTTGTTTTGGATTATTTTCCCATTTTAAAAGCTTCCCATTATTATAGAGTCACACCAACATCTGTGATGCCAAATACTTCACAGAACTACTCATCCATAGTTCATAACTGCAGGACCAGCACAGCACCTGGATTCTCCCAGGAATCCCAGGTCTGCTGGGATCATAAGCAGCTGAATCTCATCATCCCGGCAAATTCTTCCATTCCAGAACTGTTTCCTTACTGTTTATTTATCAAAATAGATATTTTGAGATGTCAGGGAGAATAGCTGGGATGGCTGTTGCAGAATCCTGAAATCCATGGGTTATCTCCACTGCATTTTGAGTGATCCTGTCTAAGACCACATTTCCTCTCCAGGCACCCCTGTGCCAGCATTGCTCAAGCTGGGGCTGGCAGAATTGCAGGGCTCCTGCCACTTTTTGCTGTGGAAATTCTGTACCTCAGGCAGGCAGAGTGTTGGCATTATTCAGTGTCACTGATGCTGGAGCAAGTGATGACCCAGTTACTAATTCAAACCCTTTGACTGTAGTTTACTTTCCTTTCTAAAGGAATCCTGGTGCTATTTCACCGCTTTCTGGGAATTAGCCAAGAAATGCTGGATTATGGCCCTTACAGCAACATGACACTAAAAAGTTATCAAAAACATTTTAGTAGTTTCATGTTTTTAGACATCACATGCTTCAGAAGAAAGAAAAAAAATTCTTTTTACTAATCTTTGCTGAAAAAAAAAGAAGATAGTAGAGTGCTAACAGGACACAAAGCTAGCATGTTTTTCCAAGCTAAAAGGTATCTGAATCTTGAAATACATTAGTTAATTCACTGAGTCTATGTTGATTTGTTTGGATAATAATATAGTATGCCCTAATTTTTCCTGTATCATGTATATTTGTGTATCCTATTATTTTTAACTATGAGAACTTCCAAAGATTTTTGTTTTTAGATCCCATGCAAGATTATTTTAAAATTATTTGCTCTACTTCCACACTGATGCTACTGACCCCTATAAATAAATGAGAAATTCCTTCTATAAAGAGTAGATTAAGCATTATCTTACTATTATCTTTTTAGATCTATACCAAATTTTTTTCTTATTCCAATGGAACAACTCCTTTAGTAAATATTTTTATTTGTTTTCAGTCTCTTGCTATTAGCAACCAGAAAAGGCAATGCACTAAATTATGTTTAGCTCAGCCCTTACATCATCTGCTGTGTCAATAGATTATTCAGGTATGAATCCAGGCATATCCCTCCTTAGCCTGCCATAAATAAATAGGTTAGAATGGTCTATAGTTGTTAAAAATTCGTATATCCTATCTGCAATCCATAAGCACAGCTTTATGGAAATACATTTAAATATATCTTATTATTTTTTCCAATTTAGTGGCACTAGGAATCATGTCATAAAAATTTGTAGAAAATAAAGAATGCATTTATTTTTCAAGTGCTTTACCTTTATGCTAGTATGTTCAACATTGCTTGGAGGAAGCGAAGCAAAATTCAGCACATATAGCTCAAATACAAACATTCACAAATCCCCAGAGATCTTCAAAACTGTCCTCACAGTCTTTGCAATGAATCTATATTTATGAGTTCTTTGCCTCACTGTGTGGCCATATTGCTCCATCTTCAACCACAATTTTTAATGGAGGATTTCAGGGAATTTCCATCACCACCTTATCAAGGAATTTTCTACTTTATATTTATTGTTAACGGGGAATTTGATACTCCTCTCAGTCTTTTTCTCAAGCTCACAAATGAGGACATTTCTGATTCCAGTTTTGGCAATGCTTTGAAGCACCATTACAGCTCCCCGGCAGACTCTAAAAGCTTCAGTCTTCTGATAAGGACTTCTGGATTTGGATGAATCTTTTCAAATTCTCCAGTAATTACTCCACCTTTGAAAAATTCTCACAAAAGGAGCTGGTTCATGTCTGCTTTCCTGGACTCCTACATGCAGAACACACTTAAGTGAAGGTACTTCTGCTATTGTCTTAATGAAACTTTCTGCATTGTTCCCTCTTATGAATTGTTTACCTGTTTTATAGATATCAAAGCAGAAGTTGAAAAAACTTTCATATTTTAAGCTGGGAAGTCTCAAACAAGAAACTGCATCCAGACTTTATTTCAGGAACATATTTCCATCACTTCTAGGGCAAAGATCATTTGGTTGCTGTCATGGTGGTTTGGCTTGTTTGCTTGGTTGTTTTTTGTTGCTTTGGTTGTTTTTTAAATATTTATTTCATTAAAAGATCTGCTTTTATTCTACATTCATTCCTTCAGCAGAGTTTATGCTTAGATTTTATGAAAATGTGCACTATTTTTTTCATGAGAAAAATTAATGAAATGAAGACTGCCAATTTCAAAAAAAGTGTGATCATTTTTTCTTCCAGTAGTCCTCAGTTACATTGAAAGCTGCTGCAGAGAGGAAGGAATAAACTTTTTTTTATGTCTGAGTTGCTATAGCAAGAAGTAATGAACTTAAATTGCCAGCAAGGGAGTTAAACTGGATACAAGGAAAAACATTTTCTGATGCTAAGGCAAATTAAGCATTAGATGGTCTAGGGAACTCAAAAATATAAATTATTTAAAGTTTAGAGAACATAGTGAACGAAGTGTGATGTGACTACCATTCCTTCTGATTTCAGCAGAGGGAGAGCTGATAGATAACCCCCTAATATTCTCTTCTACTCCACATTTTGTCATTGTATTTTTTAATATTTTTTTCACATTTTAGATATGATAAACCAATTTTTTTTTATTGACAGTGCTTTGATTTTATTCATAGCTTGCCTGACATGAACTGTACTTTTTGTCTTACCCTGAACAGATGTACCAGTTGTAATATGTATAATTCATTCACATGTAAAACACTTTATATAGCACTTACCTTTCTGCATGACTTTGCAGCCTTGAATTCAACATCAGATATTTTGGCAGCATAAAATGAAATACTTCTATTTTCCTGCCTACAAAGTAAATACCACAACAATGATTTCATTCTTCTGAGAAATTTTGAAGATGTGAATATTCCTTTTAAATCTGAAGTGAAGGTAAAGAAAAAAATTCAATATTATGTGGCACCATTCAGGAAACTGTTCAGCCACTTATGAGTCTTGAGAGGCCTTGGAAAATCATTTTTCTTCATCTTCTTTTATCTTTTAGACTACAAGAACCATCTTACTTTGTTTACATTATACCTAACACAAAGAAACCCCATTCTGGGATTCTGTTGCCCATTTTTCCCATGCAACTCTACACTGAGGAAATTAAAGCCTAATGACATAGTATCAAGCAACCTGTCATGAAATACAGTCAAAATGCAGTGTGTTGCCAATATACAACAGTAAAGAATAACTTCTCTTCCTCCCCTTTTCCTGTATTTTAATGGATGCACTGGGTGTGTGAAGCAGCCGTACAGGGCTTTGAAAGGTGCCAGGAAAGGGTGATGCTGAGCAATGCTGCCCCACTGACTCGGTGCTTTGTGTGATGCCATGCATGGACCTGCAGACACACATTTTAACTCTGGTGTAAGCAGAAACTTCTCTGACATGAAAAACCTCCATCAAAAGGAGCCTGTGAAAGCAAGTTTCCTGTAACTTTTGCTTTATCATCTTTTAACTAATTCATGAAAGCAGAATAGCAACAAACAACATTGTGTCACTACTTGTTGTACTGTGGAAATGCCTTCAGCACTGCGCAGCACAAGAAAAGGCAATCTGAACAAGATATGATACAGATATAATACACTAGGAAAGCTTTCCAGTTCATTTAGGCCCTGATTCAAGTATCAGAAAAGTCGTTAGGAAACTTTCCACTAATTTTCCCCAAAGATCTTTTGAATATCTATATTTAAAGTTACGTTTGTCTTTTGTTCCCAGCCAAACACAGAGTGCTGTTGGACTCTGTGCGGAAAATTATTAATCACCTCTTTTTTTTCTAAAGATGATAACAGTTAAATGTTAAAATTATTATATCATTATGTATCTAATTTATGACCATTGCCTCCTACAAGAAAAACTATTTTTGCCTTCAGCACAAAAAAGCTTAAGGAATTGCCACTTCTACACCATTGCTTTAACAGCAACATAATTAATTAATGTAACTCATTAATTTCTGTATCTCATTAAGAGTAATTAAAATATTGTGGCACAAATTTGGATCCACATTACTGCATTGGATTAATAGATTAATTTTAGAGTTAATTCATTCCTTGGTGTAACTGAGATAAAAATCAAGACCACCAAGAGATTAGAAGACTTTCTGAGTATTAAAAAATTCTTTCTGCTTTTTTTTTTATAATACTTTGAATTTGTGTGCTGTCATCTGCCTCTAGTTAGGTGGTCTTTTTCTTCACTGTCTTTCTACTGAAGTGCTGCTTCATGCTAAGGAACTTGCTAGTGGTGTAGTCTTCCCTCAGAAACAAGGGTCAAGTAACTTGGGAGCAGATATTTTTGTAGAGAAGGCTGGTAGTTCATTCCTCCTTTGTTTCAGTGTAAAATAAACATATATATTTAAATTTAATTAGAAGTCTTTAGGGAGAGAGTAGAAGACAAAGTTGTATTTTCAACCAATATGGAATTCAAACTGAAACAGAAAGTAAAAACAGTTGTAAACTGAAAAATTCCTAGAGTTCCTGGCTGGAAAGGACAAAGAAGAGAAAAATATTTTATATCTAACTGAAGGTAGCCAGCATAATAAAACATATTAAATACAGAATATTTTTTTCCTTCAGATTCCCCTGAACAGGAAAAAAAATCCAAAAATTTTTACACCAGCATGACTATCTTTACAGACCATCTTTTCCAAAGCTAGTATTATTTTAGTGTTGGAAAAAATCTATTAATAATATTAACATTATTATTTTTAAATAATAATAACTTTAAACCCCCTATTTGCAAGCCTAGCATTGTCAGATAATTCTCTCCAAAGAATTCCACTGACTGAAATGCAAACATTTCTCTCTGTTTCTCCTTCATCCTTTAAACTTCTGTCAAAGAAAATAATCAAATTCAGGCTATTTTATATGATAGGAAAAATCAAATTCAAACATTATTTTTTTTATATAGTGTGCTTCACTCAAGAACCATTATTATGTAATTTGGGGGATCTAGGTGTGTTGAGGTGGAAGGGAATGGGCTGACCACCACAGTTCTGCCAAGATGGCATTAAAAAAACTGCTAAATGTCAGGTAAGATAGACTCAGACTTTTAATCTACACAGAGAATTTCCAGTCATTTACTGAAACATGGCTTAATTTATTTTCTATATCTCATACACAGTAAGATAAGACAGTGGATTTTTCACATCAGTAAAAGATTTACTTATGTAAGATTTTTTACTTCAAACCCTGGGAAGTCAATAAAGCGTTGGATCCACAATCTATTAGAATACCACAAGTCTGGATATACAATATACTGCTTTCTTTTTATCATCTGTCCACCTGCAGTCTTACTCTCAGGAAATAAAATGTGGCTTATGGTACTTCCATCAAGACATGGACTTCTCTGTACTGACTGTAAGGAAGAGTATATAGGAAATATTTGACCTCCGAATAATTAATGAACAGCAGGTTCATAAGGTAGTTTACCTTACTTATACATTTATTCATCTGCAAGGTCGTCACACCCTGAACTAAAAGGGAAGTTTCTAAGGTCCAACTGCCCAAACATTAAGGTCAAAAGTTGGAGCTAAATTAAACATCTGCAAAAAAAGGTTTTAATTTTAAACTTCAGCTTGCTAATTAAGGGGTTGAAAACATGCAGAAGCAACTATCAGTGATTCGAAAGCTATTGTTAATATGGTAATTTATAGCTGGGTTCTTCTGAGTGTCTCTTTACCTTCTTTGCTACACAAATAAGGTTATTTCCAGAATTGTTCTAACCTAATTAAATATCCCATTATCTCTCAGCCAAGCATAATTCACACCCTATTCTCAACATCAGCCCCAGAAGCATTACAAGGAGTATGCAGTGGAGAACATTTCAGTGGAAAAAGCTGGTGGATCTCAGCTTTTGATTATCTGATATTGTTTTGAATTTAAGGAGGAAGAAAGAGAGAGAGAGAGAGAGAGATTGAGAGATCACTGTGTGATAGGAGGTGGTTTGATATAGTGTTAATTAATTAAGGGCAATTATGTTCAGTAAAGATTGCCATAGGTGAAAGATAAAAGCAAAAAAATGTTATCTCATTTTTTATGAGAAGAAAAAGTAAGGAATAGAGTTTTAAGCCAGGATTTCCACTTAATCTTTGCTCTGGTTATTTCTTGGATCCTATATATCTAGGGGTGTAAACAGGAGATTTTATTTGTGATGCCTGAGAGAGTCATGCACAGCAAAAGGGGCACACATCCACAGAAATGAAATGAACAACTTCCACGTCACTGGCATTTCATGTACAAGATGACATTTCTTCTTCCTGTCTCAGTAAAACTAAAACCAAGAGGTGAAACCTGTCTGCTAGATAGTACCAGCAGCAGCCAGCTTTGTGTTTATTTTTACATTCCCATCTCAAGGATACTTCCATACTCCCAATATGGGAAATAAAAAAGAACAAAAAAAAGCCTTTTCCTAGTAATCTTTCTGGAAGGACTTCCTGGAAGTCCTAGACAGGGTTCTTCCCTGTCTAGAAGCACACTGGAGTATATTGGAAAGAAGAACTAGACTGAAAAGAAAGAGAACAAGGCCAAACAATACAAACAAAGAGAACAACAACAACAAAACCTATAGGGAGGTCAAGTATATTTATGTAGTTAAGAAACCTCAAAATTGTTCTCAAGGCCTCTGTTTGATGTCCACCTTGAAGCTTAGAGTATGTATCAGAATGGGTAACTATGACCCATTCTATATGTCTTAGCCATCTCTCTCTCTCTCTCTGCTGCCCATCCTGTTCTCCTAAATATTTCTTCATGGTCTGTAGACATCCAGGTATTTATACCCTTGGCTTAAAAAGGCGCATCATCCCTTCTCCCTGCTTATCACTCCACCTCAACCTACTGGGTGCTGCTAATTCTAACGACTGAGGGTAATAACTGTCTGTTTCTTTCCCCCTCTTCTCTTACACATTAACTAAAGATGAAGAAAAAAAAGTTTTCTCCTTCACTCAGTGCCATGGGACTAAAGTTGGATCTGAGCCTTGCCACCAGTAGGTTGCTATTCACAAGAAGATAATGATGCCTGGAGAAGCTGCCTAGAACAGAGGCTAGACAGAATTAGAGAATAAAGGTAGATATCCATTGAAAGGCCTTTAATAGAATGCATGTTGGGCTGTGCAGCAGCCCTGCAGAGACTACACCCAAGAGGGACGATGGTCACAGATTTTTCAGACATATATAAGTTTGGTGTATATGCTTATCAGAGCTTAATTGCCCAACTACAGCTTCAGGTAATGAAGTAATTTACTCCAAGTTTGTCCCCCAATTCACTGTTTACAGTTCTTTGGGCCTGAGACAATAAGGTGTCCTTGAGTTTCAGGCCTAGAGAGAAATTATTTTGTCTAAATAAAATGGGAGAACAGTAGTTGACAGGCTATGCAGTCATAGTTATACACTACAGCATTACTGATCTGAAAACTATAGAAGCTAAAACTTAAGGCATCAATAGCAAGGATATTTCCATATGGATTTCAACCTAGTTCTTCAGATGTCCTTGTATTTTCAGGGTATTGCACAGGGTATTTATTGTGTGCCAAAATGACACTCAAGGACTGTGCTGTGAAACTAATTTTGGTAACCTCACAGACCAAGTCATTCCTCAACAAGGTTTGTCTGTGAGCAGTTGTACATTTTTTAAAGTTTTTTTTATTTAAGTAATTGTTAATGCCTTTAGTACACTTTAGGCATATACCTGAAGAAGAAGTAGGCGTTGAATGAAATTTTAAAATCATCTTTGATTATGCAAGGACTTTCAATGATTTGGACCTTGGAACAGGACTGAAATAAGGGAGTGAAAAAGCCCCAGAAGGAATGATGAAAGACATACCCTCAGCTTAGTTCAACCTTTCTATTACTACCATGTAATCAATCACCAAAATCTTATTCAAAAAGGAGAGTATCCTTCAGGCATTCAAAGAGCTAGTTTGGGGAGTACTGGTGAGGATTCACCTTTCCATATGGTCTCTTCGCTGAGTCGGGTATGGATTCTCTTGTGATCTACTTTTTATTTTTTATTTTATTTTGTGGGTTTGATTGTCTGGTTTGATTTTTTTCCCCCATAGAATTCTTTCAAACCAGAGTAAGCTTTCCTAAAACTGTTGGTGGGAGGAAGAAGAGAGAGTAGTGAGCATCAGGCTGTCAAAATGATGTGTGGACAAGGAGGCAACTTAGCTTACCAGCACAGTTAGTTCTGTAGCCAAGGGGAGAAAGCTTGAGATAAACGATCTTTTTCCTCACTGGCCCGAGGCCCTGGAAGTATGCTAGGAATGCTGTTCTCCTTCCAGAGGAGCTGATTCAGTTTCACTTGTGGCGGTTTAGTTCCCACTGTCATCACTCTCGCAGTGACAGTTGCCATAGCGAGTGAGAGAGAGCCTCGCCTGGCTTTGGGTACTAACACAAAAGGCTGCCTGTCTCCTCTGCAATTTGGCAGGAGATCCTTTAGTGTGGGATGATGTGTAGCTGTGCCCTTACTCTGCTGCAGACCTCTCTGGAGCTTACTGGCACATTCCTGGAGGGAGCAAGCAAGTACAAGCTGTGCTGACCAGCCATTTTCCTTACAAGAAATTTACCTCAATATCTGCATCTGACCCACATGTTTCGCCAGCTGTTCCCTCAGCACTTCATAGGCTTTGTACCTGAAAAAAAGAGAAAGTATGTGTTCATTTGAATGAAACATAAAATGACTTAGCTGGCCACCAAAGATCCCCTCACACAAAACCTGACCAATGTTTAACTCAGTGGTACAGAGCAGCCCTTTCGATGCAATTCACCAAAAGATTGCACTGCTCTTTTTTGGGGGATCTTATCTTCCAAAATGGAACTTAGGACACTTCTTCTGACACCATTAATCTTCATGTACAGGAAGAAACAATAATAATAATAAAAAAGCAATCTAAAAAGATACAGGTTTTAAAAGAGGGAACACCAAGTGTTCAAGCTGCCATTTAGCACTAACTGAGGATACAGGCTCCTTCCCTGCAGTGAGGTTAGATGTATCCATCCACCTGGAGCCAGAAAGTTACTGCAAAAGATATAGTATGAGTTCCTATTTCATGCAGGTGAATAGTGCTTTTCAAAGTGCTTTTCACTAGCCCTATAGCACAATATGCTTTTTAGAGACTGGGCCACTCCCACCTACCAAGGAAACCCAGTTTCTACCCCTTCGTTAGACAGAAGAGTTCAAACCTGTATTACCCCACTACCAGAGTGGAAAATCACCAAAACAGAGGTTTCTCACAGGAGGAAATTTGGTTACTTCCTTAAAAGCAAAGAGCAGTCATTTACCTGTAGTGCCATGGTCAAGGGCAAGATGCACAGATTCCAAAATTCTGAGATGAACACTGAACCTGAAGTGAAAAGCTGGTACTTCTTTTCCCAGTGGAAATTAAAGGATTGGCCTTTTTCAAACCCTGCATTTTAGTACAATCTGAGAACATCTCCATACTAAGCATTTCAGAGAACTAAAATGAAAGGATATTTTACTTCTGGCCTCTGAAAAGACACAGATGTTAGCCCTCAGTCAGACACTGAAATCTGATGTGTTGAAACATTTCTAAATCAATTCCAAGGAAGTCAAATTTTTTTTGTTGCTGCAAATTGAAGCCATTAACATTTATCTACCTTTGAATTTGGGCAACAACTGGACAAAGACATTACTATTTGCTGAGGGGAAATGTTGGTTGAAAATATCTTGAAAGCCACTTTAACAACTTTTTTTTGCAAATTGAGTCTTGTCAAGTCTGGCTCATTTTGGAACACTTAACACAGGTGCTTCTGAAAATATTCTGCTTTTCTGGTTTTGTATAGATTGCTTCAAAGAAGAAAAAAAAATAGAAAAAGCAGAAGAAATATACACCTTCATTTTACAAATACCTGACCTGAAATGGAACAAAAGAATGGCCCCATGCTCAAGGCATTGAGCAGTTATTCAGGAATGACCCGGAGCAAGTCATTTAATCTGTCTCTACCCTGTTTCCATAGCGAAGATCTCTTTTGCTTCCCCAGCAATTTAAGCACTAAGCTTTCCATGAGTGACTTTGTTTTACTTTGTTCATTTGTATCTGCTTTACATGAGAGAACTTCTTTCTTCAAAAGCTTCTAAGCACCACTTCGTTACAAGGATAGATATATAGAATATAAATGTAAGGTAAACTGGGAAATTTTATGATCATTTCTGAGGATAACACTTTAGATTTCAGTGGAACAGGTTTTCCTCTGAATATATTTGAAGATGTTGCTTTAGTCATATATATCAAATATTGCAGAATACAGTTTCCTTTGCACACATCTCAGTTTTCTCCACTCCAAATGAACACTGCATAATCTGGAAGGATGATCTAATGCCATCCTCATTTGGTGACAGTTTATCACGGGCTACATTCCCTGAAAGCATCATTAATGGAGATGTTATTATTACTGCTATAGAAATTAAATTATCTCCAAGAAGGAGCTATGCGCTTAAAATGGAATCTTATCTTCAGCACTATTTATGTTATAAATTTTCTCAGGAACCAAAATTAGAATGTCAAAGGAATTTGGCAGTGGAGAGCAAAAGAAATACATAAACCTCCTTAGGACAAATGTGATACTTCATTCTTGCATGTCAAGGAGACACTGACTGCCCTTACCATGTATCAATCAAACCCCACATCCTCAGCTGATCCAAGTCAAGCTCTCTGCCAGAGGAGCCCCAGACATTTACTCCAGCTGAGGGTCTGGTTCCGTGTAATTTATTGCGAGCTGCCACGCCCCACATTATGCAGAAAAAGGTCTTTATTCAGGGATCCTTATGGCAGTAACGATCACATTCATTGAAATGTGGCAATTGGCCTTTTCATGCATGGAAACAAAATTTTGTTCTTTTAAGTCAATATCCTGTAAATGGACAGTTTAGAAGTTTCATGGCTTAGTATAAACAGCTGAAATAAGGTAAGTGGGCAGAAAGGTCAAAACCCACTTTTTTCAACATTATGACTGTATTAAAACAAACCTCACTGTGTACCAGGTCTGCTGGCAGTGTAACACTTGGCAGGAACTGCTCTGAATATTTTATTAACAAAATCAAAGCTCAAATAAAAAACTTATGTCATGTGCAAATGACATTAAAACTGGCAAAATTCCTATTTCCACATTGTTTTATGCTGAGTCAACTCTGAACCCAAGATTTTCAACCTGCAAACACTCCAAGAAAGTCTTAATTTGGAAAAATATCAGGATGCAGTCTTTTGCTCAGTAGTAAGTGTCTTTGACACAAAAGTCAGACATTTGACATCCATGTCCTCTTCAACTTGAGTGGGCTTGAAGTTTTTTGCAGCTGAGTCCTACCTCCAGCCATCTATATATGTAGTTCCCTGGACAGAAGTGTTCTGCTCACCCCCAGCTGAAGTTGGGCCATTCTGTATACCCTAGGAAGAAAAATTACTTGAATGTAGTGTGTAGAAAAGAAGACTTTCATCTGCCTCAAAATTAAGTATATTCTTCTCTTCTGATTATAATGCTTGTTATGGAGTCAAAAGAAACGGGATGTCCAGGAACAAGTGTCTAGAAATGAAAGGGAAACCAAAATTTAAAGTTGTGAGCTGGGAAGCCCAAGTAACCGGAATCCCCTTTCATAACAGAAAGATCCCGATGGAATTTGAAATCCTGTAGGAGGATTTCATAGCATGCAGTTGTACCAGGCAGCAGAAGGCAGTGATATCTGGAGCATGGGATGCAGTTCTGGTTCCTGAGGTGCAAAACAGAAACATTAAAAAGGAAAAAGACAGACGGAAGGCTATCAAGGTGTGAAATTAAAACACCTTCCTCTGGCTGATTTGTAAAAAAAAAAAAAAAGCATAAGATTGTTTTTTCTATAAACATGTCAATAAAGTTAGTACCAGGAAGATAAAAAAGGGATTTTAAGCTAACAGTGTTGGCACACGAACAGATGGATATAAACTTGCTAAAAATATGCTGAAAACTTCACTACTGCATCAAAGGAGTGAGGTTCTAGAACAGCTATCCAGTAGCTGTTGTAGAGATAGCTCCCCCAAATCAAAATTAGTTGTTAAAACAACTTTGACCACTTCATAAAAGAGTTGACTACCACAGCTGACTCCGGTCGGAGTGCATGGATTTCTGTGATCCAAGAGGGGCCTTTCAGTCTTGCATTACTCTGAATGTAGAAGTTGTTACCAAAATAACATAAACACCTGAAGGTAATTTGCATGCTTAAGGAATTGGTAGATTCTGTTCCATGTATCTAAGACTGTTCATTAGCAGCACACTGATTATCTTTTATTGTGTATTTAAAAATAAATGTTTTTCCATTTCCCACTGTTAAGCTTTCCCTGCTGCCTGTATTAATTATTAATGTCTGTGTTTTAATTCTTTTTTCAGTCTTAAATGTGTTCAATGGCCAGTTTGTCTTGCCCAAGGGACACTGAGAGGTGGATGAATCAGCTGCTATCATTTCAGCTAGAAACCATGTTCTGTAACAGATTTCTATTTTGATTTGATCAAGTTCACAGAGCTCAGCATGTAACAAAAAAAACAAAAACCAAAAAATAACCAACCAAAAAAAAAAAAAACCCACCCAAAAAACCCACCAAAAAAAAGACAAAGGAAAACCCCCCCAACTCAAAAAATTTAGTGGTCATCAAGTCATGTCTGAATCTCTGTCATACAGAACTGGCATATTTCCTTTTAACAATTTTTTATCATTTTGAAGTTTATAACACCAGTAGAAACAAATTACTTATGAGCTTAGAGAAATCTCTCCTCTCTCTACTCTTCTGCTGCACTCTGCCAGTGCCTGAAGGCTTCAGGAACAGTTTTGTGACAGAGGACATGACACAAGTCCTACCTACATATATACTGAGTGGCTGCTGCATGTAGTTACCAACATCTTCTGTCTGAAAGTCACTGATTACCAGCAGAAACAATGTGGGGAGTGCACAGAAAGTGGGCAATTAGATTACAATGCTTCCTTGTAGCTGGAGTTTCTTGTAAGCCCTGACCATGTTTTGCTTTCAGCAGCAGCTCGTTGGAATCACATTACCCTGTAACAGACCTTTAGTCATGAGCAGCTGGATCTTAAAACCTCACATTGGCCCATATGTTCATAGTACTTAACAATGATTTTTTTATTTTTTTTTCCCTTCATTTATTTGTAGTAGAAACTTCTCCTGAGCAGCTTTTCTAAGATTTTCTCAAGCTTCAAGAATCTGGGCATGACGAGCAATGCATGAAGTCTACTACCTGGTTAATTTTATTTCAAACTGCAGTAAGCTCATCTCAGTCTGAAGAAAGATATGATAATGGGTAGTCATCTCCTCTTACTTATGCACTGCATTCCAGTAACAGCAAGAAATTGCAGTATAATGGAACAGGATGGAGGTTGACAGGACTGTGAAGTGAAGGAAAATGACTGATTCACAGACTTTAAAAAATTGGCAGCAACAAAGTGCTGGTAGCCTGTGTTATGGTATAAAATTAATCCAGTCTACGAAACTTTTCTTCCTACTTCATGCATTTAGTACCTTTTTGTAATGTCTGTACATACATAGGCTAAAACTAGGCTTATGCAAGAATATATTTTAAGTCCTCTGCGTTTTCAAAAATATTTCTAATTGTGTGCTTTCTTTTCAGAACCACTTATTCTTCATAAAATTTATAATGCTATTCTCCAGCAGAACAAAATAAATTAGAAGACCGATGAGAATATTTTTTCCCCTTAAGGAAATTGAAATGAACAAATAAACAAGCAAAACTAAGCTACAGTTTCATATAATATTTTTGAATAATCTGTCCTTAAGTGATTCTTGAATTTAAGGTTTTCCATCAAAAAAAAACATCTGTTTCTCAAAAGTCCTGAGATGGAATAGAATGTCATACTCAAGCCTTCTGGTTATCCTCAATCCTTCTTCCAGGAACAACTTTACACCAATTTCATTCATGTTAAACAGTTGGGCAGGGCTGCCTTAATTTAATATTGTTCATGTGATTTTAATATTATTGTCTCTATTTTGTGCAAGTTTATTAATGATTAAGAAATGCTGGTAGCTACTCTAGATTTTATTGTAACAACAGATTCTACCTGCAACTTTTTAACAGAAATTATTGAAAATTCTTAGATTGCAGGACTAACTGTGCTTAATTTTTTTTTTTTAAAGAGTTAAAATGCATTCTTGAAACTCAGGGGTTTTGAATCTGCTATCTCTATCAGAAAATGTGTTGGGTCACCCTTCTTTGTTAGTTTTATGATATTTCTTGGCCAGTTTTTTTTTTTTTTTTTTTAATTTTGTTTGTTTCTCATGACAGCACAGCCCTTTATTTTAAAGTTTCATTTTCCCCCTAATTGCTGCATTATCCTTTCATTGAATCAACTACTTTATTAACTTTTCTCTTCCTTAATTGTATTTAATGTAATAAAACAATTTTCTCCAATAACTATCTATCCTTCAAATAACCATTCCTTTAAGATTTTTGTAAGACGTGTTAATCTGTCAGTGAGAGGTAGTTTGAACATTAACCACAGAACAAAGCCAAAGTTTTCCTGCAGAGAAAGATTTCCAGTCATGCTCTTCCAATACTTTTAAGGCATCAGTTTAATGGCCGCAAAGAGGTTAAAAAGTGTTCTTTCTTTATATATTTTTAAAAGTAGTTGACAGACTTCAGACTGTGAGTAATGAATTTATCAGCACTAAGAACCATCCCTAAAAACCCAACTTCATGGGGAACATCTATTTCTGATGGATTTGCAAAATGTATAACACAAAAATATTTTTTTTCCTCTTAGAAATATTGGAATATAAGGAAACACAGTTGGAAAACCTGAAATATAGAAAATCTAGATAAACTAGAAAAGGCACAGTGTTTGCTGAAGGACCTGGCTTAACTGAATTAAAAAAACCTCTTCCAGCCCTGTGAATCAAATCCTGAATGAATTTGTCTTTAGTAGAGTCACAGAATATATCAAGTTAGAAGGATCCTTTAAAGCTCATTGAGTCCCATGTCCTGCTCCTCACAGTAACACTGAAAACTGAACTAATCATCCAGATGCTTCCTAACATTGACAGACTTTTCTACTGCGACTGCTTCCCTGGGCAGCCTGCTCCAGTGACCGATCGCCCTCTAGTAAAGAACATTTTCCTCATGTCCAGCCTGAGCTTCACCTGTCACAGCTTTCTTGCATTCCTTGTGTCCTGTCACTGTCACTGGGAAGTTGGGCTGCACATGTCTACCTTGCATCCCTCTTCCTCACCACCTCCACAGGCAAGCCTAGCTTCCATGCTGTCACAACCCTTCTCTTTAGTTTTAAAAGGTGTTGATAAAACCAATGCATTGTAAAGCCTGGTTTGGGGTTAGGGTTTTTTTTTTTTTATACTCAGGGAACTTTTGTGCAAATATAAGCACCTGATAAGAACTTAGGCTTTGGGGTGATTCTGTGAATTGAGTTACATCTTTGTATAATTCATGGTTTGTTATTACTACTCTGTTCACACCTTGCTGGGTGGAAGTTTACAAGTAACTCCCTGTGGTGCAAAATGAAAATGAGCTTTGTTTTAAGAGCAAACTCAATGTGAAGCGGTTCTTTATGATTTTCCTCGCAAGTAAGATGTTCTGGAGGCATGTTTGATACTGAAAATGCAGTCAGGTGATACTACAGAACTTTCAAAAACTTTCCCTTTTATTTCCAATTCCCTTTTTTATTTTATAGCGTTGCAAGCTCACATATTCCCGTACAGCAAAAGCCAGGAAGCCTCTGTGGATTTAAGCAGTATAATATATTTAACAACAGTGTTACGGTGTATGGAAAAAAACCCACTTTTTAATATGGTACAAAGGGAAAGAGTGTGAATGAAATAAAAATAACTTAGAAACAATAAATTATAAAGACAAAAGGAAAGACTACTATTTTTTAAGTGAAGTCCATACTTTTCTCAGTGGTCTGTAGGAAAGAGCAACTCCCTTGTGTAACATATTTGAAATTCAAAGGGAAGTTTCTATACTCAAACTGCATCAGTTAGTCTAGTAGTAGATATACTAATTTAAAAATAATCTGTTTTGCAGTCTTAGGCATCCCAGAAATCTCCTTCTTTTCTCTCCTGAGTGCCCACCCTGCCTGGCACAGAGAGGACACATGAAAAGCCACCGCTGTCCAAGTTGTGAGGAAGTGTGAAGAAGCTCTGAGCCAACTCCAGATCTGAAATGAATTGCAGGGTCCTGACAATAAAAAACCAGCTACAGATGGATCCCTTCTGCTTATTGACTCTATTCCCTTGAAGCCATTTGGTCAACTAGAATTGTAAGTCATCATTTAATGACGCTATTGGGGAACTCTTTTAATTAAATTTATAGAATTCTTTAATGATTTTGGGTATATTTACACAGAACTAAGAAGTGTGATGTCTGCTTTTTGCTCTGTTGCATGTTATCTAATTTGAACTTAGAAAACCAGAATTTTTACCTCCAAGTTGAGAACTTTGTTAAATGATTATGTCGAGCTCGTTTTCTGTGCTTCCAGATTATCCCTTCTAGAGAGATCTTTGTGCAGTTTTCCCATGTCTGGAACATGTCTGTGACTTCCTTGTAGAATTCCTGTGTGACCTGGAGTGACTATTTTGTTTTATCAAATAACACAAGTCTCTGACAGAGCACAGGCTAATAAAACTCCCCTACCTCATAGGCAGGCTGTGGGAATCAGCAGCATTAAATCCCTGAGGTGCTCGATAGCCTGGTGATTAGGACCATATAAGTAGCTGCATATTCAATCTCCCTGTGGTTAGGACATTGTCAGTCTGTGCTCCATGTATCTGTGTCTGATGTGACATTTTCCTAGTACCAAATTATCTGGAGACATTACAAGCAGAATTGTGGAAGGATCAAAAACAGCTCGAGTGGCTCACCCAGTCTCTTGTTGCAAGATAAAGTGGCATGCAGCTGACACAAAACATCTCAAAGCCCTTGGTTTGCTTTAGTGCCTTTTAAAGTACTTCTTCTGAAGAAGGAATATGTGTGTGCACACTGGAGTTATTACCAGCTAAAATTTCTGTCTGCTGATATCCCACATTAGAACACTGCATGTATCTATTCTAAAATCAGATGCGACACTGAAAAAATATTTGAGAGGTATGCTTTTCTTTTGATCTTTATGAATTCCTCACATACTTCTCCTGATCGTGACCTTCCTGCTACTTTCAGAGGTGTACAGAAATGAGAACCATCCCTTATGTGCTGCCAATTTTTATCTTACCAGTGAGTAGTGATAATTTTTTTCTTTTGGTACAGGGGGTCATTCACAGGCCTGCATGGGAGTTTTAGCTACATCAACCAGAAGATATCATAATATAACCAGAATAATCATGATTATTGATGTAACGTGTAATGGCTGGTCCTATTATATATATAACTATATATAATAGTAAAGTGGTTTGCTGTCTTGTGCATTATTATTGATTTAGAGATGAGATCACTTGCCACAGAATTTACTGCAGCTTTGATTTCAGTTGCAAGTAAAATTATTAAAGCATGTCCTATCTTTAAGAGCAGGCCCTTTCAGCTGCAAGAGAGAGTTTCTCAGTGGCTGATCTAAACTGGTTCATACAGAAAAAATGAGACCCCTGGAGATGTTGCAGTTTTGGGACAATGACGAGTCTGATAAGCAGATGAGAAGCACATTTGTAGATGCTCTGTATTGCTTCTCTGTCAAAGCTTTTAATTTGTCCACTTATTGGACAAATTGATTCTCCTGAACAATGTTTCAACCCCAAGCAAAAATCATCTGAGAACTTTTGAGTGGGGTAAGAGCTTAGGTTTAAAAAATTAACAAGCAAGGCTGATGGACCCATATTTTCTCTTTTTGTACCCTTTTATGTGAAGAACTGCAACACTGTGATACATCTTCCATATAAGTTGTGAATCCATCTATATTTAATGAAAATAATCTTCTGTCTTTTCTAGCAAATTTTTTGTGTGTTTTTCAGATCATTGAGAAAAGTGTCATATGGCGTAAGAACAAATCTGACACATTAAAACATATTTACTGTTATATCTCCCTGTGTCTAAGCTAACCAGGTTTTAATGCTCATGTCAAGTTGCTGATTTTATTAATCACTGTAACTTCTTAATTGAAATGTTGACTAGTTATGAATTTAATACTTTGCTGGAATCCATTGTAGCTTTTAAAAATGAAACATTCAAACTGGGATTGGATTTTTAGCTCACATGGTATTTATGCTCTTTATAAAAAAATCCCTCTCTGCTCATTTTCTTCTAATTCTGTATTAAACAATCATCAGCCTGTTTTGCCCCAGGGTTGATGTCAACCTAATAGACTCCTTATTACTTGTACAAGGTAACTGAAATGGTAACAAAACGTTGGGGTGCAGATAATGCTGGTTTTTTTCTCTGCAACTTCTACAGGTTATCTTAGAGTCAATGAAAACCACCACCAAGGAACCTAAGGGTTCCTCCAGTGCATCATCTTGATGTAGGTCAATTATCAGTACTTGCCAACATCAAAAATTATAACACAAATTGCTGCTGTTTGTCATCTTCTGAGGATTCCAACTGGAAAATGTATGGAAAATAAAATATAGTTGTCTTTTCCACTTCCCTGTCTTTTTAATCTTTCTGCCCAGCAACACAATAAAGAAATTGTATATAAAATAAAATAAATATGCAAACTTCCAGAAGGCCTTCCTTTGCATGCCTGATGGTCAAACATTCTTTCTACCTCTTTCTTATCAGTTCTAAAATTCTATAGTACTAATATAAAATTTATTAATGTTATTAATAATATCTTCCTTTTACAATCAGTACTCACTTGGTTTGCTCATATGTACATACATATGTGTGAGAGAACTTTTGTACATATATATATATATATATATATATATATATATATATATATATGTAGCTGCTTTAATTTCCAAAATCAGTATGTGTTTTCAACCACTGTGGTCTTTCACAGATGTGAAAGTGTGTATTTCTGAATACCTATTAAAGTATTCTTAAACTATTTTTGATTATTATTCATGTGTTTTTAATTAAAATCTGCCTCCTGCCTGATCTGGTTCATAATTGTTTTCAGCCTTTTGAAACTGGCCCTTTGAAAGTATCAAGTGTAGATATTGCTGGTTTAGACTTCCTTCTTTTTAATCATTGCAAATATTAAACAAAATCACCTCTCTCCCAGGCTAATGATATTCTCTATGAAGAATAATTAATATCAAGTAAATTGTTTCATATCCTTGAGATTTTTGCATTTGCATTCTTATCCCTGATTGATTTATGTAAATGAATTTTGGAAGAATTAGCATGTTGTAATGCAGCTTGGGTAAAAGTCAGTGCAAAGTAGAACCATTTAAGGAGCAGCAGAAGCCAAGTTATTTCTGAGGTGAAAGCTCAAGACCAGTCTTTTTCCCAGGAGACCTGACCTGTTAGGGTTAGTCCTGCCCTGGTTACCTGTCCTCCATGCTCATGTCTTACCAGCATGTAGTTCTCTTACATGCATGTTTTAAAAGTATTGAGTTCATAATTTTTCTCTAAACACTGTAATACAAATATAATCTTCAGCATCAAATGAAGAAATTGTGTTTAAGCTTTTAAAAAGATACAAGTCAGATGCTAAAGTGGTTTGGTTTGGTTTGGTTTGGTTTGGTTTGGTTTGGTTTGGTTTGGTTTGGTTTGGTTTGGGTTTTTTAACCAAATTCATGAAAGCCAAAAACTTGGCTGAGGAAGATGCTTTTTCTGTGATGACATAATTATACAATTATTTTGCTTTCTTTTGACAAGGCCAAATTAAACAGAACTCTCAGAATTTTATCTTACGGTGATAACTGCCAACTTTGGTGTGTTAGAACCATTCTGCAGCAATCTGACATATGTGGAGAGCAATGAAGTGGAAAATGTAGGCTTATTTTTTCCCTGTGAAATATCTGCATTTTGGGTAAATCTTTTGATCATTCATTGAATTCTGAAAGACAGAAACTAGTGGTACAGTAGACAAAAATAAGCCCTGAGACACCAACACATGGTAAAAGCTTCCACAGAAAATCTACTCTTCCCTCTTACAGCTGCAGGTGCATTAATTCCCAGCAGTGGCCTCAGCAGGCCAGGCAGGCAGATCTCCAGGTCATGCTGACAGTACAGTCTGATGTTTTCTGCTCTTCACCCAAAGGCCCTTGGGCCTCTCAGTCATGAAGTCCACAGCATCTGCTGGTAAATGTGTCTTCAGCTCACCCTTTGATCCATCTGGCTGGGGTTCACAGTTGCTTGCTACTCCCAGACCTTGAACATCTTCCACCAAAATCTCTCCTTCACAGGACAAATGTGACAAACCAAAGTCCACAGCTGAAAAGGAAGCTACAGTGGAAGAAACAGGCTGGTTGAACAGACATGGGCAGGTTTTGCCCAGGTGCAATGCAGAGGAGGAACAGTGACTTAAAGCATCGCAAACCTCCATCTGTCACACAGTGGATGCCTAAAGTGGGTCTACTGCACTCAGCACTGGTTAAATAAAATAGATGGCTAAACCTGTATCTTCATCTTTTGTGCTTTTGCCTATCTGACTTGTGTACCCACAAATCATTGCCCTGGGTGACCAGGGTGGGAAGTGGAGGAGAGGTGTAGAGTCTGGCTCTGTCAGGTATCACAGCTCTCACAGAGTGCCACTAGAGGTGCAGGGAGCAAAGGTGAACCTGGAAATTAAAATCCTGACATGTGCCACATGGAAAAAAAAAAAAAAAAAAAAAAAAGAGAGAGCACATGAGCACATTATTATAAAAATAAAAATAAAAGGTTTTGCTGCAGCTTCCTTGAAATTAAATTAAAGTATTATATTTTGCAGAAAAGCATAATATCTTCCTGCAGAAAAATCCTCACTCAGCTATAATGAAGAGATTTCCCAGTTCCTTCCATCTCTGGTACAACTTTCTGCACTTTGTCTGTGACTTAACATTTTAAGTGGAAAAAATAACACACACAAAACCTGTGGCTTACTGAGTCACTTACTGGCACAGGGCCTTGTTTAAATATCTTCCTGAAGTGGTTGGCTTGGCTCACCTTTTCTCTGAGGATTTCTAATGGATTTCACTGCCTGAAATTAGGCCAAGTAGTTTCCTCAAAAGAATAGAAAGTTTTAAACTTACTACCATTCCTTTTCAGTTTAAATTTATCAGCTGATTTCATAAATGGATTTGTAATGCTCTTCCTTCCCCCAATCCAAATAATGGGTTTCTGACTGTGCTCTGTAGTGTCACCTCTGTTCTGAAAATAACCCAGAACTTCTGCCCCTGCTGTGAGCAGGTGCTTGGGCCTCTCTGGGGGTCCATTCCAGTGTGCACAATACCCCAGTCCTTTCCTGGGTGTCTGTTCAGCAATTTGTTTGTTTTTATTGCAATGCAATATTAGAATTCATTTATAGTTAAAGGTCTTTGTCCATATCCTGAAATTCAACCATGGCTTCCAATATACACAGCTACGCAAATATAGATCGCTGCATCATCAAATTGCACTTTGAGATTTTCTTTGTGTAAAATTAGGTTAATTATCAGATTTATCTGGACACTGTTGTCATAAACATAATACTTCTCTTAGTAGTTCTATATCAATTCAGTCTTCTGCTTCTCCACTCACCTGGCATTTTACCTACATGGTTCTACTGACAAGGAGCAGTAGACATAGCACTATGATATAAATTGCTGTTGAAGTGAAACTATTTTCCCATAATGAAAATCTGCTTCCACTTTTACAGATACACTCTTACCTCTGAATCTAATACTTTCTGACACTGTCTGGGAGAGTCTAATCAAATGTATTTCTCTAGATTTTTGTCTTCTAAATGACTGTCAAATTTTCTTGTGGCAACTGATTCTTACCTCAGAAACATAAAGTAGCCAAGCTCATACAGGTGTCTAAAAGAATGAGCACATTTTCTAACTCTACAGGAATATTTTCCTTTAGATGTGCCAGAAATTAATATTTTTCTGGGAAACCAAAAAGATTTGCTTTCTACTTGAGAGGCTCCAAAGCGATTACTTTTACATCCTTATTAAGAGCAAGGATATTAAATAAATTATAGAATGCCAAGTACCAAAGCCCTTGCTAAAGATTTGATTGCACCAAAGTGTGCAATTAATATTAATTAGAATTCAATAGAAATTAATAACATAATGTACAGAGATGTCCAGATAGAGAAGATTTGTAGGAATTCCACCTTTGTTTTTACATTCAGTTTTATACATGGAAACATAACTCCAAAGAAAATTCTCTCTCTGAAATTTTCAGACAATTTTCTATATTTTCTGTTCTGGAGAGAAATATACTTACAGTATATTATATTACAGTACTTATATTTACAGTATTGTGAGGATTTGCATATAATCAGTTTCTGCTATTCATTTCAATCTCACTACTTCTCATAATTTATTTGAAAATCCATTTTAAACCTCCTGGACAAGTCAGTGAGCGCGCTTTTTTTATCTTTGGTGTGTGCTAAGAGCTTGTGTTTATTCTGTTTAGGCAAACTAAAAATATAACCAGTAATGCTGAAGATTTGATGGTGATTTTTACTGAAAAACACAAAACTTAGAAAATGTACCTCTGAAAAATTTGTTAAAAATAGTTCTGAAGCTTGTGCAAGACCACCTTGAGTTCTATATAAAGCATCTAACACATTTATAATTATTATGATAATACACAATTACTTATAAAACCATAAGAAAATCCCGGACTTGTGAAATTGGCATTCATTTCCAAGAAAACAAAAATTCATTCAGTGTGAATTTCCAAAAGTAATACAATAACCTTTGAAAAGTGATAACATGCTAGTTCTTAGTAAATTAATCTGCAGTTCAAAACATACAGCAGAAGGGGAAAAAGGTCTGTAGTAGGATTTTGGGTCTATTCTGTGCAACAAAGAATGTTCTAAACTGTAAATTATTTAAAATTGCAGCACACCATGGCATTTCTTTACTTTCAAATCACTGAATTTGTAATGCAGTTGTTTCTGTAGACATAACTATTTCTGTGGGATGTATGTAAAACATGTCTTCACAAAATTAAAAAATGTAGCAAACTGCGTGATGTCCAGTGAGACCACTCATTAGGCTAATCTATGATGTCATGGAGCCACAGGTCAGTGAAGAAAGGATTGAAAAATTTAACCCAGTTTTTCTCTGTCAGTGGACACTAGGGGACCATGAGTCAGGTGAAGACACTCAATCCTGGATTCTGCTAAATCTACTGAACCGTGTGGTGTCATTTTTATTTTTCCTTAAAATATGATATGTGAATAATGTTTAGCTTTCATTCTTTTTGCTCTATCTCAAAAATCCTTGCAAATGGGACAGATATCTTTATTGGTTTTATATAAAGAAAATATTTATTTTTGTTACATATCTTAACATTCTTATTTCTTTTAACTTATATTGTAAAATATAATTTTAAAAAAAAATTATAAAAGGAAAATAAATCAAGCCAGAGATGAAAGGTGTCAGAGTGCTCCTTTTGATGATGGGACTATTCATATTATTACAGTCCAGTAATTCTCTAAACTGGGCAGAATCCAGGGTGTGATTTGTGTTTATTGAGGCATTGAGATGTATGTTTCCATCAGCAAACCCAGCACCATCTTCTAGGTATAAGCACATTTCTATCAGATTGCTACTGTGAAAAATGTTAAAGTAGATGACACATACCTTTATTTTTTCCTTCAATGTTTATAAACCTTGTCCCATTGAGCTAGCAGCAGGTTAGCAAGAATAACTAAAGCTTTTCAGTATGTTGTAAGAAAAACCCTTACACAGTCAGTAGCTCTCATTTGCAGCTGTCCCTCATGGCACTTAAATGTCATTTCAAACTTCACTTCATCACCTCGGTGAGCTAATGTGCTCTACAGCCACACCAGATGTATTTCTCTGAGATGCAGTAAGCACTTCACATGGCTTCACCCTCCCACCCCCCCTCCTGAGAAACAGTCTTGAGCACTTATTTATATGTTAAATTGCAGGAGAACTAGGGATGAGAAATACCCGTTCTAGTATAGCCTATGAACCGATCTACATTTCTTTCAATGCAGTGAAATGGGGTCACATAGTTAGAGACAAGCAAATCAGGGACAAACATCCATTGGATTATCTATTGTAAAACTGGAGCCAAATGCCAAGGATATACTTGAGAAAGAAGCAAGCAAGAAAACAAGAGAATTTCACTGGTAAAAACATATAAAACACATACTTGTATCTCAAGGTACATCTGAAGTCAAGACTTGATTGTATTCTGAAATGTATTGCCTGCAACCGACTTTAATTGCATTTATTTCTGGTTTTACCAGCCTGATGAATGAGAGAGACTGGTGCTCAGTCGTTGCCTTTTCTTCTAGGATCAATACTGCCTTTCTGGTAAGTAAAGCGTGTCCTTGGCCTTGACTCCTTGTAGAATCACAGAATCATGTAGGTTGGAAATGAGTTTCAAGATCATCAAGTCCAACAGTTAATCCAGCACTGCCAAGTCCACCACTGAACCATGTGCCACATGTCCCCAGGTGCCACATCTACACATCTCTCAAATACCTGCAGGAATGTGACTCCACTAGTTCCCTGGGCAGCCTGTTCCAATGCCCAGCAGTCTTTTTGATCAAGCAATATTTCCTAATACCCAACCTGATCCTCTTCTGGTCTCTTCCTCTGGCTCTGTCACTGGTTGCCTGAAGAAGAGACCAATCCCCACGTGGCTACAGCTTTTCAGTGAATTGTAGAGAGTGACAAGATCACCCCTAAGCCTCCTTTACTCCAGGTAAACACCCCAGCTCCCTCAGCAGCTCCTCATGTGACTCGGTATCCAGACCAGCTCATGGCCCCTCTCTGGACACACTTCAGCATCTCAATGACCTTGTAGTGAGGAGCCCAGAACTGGACACAGCACTTGAGATGTGGCCTCACCAGCACCAAGTACAGGGGGACGATCAGGTCACTGCCCTGGTCCTGCTGGGACCATTATTGCTGATACAGGCCAGGTGCCACTGGCCTTCTTGGCCACCTGGGCACACCCTGGCTCATGTTTAGCCATAGCTGACCAGCACTCTCAGCTCCTTTTGCTCTTGGCCACTTTCCAGACACTCTTCCCCAACCTGTAGCACTGCAGGGGTTGTTGTGACCCAAGAGCAGGACCCAGCACTTGGCCTTGTTGACCCTCACACCACTGGCCTCAGCATCAGTCCAGCCTGTCCAGATCCCTCTGCAGAGCCTTCCTGCCCTCCAGCAGGTCAGCACTCCTGCCCAACTTGGTGTCATCTGTGAACTGAATGAGAGTGCATTTGATCCCCTCATCCAGATCATTGATAGACATTAAACAGGACTGGCCCCAGTAATGAGCCCTGAGGAACCCCATCAGTGACCAGACACCAGCAAGATGGAACTTCATTCATCACCCCTCTCTGATACGTGCCATCCAATCAGTTTTTCACTCAGCAAAAAATGCACCTGTCCATGGGAAGCCAGTTTCTCCAGGGTGTGGGATGGGAATGCTGTGGGAAATGGTGTCAAAAGCTCTCCCAAACCCTAGACAAACAACATTCCCAGCTTTTCCCTCATCCACTCAGCAAGTCACTCTGTCATAGATGTATATCAAGTTTGTCAAGCAGGTCCTGCCTTTCCTAAACCCATGCTGGCTGGGCCTGATTCCCTGGTTGTCCTGTACATGCCACATGATGGCACTCAAGATGATCTGCTCCATGAACTTCCCCAGCACTGAGGGATGAATCCTGGGATTCTCATTCCAACCCTTTTTCCCCAACTTCCAGCCAAAACTCTCCGTTCAATGGCTGGACAAAGCTGTTAAGCCAGCTTTCTCCCTCACCAGCTCCTCTTTCAGCACATGGAGGTGAAAGCACCTGTAAGATTTTCTTGTTGAAGTCGTCAGTAGAAGACATTGACGGTCTGGGAAGTTTTGAAGCACAGCTTCATTGAATTGCATGAATACATGGAACAGACAGGTGGAGAATTACCAAGCAGCTGTGACAGCCCAAATCCAGCCAGAATTCCTAAGTGCAACCCTGTCTGGGAACAGCTCCAATCAAATCTACCACAAGTACTTGATGTGTTGACACCACACTTCTTCTACCTGGGAAACAAATGAACAAACCAAACAAAATCCCCAACATTTAAATTTTCTTAGATTTTCAGATGATTTTATATTAATGTTACAGATACTGTCACAGGAGTGTGCTATGCCATCGTGACATTATTCTATAAGGAAATATTTCAAACATAGACTTGCACTTCCTCAAGAATGTGGAACATAAGCCCTTTATTATTTTCATGATTCTTGAAATACACTTTTATAACAGTTCTTGAACTGGCCATCAAACATTCCTTTGTTGAGGCAATTTTGAGAAAACTTATGAAAAATATTTTAAAAATCCACTCTTTTTGAGATCACTGGACAATAAGTGTTGACTTTGCTGACAGAAATTGTGTCTTGGCACCAATCCACATGCCTGGAGGCAGATTCTTTCATGGATTTAAGCTGGATTTATTCTGGTGCTTTCTCCACTCAAACCATCTAAAGGCCTGGACCACAGCTAAACTTCAGATGTACTTACCTAGTTTGCTACCTACCTAAGGTGTGTCATAACTACAAATCTGTGTACAGTTCTTAATACCATGCTCATAAGCTCTGAAAGGAGCAGCAGAGCAAACAGTGTTGATTAGAAACTTCTGTAAACTAGACACATTCCTAATATCTGAAGTACAATGTATTATTAACAACTAAGTAAATGAGTAACAGAATACAGGAAAATTTTAACAATTATAATGTCTTCCCAAGGCAAAATTAAATAATCTCAAGAATGTGGCATGGTGTGTAGACAAGATGATTTATTCACAGGCTCAAGTAGTTTAGAGTAATGTCTTTAACAGCCAGTGGGACAAAGCTACAAAATGAAAATCAAATATTGCTTTATTTGTTTTCTTTTATTGTTCTACCTGATTTCATCCACTTTTTATCAGTGTTAAGAGTAAAAATTATAAAAGTTATTAATAGTATTTAAAAGAGAACTCTCATACAAATTTCCACCTCCTGCATGATCCAAAGTGGCACTGTAAGGTGCTACTGCTGGCACACAGCTCATAGGTGGAGTTTGGTAGGTTTAGAAGCAAGGCTGGAGTCAAAACCACTGACCACCACTCTCACTGCCTTTAACTGCCAAGCTGGATAATGCTCTCACTTCGCTTCCTAAGCTGAACTAGAAAGAAACTATTTTCTTTTGCTCATCCCTTAGATGAATAAAAGATGTTCATAAGTCTGCCAGCACATATGAGACAGTCATTAAAATCTGCCCCCAACACGGGAGCTTCCTCTGATTTTACAGGAATGCCAAGAAAATAATGGAGGTATATCATAATTTCATGGACACTAGTAGCATTATACTCATTTACAATGCCTAAAGATATAAGCCCTATATAGGAGTTTAAAATGGGATTTTATTTCCAAAGCACCAAGAAAAATCACACAAGGCAAGTTTCTGGTGAAAGGATTGGAGTGTCCCATGAGGAGCAGCTGAGGGCTCTGGGTTTGTCTGGTCTGGACAAAAGGAGGCTGAGGGAGGATCTCATTGTTCCTGAAGCTTCCTGAAAAGGAAAGGAAATTGAGACAGAGGTACTGTGGTCTTTGCGGGAGCTTTGTGGGAAGGACACGTGGAAAAGTTCAGTGCTGTACCAGGGGACGTTTACACTGGACATTAGGAAGCATTTCTTTACTGAGAGGACGGCCAAACATTGCAACAGTCTTCCTAGAGAGGTGGTCAATGTCCCAAAGATGCCAGACATTTGTACAATGCCCTTAACAAAGTTCTTTAATGTTTAGTCAGCCCAAAATTGATGAGGCTCTTGGACTGGATGTCCACTACAGGTTCCTTCCAACAGAAATAGACAATTCTGTTCTCTTCTATGTGTTGTAAATGATAATTTTCTTGTGGCTTACTATACAAATGCATCGGGGTTTACATTTTTCATACTTTGCAGTATGGATGCTAAATCTGAACCACAGTGTCTGTACAAATTACAGGCCGCATAGCTCCTCAGGCTGCCTGAGAAAGTAGCCTGGGAAAAATATGAGAAGGAATTAAAACAATTCTCAGGGACACTAAACAGCCTTGCAGGTGTTGTTTTGCAGTCCTCTTGTTTTCCCTTGCAGGAGAAAGTCAAGGGGGTAGTGTGCCCCTGACCAATGATGGTAATGTAGCACTTTACTAACCAATAAGAGTTTCCTTTCTGTACTTTCCACGTATCTGTCTATAAGACAAGCCTGAAGTAATAAACCAGAGAATTCTCCTGTTGAAACTCCCTTGAGAGTCCATGTCGTTCTTTATAGCCGTTCCCAATCGGAACAACATTGCACTGCCACAGAATGCTGTTACAAAACTATATTTGAGATAAAAATGTAGTGTTTCAGAAAACATGATGACAGGCATGTAACCATGGCTGCAAGAACATTCAGTTCAGCCATAATTTAAGCAAAACGAAGGTATTAAGCATCAAAAGGGGCACTTCACATCTCCTGATTGGCATTTGTAGTAGTTTAAAATATGGCAAACCTGACACCACAGAACAGGATAAAATATTATAATAAGAAAACTGATTGATTAGTTAATATCTGCATAGCACTTTTAAATATGAAACAGTGCCAGTTTAATGCTAAGAAAGGAATCAGATTGCCTGACGTATAAGCTGAGATGAAAAATTACCCTTCTAATGAAGTAAGGTACCCTTTAGTCTGTAGTATTGAAAATTCTTTTGTGTTCCCTCCAGTTATTACTATGGTCAAGCATTTTCTGTTGACCCAGTGAATAAATGGTCAATTATCCTGTTGTGCAACAGACAGAGAAGCAGGTACTACAATTGCAATAGATCCAGAGCAAGCTTTATTCATTAGCTGAACAAAACATTCTTCCTTAGAAAGCCAGTCATGGTTCTCCTTGAAGAAAGCATGTAGGAAATGAAAGCTTGCAGCAGCAACTTTCTGCTTCAAGTAAATGGCTAGAGTGATGGGAACCTTTATGGTAATCCTTGTACTCTGGACCAGGAGAAATTGATTCTCTTTAATATGGCGAATTCTATTTAACAGAGTAAATAAAAAGCTAATACATAAACAACTTTTAGAATGCTTAATTTGCAGGAAAATTGAAGGCATGGGGGATAAAAGTAGAAATAATCTAGAAGTTTCTTGATCAGACAATTTTAGTAATCTGAATGATACAGCGAAGGACCAGCGGCTTTCAGAACAAAGGTTTCCAGACCAGCAGATTAGCAGTTTTTCATGGGCTATCAAAATCTCAATTTTTAAGAACATATTGTCCATGTTCTGCACTCAGATGTCACTAGCATGACTACAGAAGCAGCAGTGATGAAAGGCAGATTTTGACAGTAATATGTAATGTCTTATAAGTCATAAAAATTATAATTATGGAATTTTTTTATATACAATATGCAGCTAATCCAATTGAAAGTCTTGTTTTTTTGGTGTTTTTTTTTTTTAATAATAGCAAATTATAGGCAGAACTGATGTCATTGCCTATTTTACAATTGCCAAACTCTGCACTACAAGGAGCTATTATCACATAAGGCCTCACATAATTTCTAAAGTACTCCTTTATTTAATGCTCCATGCTGGGTTTCCTCCTCGGACTGGCTATTTCTGGGAAATTTCAGACAAAATTATTTTCCGCTTATTACGTTCTGGTAACGTTTCCTTTGAAAAGCTGTGTGGCCCTTTTTTTCTGGATAAAGTCTGGCAATTTGGCAAGCTGTGCTTTTACTGCTAGGCCAGAAGAAGAGGCGCGAAGGAAGCCAAGGGAGAGGGCTGTGTGTGGCGGCTCTTTCCCGCTGGGAAGGATGCGCGGTGTCCCCGCAGCCGTGGTGCGTGCGCCCCAGATGAGAGGTGTGATGGAGCCGCTTCCATCCCCCTTGGGCAGCCACAGAGATACCACCTGCAGCTCCTGCAGCACGCAGCTGCGCTGGGCTCAGCCAGGCTGTGAGGCTCCTGCTGAAACCGAGGCTCCTGCTGAAACCCTGCCGAGCTCGGGCTCTCCTGATGGGATTTTCATCCAGATGGCTGAGATTAAGGCAGCGTAGGTATGCCAATCATGCATAGCCACACTCACGCTTTGCCCTTGCCATGGGGACTTGCTGCCAGTGACTAAGCGCTGATGTAACTCACAGCCCGTTCACCAACCTCAGAGCTGGCTTCATTTGAGGTTCACCTTTGTTTTGGAAATTGGAGCTATTTTCAGTTTAATAGCAAATGCAGCTTGAAAGGAATTCTATATATGACTGTTCTGATCTCTTCTTTAATGTGGCTTAAGTTATGACCCAGTTCTGTATAAACTCTAGCTTCAGTGTCTTCCAGATGGGCAGTAAATCCGGACACAAGGGAGAGGTTCTCAGCTGCTCCAAGTCAGCACATATCCAGATGAAGTAGTCTGTGTTAAGGGTTATGTATTCCAGGGCTTATAAAGCCACAGTTTCTGTAAATGATATACACAATCTTAGTGGTTATTTGGCAGTGTGGCAGGTTAGGGAAAATCAAAGGAAAGAAGGCCCAATCTGGAATTCAGTAATGGAGAACTCAAGACATTGCAAGGAAAATATCATCTGTTTATTTACCTCGCCATTAATAATCACTGCTAAGAAAATGTCTTACATATTTGTATTGAATTTAACAGCTAAGATTTTGGTCCAGGTAAAACTTTTAAAAGAGAAAAAAATAAGTAGATATAAAAGTATAAATAAAATAAAATAAAATGTCACATCAATTCTCTGTAGCCACATCACTGAACTGTTTTGTTTTTCTAAGACACTACTATTTAACATAAATGAAAGGTGTAAGTTTAAGGTGTCTGGACTTCACTAAGGCATTCAGTATTGAAAAATATGATGTTTATGAGCTGAATTGGAGAGGATGGTATATAAAGTACACACAAAATGCAGAAGGAATTAGCCAAAGGGATAGCTCATGGCAGAATTATCCTGAAAGGGGAATGAATGTTTATGAGAAAGACTATTTGTAAAATTCTCTGGATGAGTCTGAAATTTTCTTTAATTGAATATTTTCCTCAATGGTCTATATTAGTGTAGTGACATGTGCTAATGATACAAACATGAGAGATGTAATGCCTGTGTAGGGACAGGAGTGGCATTTGAGCACAAACCATGCTCTCCCACTTTTGAAATACCACAGGCAGTGACTTGTAAATGCTCTTTGTTGCTTACTCAAACACAAACTGAATCTGTCTGAAAAAGTAGCTGTATGAATAAAGTGTTTGGTTTTCATGCTCCTATTCTGTGAAAAGTCCAAACTATGTCAATATCTAATACTGAGAGAAAACAAGACATATGACAATAAACCAAATTGAACTAAATTCTCATTCAGAATGATGCAAAAAAGTGTCAGAAATAATTAAGTCATTAGCTCTTGCATCCAGACCTATGGTCAGCTGAACTAAGTGGAAGAGGATTGTTGAGAGGATTTTCATAATGAGCTTAGACAGGTAAGTTACCTTCATCGTGAAACACACATATTTGGTGAAGTGCCATGGATATCTTTGGAGCCTGCATATATAAAGAATGATCAAACTTACTAAACTGAAAGAAACTGTTTGGGCCTTATTGCTTAAACTATCAAAGAAAAAAGGATTTTTCCAAATAAGAAAAGCAGGGTCAACAAAATAATTATGAGGTGTGAAACCTTACAATATTTAAAGATAAAAGACTAAACATTCAGAGATGGCTTGCAGGAGTTAACAAGATCACTAAAATGAAACAGAGGAGGGAAATTTAAAGAAGTCTTAAAAGACAAAACTCATGACCCATCCAAAAGCAGATGAAAGTGCTGCCAGAATCAAGCATGAGCTTAAGTGAGAGATCTGACTATCATTCAAACACTTGCATGAAAAAGAAACAATTGTAATCATAGCGGAAAACAGGATCATATTCAGCCAGGAAAAAGACATGCATAGTAAGGGCACAGATGCATTAGATTTGCTTTCATATGGACATCATCTTGCAATACAATAGGAAACTTAGCATTATGGAAGATATGCATGAAATGCCACAGGTAATTTGTTTGCATAAGTCTGCTACTAAGCAAATCAAAATAGGGAAAACTTTGTAGAACAGAAACATTTACACTCGTAGTACAAAATTTCTTTAGGCTCATACTGTAAACTATAAATAGAGCAGATGTGACTGAATAACTATCTTCATAACTCCAAAGGGTGTGCACTAGCATCTCAGAAATTTCCTTTAACATAGTTATTTTATATTGTTTCACAGATTTTCTTCACTGTGACATTTTGCATGGTATTTTCAACTAAAAGGATAGAAATTACACAGAATTCAACTTTGCACGATCGTGGAAGGAGTTTAGTCAAATCCCTGCAAGACTTTGACTCCATTCAACTCTTATTTTGGCCTAGTTGGATTTTCCTGAAATAGAAACACACCATCCTTATGTTTGGGTGCCCAGTCTGTAATGCAGAAAAATACCAGTAATTAGGAAAGCAGCAACATATTTTTAAATTCAACTTGATTGAATGCAAGTAAATACTATAAACTGAGCAAATAATAAAGCCTGGACCTGTGCTGACGCTTTAAAATAAAACCATCCTTCAGAAACATTTGGATTTTAGTGTTGCTAACTGTAAGGACATCCTTCTGAGAGATGACTTTCCTGTGTGGAAACAATACAGAAGTAGGTGTTTCACAGTCAAACAGCAAAGAGGTAAGTTCCATTAGGCACAAAATGCCTGAATGTTTGAATCAGGGCTTTAATACGAATCCCTAGACTTTATAGCTTACACCAGTTATCCCCCACATTCCTAGTAACGGGAGTTGATGTGCTGTAGGCAATGTAAAGGAGGAGGCTCTGAGAGGAAAAAGTACAGATAAAAGGAAAGAAATATCAAGGTACAATTCCACTTATATTAAATTTGGGGGGAAATTGTTAGACATGCAAAGTTTAAATATTTTAACTAAAACAAGGCCACTCCATGCTCTCTTTGCAACAGTGTGAGAACTTCAGTGTTCTGATACCTCCTAAAGTATTTGATGAGAGACTAATAACCTGACAGGCTAACACTTCACTTCCTTCCAATTAGGAGACTTTAACATCAAAGCCAAGGTCCTCTACTCAGAAAAGGCTTACTTGAATGAATTATAGAGGAGAAAAGTCCAGTAGTTTCTTGTTTTTTTCCCTTGCAGAGACACAGTCCGGCAAAGGTTTTAATAAGATGTTTGAGGTCAAAAGGTTCAGGTTCCTCACTGTGAGCACCAGGAAGCTGCCAGAGTGTTTCAATATGTATGGTGTTTGCAATGCAATCAGACAAAGCTGAAAACTCTATTACAGTGTCATGTGCCTGACTTCCTTCAGGAGTGCTCTGGTGTACAGCCAGCAGCCAAGTGTGAGGCTTGGAGTACACTGGGAATCTTTCCTGTTGCCACTTCAGCTGCTGAAACTAATAATGCCCTCACCACCTCAGCTTTTGGCTGCTAGGACAATGTGACAGTGGCTTCCCCCAGGGAATTGTGCCAGTTGGTTTGTTATTGATTGGTAACAAACCTCCAGGATTCAGAGGTTTTCAATGAGAAATGATGACTGTGCTTGATGTATGAAGTTATTTGACTTGATAAGATCAAATCTCTAACAGAATCTAAAAGAACGATCATAAACTCTTTAGCTCTGATTTGCATCAAACCAAAAAGTATTAAAATCCTTCTGAGATAAGCATAGAAGGTGCCTTGTTTCTTTTCATCAAAAATATTTTTAGAGCTTTTTTTTCCTCTACATAATATCTATTTTTACTTTTTTATTTTTAATGCTCCCTACTGTCATGACTACATCTCACCATTTTTCAGCAACAGCTTTTATTCTGAAGTTTACAAAGTACATGTATCATTGATTGTAATACCTATTTCACATAGAACAGTTGACAACTGATATATAGCAACTGAATATAGCAATTGTTTTCTTCAGTAATACAATGGAATGCGAGGGTGGGGGGGAAGGGAAAAGAGAGGCAAAGGAAATGTCTTCTGTTTAATCACACAAGGGGTTGGATTCACCTCACCTTGCTTTAAGTCCTCTGTGGTCAGAGAAGAGAGACCAACAGTAGTAAACATCAAAGATTCATTCCATGCAAAGCAGCTAAGGTAAAACAAGGTAAAAGAAGCAGGAGACAAAAGATCAAATCAGACATGAAGATCTCGTAATTAACATCTTGAGAAGAATTTCTACTGTAGATAGTCCCTACCTAAATAATCAGCAAATTCTTGGATAAAAATTATTAATGTAGCAGTTCACTGGTCTCCAAAAGAAATTCTTTCCAGCTGTTAGTTTCCAAACCACAGTACTTAAATCCGTGCACTTTACAGACTGTGAAAACAATCCCATCAAAGAAAGCGCTGTTAATTCCCTACCCCACAATTCACAGGTATAACACTCTTTCTTTGAATTGAAATTGAGCTTTTCAGTAACTTTTCTGTTTTTATTATTCTCTACATATTCCTAACACTCATCTTCACAAAAAAACAACAAAAAAAGCAAACAACAAAAAACAACAAAAAACCCCCAAACCAAAGCAGGATCCAAAAATGAACCCCCCCAAAAAACCTCCCAAACAAACAAACAACCCCCCCAAACAAACAAAGAAGAAAACAAGCAAATCCAATTGTAGTGATATTAAATTAATAATTAACTTATTTAAACCATGCACATTCCATTGGGAGGAAAAAATATCAGCTTCTAAAATCAGCTTCTGTGTGAGGCACTTTCATAGCAACACCACTGTAGCCATGAATGTTTTGGGATAGTATTTATGTTTTCATTTCTTTTTTGATTTGTTTTGGAAATGACAGTTCCTAACTGGAATGCCATTACTGATAAAATAAGACCTATGTGCATTCTGTTTCTTGCATTTTCCCTCCAATACCAGCACCCCCAGTTAATGCAATTTACTGAAAAAACCCTAATTAAAAAAAAAAAAAATTGCTCAGTAGATATAATAAACCACCAAATACTTTAAAAAGTCTGTTTCCTTAGAACTTCTTAATGCATCTGTTAATTCAGTTTCTTTCATTTTATTTCCTTTCTTTTTCAACCTCCTTTCTCAACATACTTGCTTTTCTTTATCCTTCCTTAAATTTTCATGTGGAGAAGACAAAATAATAAGATAATTATTATTATTATTAATTTTTGATCAACAGTTTAGGACCGTGGTTAAAGCCAGTTAAAACATTTAATTATTCCTGAAGGATGGACCTTCACCATGAAGACTTTGGCCTTGATAAGACTCCTGGCAGTGCTCATTCCATGTTGTCACACCCATAATGACTATGAAATTTAGCTCCAGGAAAGTTGTATTATAGATTGTCTCAAGGATGTGTCAAGCCAAGTCCAAGGAAAACCTTAATGAGTTCAGTTGAATATTGGAAATAGCTATTGTACACAGAAGAGAAAGAAGGGAATGGGAAGATGCACTTCTTCTTTAAGTTCTTGAAAATCTGTTTCTTTGTTCCTGAATAAAAATGACTGTAATTCATAGGAATTCACCACACATGTGGCTCCCCTACAGAGGCCCAGCTTCTAAACCACTTTTGATAGAGAAAAATATTGACAAAGTTCCAGCTGTTTGAAATTCAAAAAACATCTAGTCATAAGGTGTTCTAAATACAGATCTTTTATAATCTACAGTACCTTGAAAACATGAGGTGATGCAAGTGCACAGCTTTTTAAAGGCTTCCCCTTTCCAGTAACTTCTCTTCATAGCTTCTTGGTGTGAACACAAATGAAGTTCCAATGACACTTTTATATTTTCCATCAGTCTTTAAGTAGTATATGTTGAGGCTTCTGACTTATTCTCACACCTAAAGACATTTTCAGTTTGCATCTAACTCTTAAAAAAAAAAACCCTGTAAATAAATAAAGCTCAATGATAAGAAATTAAAGAAAGTTCCCTTATGTACTTTAAGAAAAATGGATGCATTGCAGAGTTCTGATTTGCATCAACTTTTAATTAGTTGATTTAATTAGTTACCTATTACTGGACTATTTTTAAGAATAACTATAAAGTAATTAATCACAATTTTCAAGGTAAAATAAGAAAAGCTTTCTTTTCAGTTTTCACTTCTTGAAATCAAAAAGAAGTTCCCATAGGTAGATTTTTGAATTTAGAATTCTGAATAAATTTTTTGATTTTGCCATGCTGTATGAACACAGATATGACTCACGCTGATTTTATACATATATACATATACATTTTTACATTCTTCTGCAAAATAAACGTTGTGTGACACTATTCAGATAATATTTATATGATAACCATTTTTTCTCTACATGTAAATGTGTCTTCAAGGTTATCACTTTATTTCAACAAAAATCAATCAAACAAACTGAGAGTAAATCCTTGTTAGGTATAACTTTAGGCTGATTATGAAAAATCCTCTATGGATAAATTTTGCATGTTTTCAGTACACCATGGAAGTCATTCTAACCAAGCTTTTGTGTGATTCCTTGATGTGGCTGAATAAAAGATCATCCTAAGTATTATTTACAGTCCAATTCCATTTCCATACTAATCATATTATTACAGAAACTCAGTCTATATACACTTGCCAGTCCCCGCTGGTGAAAGACAATCTTTATTATGTTAAAAAATGGACATCAGAAAATTGTTTTTGAAGTGTAATGAAATGATTTAATAACAATGTATCTTCATATTTCCTAAATGATTTTAAAACCTTAATGCACTGCAGGAGTCTGCCTCAGTGGCATAATGAAATGGGACAGTTCAGATTGCAACCTGCTGTGTGAGGTTCCCCCTGTGTTACAGAACAGCAGGACAGCTCTGTCTCCTTTCCTTTTCATCTTTCTTTTCCTCTCCAAGTGCTGGGTCATGTTCTTGGAGAGGGGGATGTCACTCAGTATCTCACACATCCAGCTGGTGTTTAATTTGCACAGAGTAAAGATGAGGTACTTCTTAGAACCAGTTGCTACAGTTTGATCATGAAAGTTGCCAAAAGATTCAGAATATAACTCTGCTAACTACTGGGTCAGTGGAAATATTGGCCATTTACTTGTTACAATCAGCAAATTGGCCTCTCCCTACACACCCCCCAGACATACAGAACAAATACACAGCTTGACATAAAGATGTATTTAGAGAGAAAGCAGGAGAAAGAGCTGTGAACAGACAAGCCCACATATGCACTGCCAACATGATGATTCTACCTTGCCTAAGAATACTTTGTCTAAGGTGGCTGCAAGGATGTGAAAAAAAGGGTGTAAGTGCACAGCATGAGATGAGTTCACAAGAACTTGGACACCTCTTACAACAACGAACCTTTGGACTTCATACGTTTAAATGATCTGATAATTCACTGTGTTGCAACTATTTTTCTTTATATCCATAGGGTATAATCCTCGAGCCTCCTTTTAGGTGTGGCTGTGGCCTGGACACAGTAATAGCCTGAATAGAAGTAAATATACTGATTGCTCTCCAACCTTCTAAGGAAAAGGTTTGCAGAGCAATAACATTCATGAAGGGAGAGAGCAAGAGCTGGAAAAGACTTTAGCAGGGAGTGTGAAGTGGTCATACTGACTGACTATGCCTGTTAAACAAATTGTCTCAATGTAGCTTTGCACTGAGGCAAAAGTCTACCTGAATCCACTGGGCAGAAACAGCTCCAACAGGGTTCGAGCTAAGGCCTACTAGATATTACACAATTACACAAATTGAAAATACAAGGAAACTTATTGTTCCAAACTGTAGAGAGACTTGACTAGACATTCAGGGTAAAAATTATTTGCCCTAAATTTAGTGCATAATTTTCTGCATATTATAGGTTCCTGTTTGAATCAAATGGGAAAATCTGGGCATTCCTGAACCTATTTTAGAAGTCTGCCTAAGGATAAGATGGATTGGACCCTTGAAGGGCCAATCTTTTTTGGTAGACAGAGAACCTGGGGTGACTGTTGAGTGTGTAGATGGATGAGTCCCTACCCATCTTTTCCTAGAACAGTGCTTTAGTTGGATTAATGTATGTTGTGGCACACTCTCTAGCAGAGATACATTACAGCATCACACTTAATAATGTAGGTGATCCTGCTCCACAAAGAAGGATTTCTCTACTGGAAGATGAGCCAAAAGTTATTTAAGTCATATCTTATTTTGTATTTAATAATAGCATTGTAATGCTCAATTTTGCTGTGTGTACATTGCATATGTAGCTTTTCCAGTCATTTAATTGACATGAATAATACTTCAGTCTATAACAGGTTTAATGAAAAGGGAAGAACTTAACTATCAGCCACTTACCTACAAGTTAGCAACATGTAAAATAGCACGTTTTTTGCTGCCAACTTGTCCCTCCTGCCCTAAACTGTACCTAATTCCATCATCATCTTTAAAGCTGGATTTCATCTCTTTCAGGGTTGCACTTTGCAAACATTGTTTAAATAGTGACACATTTTATTGTGAGGTAGGTGATAGAAGGAACCTACTCCAGATTGCTGGACTTTTTTTCAGCTAATTTCTGGTGTAATTTTCCTGATCTAATGGTCATGAAGAGAGTCTTCCCATATATACTAAGGAGTCTTAACTCAGTCCCCTGATGGTAACCCTGGATGACTACAAATATTCCAGAATATATTCATTGCTAGTTTTTTAGACATAGTTTCCTTTATGGAAAATAGCTATCTGTACCTAGCTAGCTGTAAGTGTGGAGATAACATTTTCTTCATAAACTTCTACAGCCATATATTCTAGTAGGCAGCTGTGTGACTTCTTTATGTCAGAGTACTCATTTTCAATGGTGACACATTTTCTAATACTCATTGCTGGTAGACCCAAATCAGAGAGAATCATAGAATCATTTGTGTTGGCAAAAACCTCTAAAATCAAGTCCAACTGTTAACCTAACACTGCCAAGTCTACCACTAAACCATGTCCCATGGTTTGTCTGTAACACATATTGCTTTGTTTAAATTCTCCAATTGCTTAATCTTTATTTTCCTTTCAATTGTTGTTACACCTGGGCTATGAAAGCAAGAAAGAAAGGCAAAAAAAAAATAAAATAAAAAAATAAAAAATTACTGTTCTGAGAAAAATCTTTTTAAGTCCAATCCATAAAAATCTTGAACTTTACCATAACCTTACCACTAATAGCAATGCAAAGATACTGAGATTGCAGTTAAGGTGTCCTCAAGTTGACGTCTGAAGAACTGATTTCTTCTCTTGTGCATATTTGTGTATTTGCAGAGATGAACAAGAAATATGCTTGTAAGAAACTACTTCTTGTATGCAGCATGATCTTATTAACTGTTCTTTTTTCTTTTTTTTTGTCTGAGGGCTAATTGAAAACAAAATGCCTAAATTTGCAATGTTGTACATGCATGAATACAATTCTAATTAGCTGGGCCACTGATTGAGGTGATTTGCAAATAGAGACCTAGCATGCTTTTTTTTTTTTTTTTTTAAAATTTAACAAGAAATCAAAACACTTAAAAGGTGACTCACTCCCTTTAAGATGTCACTGAGGAAGTGCTGCCTCTCTCCTGCCATGCTAATGAAGACCAAGGTGACTGTGCTCCTCAGATGGGTTCTGCATTTACACAGAATAACCCGTGGCCAATATTTTGAAGCAGAGAGAACACAAGCACTGTCCTCAAGCTGATGACATTCCCCTGGCTGGAACAGAGCTGTCCTGCTGGGTGGGGGAGCAGCTGACCGGGGCTGGCAGGGCTGGTGAAGGGACTGGCAGGGCAGGTGAAGGGACTGGCAGGGCAGGTGAAGAAGGGGTTGGCAGAGCTGGTGAAGGGGCTGGCAGGGCTGGTGAAGGGACTGGCAGGGCAGGTGAAGGGGCTGGCAGGGCTGGTGAAGAAGGGACTGGCAGGGCTGGTGAAGGGACTGGCAGGGCAGGTGAAGAAGGGACTGGCAGGGCTGGTGAAGAAGGCAGGGCAGGTGAAGAAGGGACTGGCAGGGCAGGTGAAGGGACTGGCAGGGCTGGTGAAGAAGGCAGGGCAGGTGAAGAAGGGGCTGGCAGGGCACTGGCAGGGCTGGTGAAGAAGGGGATGGCAGGAAGAGTGCAGCTGGCGAGGGACCAGAGGGCAGGAGAGCCATTCTCTGCTCAGCTCCAACACGAGCAGGCAGCATCAGATAAGGAAGCAATTGCTATCTTCACACCTGCTTACATTCGAACTGTCTGCTAACTGCTGACACAAACCTTCTATCTTCCGACATCAAGATAAATTCAGAGGAAATGGAGCTGTACAGAAAAAAACGCTATTCTTTGCTAAATTGAGTGATTCCTCCAGGCTCTGACCAACAGCTTGAGGTCAGCATAAGCAGAAAAGACAAAGGAGAGTCCCTTAGGGGTTCTTCAGAAGCTAAAATAGAAAATTTGCTCAGCTGTTTATCACCTGAGTTTGACCTCCCAAGCAATATTTTTTTTTTAGAAGAAGGCAATGAAGGATTTGGCAATGAATGAAAGGGAATTCATCTTCACGACATTTTGTTAGTGACATTCTGAGGCTCTGTTTCTGATTTGCATTTCCTTTGGAGTTAGATCCTTAGGCTCATCAGGTCTCTTTTTTGTGTTGTTTTGTTTTGTTTTGTTCGAATGAGGTGAGTTTTATGTTGTTTTGTTTAGTATTGCACTACACCCATGAGCAGCATTGTCACATACTGCTCTTCTGTGCAAGGTATGGCTGGGGCCAGGCACTACCTGTGATTTTTTTTTTCACAGTTCCTTCCAAAAAGGCACATCAAAAGCGGGTTTTTTTGGGTTTTTTGTTGTTGTTGTTGTTGTTGATTTTTTTTGTCTTTCCTGTAGTAAATCTTTTGTCATTGAAAGGACTGATCGTATAAGATGTCTCGAATCCTCCTCTCCCATAGATACACTCACAGGAGCAGGTGCTTGGCATCTCTCAGGATCAAACCCTAAAATGCTGGTTGCCATGGTGACTGAATGTGAAAGAACAATAAAGAGCTGTTTACCACAGAAACTTATCAGCAGGGCTCGACAAAGCACCACAAAACTGTAATTAGGGTTGCGTTGAAACAGCTTTATTTCTGCAGCTAAAACGAGGCAGCAGCCTTTGCCTTTGATTTCTTCCAGATATTATCCCTTGCACATCCCTTGCATCCTTGTGTAAGATCCCACCCAAACTCTAAGTAGATTATAGCAGAGTAGGCAAAAATTAGCATTTTGAAAAATCCATGAAAAACAAGCCTACAAAACTGCATGCAAATGACTGTATGAAAAATAATGCTTTGAGAAGCAAAGTGCTTTGAAATATCCTACACACCCAGAGGTTGCTACACTCCACAGCAATCTGCAGAAGATCATGATGGCTTAGCATACACATTTGGATGTAAGGATTCTTTTAATATTTGATTGAAAGGGCAATACCCCAAACAGAACACACAGTCTTTTCTCATGTTAAATTTTGGTTGGTTTTTTGCGTCTTAGGATTCTAGTTTCCTATGCTGCTAGTAATACTGCTGTCATAGCTGACAAGTTAAAACAGAGATTGTTAATAGTAGTAATCAATGTTGGCTTGGCAGCTCTGTGTCCTGAATGAATTCGGAGGTGTGCTGTGAAAAGCATTTCACAAATGCCTGTGAAGGGAAGGTCTTTACAGAGAAGAGCTTTTGCTTTAATTAAGCAAAGCAGATGGTGCTGGAAGGGAAACAAAGGCACACAGAGGTGAAGCATCTTGCTCACAGCTGATCAGTGACAGGTCTCAAATAGTTATTCCCAAGTTGTTAGAATTCTGAAGGAATACCAGTTATCAGCAAAAACGATGGTGCACCTTCAACATTGAGTTAAAACAGCGTGTATGGGACATGTCTACAGGTCAGAGGTGATGATGTGGAGCCCCAGCAGCCCACAGGCAGCAGTTTGGGAGTTTCTGTCTTAGATGTACATCAATACTCCTGTTTCTGCATGTAGGAGCTGCACATTGAAAAATCTGCCAATACCCAGATTTCAGTAATTCAGCAGAGATATTGGGAAGCCTCATGTATCTGTCCCAGTTGTGTGCTGGATTATACAGTGAGAAAAATAGTGGTTAAAAAAATAAATTATTTTAATAAAATCCTGTATTAGGGATGCCACACATAATGATCTGCAGCATTCATTCCCCTTTGCTCTCCCACGAGGTGTTTTTATAGTACTTCCATTGTTTCTGCAGCTTGTGTTGTTTCAAACTGTCCTGGTAGTAGTTAACTATGCGAGTCTCAGAAATGTGGAATCTGTTTCTGTCAATGCAGTGTTTGAATCAGTTAAGTCTAAAACACTAACACTTCTATTTTTAGTTTGCAGCAGCAATAGATAGCAAATATGTTCACCTGAGAATAATTCTGCTGAGTATGTAAAACGCATATCTTGTGCATCATCGAAACCATTCCTTTATGTATGCAGAAGAAATGGATCCTCTGTGCTTTCAGGCACCACCCTTTAGCAGTAGGTGGGGAATGATCTCCTAAGAAGGAAAAACTATTTCCTTTGAGCATTCAAATTTCTGAACTGATTTTTCTTCCACTTCAGTGTAAATCCATTGCCTTCGCTTCGGTGTGTTGCAGCTGGATGACAGAGGAAGGTCAAATTCTTTGAAGTGATATAACCTGAATTACAAACCAGGTCTGGAAGAGATAGTGGGTGGAAAGAACACAAGCCAGGGCTGATGTCTGCACAAGCTACAGCTGCTGTCAGTATTTGTACTGCTGGTTTCTGATAATTAGCTGCTACATGAAGTAAAATGTCTGGTGTGCCCCAGGTAACTTGTTGTTGTGAGAAACTAGCAGAGATAATGGTATCTGTTTCCTGCAATCGTTTCTAGCGTTCCCTCCTTTCCATCACTCACCTTTGGTACTCACCAGGAAATCTCCTGGGCTTCATTCCTCACCCTTGGCCCGGGGTGCCTTGCCCCAGGGGCAGGGCATGGGGGAGGCAGTGCCTGCTCATTTCCTGGCACGTGTTGAGGCTTCAGAGGGAGTGGGAGAGGGAGGAAAAAATACCTCCTGGAGCAGACACAGTTGCCAAGACACCATGAGTAGGAAATGAGAGATAGGAATTAAAAGCTGGATCGAGCTACAAATGATTCTAATGTGTTCTCTCCTCGAAAAAGCTACAAAAAAAAAAAAAAAAAAAAAGATTGTCATTGATTATTTAATTAAATGGGGAATATGGGGCTCCAAGGCTTAAGTGTCTGAGCTTTCTTGGCAGTGAAAGCAGAGGCAAAGGGCTTCCTCTAAGATTCAAAATCCATGGGGCTTGGGGCCTGCTGCAGTTTCACTGCTTCATACACAGATGCTGCTTGCTTCTGGAACAGAGCATCTCTTCACTCCAGGTGAAGTCCTGCCCTACTGGCCCATGTGAGACTCGAAAGGACACAGAGATCCTTGTGTTAGCCCACTCATAATGAATTACACCCATAATGAAGATGATTTCTTATGTCATATGGCTATACAACACCTGAAATTAATTTTGTGGGAGTAAGGAAATTGTTCACATTGGGCTTCAGCGGCTGCAGCCCAGGGATTTTAGTTACCAGAGGCAAATCAGGACAGCCTCAAAGCTAAAAGAGTTTGGTGAAATGAAAAAATGTTTTGGATAAGAACAAGAGCAAGCACTGAGTTTGGTGGGAGACATGTCATACTGTTGTAGCTGGTTTAAGTTAGGCTTCTGATGGAGAAGGGAAATGTTCAACTGCTACAATCGGTGAGGGCCAGCAGACACTTCAGGTAGTTCACCAGTTCTCAAATGAGGATATCTCTTTTCCTCTGCAAGCAATGAAGTAATATCTTAAGTCAGAGGCCTAATTTTGAAGGGTGAGATGGGTATCACCTTGTAGAAGAGACAAAGTTCTCATGAATGGAGTGTGTCAGATGCAGTAGCAAAAACATACAAGTCAGTGAGAGCTTATCAATTTAATGCAATAGGTGAAGCATAAAGCCTCATTATACATTTTTCTCCGATATACACAAACATAAAACCTTTCCACTACGTACTTTTTTTTTCCTTAAAAACTTCATTTTCGTCCTAAGGTCAGGAGTTTCATGAAAATCCATCCATTTGAGAGCTCATTAGGTTCCATTGAACTGAATGGCAGCTGAGCCAGGTTGTACCTTGGTGCCTCTGAAATCTGACAATGGGATATAGGGATGGATGGGTCAGTGGTGACAGAAGTAAAGCATTTCACCCACCTACTAGGAATTTGGGATTTTACTCATGTGACTGTTTCTTTACAACGAGTCTCCATATGTACACTCACGATGAAGGAAAAAAAAAAGCTTTGCTGAAACAAGAAAACACAGAAAAAAGTTTAAAGTTTTAAGTATGTGTTGCAGTATGTTGAGTGTCAGCCTGTAAAATGGAAGCTATTACTTCTTGGGGAAAACAATTCAAAATACAAATATTCCATGGTATATATAAGTCTGTGAAAGCAAGGGCAGTACTGATGGACTAAGGCTGGTAGTAGACAGGAAATTAAACATAAGTTTACAGTGCATCCTAAAAAGACATCTGGGGCTCCATTCAAAAACTCGTTATTGCCTCACCAAAAAAAAAGGTCAAGATTTGGTAGGGCTTTTGCTCAAACACTGTTTTTAGTTATTGACACATAGTTAACAGATTAAACCAGGAAAACATCACAGAAATTATTGTGATAGAAGAGAAACTCTCTCAAAAAAAAAAAAAAAAAAGGAAAAAAAGAATCACAATATGTAGTTTCCTTAACTGTGAAAGTCCCACTGAATATCAACTGCAAGACCTCTGGTCAGTCTGAGTAGAGTATTAACCCTGGTGAAGGGAAGTGGACACTGAAACTATTAATATTTGTCAGAAATACAATGTAGGGTGGAGTAAAACAACAAAAGAGAATAGAGCAGCCCAAGGAAAAAGTTTCAAAAGAAGTTTCAAAGAACAGATTCAGAGATCTGAGTTATTTCCCAGATTTGAATAGACTTTCTATATGATGTTGGCCAGAATCAACAAATTTGTTATTCTCAATTTCCTTCCTCTATAAATAACTACGTTGTTGTCTTTTATTTTGCCTTCTAAGATTAGAAGTATGATCAGTCTCTCTCCATGCTGACTCCTGTAATGAGACATGATCTATATCACTGCTATGACTTCTACTGCTACTTAATCACTTTCCTTGAGACAAGGGGTAATGTGAAAGAGAGGAAATAAATGTGTTCTTGTGGGCCCCAGGGGTGCTGGAGGACCTGTTGCTACCTTTGTTTAAAACTGGATTCAGTGAAATACTGCAAAATTTGCTTTTAAGTGCCCTCTGGCAGTAGGAAATAGGAGACAAGACATGTGCTGGCATTTCCATCCTGGGGAAATAACCTTGTGAATATATCACTCTTTTCAAACACACACTTACAAATACACTCACAGTAATCTGGATTATAGAGTGCTAGCAATCAATCTCTGAAGATGTTTTTTAAAACCATTAGAAAGTACTATTTCTCAACAGGACAGAAGTAATTCTATTTTTCAGTACTTTTGTTCATTTCACTATCAAAAGAAATCCATAAATAATATCTCGGATTGTCATATTTTTCTCATTTTCACTTTTCTCATTCTCATATCAAGTCAGATTTAAGTGGAAGGCTGCTAGGTAGAAAAACTAGTTGTTATTAATGCATTATCAATAAAAATTAACCAAAACTGTTCTTAGACTCTTAGATAAATTCTGCAAGTTTCCCTGTCAGTGGTCTCAGCAACAATTTAGCTCACAATCAAACATAAAGTTAGAATCAAACTTCTGAGTTTCCTCATTTGTTGTCTTTACCTTTCTTTCACTTCTGTCAACATAAGACAGAGCAAAGCTCAGAACTCTTTTCTTCCAGAGGATGCTGTTTTAACATGTGCTGTGACCTCCAGGGGGAAAAAAACCCATATATGCATATACAGAAAAAACAAAGATACATCCCTCAGCTGCCCCCCAGATCCTTACTAAAACACTAATTCCAGCTTTAATCTGGCCCACATTATTTTCCTGAGCATTCAAACTTTGACAATAAAGCCATTTATAGAGTAAGCAGATTTATTGTTTCACTAAGCACACTGGCCTGTATGGTCTGTACACTTTGAGTGAGCCTAGAAACAACCGTGGAATACTAGATTATTAGGTTATGCTTCAGAATTTTATGTCAACAAATAGCTTCTCCTTTTCTAGCTATGCTACCTGTCTTTCCCTGTCAGCTGTCAATGGCTTGCTTCTTTTTTAATGAATGCTGGGACCTCCAAAGTTCCCCCAGACACACATACATCAAGAAAAATGCTGAGATTTGTCAAGTCCCCTAACATCCATTTAGGATTATTGTCAACATTTATAAATCTATAAGCACAACATTCCCTTGAGACTGATTCTTTTTGACAGTTAGTTGAGGTAGGTCACCCAGCAGGGAAAATCATGTTGGTGTATGGCAAGGATGTGCTGCCTTTAATGCCTTCTTTTTATCAGTGATCTTTGAGTCTTTTGACTGCTTCTAGAGCAGGATTTATCATTTCCATATGCACCAACCCCCTTGATTTTGTAATGGTGTTTGTGCATTTATTTGGTTTGTACTTGGCATGGGAATGAAGTATGGAAAGGCGTAGGAAAACCTCTGTACTTAAGAGTAACATATGGGATTTCTTTTATTATTTTTTGCTTAGGCTCCTGCATAAATGCTTAGCTTGCTCAGTTAGAAAAAGAAATATAAAGTAGCTCAGAAATTGTTTTAGTTTAAGTTCTCTCAGAAATTTGTCAGCTCTTTTAAAAAGGGAAGGGAAAATACTACTCTTATGCAGCATTAAGGAAAGCAAATACACATGGAGGAAACTGACACTGTCAGGCCATCAGTTAAGGGGGGAAATATTTGTATCTTACATCTAATATTAGAAATTAAGCATAAAGGATCCCTAATGTACATCAGAATTATTCTCAGAGATGTCTATCTCAACTTTTTTAATTGCTCATACACCAATTTACTAGGCTACTAGGAAAGTCTAATGGCATTTTAGTCAATGAAACAACTTGCTTATTAACAAATACTCTTAGAAAGTCCATTCAAGATCTATACATAGATCTGTAGGTAGAATCAACGCTAGGAAGTTAATTCAAATGCTTTCCAACATCCCAGAACATGCTGATCAAGGCAAACTATCTGGAAAGAAGTTGAAAGAAAAGTGAGAATTCCCAGAGTGTAAAAGAGCCCAGGGCACTACAAAGCTTCAGAATATAAATGGGTTTGTAGTGGTTGAGGTGCAAAGTTCATTCAGCTCAGTAATCTACCTGCCACAGGAGGAAGAATATAAAGACCAGGCAGGACAGAATGGTTTCTTATTTGCATACACTCCAGGCCTCCACAACCTAAGGCTGACAGACTTCCTGAGCTGGATGTAGGGGTGTTACAGCTCATTCCTCATGTAAGGAGCTGTGTAGCTCTGTTTCGAGCCCCTGTAAACTGTTAACTTCAATGTCCTGTGTTTAATTTCACATTAAGCAGAATTGTGTGAATTGTCACTTTGTGAACCTACCACCCACTTCCTACCTAGTTCCTGGGGATTCTCAATGAACCTGATATATATTTTTTTAAGGAATCTTAAGACTGGCAAAAGGAGAATGGTGCATCAGTTCATAGACTGCAAAAGGCATGAAGAATTAAACAAACAAATTGCAACAAAAATAGAAGAGTAAAAGCCCTTGAAGCTTTTATCTGCATTGGAATACTTATTATTAGGAAAAGCAAGTGCCACACCTACAAAATTAAAATAGTTTTGAAAGTTTGCTGAATTGGGAAAGGAAAACCAAAAGGTTCAGACACTCAATTCAGTGAAGTCAGTGGGGGTTGGGGGGGTACATCTGTACCTATCCTGTTAGGATAGGTACACTTTTGAATCCTGGTTCAGAAGTGGTTGTCCCATGTGCCTCTCATTCTCCTGCCCATCCAGGTAGGTCTTTAAGAATTTAGATGGTCTGCCAGGCTTTCAGAAAATGGCTGAATGCCAGAAAAGGGAAGAGTTATGTGCAATCAGCAAAGCTTGCTTAAGAGTACAACACTTCCTTAACAGAACTGAGCTCAGTATGTGATTTTTCACATATTTCTATATATTTTTATGCAATTTTACTTCAGCATTTCTTACCAATGGTTGTAAGTGAACTTAATAACAACTGTGAGAAATGCCTGGTTACTAGAGATAAGGAAGCTACCAAACTCAGTGTTGTAAGAGGAATTTAATGAGACCTCATATTGGATTGTGAAGCAGCAGGATTTAAGTAATAGTAGACCTTCATTGCCTCATCCAACTAATTAAAAATTGTACCAAAGGTAAATGACTAACAATGACACGGAAGGCCAACACCTCAGTGAGAGAAGCTGGGCTACAGTGGAGAAAATTGCAATATTTGGTTGTGCCACTAGCAACATTTAGTCTTTGTGATGCAGCTGAGTGCATCAAATTCCCTATCCACAGGGAAGTTCTCAGGAGTACCCACGTAAAGTTCTCAGGCAGCATCTTTATGTCTCTGTAGCAGAGAGAAGGGAGAATTGGAGCAGAAAGTGAGGGAAAGAGACTTCAGAACACGGAGGGAAGAGAAGCCTTAGAGTTCAGAGAAGGAAAGAAAAATTACCCATGAAAGGTTAGAGCTCACAAAGAAAAGGATCATGTGTATGGCAATCAGGGGAGCAGAAAGTCCTCCTAGGTTGACTAAGCAGAGACAGTTTAAAGGCATTCAGTCATACTAGTGATTATTAGTCCTTTGAAACCTATTAATCCTATTATGAGGCTGTGAAGTAATTTTAGAATTTAAACAGGCAAGCAACTATATTTAAACTTGGTTGCCATGTATTTTCTTTTGCCTTTTTTTATTTAATTTCCTTATTTCTTCATTTTCAGTTTAATTTTCTTTTTTTCTCCTTTGAAACTTTTCTATCCTCTTGTTTCCTTATCTCTCCTGTTTCTTCCTACATTGTATTCATCTGAAGATTAAAGGGGGAGGGCGATGTGACCTTTACTACCAGCATTCCTCACATTAGGAGGATGGGGAGGCAAAATAAAGCTCCTGGAATCTTTTAAGCAAAGCAGAGTATTATTGCATGCACAGTAAAATAGTTCATAAAAGGAATTTAGAAAGAATACAGTAAACACCAGTATAAGCAGCAAAGTTTGGCCTCAGCCCACACGCTCTGCCAGGCAGTTGAATACTCATCAGGCAAAATGGCAACATAGCCAAACAGCTGTGTGTTCCTCAGGGGAGCATGTAGAAACACATGGTCTTAGAAGAAAAAGAAGCCTTTCTCTTTAGGCTTACAGACATTCTGCATAGCAGTCAAATTTATATCTTTCCCTCAAGATCTCTGTATCTGGAGAAACATTGTTTCATGGACTCTGTTTGAGGTAGTTAACATTTAAGTAGTTAATATTTTAGTTAATATTCACGTGTTATGTTGATTTTGGAATTAGTCTCCGAATTTAGTGAGGGACACTTTGTCAGTCTGGGCATGTCCCTGCCCTGGCTGTTGCCACACATTTGCCATCAGTGCAGAATGATCCTTCCCTGGGCAACAGACACAGCATTTCATTCATGCTTTTTGCTTCCAGATTGGAGGCCAAAGTCATAAGACACATAGGAAATTGTTCTGGATCAATTTTAGTCCGTGTCAGCAGCTTGCCCTTTATAAACCATAGCAAATGCAGGAAAGATACAGCAAAGAGTGCTGTGAAGTGCAGGAGCACTATGTATGGTGATCTGCTGGCATGAGGGACAGCTTGCCAAGTCATATAAGATCTTCAGGATCTGAGAGAATGATTGAGCCAAAGTGTTCCTGGTCAGTTGGATGTAAGGGGAAGCTGTGAGAGGCTCAGGAACGCTTCCCTCGCAAAAAAATACACAGCCGCAGGGTTGCAAAACCAGCAGAGCAGCATTTGTGGAATTCACAAAGGGCAAAGTGCTATTCTCCATAGCATGCATATTTATTTTGATGTGGTTGTCTGTGGGCAGCAGTGTATGAAATTAACCACACAACTGACATTTACATCATGGCAACTTCACTGCTGTCTGGCAAGGGGCAGAGATCTGAGAGCAAATACAGTAAGACTTGCTGTCCTCAATGTTCCTTCTTATTGCTAGGTGTAAATGGCAACCAGAGCCAAGCAGTTATATTAACAGTTTTGCTGTAACTTCTGGAGAATGGGTTTTTTTTGGTTTTTTTTGTTTGGTTTGGGGTTTTTTTCAATGAAGGTGAAAAGGGTTTTTTTTCCTTCAGGTGGGCTAATTAGGATAATAATCCTCTGTTTCTCAGGGCCTAGTGTTTTTGGGAAGGATTCAATGCGAAACACGTATGACACTTTCCCCATGCTAATGAATGCCTATAAAGCACATGTATGGGTGAGGGTCTCTGTCAGGTAAGTTCATACATGCTGTTCACCAGTGTCTGTAGTGCTAAAAATGCAGACAGTGGATATGTATGTCAGGCTGTGCTACTTGCATTCCCAAACCTCATTAGCCACAAAAGCCATTTGCTTGCTATTAATTCATTATTCAATTTCTAGTTTAAAAGATTGTTGTAGAGGGAAAAAAAAAAATCTTTCTACATCGCTTGCTCTTATGTGTTCTACACATAAGGACGGAATTCAGATTTCATTTATTTACACACCTAAAAATCCCATTTTCTAACTCCATGATGTCTGTAGTTAGCCATGTTAATAGGCTATCTCAGCTCCTCTTCATGTGTTAATAGTTTCCATATGAGAAAGAAGGCACATTTCTGACAGAGCAGTTAGCTGTTGGAACAGACTCCTAATAGATTCTGCATTTCCAGGACTTATCAAAGAAAGGTTATAAACCTTGCCAAAAGTTGTGCTATATTCAGATACAAGTTACTGGTCTCTACAGTACTAAGTAGAAAATATTATTTGACTAGATACATGGAATGGCCCAGACTGGAAGGGAACATAAAGCATCATCTTGTTCCAACCCCACATCATGGGCAGGGGCACTTTCCAGTAGACCAAGTGTCTCAGAATCCCATCCAGCATGGGCTTGAACACTTCCAGGGGTGGGACATCTGCACCTTCTATGAGATTCCTGTTCCAGTGCCTCACCACCCTTGTGGTAAAGAATTTCATCCTAATACCTAACCTAAACCTACCCTCTTTCAAATGCCTCCTACATTCTTAAAATTGAATAATGTATGAAATCAGGATCTGAACACAAGAAAGAAAAGATTCCTTTATAGCCTAAATTCTGCACATGATTTCTATATAGGATGTGTGACAATACAATTTGTTAGGTGTTTTCTGAAGGGATATTTTGCTTTTGTGAGAAATGTGTTGTAGAATGGTACCAATTTCAGCAAACATGAAAAGGGAAAAAATAGGAGGAGCTTGCAATTTGATTAAAATTACTTAACTCAATGATAATCAGTAGATAATATGCACTAAATATTTTTATAAAAATAAGTGATCCTTTAGTATTTAACTAAAGGGGATTTAACATTTTGTCACAGAAATTTATCATAAATATTGCACTATTTTATGCTAGTGTTTAAATGTTTATGGAAGGAGAAGAACTCTAACACAAGAAATTTGAATTGTACTTAAAACACAGGACATTAGGGATCTGATTTTAAATATCCACTCCGAGTCAAATGTTTAAAAAAACCTTTGAAAGCTAAATAATTAATTTTCCCACATTTCAAAACCAGGAAAAAATTATTATCTTAATAAACAAAGAAAATTTCTGTCCATTATCTGTCAGAAAAATTTTGTAACAAAATAAAAATATTTAATTTCACGGGCCTATGGATTTTTGTTTGGTTGACTTAGGAATCATGTTGCTATTATTTTTTCTTTGCTGTAGAAGTATCTATTTAAAAAAGAATCTGTTTTCCTCTATATTTTATTGTCAAAATAATGATCAAACTAAATGATCTCTAGTATCTCTTCTGTGGCAGTGGCCAATGCTCCAAAGGTACAAGAAAATCAGTGGATCAGTGGTCAGTTAGGCCATAACCCTCCCAAAGTGAAAGATTATTTCCTCTCTAATTCTTAGCTAGTAGCAAGCAGTAGTTTGCACTTTTATGTCTCTCTCTCTCTCTCTCTCTATATATATGTATATATATGTATATATATATATTACATGTCTTGTCTGATGCATCTGTGACGTTCCTAGTCACCATTCAGAACTTCATGCTCTGTAAAAATCCTATTATGTTGACATGTGGCAATGAGTTCCACAGATAAATTATATATGCTGAAATCAAATTATTTTGCTTTTATCAAACAAAAAAATGTAACCTTTCAATTTAAGTGCACTTCCTTTTTGATTTTAAGATGTAGTAAGAACATTGAGAAAATACACTGATGGCAGAGGCAGTAGTGGCCAGTCTGGACTTGATTTAAAACTTTGTTCCTGATTTAGGAGGCTTTAGCCATTACTGGACCATAAATACAGGTTCTCTCTAACTTTTTTAGGTGTTTTTTACACCACGATCACTCCACTTCTGTTAAATTATATAAATTGAAAGTTCAGACAGCAGTACCTTTTGTACCAATGGTTAAAGCAAGAAAGTGGTGCAAAAAAAGCACGTTTTAAACCTAAGAGGTGAGGGAATGAATTAAGCTTAGGTTCCCTGTTCTCTGAGAGCTTCACTAGGTCATGTTGTGAAGGGAAAACTGGAGGAAAACCTAATTATGAATATATTAGTATTTGTAACTCTTATTTATACCTTAAATTTTGAACAATACTAAAGGCACTTTTTTATTGTATTTCAAGAAACACATATAATTTCCATCATTAAATGGAAATACCATCATACATCTACTATGCAGAGTTAGTAATAATGTGTATTTTCAAGGTGTGATTCTCATGGAGCAGGAGACCATGGATGAAGAATGCACTTTGAATACCCAGTATGATCAATAGCATAATAACTGATACCCGTTCTCTTGTGTGTTCTTCAATGTATAGTCTTTATAGGCACAAGTGTCTTTATAGTCTCAGAAGTGCTGAGAAGCAATTTGGGAGTCTCAGGTTTGCAGGAGGTACTTTCTAGGCACAGACAGGCAGGATATTTGCATTCTTATTCTCTCTAGTGGAACACTGTAACATTTTGAAAGGCCACACTCTTCCTCTCTTCACATGGTTTTGTTTTGTGGGGTTTTCTTGGGCATGAAAAAAGAGGAAATGTCTAAATAGTTAAACTGACTAGGTACAGAGAGACAGATTTGTAGGCTTTGGATCCCATTTTAGGTACCTAAATAGGGGGCCGGATTCTTAAAAATCTTGCATCAGTCAGGTCCTGCTAAGACCAGTTTGCTGGGAACAATGGCAGCTGCTGCATGCCAAGTCCTTTCCAGAGCATGGTCTGTGTGCCACACCAGTTTCAGTTCTCCTCCTATGCAGTCAATTAATGAGTTCATTTTCCCTGGAATTTGTGGGGCCTTTGGCATGTCATTGAGGGAGAAAACAAACATTTCCTAAGAGTAATTACAGTTACCACTGACAATGACTTAGGAATAGCAATACTTCTTGACCCAACTTTGAATGTACTATTCACACTGCTAAGAAGAGCAGTTGAGGCCTGGATATCTTAGACAAACTTCTGCTGGTTCCCAGCCTCCAATCCAAATGAGTTCCCTCTGTCGCCTTCTGGGTTACTGGTCCTGTATGAAATTGATATGAAATTGGTCCAGATGAGACTGGACCCTCTCCATAAAGGAGCCATAAAAAGCAGATTTTTTCACCTTCTTCTGAGGAAAGCAGAGTTCTTCTGAGCTCTGCAGTTAAGCTAAATAAAGGAGGGGCCTAGCCACCATCCATCAGTGGATTCCTGTTACAATAGGATTAGACAAAAAGCTACTACAAAAGATTCAGAATATAATGATACTCCTGAAGCTTTCACTTTTGATGCCTTAAAAGCTGTCTTTGCATTATATGCTGCTGGCTCCATTGCACACTCTGGGGCATTAGGGTAAGTGAACATGCAAGGAAAAGGAAAATCAATCTCCAGCCACAGATAATGGAACAACTGGTGCAGATGGTCACTAAACAGGAGTGGTTTATAGGCCTCACTCTAGGGCTTGAGTTGCTCAGATGATTCCCTGTGGAAAAGGAGAAAACTTATGAAAAAAATATGGATTATCCTTCTCCTTGGGATCATATATATTTAATTTCACTGACTTTTTAGCATTTGATTGTAGCCTGCATTCACAGCTTGATGCAAAACTGGGACGGTCTCCGTTTTGTTTGTTTTAATTCCACATTCAGGGACTGCTTCTTTTAGGTCTCAAATACCACAGCTCATGCTGGAAAGTGTCAAACACAGAGCCAATGTCCATGATGATGGATTGCAATGTTGTGTGAGTTACACAGGAGAGCGCCATTGTGTGCAGTTTTTCATGTAATTAGCCAGGAAACAGATCTTGTTGGGCACATACAGCCTTTGGAAACTGAATTTTTTATCCTTGCAACTGACTCTGACCAGACGTATCACCAAGGTTTCATTAACCACTGCAACAATAAATGCTGTTGTATTTATTATATGTATGTATTTATTGTATGTTTTTATGTATAGGAAAAAGATCAGAACTTAATGAGCACCACTCTGTATGGTTTAAAAAAGTGAAATACAGTTTTAGGAAAAACAGGCAAATTTAAAAACATGTTTCCACTTCCCCTCTTAGCCAGTCTGATAATTTGAGTTCTTAAGAATGAAAGTCAATATCCAAATTCCTTTGGGCTTCCAGTGACTTTTTCTTTACTCAGGCATGTTTATATATTAATGAATCTAAGGTTTTCCACCTGTTTTTTAGAATGGCATTTTCAAAAGCACTTAGTTATTTCATTAATAGCAGAGTTGTCTCTTGTAGTGATCTTTGAAAAATCTGGCTCCTGGGTTTTTTCCCTGGGTGAAAGGGGGGAAGAAGAATAAGAAGATGAGTAAGATTTAAAGAAAGAATAAGAAGATATATTCAGAGGACATATTTCTGCAAATTTTTTACATTCTAAACTTATCTTAAATTTTGAAAAGTTTTCATTCTTTTTTACAGTTTTTACAGCCATCACTATACGTATTTTTACATGCAGTGGACATGGAGGTAACTCATGGATAACAGAGGAATAGCTGAATTAAATGTAGTATAAGTACATTTTTCTGGTTAAAACCAATGAAATTCTCTACATTTTATCATAACATGTGAGGCGTTTAGTGAGGATCAGAACAATAGTTACAGAGCTATGCTAATTTGTATTTTCGATTTCATGTGGGATTTCTGTGGAAACAAAACTATTTGTTAAATTATTTTACTGCTTGCTATGCAATTTTCATTTATTTTAATATTTAGGCTTTAATTTTTACAGACTTTTAGAATTAAATTATGGGGCTTTGAATGCATATATTCTGGGGTTTTTTTTCTTTAATGGTTCTTAAAATTAAAATATTTAAAAGGAATTTATATAGATTCATTTCATTATTTGTATGTAGAATTTGTTGATGAACAACTCCTGCCAGGGTCTGGATAATTCAGCTTGTCAGTTTTGAAAGGCTTGTCTGTTTTTTTTTTGTGTTCTGACTTTAGGGTTTTTTACACACATCAACACAAACCTCTGTTGAAATACATCTGTAGGGAAGAAATCTCCTAAGATTTCAGTAGGTTTTCCTACATAGGGGATGGAGAATGAGAGAATCCTTCAGGGAGCGATTCAAAAGTATGATTCTTTTCTCTTTGCTTCTCTGTCCTCAAAGTATTAGTGCAAAATCAAGAGAGTCTAAAAATCGATAGTGGTGGTCAAAAGCCAAAAAAAAAATTTCTCATCAAAAGTGATAAAAAAGCATAGATATTTTAAATAGACACAAATCAGGGGGAACATGGTGAAATAATATGTTCTGAAAATCAAAATTATCTGAAAACAGAAGTCTAGTGAAGATGAATAGGAACTTCTGTTTCCTGGAGTAAGAACAAGGATGTATAAAGGATGGGAAATTCAAACCAGAAACACCAATTTTTATTTTTTTTTCCATGCAGCTTTGTGATTAAACAATGGACTGTAGAAAGTAGATGAGAGCAAGATCTTGGCCAGGTTAAAAAATGGATGTGCATTTATATGACTGCCAGGACCTGGCATTAATTAAGAAAAATGAACAGTTCCAAATGTTTTTTTAAGCATCCTTATACCTGTTAGAAGACAGAATGTGGTGTAACTGGGTCTGTTTTATTCCCTGTGTGCTGGGACACAATTTTGCTTAACCTTACCTGGAAACGATTTTAGTCCTGATGGAAAAGGTGCACTGCCATAACCAAATAGGGTTGGCACTGTGCCTGTGCTTAATTTCTAAATAAATACATAAAATTCCAGGTACTTGTATTTGCTGAGATGTGAGCATTGGCCCCAGCATAACATGATCCTCTTTGTATACTGGATTCCTCCAGTTTCTCCTGTTGCAGAGTTTCTCACATGCTGCTACTTCACTTTAGAAGTTTGAGGAAGGAAAGGAAACATCTGGAGCAAAGGCAGAGGGTAAAGAGGTTAACAACTGACGGAAAATAGTGTACTTACCTCCAGTTCAGTAGCCACAAGAACTCCTCTAGTTCTGCATTCCTTTCCACAGGAAAAACTCATACATATGATCACAAAACTGTCAGTGTTTGGTGTCAAAATGCCAAACCTCCTTCACATTCTTGTAACAATCTGGATGTTAAGTTTTTTTGTGTATGTAGGACCCAGCTAAGTGATTCAAGGCTGATGCACTACTTAGTGAGTGGCAAAAGAATTCTCTCCATTTGAAGTGGTAGATCAGCAGTCCCAGGGGGAGAAAGGCAATAAACTGGCAGAAACACTCTTTTTAACTGCATCCCCCAAAACTGGCAATGAGCCCTCTGAGTGGTCCAGTTGATAGTTAATAAAACATTACCAATTATATCTTCAAGTTATAATACTTCCGTATAATACTGTATAATACAATGATAACATTGGAAGGACCTTTGTGATAGATCTCTACTGGTATATAATTTTGTTAGTGAGAATAAACTCCCCTTGTGTTAAATGGTTTTAGAGCTAAAAACTTTTTCCTTTTTTTGGGAACCTATGCAATCAGTTTGGTTTCAAACCATTGCTTTCTCTGCTTAGAGGAAGTTTTACATAGTCCCATAATCTTTAGATTCTTTGGAAGAGGTGAAAATGATAATACAGCATAATTTAAAATAGATATGTCTTTGAGACAAACTACAGTACATTGTAGACTCACTTTACCTCAGTATTGATTCCAAAATATCACTTCTTTTAGCACATTAACTTTGTCAGCCCTGTGTTTTGCTAAGGCAGTGAGGCTGCTCTGGATTTATATTCCCCTCTGAAATCAATAAAATAGTAATGAAGCAACAGTGGACACAGTCAGGACCGTGCAACAGAGATTCAGACCCCATGCTGGGTTAATGTACTAAGAGATTTTGCAGCAGCCAGATTTTCATTTAATGAATTTCCTCTTTCTTTCCCCCCTTTTTCCTGAACACCCCCCCCCTTGCTCTTGTGTGCTTGCTCCCTTTCATGTGACAGCAAGTTGAACTTTCCCAGCTGTTATAAAATAGGAGATGTGAGAAGGATTGTAGGGCCAGGAGGGGCGATGATGGGTGCTCCTGGCAGGGGGGCTCCGAGGAAATTCTCAGTTGTGTCCACCTGGCAGTCACTGCCTGTCAGCCTGCTGAGGTGTGGCACAAATGGTATCAGCCCCACCAATGCCAGCAGGGATGTGGCTTAGAGGAAAGGTCCCAGCAGTATTTTTGCATCTCATGCAATGTCCTGGGACAAGAAATAAGGCTTTTTACTGCAATGCAAGAGTAGCAATCATTGCTGCTATACCTGAGGTTGAATACAATTTTGTCTTCTCTCTCCTTGCCTGGAGTGACTTCAAACTCTGTGAAAATATGGCCTCTTAGCCTCCCCAGGCTGAAAACTTCCAAACAAGGGTTGTGTCTTTAGGAGCATTTCATTTTGCTAGATATATATTGGGGGTCAAAAAGAGTCAAAGAATTTATGATCTTATATGACAACGAAAATTTCTATTTTGAGAAGTGCCATTTCCTCCCCTAGAAAAGGAGAAGAAAAGAAAAATTCCTGTTTCCAGAAATACTCAGAAAGCTTCTGCTGTGTGATCTGCTATGACTGTATTCTTGCCAGCTCTATTACATTTGCATGTTTTGTCCCTGTGTACAGAACATCTCTGAATGCAGGATGTGATCTAAGGCACAGGCACAGAGCAATCCTGTCTCGTGTGTGCAGGGGCTCTTACACATCAGGGTGCATTTGGACATGCAGCCCACACACCACATCTGCACTTACCCAGCAAATCCCACATTGTTTGTGTTTGGTTTAGAGTCACTAGTAGTCGTCAGAGTCCTCTGGTAAAAATTTCTTTTTGCCTAAAAAATGGCAGCTGAGGCAGGGTCCACTTCTGAATTTTAAATATTGGCAGGCATGATAGATATGTTGAAACATTGAAAAGATTGCTGGCTCTCAATGCCAAAGCATGTAAGCAGCACATGGGTGAGTGTAAAGTGTTTGGCAGTGTCCTTGCATCTTCTTCTCAGCCTGTGTGCACCGCTCACCTGGCTGGGAGAGCCCAGCCCTGCTGCCCTGGGACCACCTGCACAAGCTCCTGCCACCCAAGTCCATCTTTGAAAATATAAAATATACTCTCTCATAACAGGTCTACCTTGGATATTCCCAGCTCTCAAAACAGGATGTTAAAGCTGACTGACAACCTTAAAAATAGCTTCCAGAGCACAGCACTAGTTCAGTTGTCCAGGGCATAAAAAGTGTGTGCTCTCTTAAATGAGTAACCTTTCACATGGACCTATTTCTACCACCACAGAAAAAAAAAAATTCTTTAGGATTAATTGCTGTCAAGCACACTCTCTTGTTAAATCTTCACTGATGATTTTTGTAGCCTTATATTCCATTGTGTCATCTATTTTTGCATATCTTTTTTCACATGCACTTTTGCAATACAACACAGCAATCTGTGCTGGATTGTAAGTGAGGATGGTGAAATCTCACCATTGAATCTTTAATTCTCTCATATGGAATAGGACCAGAGAGAATTGAATTTGCAGAGTGGAGAGTCAAGGGATATAAATCATCTTCTAAAATTATCTCTTTCTTTCTATTTGCAGTAAAGGAAATAATTCTGTCAACTAAGTTTTCTAAATATGACATGAAGAGTAGACATAGAGAGAGAGTCAGGAGAACAAAATTAGGTTGGTAAACTTACTAGGTAAGTACCCATAGTCACTGTTTTCTTGTTAAGTATTTGCTCAGCAGCTTATGTCGAATTAACTCCCTATTGGAGGCAGATATTTAATGGAAGAAAAATATTTTTTTCTCTAGAAATTCAGTGATTACCTGAGAAGTGCAAGATCTGGATCTGCCATCTTCTCTGCCCCTCCTACTGTACAGCTGGCCAGGAAAACATCAGGGGTGATCACTAAGTGAAAGTGCATGTGAGTTTAACAGACAAAAAGGACTGTATAGGGTGCCTATCCTCATGCTGCTTATATTCATTTTAATCTAGGATATTAAAATGAAAAATACATGAGGAGTCTGTTGAGCAAGACAAACTTTGCTCTTCTTTTCTTAGGTCAAAATAGAGGAACCAGAATGGTTTATTGGGCTCACAGTGGACTATTCACCACTGTGGAAATTAAAAAAAACATTCCTGGGAAGTTACTCTTTCTGATGGCATTTAACTACATGCAGTTTTATTTCATTTCTGTCTCCCTACCTGTGTATGCAACACTGGAATGCAACAGGAATAAGTTTTTAAAAAAGGTAAGGTAAATGACAGTTTGATAAATGTTAAGCCCTGCCTAAATATATCCAAACCTGTAAGATTATAGACTTTGTCTCTGAATTCTATTTGCTGTCATCAGTCTGATGGTAACAAGTGAAAGTCCTTGTGTTGAAGGAAGTATTTACATGTATCCCTGTCCCGTGATAAGCATCAGGCAGATGCAGCAGAGCAAATCTGGATTTGACATCACTGTATCTTGTAAAGGGAGGACAATTGCTCTCTGTAATGAATAGATGTCTTTTATATTAAGATACAAATTATTTAATTTATTCTGACAGTTCTAAATGGAACATAGCAATCAGTATATTTAAAACAATTTTTTTCTTTTATTTAATCTCAGTAGAGAACAGCTAAAGACATCTCAGTCTTTACTGAGGCACAACTTCCACCATGCTTGAAATCATTTTGCCAAACTAAGAAATGCAAAAGAGGGCAAAAAACTCTGATAAAACAGATTTACATACACACTTAGAAAAAATGTAATTAGTATAGTGTATACCATGTCTTTGAATATGGATAATACTCAGTTGTTTAAAGTTATGCACATTCTCAAGCCTTAGTGAGAGCAAGGTTGGACAAAAATCTCTCTATTTTTTTATGTCATGCAGTTATGTCATATAGAAATGCTTGGTACTACTGATCACACAAGTTTCCCATGTGCAATCCATACAATTATAAAATGCCTTTGGCTCTTTTCTCCTTTTCAAAAATGTGTCCCACAACACCCTGTCCTCTGTTTTTAGATAAGAATAGTGCTCATATATAGATTTTTTTTAACTCCATCTTAGAATTAATTGAATTACCTTTTCATGTTGAATTGCACATGTATATTTATTCTGTAAAGCCTCATTTATTTTCTTGTTTTTTATATAAGCAAAAAATAATTTTGTAGCTAAAATTGCCTTTTTGGTACAGTTTGATTCAATCAGCTTTTAACTGTGCTGATATTTACCGGATGGTCATAAAAAGAAAGCCAAGTGAAAATGACAAAAAGCCCCATGTTTTGCAGAAGTTCACATTCAGTGCATCCAATCTGCAGTCCCTGGAGACAAAAAGAGAAAAGAGCAGGTCTGTAATGCAGCTGCCAGTTTAGTGATCAAACCCAACAGATTGCAGTCTGGCCAGATCTGGTGTCCAGATAAAAATGGCATTCATGCTAACCATCTGCCTACAGGTCAGTGGGGACAAAAATTAAAAATAATTACCTCTAATGAATGAATAGACAATGGCAATTCTGTGAGAGGTACGGTATCATCTCTGTGCATGCATACACACATACACACAGATATACACACACACATGAAAGAATCATTGGGTTATTTTTTTAGAATTCTCCCAGCTACACTTTTCATTTATGTTTTACTTTAATTACCTCACTTTCTCACTTTATGTTATTGTAATTTTAAAATACACAGCTGTTTTTTCAGCAACTAAATTGCACTAATGGTGATACAAGTAATTAATGCCTTGACTGAGTCCCATGCAAGACTCAAAAGTCATCTTCTTATTTCTAGAATTCTAAAATCCAACTAAGCAGAATTCTAGGGTCATTATCTTCAAAAAGGCAATTTGGACTATTTATTGTGTTTCAGGTACAAACTCTGTGGAGAATTAGGAGCCTTGAAAGAGTTAAGCTGAGCACTGATCACTGCAGCTGGAGCTACTCTGAGGGGGAAAAGGAAAGGTCCGGACTGAGCTGTGAAGCTGCCTGGGGCTGTCCGATCTGGCTTTCATATCTACAGATCCAAATCCACCATTCAGAGTTGCAGCTGGCATCTATGTGTCACAAATTTGTGGCTTTTTAGAAAAGGAAAGGCTTGTGTGTGGTGAAAGTCATGAGATTCATGAGCGTCTCTTCTTAATAGCTGCTGAAATGGGCCTGCTGTTGCTACAGAAAGACTACATAGTCAGTAGTGTAATTTCAAGAGATTGCACTTTTTTTCTTTATTTCTGCAGCTATGGAACAAGATTTATTTCTGCATTAACAAATACATTCTCCAAACAAAATTATTCTACTGTCTTCTATAGTAAGCAGCCACTAACTCATCATTTTTCCCGACTACTCTGGAACCAAACCTACTCTGAAGATATACTCCAATTTAACCAAAGTGCCTTCTTTTTACATCTCCACATAAACAAATCTGAGTGTCTATGCAATTAATTTATTTGTAGAGGAAGCCAATGAGAAGCTTTTAAGAAGATTTTACTGCTGTAAACCCAAAGGCTTTGAGCAAGCTAAATGATACCTGTGCCTATAATGTAACGAGCCATTATTGACTTCACCTAGATTTAAATTACCTCTTTTCTACATATATATGTATTACATAATGGTAAAAGATGAATTCATTGATTGTAAAAGCCAGGAATGAAAAAAAATATGTAAGGAATGTCTATGCAGAAATGTGTGTTTCAGCTTTGATAGAAGAAGCCTAAATTTCCCAACCACCAAGAAACAGAAGGGTTTTTTTTAAATCAGAGTGAGCTTGGCTTCCTTATTCAACTTTGCACTGTGCAAAATTTTGCAAGAACCTCTAAGCTCAATCAGGTTGTTGTAAATTAGATCTTCATCAAAGAAAGATGAGCTGGTTTCTCTCAGCACCCAACATCCTCACCAAGCCAAGCACAATTGCACACACTGCTCCCAAAGAACCTGCTCGTAAGAAGCTTCCTCAGAAAGGTTCAGAGCTGTCTCTGCAGGCTCAGAAGAGCCCACGTTGCAGAAGGAATTGTGCTGTATAGTCAGCTCTTATTTTATATCAATTGAAGTTCAAAGCCAAGATATTCTGAGCTCATGTTCTTGTCTACAGCTCTCCAAGAGCAGCCCTGCTCCTGTCAAACAGAACCCAGCAGACATTTCCTAGCAAGGTGCAGTCAAATTGCTGAGCTGTAATTTTTCTTAAAGGCTGCTCATTGTTTTTTTTTTAGTAGAATATTTTGCCATGGAAACCACAGCAATAAAAAAAATTGTGAGACAAAAAAAATTACTATGACTCTTAAAGTACAGGTCAGTGTTAAATTCACAGTTGCCTTCAAATGCAAACTTTATTTTTTTTTTTCTGTATTTGAAATTGTCATCTCTGCACAGTCCAGAGAGCAATATTTGTGTATATCTGCACAGATGTCCATGAAATTTTATTTGTGAAAGAAAATATATGTAAGAAAAAAACATTATATTTCATAGTGAATTAGTGATTATGCATGTGACCCGTTTTTAGGATAGGATGAAAGAATTGCATGTGGCCAATGCTATTGCACTGTGGAATGCAGACAGGAGGCACTCAAACATGATAGAAACTGAACTGTGATATAAGAATTTTGCATATAATAAAGTAGAGTACTTAATAACTTCTTTAAATAGTATTCAAAACATTATGTTGTGCCTGTCATCATATGAGATAAGGATCACAGAAATCCACAAAAATATAACTGAGCTGAAAAAATTCTTTGCAAAATAGCATGGTGAACGTGTTCCTCTTTGAAATTTTTTTAACATTTCTTCAAACAAATCAGGGTAACAACCAACCTAGCAACCAAATGCACTCACATATAGCCTGTCCTCAATTAATTCAGTAAAACTGAAACTGGAGACTGTTGGAAGTTCAGAATAGGAGTAATATTTCCACATGTATGCTGTGAAAGAATATGTATACACCTTGGAGAAGTTAAATAAATTTAAAAAAAAAATTATAGCAAACAAATTTGGACACAGAATTTGGACTCAGAACTCATTTTAGAAATTTTCCAGCACTTTTGTCTCCCTTGGGAACACAGCACAGACTATTTTCCCTTCACATGTATTGAACAGATGTAAGAACTATATGAATAGGGAAAGGTACCTTTCTAACTTAGCTAAATTATTTAGAGCTCTGTGAATATGTTAGTGCTCAATATATTTTCTTTATTTTCTCACTGTGAATGTGTTCTTATTTTTCCTAAATAATTTTTATGGCTACTCTAGATGTTTTTTTCCCTGACCTGTGGAGGAAGAGATTATGTCTCTTTATGACTGATAGGATGTGCACTACTAAAGATGTCTTATTAGCACAACCTGGAACCAACTTCTAGAGAATAAAAGGTGGCAAGAATAAGGCCAGTAACAGCTTGCAAAGAGCCTGATGTTTGAGAGGAGATTAAAAGAGTGTTGAGAACAGACAGCCAGGCATGGAGGAGGGGGTGTAAGAAGGAGACAGCTAAAGCTCTTCTCTATAGACTCTTCAGTATCTCAGAAAAAATGTTAAATGTCAGATTTAGAGCACAATTACGGGAAAGAGCTCACCCTGTCTTGCTCTGTGTGAGTCCCTATATTTTGAAAGTACCTACTTCTAGATTTGGTAAAACTAGCTTTAAAATTTAATGGCTCCACCCCATTGGTTTATTGAAAGAGAAAAACACTTCATAGTTTCATCTAAATCACTGGCATCACATCTATATATTCTCTTCTTATTGCTTGGTGCTTTTAGCTCATCCTTTAAAAACTACTTACAAAGAGAGTCTTTGTCCCACATAGTGAGACAAGGACTTGGCAGTGCTGGGCTAATTGCTGAACTTGATGGTCTTAAAGGTCTTTCCTAAACTAAATGATTCTATGATCCTATAAGTTGTCTTCTTCTTTTGTCTTCTAGTTATTTCTCCTGCATTAAATCTCATGTTACTGTCTCTAGTTATTTTCATGTGCTTTCAGCTGCTGACTAACCAGTTTCTTATCCTTTTGCTGACTGCAGGTTTTCCAGGAAATGAAGACCATTTGCTTGAGACAGCAGCTGGTCCTGTGCTTCTAAAGGAGATTCCCTGGCTGTGCAGTTAGCATTTGTCCATGTGAGCAGTCCCCACCTTGTCACACAGTGTGCACCAGCCACAATGCTCTCCTCTAACAAAGTAATCACCTTGGGCTGAACACCAACTTCTGTATGATATATTGGTGACCCCAGAACAGGGGCTATTTTAGGTAATATTTGCTTTTGGGGACTCAGTAATCCCAAATGATGTATGAGGAGACATTTGTTTCTAAGCTTTTGTGCCACGCTTGGCACAAAATTGAAGCTTGAGACATTTTATATGCAGTGTTGCTCATACTGCCCATCTAAACCTATTGCTGCTCACTGTTAATGCCCAAGGCAAAAGTTTTGCCCAGTTTCTCCCTGGGCATCAAGCCATCTCAACAGATGGGTGTGAGTGTGACAATCAAGAAAGTATGTTTGTTCATCAAACAGGAGTGGCTGGGGCATTTTTCCCAGCAGACACTGAAAACAGCTGTCTGCCTTGAGCTTGCTTATTTCTAGTTAAAAGGTCTGTGATATATTAGTAATTCCTCTCTCAACTATGCAAACTGTCAATAAATAAAAGTCATTTACAATTAGCTATGGCTACTATATTTGAGGATACTTTTAAAGAGTGGCCTCAAACAAGTGCTTATTTTTTGCTTACAGAATTAGGAAGTGATGACCAACTGTCCATGATTCATCTGAGTTGCAATTAAACAGAGCTCAAAATGAGTTCTCAGCTCCTGTGCAGCACTGTGCAGCAGGCTGCCCTCTCTCCTGATTGCTGAGGTGACAAGGACCTGTGGCACCTGCACTCCTTTCTCATCAGTGCTGTTCAAATTGTTCCCTAACCCTAAACAAGATGTTTAGTTTCTATTGTCCAGAGATAGGGAAATATGAAAGATTTACCCCTATTTTCCAATAAACAACTTGTTTAATTTCATTTTAAAGAAACCAAGAAAAACAGTTATAAAGTCCTTTGTGGTCTACAGGTGCATTTCAAAATATTTCTTTCACAATATTTCTTTCACAAATTTTTGCATTTCATAATCTGCACATGTAGCCTTCTCATATTTATATTCCTGGAAAAGATTTTAGCCAGCAGCAGAAGGGAATTAAAAACCCAGCATTGACTCATCTACCAAGACAAGAGCAGTTCTGCTGTTTCACAGTGTCATAATGATCTATATGCTCAAGATTTTTGCTGTATAGTATACAGTGTTTTATAGACATCATGTGTCTATACAACCCCAAGCACAATTGCTCTTCATGAAATTATTTACTTGCCATTTGCAACCTTTTATCACAAATAACCAAAAGTTTTCCTCCTGTAAATTGTTTATTTTACTAAAGTCAATGAATTCACATGGGATTAAAAAATGATGAATGTATCCTAATGTGCCTCAGACTACAGCCACCATGGCACAGGGTGAGTGTTCTGAAATCTCTGTCATCCCAAGCTATTTTTGAAGGGCACTCCAGAAAAAGACCTGAGACACCAAGATTCAAAGTTCAAATCTCACCAAGCATGTTTCACCTCAATAAGGTCCATGTCACAGAATGAACACCGACTGCAGGATACATAATACACACATATACATAAAAGAATTTGTGGCATATTGTGGTTTCCCACACCAAAACCTCTGAGAGCTGATGTTATGCAGAATGTTTTCATTTCCCAGTGTTTAGCAGAAGAAACCAAAGCATAAGAAACAGAGTACATGGGGCCACTGGACTGTCTTCTTGGGATGGCAGCTCTCAGTTTTCTAAGGAAACATGCCACTGTATCTATCACACATCCACATTTGGAACAGAAAGAGCTGGAATATTTACAGTGATTCCCCTGGGAATCAAAGCATTAATTCACATGGCTATTTTCCCACAGGTTTAATGGGGAATATCTTTGTCCTTGAAAATCTGCCAGGACTGAGCCAGGCTTTGCAGCATTTACATCTACAGGGCAGTGAGTGAGTAATCAGAGGGATGGGCATGCTCCATCTGGTCCTTGCCATCCCACTAACATATGCAGTTATTGCCTTCACCTAGGAGAGGCAGGCATCCATCTCAGTCCCTCTGCAAGTGACAGTGCATGGCATGTCCACCAGGCTGTCCTCATCACCCGATTTTCCTGAGGGCCATGAAACAGGAAAACACTGAAAAAGGAGACTCAGGTGTCTCTGGAAAGGATACTGGACAGGAATGGGACAGTGGAGCAGTACTGCCTCTCTGGTTGTCTGGTGAGTGAGACACAGGCATCCTGCAGTCATTTTATCAGTGGAATAAAAATTCCCAGGAAGGTAAAACTAATCCTATGCACTTTTTTTTCTCTCTTTTTCTTTTTTTTTCTCATTTTTTGTCAGTCAATATAACATAAATAATTTTTAGAGGATTGAGATGATATAGTGTCACTGCACCACAGACATATCTGCACAAAATGATGAAAGGCCAGCAATTGTAACCTTTCCTTGTCTCTCTGGTTGGTCTGATTGGTCTCTGATCCTCATCAAATATGGAAGTGGAGCTTTTTCCAGCAAGCTCATTTCTGGGATAAGTGAAGCTATTTTAGCAGAACCATGGAGCATCCATGAAGAAAGGTAGAAAAAAGCTTTAAATTAGAGATAAAAAAATTTAATCTCTAATTATTTCTCCCATCAGCGATTCACAACAATGTTTAAAAGGGGAACCTTCTCCCAGTTTCATGAGGAAACCAGCTTCAGGACCACCCAGAGAGCTTTATTCCCTTCTCCTTGTCTAAATCACACAAAGAAAAATAAACAAATGAACACAACATTTGCTTTCTCATCCCTTCTTTTCACTAAAGGGTCAGGAAGGTCGGAGATCCTTCTTCTGCCATCTCTGGACACCCTCACCCTCTTCAACAGCCAATCCAGATGGATCATGGCCTTTGAAATCTTAAATCCTTTAATCAGTTTCTCCAGCTTTCTCCATTGGCTCCTTTATGTCACATTCCAGGGCTAATTCAGGTACCATCACACAGCGTAGGATTTGGATGACAGAAAATACATGGGGAAGTAGAAGTCCAGAGATCTGTGCAAGCGGTGGGTTGATTATCTTTAGCTTCATTAAGGTTGCTCAGCAACATGAGCTTGTATTAATCATGTCAGAGCAGCCACATCCTGACAAGCTATCGGCACTGCCAGGATACAGAGCCTTCCCTCACACTGCTGAGAAAACATTCCCATGAACAGCCCTTCTGCTTCCAGTGAGGTAATGGGGAAATAAAATTTAGACTTGTCAAAATTTAATGAAGAATTATTCTTGCTACAGTTATGAGTCCAACTAGAAAGGAACATAGGATATTGCACAAAAGACTTTTTCAATGACTACAGAAAGAGATATGAAAAGCAGCACTTGAAATATTAAATACTGCAGCTAAATGATCTAGGTAATTAAACAAGGGGTAAAGAATTCCTGAATAGATAGATCACTGGCTGCACAGCTCACAGCTTTTCTATGCCTGGAAAGACGGAGACAACGTATTCTTGAGAGATTCATCACTAAGTTTGCAGTCATCATTTCCAGCTGGATTTTTTCCATTTGATAATTTTATACAGTTAATCAGAGCTCATCAAATACTGCAGAAATAGCATTCAAGAACTTCAGTTTAAATTCCAAGCAGCTTCCTCATGTCTTTCTATTTCTTATTAATATGATTATGTTCACTCACAAATGTTCTTTTTTTATCTCAGCTTTTTAATGATTTCAAATTACCAGCCATTCAGTGGAGCAGCACTTCAAGTAGCATTACAGAACAAGGCTGACTCTTTCATGAGCTACCCTTACACTGTCGAGCCAAACAGGAATTTCTGTGGACCTACAAATATTCAGTATTGATGATTTCAAGCTACACCTGGTGCTTTAAATTTGAGGCAGGGTTTACTGAAGAATTACTGAAGAATGGATTTATATTTTAGTAACAGCAATTCTGGAAGTGGTTTTCCTTTAATGATATGTAGGTGAGATGAATGAGAGATGATGTCAGCCTTTTAAAATGAAGGGGGGGGTTCTCAAACACCTTGCAGATGATTTTAAAACCCCATCCCTAAATGTCTATGCAGATAGTACAAATAAAAAAGACCCATTAAAGTCAAATAGGATGCTGGAAAAACCATATGAATTATTCCCTTAATACTAAGACAGACTTATTTTGTGTTGAAACGTTCTAGAGGATATATCCTCTATAACCTCTAACTCTAAACACATATACTTTATTGCCTACCACCAGTTTTAATTATGAATTGAAGGATTGTGCTCCAAATCCTCTATAAATGACACACTGACTGTTACTATACCAAAGATGGAAAACTGTTGAGAACAATTTGGTTTGGTTTTGTGGGGCTTTTTTTTTTATTAATTCCCTCACTTCATGGAACAGGAAAAACTGTCATGTAATTACAGGGAGATTTCCTTAAACAAACAAGCAAATCAACAAACTCAGGTTTCAAAAAGAAGTTTTGAAACTTTAAGATTTGATTCCTATACTGTGCACAAAGGGTGAAAGATTTCTACTAGTTTGTTCCTACTTGAACATATGAGTATGAAGGAAGCGCCTAAACCTGAGAGACCATTGAGGCAAGAGGGTTTTCTTCTGATTGTTTGTTTATACAATTTTGCCGAGGCTTCAAATACTTTCAAATAAAGAACACTTCAGGTCATTGAATGCTATGTGTACACCCACACACTTTCACTTTTTTTTTTTTTAAGTTACACATACTGAAAGAAACCACTTGCTGCGAAGGAACACTGCTTTTGGCCCACTTCTCTACAAGACAAACTCCAGATCTCTGAGTCTCCATTAGATTTAAAAGAGACACTTTAGATCTGTGTTGTTGTCTGTGTTTCTTCCTCCTCTCCCCCTGCCAGCTATAAAACTAGAACTATGTCATTTGATTTGGCAATCACTATTTAGAATGGACTGTACATTTGAATGGCTGGGAACTGCCTAATCTTATACACAGTATTAGCATGAGACTTTTAGTCTCAGCTTAATTTTGCTTATATAGCAAGCAAGTTAAATATTATAATTTTTAAAAGAACTTGGGCTAAGCAATAGTTTTGAGCCGTTAAACATCTGAAGTGTTAAAACAATGAAATGTAACTTCCAGTAGTGGTGTGGTTGCTAATTATATGGCTATGGGATAAATCCTGTGTTAGTAACAGTAATAGGAAGAAATTCTTTACTTTGAGGGTTGTGAAGTACTTTTTTCCCAGAGTAGTGGTGAATTCCCCATCTCTGAAAGTGTGCCAGGTTGGATTGGCGGGGGCTTGGAGAAACCTGGTCCAGTGGAAGGTGTCCAAGTCCATGGTAAGAGTTGCTGGAATGAAACTATCTTTAAGGTCCATACCAGCACAAACCATTCTATGATTCCATGAATAGCTCTAAATGCCATTTATTGCTAGTTTAAAGAGGGATCACGTTGCCTGTTAGACACATCTGCAAATTTTTACATTGCACTTTCCTTCTCTGAAACCTAAGCAAAGGTAATGCACATCTGAAAATCAACATGATGTGTATATGTCATGTACCAACATTTTAGATCACTATCATGATATTAATCACTTAACCATCATAAAAATAGAATATTGTATCAGCATAAGTACCAGTTGAGATATACATGTGTCTCAGTACATATATAGCATGGATAAATCTTTAATTTTCCATCTCAAACGTCTTTTCATCCAAAAAGTGAATTCTCTAGTTCATGAAATTCCTATTTTTTTCTGCTTTTATTTCAACCAATCTTTAATCTTAAGCAATAAGATAATTTTTTTCTCAGAGCAAATCTTCTGTGCCTGCCATCTGCAGGATGTCCTTACTTTCATCTGAAGAATACATCAGGGTTAATGTCAGAGTTATGATACTTGAGGGGGTGTATCTACACCTTGTTGTATTAGGAGAATTTTAAGTTGGATATTCTTTTTTACATTGACTTTAAGCATGTAGAAAACATCTGTCAGGGAAAGTAAATAAGTTTGTAGTGTTCCCCTGCTGTGCACTCTACTACCTCAGTGACCAGGTCTGGCACTGACAGAGATCAGTGTTCAGGCAGCTCAGTCTGTCCTTCTCCTGTTCAAGGGCACTGTGGACTTGCTAAGGGCAGAGTGTTCTCCTCCATTTCCCACATCCAGGTACTGCCCTCTGCTTGCTGCATAGGCAGAGGTTTAAGTAAAGTGAAATAACAAAATTAAAATTAATTAATTAATTAAATGACCCCAAATAAACCACAACAGTTTAGGGAAACTAGAGACCCTCTGAAAAACTGGAGGGTAAAAAAAAGTAACTTTTGATGGACTGGTTCTGGACACCATGACACAAGACATAGCTAGAGAAAATTCAAACAGCAGTGTCTCACTTCTGCTTTCACGTTTGTGGTCTATAAACAAAAGGGGGATCCTGATTTTCAGTTCATTATATTATTCTTCTCATATTTATTGATGTGGGGTTATCTCATGAACTGGGATTCAGGGGAAGCAACTTCTGTTCTTATATGTCTAACAGTTGAATGTCTCAAGATGGACAGAAGAGTTCAAAAAGACTAAACTGTCCTGTCTTTTCTTGGGTTCACTGCTTCCATCTGGCAGCTGAGGAGCAGTAGCTGGGTGGAAGAAATAAGCTGCAATTATTGCTGACCATTCTGCTCACTGAAATATCTCTCAGAGGCATCTGAAGTTAGGATCACTGACTTTCACAATGGTTTGGGTTGGAAGGGGCCTTTAGAGGTCATCTAGTCCAACCTCCCTGCAGCGAACAGCAACATCTGCAAGTGGACCAGGTTGCTTTGACTTTGTAAAGGAGTAGAGAACTCTTGAAAGGGAGAACTGAGAATTTCCTACATCACCAGAATGATGTAAACTCAAATTGTAGCAGATGAGTTAGTGTGGGTGTCCTATGACTTATCCATTGTCTTAGTAGGGACCATGTCTCTCTCTCTCCTCTGAGTAAGCTGAGATTTCATTTCTTTCTGTCAGCGCAGACAACTTGGTTCCACAAAAAAAAATTCATTAAAACCCCTCATGGAGAGTTTGCACATAAAACCCTTTAAAACACCCCAAAAAAACCAAATCAAAGTATCCTTCCTTCCCCCTCATACTTTGCATCTCATCTCACTTTAATGGGGAGTAGTATGTTGAAAATACAAATGTATACATAAGCTCATCCTCCAGTTACTCCAGGCTATGTAATATAATTATCAGTGACTTTCCTTCTGTCACTTTCTTTTGGATGGAGGAGTCTTTCTCCTCTTGCAAGTGCTCTCATTGTAGAGGAAAGCCCACCAGATTTCCTGCTCCTCTGTGTCCTCTGCAATCCTTGCCCTGCTGCTCTCACTGGAGAGCTCACCCCTGAGACATTCCCATGCTGGTGAGAGTGGAGGAGTGCAGAACTCTCCAGCTCCACCCTCTTCCAGAGGAAATGTCATGAGAAAATGTTTTCTTGAGGTCTTTGCTGTTAAAATGCTATGAGAATGCTTGCTATCATGTGTGCATTTTTATGGCATTTTGACTGGAAGTAATGTGAGAATGTTCTTTCTCACATTATTTCTAGAAGAAATACCCTGAGAACACTGTTGTTTGTGATATTTCTACAAAATGTTCTTGAAGATTGGATGTGACTAAATTTGCCTTTGTAATCGTGGGTTTTGTTCCTTTCTTCCAGCTGAAGTTTGGGCAGCATCTAATGTTTCTCTATTTTAAACATTTCTTTTATCATTTAGCCTTGTCCAGATTTGTGCCAAATGAAGCCTTTAGCTGAAATAGCTGATTTGTTTCTTTTGTGCCCGAAGACCTATCCAAACTGAATCAGAGGTTAAGAAACCAGATTAAACTCCACAGCAATTACAGTATTTATAGGATTTTCTTCTGAGATGAAGTTGTTTCGACTGCCCTTTCTGTTTCAAAGTGGACCCACAATAGGGTTGAATAAAACTGTGGAGGAGTAGAGACCTGGAAGAACAAAGACCACATACTGTAAAAAAGCCATTCTAATTAAATCAGAATGAAAACAGAAGAATGCCTTTGCTTTCAGAGAAACAAGTAAGTGACCTAGAGAACCTTATGACTTGGCAGTCTACACATTTCTTTTTTAAAAGACAACTCACGTCTTTTAAAGGAAATAAATCCTGGAAAAAATATAAGATGTGTCAAGTCAATCAGCTATTTATGCCATTTCCTCCAATCCTGATGTTTCCTTCATGAATTATGCACTTTCAGCTGCCACTACTCACATATGTGGGCCCTTGTGGCATGTTTCCCAGGACCAGCATGTGATTACAGATCATAAAAAATGAACATACACATTGCTCCTTCCCTAAAGGCTGAAATGCATGGTTCCAAATGCTCCATGCTAGAAATGTCACTTCTATTTGAAAAATAGCAGCTGTTATTAAAAACATCCATAGCTGTAATAGCTGCAGCCGTGAAAACGTATCACCATAAAGAATTAAAAACCAGATGCCCCTGAAGAATGGAAAAGGTAAAGTAGCCACTAAGAGTTTCCCCATAGCCAGAAGGTGGTGCTGCATTGTAATGTAGTCGCAGGGGGTCAGGTTTGCATCTTTGATAACTTATGCTGTTTGATTCACTTTTCAAAAGTGAAAGAGTAGAGGAGATTAAATCATCACGACTGTGCTCAGGGGTAGTGTTCATTTTACTCAGAGGTAAAATGAAGCATGGAATTTAGTTCCTGATATATTAAATGCCTGTAGTTGTGCTGGTGTGAGACTGGTTCTTTCAGTAGAAGCTTTAAGTTCTCTCTCTATTACTTTTGTTGCTGGTTTTATTAAACTCTCACGCTTTCTTATCTCTTCTGTTACATCTCAGGACACCGAACAACACTGAAGAGAAAAATCTGGTCAACCACCTTGTGATGTGCTTTCTTGGAAAAAATCTTTCTTCTTTTAACTTATTGCATAATTTTTGCTAAGAAACTTTGAGCTTTTTCCTTTTGTTGAATAGAAGCTGAGATATTCAGCTCCAGGTAGACACTGTTGACTTTGATGAAACTCTGCAAGACTTTGCCAGCTGGAGTGCAAACTCCTTCTTTAACAGGAGAGAAGGAGAACAGAGCTGGTGTCACATTGTGTGTCTGCACAGAGGAGAGTGGTGCTGTGCAGAGGATCCCAGGGATTTAGCTCAGGTAAGGCAGCATGAGTGCTTTGTCTGCTCAGTAGACTCCCTCAAGTCATGTTGCACCCTGGCTTGATTTCTTTTTTTTTTTTTTTAATGGGAAAAAAGTTAGTAAGAATCAGGCAGCTACCCCATGGGAATACAGTTTTGACTGAGAGGAAAATGACCCTGACCATCAGAGCAAATCATCTCAGGGACATGGAAAATTATTGCCAAGTAATGCCATTGTTTGCATTACTGAGGCACATTGAAGTCCTGGGCCAGCACTCACTTTTACTAACTACTAAAAAAAGTGACACTTTTCACAGCAAGGGAATGCATCTGGAGGTTAAAATTTTCCATGGATTAAAGGAGAGACACTGTAAATTCATGGAACTGAAATCCACTGAGAATTAATGAGTGCATAAAAACCACACCCAGTTCAGGAAATCACTGGGCTGAAAGTAGCTGGAGGCTGGGAGAGCAGTGAGGGGGTTGGGCAGATACATTTGCCCTCTCCTTACAACTTTCTAATCATTACTTTGACTGCTTCTCTTGCTGCTTTGAGGCAGATAAGAGGTGGTCCTCTGCCCTGAGATCAACTTCAGCCCCTTTCAGGTTTAGGGCTGAACACGGTCATCCTCCCAGTGCTTTCCAGAGATCTGCCTGCCCAGCTCCCCTGAGTTCAGCTGAAGCAGCCTCTGTGCCATTGGGAATCAGAAGAGGATTTGGTCACCTGAACTTTCAAAAGAAAGTTTTCCATCAGCTTGTTACTGACTGGGGCTAATTTATGCTTGGCATGACCTTTCTGAGTGATGGCTACTCTCACATCAGCATGGAACCTGTGATTGTTCAGTGACTGACATATGCTTGTGGCAGCCATGGATAGATTATCTAAAATGGAAATCCCTTTTCCACAGGAGATACCACCTTTGCACTGTGCAAAGGTGTCAAATGTCTTTGACAGGTTGTAGAACCCTTGTGTTTTAACTGCAGATTTTTCCCTAAATTTAGGGGGCCGGAAAGCTGCTCCCAGTTTGGAAACATGCCAGTTGTTCCAATGGGGATTTCTAAGACATGCAAAAATGTACACAGTTTTTGATGGAGATGAAAAAGAAAGAATATTTTCCTTCCTCTAACAAGGTCATGTAGTCTGACCAGCCTTTGTAAAATAACTTCATGAAAACTTTGTGTTTACACAGAAATTGATATGGCTTCATTTTTGGTGATTTTTTTTTTTTTTTTAGTTTAAATGTAATTCTCTCTCTCTCTATGCATATATACAATAGCTTTTAAAATCACCAGATGCTTAATGACTGCTTTCAATTTGAAAAGTGGCCCATAGTAGATGGAATAGGCCTAACTATTCCCAAAATAATGGAGTTTTATTGTCTTAAATAAAATGAATTGAATAATGAGGGGGAAGACTGAACCTTACTTTAATTTACATAATGAAAAAATAGGCAAGTTATTTAAATAAAATATTACTTAAAGCATCTAGAGATCTAAGACCTTTACAGGCAGAGATCATGTACAGCTTGGGGTAAGTGCTTGTGTGAGAGTTTCTTATTGCTGGAAACAGAGGCCCATAATGGAAGTGGTGACAGACCTTAAATTAGTGCAGTGCTACTGTACAATAATGTGTATTCTCAGTGCCATATGGTTGTGATATGCAGCTGTTTTCCTATGCTGATTATAAATTTGGATTGTCTGGCAGACACTGCAGAAGGGAAAGACATCATTGATCATTTTATCTATCCTCTCTGGGTCAGTGAGAGATCATTACTGCCAGTCTCAATTTCTGGTTTTTAATTATTTGCATTACTGTGGTGTCCCAAATCCCCAGGCAGGTCAGTGTCCCCTTGTTCTGTGCACATCAGGGTAAGCGTTGCTTTCTTTGAAAATGCAGAGCAGCTAATGTGCAGATGTATTCAGAGGCAAGCAGAAATTTAAGCCAAGGTAATACTAAATGTAAAGGCAACGAATTCTTTGCTGCTTCGCTCTCTGTGCTTTTATTATAACCTGATTATCTTGATTTGCTTACCAGGCCACATTAGCTGGCCAAAGGCTCACAAGCAGGGTTCTGGTGTGTGGAGAAGCAGCTTGCTGTGAACAAATGCAGAAACACAGGTGAACTTGAGTCATTTTTCTGAGAGGCCAGCAAGACAGAATATCACAGGGAAAGAAGCAGAAAGGCAATGCCATGGGACAGAAGAGGGTGTAAAACACATTTGCAGAATTTTTGGAAATTTGTCTATGGCACAAAATGGTCACATGGTAGAAATCCCTCAGCTAGTGGGAACCCGTGCCATTAAGTGCAGACTGTATTTGTAGCACAGCACTGTGCCACAGTGACCTGTCACTGTATTTTCTCGACAGGGCTTATTAGCTTGGGCACAGCACTGTCTGATGTGGGAACAGCGCGTCAGATGTGAACTGGCTCGGCTCCAGACAGCTCAGTGCATCCCTGTATCACACGCCCCAGCACACCAGCTCTGGGATAAACTCGGAGAGACCTCACTTGGGTCTGTTTTAATTGGTCCATAAATGATAAGAAGTCCACATTGCTTCTCTCATCCAACTAATCTCCAGTTTAATAAAGGAAGTTCTTTCTGATGATTAGACAGGTCTTTTCCTTTTAAAAAATATTTCATCCTAGTATAAATTAATTGCCCTCCAAACCCAGAAGAGAGTTCTTTGAAAAAGAGACATCCTGGCAGGGCAAACAACCGTGTGTTTTGTTGCCATTTGAGGGGACTTGCACTGAAATCCCAGCCTTTGCTGCCTTTCTCCTGCTAAGGAAGAAGTACCTCATATCACAAACCAGCAGCCCCTTCAGGCAATTGCCATTTAAAGAGTGGCATTGATGGACTCTGTAAGGAGTCCTATTCAGTGCTCTCTGGCTTGGCAGCATGATGTCAGTGATGTGGGCGGCAAACCCCAGAATTTGCTTTGATGGTATTTGTGCTCTTTTTTTTCCATTTTTCACGAATGAGTGATTCATTTCTTTAAAACAATGTGTTTGGAAAGCCTGCCCCGCTAAGGAATTGTCTACGCAGTGGGGGAGGCTTGGAACATTGTATGTCCTCATGGAAGTACCAACAGGGGTTGTGCCAGATCCTTAGTGCAAGAGGTAACAGGGATGCTTGTATCAAAGCCAAAGCTTCATGAATCAAAGGCGCTGACTCTCGAGCACAAGTGCCAGCGTTTGGGCAGATAACCCAGCCCGTGCCAATTTAGGGTGAGGGAAATGCCCCAGACTAATCTGGTGGATTCAAAGAAATGCAACATAATCAATTTTGAGTATCTCACAGCCTTGAGAGTCTTCATTTCTAGATATTAAGCAAAGAAATAAGGTTAATGATGTGGGCTCATTTCCCAAACAAGAAAAAGCAGAAAAAATTCTGCTAAAAACTGATGTTGCCTCATATGATTTGTTCTAAAACACAGGGGGATGTTTTCAGCAGCACTGGAAGAAGAAGTTATGGATATCAAATCACATGCTTCGCAAGGCGATCACCTACAACATAAATGCTCACGTGGCAGGCAACCAGGAGCAGATTTTGGACAGTATGAGGGCTATGGGATAATTCTGTGCCATCCTCAGTAGTGAGCAACTGACACTCAACATTCACCAGCAGGGTGATTCAGACTGCTTAGATTAGGCTAAGGTAAAATGTTATATGCAATGGAGAAAACAAGACACTCGTGGAAAATCATCAATTATCCTATATGCACAATGGAGCTGGAGGCAGCATAGATTAAACTCTAAAATCAGGGTCATGTCTGAGCTGTCAGTCTCAATGAAATTCCTGAATTGGGCTGAGTTCCTGAATTATGTGCTTGTGTTCACTTAGAAAGAAAATGTGGAATCCCCTTCTGTTCAGAAGTGTGTAATCAAGAATTTCTTGTTCTCTCAGAAAGGTAGCTAAAAAACAAGTTGACTGCACAAATTTTGCATAACATTTTTGTGATTATAAGAGAAGTGTGAACACAGCTTCAGATATATACAAGTATATTAATAATCTAACTTTGCATTTCATATATAAAACTTTAAGTGGTTCATTGCAACATCTGATCTCTACCTTGCTGAAAGAATTGGCTTCCTCTCCCAACAAGTTTTGCAGGGGAAAGTCCCCATGAGAAAAGTGATTGCCTGACTTCACATCACAACCAGTATCTGGTTCAAAGGACTGGTCTCAAACAGTAGGACATTGTGTTATCAATGTCCAATGCAATCATATATCCAATCAGTGCTTTCTTAATCCTTTTCATTTTAGCAAACTGCTTAGACAATTTATTCAAAAGGTGGAACACCTGACTTTACCATCTTCTGAAGTTTAAATTTTATAACTCCTACATGATGAAACATGTTGGAATGGACAATGTGAATGTCTTCTCTAAAAAGTAAACCAATGGGCAGGTGTCTAAGTTCAATACCAATACTGCTTTATTTCTCTTTAATGTGTCCTGGATAGAAGTGTGTGAAGTGCATACTTCACAGCATAAACACGGAGCCTGACCCACATAATTATTGAAATGGTCTGCAAAATTGTCAGTGCTCAGATTCCATCTCAGTAACACCTTTTGGAATGCTGAGTTTACAGAGACAATTTAATAAAGTCTCTAATCCTACAAGGGCAGAAAGCATCCTGTTCTCCTCCTGTCCTTCTCTCTCCAGAAGATAACATGTGCAAGAAGGTGCAGTCCACAACAGTTTCTGTGCCCCAGTTTTCCAACTCAGTTTGTCTGTTGGGTTCCCCAAGCCCAGTGGTGCTCAATGAGAATAGAGAGAAGAACATCATTCTTAAATATTCAAAAGCAGCTCATTTGTCCTGCAGTTACATACACACCATAAAGTGAGTAAACACAAGGAAACACTTTGAAATCAGACCCCTAATTTTTTCTTTTGGCTTTGCAATTTGGTACTCCTTATGCAGTGAGTAGATTTTTTCCTCCTGGTTTTGACAATAAATGCCATTACAAATCTGAGAAACCTGCCTGGTTGAAACTGATGTCAAAATAGCACATACAAAAATCCATTTTCTAACCATCATTTTGGTAGGAATTCCCTAATTGGACCCCTTAAGTTACTTACAAAAGCATTTTGTATTCTCTAATATGGGGAATCCTGGATTTTTCAGTGCTAAAGTTATAGATATTGAGTAACAGCAGAAATATACTTTCAAGAGGAGATATTCCTTGAATCAGTCACTTCCATGTGTCTTCACAATATTGATGAAAAATGAAAAAAATCAAACATTCGGTAGAACAGAAATTCCGAAAAAAGTTTACTAAAATCTTGTTTAAATGATATTGAATTTATATAACATTAAACATTTTCTTGAACATTTAATGTTAATTTTTATTTTTAAAACCAGTTTGTTTTATATTTTTGATACACTATTAACATTATCACATCAAAACCAAAGTACTTTCTTATTTTATAATAATAATAAATTTTAAAATCCCAGCATTGACAGATTGCCAAGAATTTTGGTTTTGTGGAACTGTATTTTCTGGTTGAAGTCAGGATAGCTCAAAAAATTTTCAGTCAACTTTAGAATTATACATAAAGAGAAGTGAGGCTGTGATTTTCAACCACTTGTGGAAATGAAAATCATATGGATCCAATTGAAGGCTACTGAGATTTGGGTACCACATCCCAGAGGATCCCTTGAAAACCCTGAAAGTGTGTCAAGCACAGTATGTACTTGCTACCTATTACTTGTTAAAAATAAAGTGTTGGAGGCACATGTCTAGGAAAACTTGAAGCACTGTAGTGCTGTAGAAGTCTTTAACTTCTAAGGAGCTATAGAACAATACTTTCTTTTGTAAATCCTAATAGATAGATTATTCCAATTAATAGATAGTAGGAATTTCATTATATGTTATATATTGGTGCTTAGTGATTTCTGCTGCACACTCGTATCTCAAAATAAAAAAATAAACAAAGAACCAAAGACTAGCTGTTCAAACCATGTATTAGAGTTTTACTGGAACTCTATGAAATACTTTGAAATTTCATTTGAAGTTCAGAAACTGATGTTAAGTCATCAAACGAGATTCCCTGCCTTTCTATAACTGATTGTAATTCATTCTAAACTTCAGTTGTGTCTCCCTGCATACTAACTTCACAAACACAAAACTTCCCAGTGCACTTTTATTCACAGGCTTGTCAATCAGGTGCTCACCGTTCCCTTAAAGTTTAAGCCTTATTAACCTACACACTGGATTTGACTGGTGATAGGCCACAACAAACAAAGAGCACCAACTCTCAGGTTCCAAATCCTGTCATCCTAGTTCAGAGGGTCCCTGCAAACCCCCTGTAAGAGATGAAAGGATCAGTCAAATGTCTGATTATTCAAACACACAGGCAATGAGGGCACATTGTGGAAAAAAAAAAAGTTAGTGGAGTCCCCTGCTGATTGAGATATCTTCTAAAAAAAATAACTTGGTGCTGATCTTTGTATGCAGATAGCATTGGTTTCTAGCCCAGGTCTTCATGGGTTATGTCAAGTGCACACTGGGAACACCATGTGGAAGGTCTGGACTGAATATATGTTTGGCAAATATTGTTAAACTGAATTCACCTCATGCCAGTGTTGCCCAGCTACAATAGGAAGCCAGCATGTCAGTTACTTCAGAGGAACTGAAAAATCACAGCAATTCTGGCAAGAACAATCTTATTTAATTCATTTGCATATGTAATTTCATAGTTTAAGGCTTCAGTATAGGCATATACGTGTGATCTGATTTGGTATAGTACAGAGATTATTTTCTGACGACAATTATGCTCATTAATGGCTGAGGCATGTTGGCCAAATGTAATCCTGCTAACTAAGCATCACTCTATTTATCAGGATTTTCATTACTGTTAGTTAATATCAGAGAATTGCTCAGAGGCTGAGGCATGACTCCCACTCAGGCATGGGACCCTATACATAAAAGGCAATGGTCGTTTCATGTTTTGTAAGTACAAATCTAACTAATAACTGTGAGCTGTAGAATGTAAAGTAGAAGAGCTGAGGGAAAGAGAACAATCATGTTAATGAAGAATTCTTAAAAGGCTGAGGCTTTTTTATGATTATTTTGAAAAAATAAATTTGGCCTTTGATATGAGATAAATCAACAGAACAAAAGACAAGAAATGACCATCTACCATGAAGGCAGGCTACAAAACAGAAGCTGAGCTTAGATTTTCCCAAAAATATTTCCTTATATTCTTGCTTTCCTGCTTTTTTTTTTTATTTCAGTTTTCTCCTAAGTGAAGAAAAACAATAACTGCAGGATTCCAGCAACTGTTGAACCTGCATGAAACAGCGTTCAGCTTCTGACTGTAATGGCTTATGAGCTTCCCACTGAGCTAACTAGCAGTTAGTAAAATGTAAATGACACAATAAACAGGGCTCATGAGAGGATCAGATCATATGCACATTTTTCTATAATACCTTTTGAGACGGGGGAAACAAGTGCAGGTTATAGCTGAATAGTGCAGGGAGCACGTGGCAACAGGTCTTTTATTCTGTCTACCAAAGCAAACTTTTTTTTTTCCCTGGGGGAAAAAAAGGCATAACAAACTGATGGGTGAGATATTTTTTTCACTGAAAAGCTAGTTTTTCATCCCAGAGTAATAGATTCAAAATCCAGCTGGCTTTACCCATATGTCTCCGGACAACAAAGGAAATTAGGGTAAATAAACAGTGACAAATATCCCATCAAGATATCATTTTCTTGTAAAAAGTTGAGTATTTCACTTATACAATATTGTCTTCTTCCTGTGTCATAGTGGTATAAACCACATTATTTAAAAATGTTTTATTTCATACTTTTATTATGACGCTGCATCAATTCTCAAATGTATTAAAGTATGCATCTTTCCCTTGTTTCCTGTAGTCATTCAATATGTTTGATCATTTCTTTAGAAAATGATAATGATAAGATTTTCATCTGTTTTCTGTGTCAGCTACATCTTAATACTTCTATCCTTTAAGAAGATTCCTGCCCATTCAATAAGCATGTTAAATAAGGGGTAAATGTATGAATAAACTGGTTCTTATATGATTCAGAAGCTCACAGCAAAAAAGCAACCAAGCATATACAAGTAAAACGCTGTTCCTCAGGGAATACAATACTTGTACCATAGCTTTGGCTTTATGTTTCAGAGTTGGACTGAGCCTGAGAGATGAATGTAAAAGATAAAGAAGCATTGTAAGGTCAGTGACTGAGCTCCTCTTTTTGCTAATCGGCTTCCCTTGTTATCCATCCAATTTACTAGAAAGTTAACCTTTTCACTACTGCTAGAAATTAGCTAATTTATTTTTTTTTTTATTAAATGGCCAGGGTAACAAATTGAACTTGTTGTTCATACAGCTCTGTAACAGTAAATGAGATTAAAAACAAACAAACAAACAAAAAAATATAAAAATTCAGCAACTCAGCAGCATTTTTCCCTTCAAAGAGCATTCAGATGCAAATGGGTTTGTATGAAAAGAGGTACCAGGCCTTCATAGATAAAATATTTCATGGAGATAGAGCTTCCAAGGCCATGGAAGGAATGCCAATGTCAAATATTAATTAAGAACATATTTAAGATGGACTGACCTGGAATTTTCCAAAGGAACAAATTCCTTTTGAAAAATAATTTTCTTTTAAAGTAGAACTTTATATGGAGATCCTGTTCCAAATGTCTTTTAAATGTTAAATGCATAGAATATTATATTTCAATATTTTTTAAATGCAAAATTCATTATCCACATTCAAATTATATCAAAAGTCAGTAAAAAAAGATAAGAATAGTTATATATCAGTGAATCAAAACTCATTATGTACCTACGAGCTTTTAAGAGGTTTTCCTTTTCTTCTTGGAGCAAGACAAAAAGTGAGTTTGTTGAAAAAAGTGGAAAAGTTAGATTTTTTAAGTTATATTCTATATCCCAAGGTAAGAATGAAAGAAAAATAATTTACTCAGGATGGGTAACTCAAAGATGAGGGCTTTACCAGTTGAAAGACCAAGGTTGAGTGCTTGGTTCCATCAAAAGATATTTTTGTGGTTTTTTTGTCCAGATAGTTCATTCCATGTTCACCTGTCCTAAATTCATGAGAGCAGTTAAATCTTTGGGTCTCAGACAGCACCACTTGTCCCCCAGAAAAACACACACAAGGAATTAGTACCTCTGTTGTACAGCATACACAAAAGACTGCCCCAAAAACTGCCAGAAGATAATGTGGTAGATGGATGCAGGCTCCTCAGGAAGTGCTGTCCCAGGAAAAGAATTGGCCGAAGTTACGAGGACTTGGAAGAGGCTGACAAGGAATAGAAATTTCCAGAAGGACCACATTCATTAGATGTGCCCCGTAAATTATGGCTAATTTACACAGGCAGCACCAACCACAACCACCCTGCATGGCAATTTCTTGTATTAAGAAAAAGAAGGTGATGTGTAAAAGACATATTTTACTCAAACTTCCTACTTATTAGTGGGACCCTCCTGATACCTCCTACTGCAAAGGATCAGTAAGGTTAATATCTTAAGTAAATATTAGCTCTGTGGATACTACTGTCATAGAAGGGAGGGAAGGAAGTGCCTTAATACAGAAGATAGGAAAAATATCTATATTTTGCCCGTCTTAAAATATGTATATCAATGCAGAATATTAGGGAGGTGAACATATGAAAACATTTAAAATATGGTGAACCAGAGGTGCAAGAGGAAATAAGAGTATTCAGATCACCATTGGTTATGAGGCATATTAAGCAAATTCAGCTCTAAAGATGAAGGAAATGATGCAAGGACACCAAACACCAAAGAAAAGAAAACCTTTGTGGCTGTTCCATATTGAAAATTAAACTTTAAATGTTCTAAAAATCTAAACACTTGTAAGAATAATATGAATTCTTAAATTAAAAAGATATGTTTTTTAGGAAAATATCCATGGACATTTTGTGTGTCATATTCTATCCCAATGGTAACAGAAGAAAGTTGGGAACTTTTATGAAAATTAAAACAAACAGTTGGACTTCAGTTATTCCATTGACTTGGCTTGCAACCTCAATCTATATACTTTAACCTTCTTTTTATCCTTCAGTTCTTACTATAATAGAAAACAACTTTTGAATGAATCTCTGAAAAATCTTTATTCTTTAAACCAGGCTTGGCCTTAGTTATTCTTCTTAGAATATTTTAAGATAGTGATGAAAAGAAATTAACTTCTGTGTCTTTTAATCTCAAGAGTAATAAAAGCATTTGAATAGGTCTATTATTTATATACATTATTAAGAGTATAAAATATAAAAGAAAAGGTTAAGTATTAGTAAGTTTGGTATCAAGTCAAGAAGATCCTTAAGCATACTAAGTGGGAAAAATATTTGGGATAGTTTTCAAATGAGATAAAAGGGAAGGATAGTGAAAAATTGTAGGAAAGTATTAAGTTTCAATTTAGGATCTCCACATTCCATAAATGTTCCCACCCACCCCAAGACTTCATAGACCTAATCTGGCACTTTGTACCTTCTGAGTGCACAAATTATTAATAAAGAAATAGTTTCCTGTTCTTTGCATAGCATAAAATTTGCACCAGTTTTGGACTTTTAATTCCAAAGTGCAGCATTTAGGGGGTTTCATTCCACCCTCAGTTACATATTGCAGGTGCTTGACATCTCTTAAGTGCTGCGACTCATCATCTCAGTTTGGATCCCCAACAGTTTAGCCTTACTATTTTGACTTAATGTTGGCATTTATTATAATCATGGATAATTATGTATAATTATAATTAAGCCCTAATCCTCCTCAATTACACTGACATAAATTAGGCATAAGGCGTAATTTAATCAAAATTAATGGATTTGCACCAGTGTGGAGCTGACACAAGGATAAATCCAGATCTTGTGTCTTATTATGAAGTGTAGCATTCCAAATATGCCAGAATGAACCCATCTTATGGATAACTATTGTCCATTTACATGAAATGTTTATTATTCATTGACTGTCATTACCAACAAAAGGGGAAAGTGTATTGGTTCATAAAATAAAGCAAAAATTTCAAAGGAAACACTGAAATCTGAAAGAATTTCAACTCTTGTACATAAGAAAAAACATTTTTAAGATCATAAGGATGTTTATAAAGATTACTTTTGTTAAAAAAAATCAAAGGAAAATTCATTCCCTTGGGCATTTTAAATGTATGTGGTAGAAATACATCCAGATGCTAACTTTTCTGGCTGACCAAGAGTGGCCTTAGAGAGGTGGATGGGGAAATGATCCTTTACAAAACATGAGATACAAAGCTTATGTTGTTGAAAGGAGAAGCATGTAATCAGCTAAAGAATTCCTGAGAAAGACCAAGGGCAGCAGATACTGAAACCTTGAACTTCCTTACTTCAATGCATTTTTTGCATGCTTCCTGAAGAAAGGAGCAACCAAGGGAATTTATTAACTTTTAACTTAATTAGGTAGATACCAAAAAAATGTTCATTCCTGGACCAGTGTATTTAGACATTGAAACCTTCAAAAAATTGTAGCTCCACTCTGAGGAATCGAGTAGGGATTTTTTAAAAGAAGATATGTGAATATTTTCATCTTCTAAATATAGCAAAAGAGAAATTTTAAATGAGAATTTTAGGTGCTCAATTTCATGAGAACATATCAAGGCAACAGACAGTATAGTGCACATATATGTGTGTAAGTTTAATTCAGATGGTCTCTGGAAATCTAAAATAAACCTTTACAAAATAAGACAACAGTCAGTTCCTGTGAAATCTAACAGATCTCTCACACATACACCACAATATATGTAAACATATTTTTTTTTCCTAGCTTTGATTCCTATTCATTGCTCTCTGTCAGAAAATATATAACCTAGCTCTAAGTTTCCCAAGCAACACTGTCAAACCTATAATATAGAGTGTACTTGTATAAAATCTAGGTTTGTTTTGTTTTGTTGCTGTTTTCTTTAATTTAGTTGTCTCTTTTTGTGAAATTGTTGCTGAAACAAAAAGGGACACTATTTTAAACTTTTCTCTTCTTAGACTCACAAAAAACTGCCAATAGGAGCAACAGAATTCAGATTCCCTCTTTTGCCCTAAGATACAACCATTGCTTCACATGGTGTCTTCTGTGTCAGTCAAAAAAAGATGAGGAGAGGATTGTCCCTGGCAATTGAAACTCCATGCTGGCCCTTCAGCCTAAGCCAAAGGCTGTGTACAGAGCTAAGAAAAAAAATAGATTTTAAGAACCACTTCTACAGCAAAAAAAAGTTATAGGTGTAGAACAATCACTATGCTAAACTATAATCAGATTAATTTTATTCACTGGGCTGATTTAGAGTATCAACACTGCAAAGAAGGTTGAAACAAGTCCTGTTGACAGAAAGTACTTAGTTATCCAGCCTAATTCACTGGCTGCTGGTGGTGAATTCATTGGACTGCTTCCAAATAAATTAAAATGTGTTGGAATTTAGATAAATTACAGAAAAGCTGTCAGACTTCCTCAAAGCCAGGGCATAGAACTCCAACCCAAAATTTAAACAGAATAATTTAATTTTAACAATGGATTCTTAAATCCATCCACAGATATTCTCTGTTGCACATCATTTGAGGGATGCAAAAAGTTATGCAAAAAAATAACACATAAATGAAGGCTATCACAGTACTGGGATAATACTAAAAACTCACCTGTAGTAACTCCCATGTTCTTTGAACTGCTGTTAAAGTGTGGGGATTTGTTTTGTCTACATCTGCCCTTGTGTCACCAGTCCTGTATCCCTACTAGAGAATCCTACTATTGGCTATCAGTGTTGCAGCCCTTTTAATATTGTCATCAGCTGCATATTCAGTCTCTGAATCAATAACTTTAATCATCTTTATGGTTGTTCTTTTATTCATGTCTATTGATTATAGTACTACAATATAAAACATCAAGGGAAGGAAATGACAAAGGACCATTGGAAAAAACAAAACCAAACAAACACAACTAGGAAATCTTTGAAATTAAATAATTTTTCCAAAATGCTGTCTCTGAAAAAATTTTTCTGCATGAGGCATTGCAGACCATTCAATCATTTATCTAGAGGCCTCAGTAAACTTTTATACACAATATATTTCAGTACAGTCAAGATTAATATAATTTTGGCAAAAATTTATATGCATGAGGATCTTTCTTAACCATACAAAATAAATAGCAGATAGTAACTGCAACACAAATTAGGTTAACCAGCACAGCTAAAAAATGGCTTCAGCTCCATTTTTTTTCAGTCACCAAACAGTTAAGATGCCCAAACACTTATTTATTTTTAAACAAAATTACTTAGCATGTCTGAAATTATTCAGTAGACTACTTCTCTGACTAAAACCACATGGTTGTACATAATTTAAGAAATTCCTGGGTTATTCTATAGAGATTATCCTGACTCTGGACCTGATTTCACAAAGGTAGAAGATGACCAATTGTTAATTTACTCATTTGTTTAACTTCTTTTTTTAAGTTAGATCTTCTGTTTTAGTCTTGGGAAAGCCATTTGCTCCATCTCCTTACCACCCACTTAGGAGCAAATCTTGAGAGCATGACAGAAATTTTAATCTTCTTCTATCATCATTATAAGAGTATCCTTGTGGAGGGGGAAAGAAACTATAACAACATCAATGACCAAACAAACAAACAAACAAACAGAAAAGATGTTGAAGAGAATTGCAAGAATTAACCTCAGAGGTTTGGTAAAATTTGGATTACCTTTGGGCTTGAACTTCTACAGTAATCCTTGGTAAAGGCTGTGTCTGAGCAAATCAGAGTCTGTTAGCAGCTTCACATGAATGTCAAAAAACCACTGAATTCAAACCCTTAGATTCAAACTCATGTTTAAACCCTCAGAAAGCTATCCTAGAGGTTCATAGGAGTTTCTAAAGAAGATAGGATTTTGAAGAGGTACATGCACATATATAGACCTTGCAGTTTATATCCGTTCTGAATAGTGAAAGAGTAAAATCTATTTTGATGCACTAGAAGTCAAAACAGTTTCCTGCATGTGATTCATCCATCTCCTTTACATTACACAGAACTGGGTAAAAACAAGCTTTCTTTTTATTTCCCAGGTTGAAATGTGGGCATCAGGGGGCTAAAAGAACAGTTTTCTCTCTCTTTTTTTTCTCCCCCAATCATTTTTTTTACCCTTCTTGGAAACATAATGCTGTCAGCTGTCCCTGCCATCTTCCAGTTTCAAGTTCTCTCTGTCTCCATCTGTGTTCGTACTTTTTTTAACTCTTAATCAGGTCCTGCCGTGTCTTTGTATAGGAATTCATCATCATATGGCACCAATTCAGACCTGTAACATGAATAAAGGTTGGTATTTATCATAACTGCTGTAAGGGAAGTGCCTTTAAAAGGAAAGGGAGCATGTAATTCCCTGCCATTCACTTTCTCCTCAACCTTTCACCTTTTAATCAGTAGCCATAACCCAAGAAGATCTCACAATGGAAAGTTAATTATGAGGTCATGAAGATGAAAGCATCTGACTTGCATTTTATAAAGGTACTTTGCTTTTAAATTATCCTTGATTTACCTGCATGAAAGGAAAGGAAGTTCCCAAAGATTATTCTAAATGGACCAGACTTTCAGATGCCAGCATTTCCAAGTGAAAACGGAAACGCAATCCCGTCAAATGTCCTTTGAATATTTCTTAAGAAGAAGGCTTCCATTTACCAATATGACCTGACTCATAAATTGAAGATATGTTCATGGATATGGGTGTGCAGAACACTCAAAGACAATACTCCATGGAGACTGTACTGCTCATAACTAGAAAAGTATCTAGAGTGAAAAACTCCAGAAGTTAGGTATTTGTTTCTATCATCTTTGGGAATATGATGTGTACTATTTAGAACTTCAGGGAAAATGTGTTTGAAGACATTGTCCCACCTATGCTGAAAATCCTAAACTTCCTCTGTGTTAACATCTGCATATGCTGAAGGTGGCAGGAGTAACTGCAGAAGAAAACAGTAGTTTGTTTTATAACATCTAGTATCCAAGAAGGTAAGATGGAAAATTTTCCAGCTGTAAATAGTAATAACATGTATTCAGAATTGTCCTTTTTTACATAAGGATGAAGGTACTCCGTTCACATAGTGGTTAAGGCAAGCACCCCAAAGACAATCAAATAGTTAAAAATACGTTAATTTTAGAGCTATCCAAACTGAATTACCAGACTACAGAATACATGGTTTGTCCATCTGAGCACCACTGGCCTGTTAGCCTAGAGAGAAGTGTCAGTGCACGATGGCCAAAGCATGGAAAGTGGAGGCAGGGAATAGGAAGAGGCTGTCTGGGGGCCACACATTCCTGAGGAAAGCAGCATGAGTGGAAAACCATCCTTTCTGCATCCTACACATGGGCACCGGGGAAGATCTCAAGGATACAACATTTTCTATAGGCAATAGTTTCTTTTCACTGAATTTCCACATGAATTACTGATTAGGAAACAGACTATATTTCCCTCTCTGATCATAAATAGTACAGTGATACCAGCTTTTTATGATGTTATTATTGGCTGCATTGTTCTTCTCCTAATACTGCTTTAAATTATATCCACTTGGTTATTAATGCTCCTTAAGTTGTTTTTGTTTCCTCTAAGGGATGGACAAAACATTTTCTTTGGATTTTTCATGACAGTTAATGGTAGAGGATGAATGGAAAAAATGGAAAAAGAGAGGTTGTGATTTGAGTTGGCAAAGTATAAATTATATATTGCTTTTCCTGAAATAGGACTTCATTCTGAGAACTGAAATCAGCAGTTATAAGAAATTGCTGCTCTTGTAGGACAAGCCCAGAATGTCTACACTTGATAAAGTGTCTTTTAGCAAGTTTTTCAAAGTGAGCAAGAAAATATCTTGTGCAAAAGGAAATTTTCCTTATAAAACCTTGAGGTCAGCTGCACTATATAAAAGAAAAGAAGCACAAAGTTAAACAAGAGTTTCACGTCTTTGGCATTTCCTTGAAATGCCTTGAAATTGTCATTTGATAGCACTACTCCTTTCTGTAAAATGCAGATGCTGAGTGAAGGTATGTGTTCAGAGAACTGTAGCTATAATTCTGCATGAGGATCACATAAAATATGAATTAAAAAAAAGAGGAAACAACAGCAGAAAGCTGATCCAAATGTAGTTGATGTAATTTTTTCTATAATGTTACAGTTCCATGAAGACATGGAATAATGAAACTCTCTTTCATTACAATATTATCAGTTCAGCTGTGACAGGAAGCCCTCTGGATACTATTCTCACAGGCTTCTTGTTCACATTTTCAGATAAAGGGAATTTCTGATAGGTTTTGAAGTTAGGCATGATTCAAACCGGAATTTGCATGAATGAGCAATAGTGAGTTTATAATCTATGCATCTGGTAATCCATGCTCCTATCCCTCCAAACAGAAACAAGCCTCTTAAGTTCACCATGGATCTTGGATGTTTAGTAATTTAATAGGCTTAAGCTTTATTCCTTCAAGGTAATTGTGCAGATACCTTTAATAAAATACACTCAGCATTGCCAGCAAACATTCTAGATAAATGAACACAAGAAATATTAGATGCAACTTTATTAAACTGTTAATCCTTGCTGGAAGGCTTCCTGGAGTGTTTGAGGGTAGTGTTAGTAGTGATGATAAACTAATTTGCCACGGCTCTTAGGTTCATGTTATCTTTTCTTATCAGCCTAAGGCTAGGTCAGAAAAAAAAATTGGAAACATTTGCCAGAGACAGCAAAGTGGCTAATTCAAATACCATTGCAAAGTGCCAATCCATCCATGTCTCCATGAGGGTTAGTTTAATGGTCCATTTAATTCTTCAAAGCAATTGAATTTCCACCCATATACTGATAAGGTCATACACCAAAGTAGTGTTGCCGGAATTTATCTTTTTTATATGCAAGACAAGGTTTATATGCAAGAGAGTTTAATTTCTCCAATGCAGATTGAGAGCGATGAGCAAGATAAGGCTTGAGATTTTTGGTCTTGTGTTTTCAATGTCAAATACCCTCTAAAACTGAGGGTATTGTTGCTTTGACTTATTTTGTTTGGGTGGGTTTTTCAGTCATCTAAAGAAAGTAAAGCTCAAAATGGTAAATAAATGGTGGCATAAGACATAAAGAACAATATAATGAACCACCAGCTGTTCCTAAATTTAAAAATGTGTGTTTAGCTCAGTGATAGTGAGGCAGTAACTCATATTACCTTCAACCTGTGGGTTTTACTACACCAGGACCTCTCAGATCTTCCACTTTTTGCACACAATTGCAAGATAAAGGATATTGAGCCTTTTTCTGTCTTCTACAGTTCCTTTCTATGTTACTTCACAAATTCTGCTTATATTCATTCCATGTCCTCAGGAAGTCAGTCCATTGTTGGCTGAAGTTCCCTTGATTCTTCTACTCTGTTTTATCCAGGCTGGATTCCCTGAAATCAAACAAAACTACGTGGTTACAAACTACCAGAGAAAGAGTGAAACAGGACTTCTAAATTACATCCTGGAGTCTTTTGCCAATTTATAGTTCCTGCACAGTCCTTCCATTCCTGTTGGATTTGCAGCTCTTATATGTGATGGTAACCTGCTTCTTTTAGGCTGTGATGTTTATGTCATAAATACTTTCACTTATATATTCAAGTGCAGGACTAGATGAATGTAGTTTTCAAAATCTAATGACAATTTCCAAAAGGTTTAACATATTATATTGAATGGAATTGGTGCAGTTGCAATAATTGCAGATAGATGTGCCAGAATGCAGTTTACCTGTGTGGAAAAAGACACTCTTTTCTATGGAAGACTTTTACCTATTATGTTCTTAGTAAATATTTTTGTGTAAATTGGCTTCAGTTGAAATATGGTTAATAAATATTCACTAAATTTTAACATCAGCAGAAAATTATAATTTGTGTACAATAAATTTGAAAATACTGAAATATCTTACATATGTTGTTACATGTTTTAAAACTTTTATAATGTCAGATCTAATTCACACAGTAACATAAGAGTAGTCCATGAATACAAAAACCTTTCCCAGAGGAAGATATACTAAGAATAATGGCCTTATTATCAAGAAAAAATGTTACATCACATTCAAAATTTTACAGTGGTAAAATTAAAAATAGAGTTACTTTCAAGTAAATATATCTGAAAAAATTTTAAAAATGCTTTTAATCTCTGTACTTAATAGTTGAATTATCTTTGAAATCTGCTCAGAAAGGCATCTTTCACACCTGTTGACTCAGCAGAACTTTATTTAACCTGTGACTTATTATTTTTAATTAAAGTAAGAGGTCAAATTCAGATTAAAAACTTTAAAATGTACTAAAGTCCCATCATGACTGAAGTAAGCTGTATATAGTATAGAATAAAGTAAATATTATAGATTGATAAGACGTGTATAAAACAGAAAAGGTAAAATTAATTTTAAACTAATCAAATTTAGATTTGGCTCAGCTTTCTTCATATTCATTAAAATTTTTGTGTTAAAATTGATAAGTGACTAATATTAAATAATAAGAAGAAATTAAATAGAAGAAAATATAAGCTTTAGGGCCTAAGAATGATTTTCATTTGTGTGCTTTAATCAAAGGACACTTTCTTGCCTAGATGTCAGATTGGCTTTTTTTTTCCTGAAGATAATGCCCTTAGAATAGTCTCATCTTAAATATAGCATTATGTTGAAGAGCTAGTCTAGAAGTATCTCATTATTTTCTTATTTTATGAGTGCAGTCACTTATTTTATGCACTGCAGTTAGGGGTTTTTTGTTGGTTTTTTTTTATTTGTTGTTTTTATGTTTGTTACTTAGTCAGAAGGAAAGTATCTTTAGCTTCCTTAGTTCTCACACTGGAGCTTTCAATTAGAATCTGTGAGGTACTTTAAAAAGTTTGCTTCAAAAGCATAGAAATCTTACATTACTAAGGACATAAACTTGTTTTCATGCTTCTTTGGGCTCAAGTGTACAAATTGCTGGACTGCAATAGCTGCAAGTCCAGTCCTCCCACCTTTCAGAAGAATAATCTAGTCCTGCTTGCAAAAGTTTTCCGCCTACACAGAAAATGTGGTCTGAAGACATACATTGTATGGAAGCCTCTCTTTTTGGAAGGTATTTCCAACTCCCTGGAAGGCTTTTGGCAGGAATCTCTTGATGAAGTCCTCAGGACTGTGCTACATAGGAGGTCAGATGAGATGGTCTTAACAGTCCTGATGGTTTCAGTTTGGAAGCATGTTAGACCTAAGTCTTCCTAGAGAATATTGGATTTGGGACAGAAAATCAAAAACTTCACTGTCCTTGCTGCCCACTCTCCTTAGCACTTGAGCTTATCTCACTTTCAGAGAAGATTTGATGCTTTGGGGAAAAAAATGTTCATCCTTAGTTTATTTGTGATGTAAATACACTTTGCAAATAGAGAAATTAAGACCTTATTTTGGGGGTTTCTCAACCCAAAGTTAATGAGTGAAATGAATGCAAAGCTTCTCAGAACTCAATAGGGAATAGCTCCTGCATTAAACAAATACTGTGGATAACAGGGAACGAACACTCCTAATGTGCTCCAACAACAGGAGAGCTAGAGACTTACCCACATTTCATTGTAGACTCTCCATCAGGATTAGAGAACTTTGTTCCTTTAATTAATACAAGGCAAAACTTTTACTCCATGGCTTCTCATCCTCTTCTGTCCTTTTTCATTTCTTTTTAACATTAGTTCTTTAACAAATCCTTCTTTTCAAAGACCAAAAGCTGATATGTTCTGGGGAAATGCCAGCAAGATGTTAGAGATTGGCACAACTAGCTACTGTCATTCTATCAAGACAATAGGATTTGAGCGAAAGGGGTAGAGTTCTCCATGCAGAATTTAGCTGCTTAATCCTCTCTTGTGGGCTGGCACAAAATCAACAAAAGAAAGAAACCAAATTACCCAGCTCTGCTTTGGCAGATTTAGCCACTGTCAGCAGGCCAGAAGTTAATTCCCTCATATTCTTGTTTGCCACCAACTACGGCAGGCCTTGCTGAGCCAGCTTTCCTGTGTAAATCTGTCAGCTGAAATGATGCACAGCATGAAGAAGGAGAGAAAGGACATGCAAAGAGTGTGGTCCTTTTGCCAAATCAAGTCCCCAGAAGTCAGGGGCTGGCACTGGAACTGCCTCCTTGCCTTCATCCTGAGTGACATTTTTGACACAAGATGAAAAAGATTTATAGTTTCTTAAACCACCATCACACACACACACACACACACACACACACACACAGAGACATACACACACACACATGCACACACACTCTGCCTTGCCAATAAGTGGGGATTGCTGTTGTATTAAATTCTGTGCATGGGAGGCTGTTTCCCTTCTGGCACTCAGAACAAGCTTCCAGCTGCTCAGCATCTTTCTGAGACTCGACAGAGTGTAGCGTATGATATGTTAATAATGAGGACTACACAGTCATCAAGGCCAGCAAAATTGCAGAGAGGGAAGGAAATGCATCATGAGTTTGCTCTGTCACAAATCCTTACTGAGAAGTCACAGCGTATGGTGCCTTTTATTGCGTGCCCAAACGAAGCCCTTGGGTGGATTATGTGACATTGGGGAATCAGGCTGTTGTGTGTCATTCCTGATTCTCCTGCTCCCTTAGAAATCAAGCAGGAACATTACTGTGAGATGAGGTAAGTTAGGTGCAAAACATTTGCAGCAACATGCAAAACAACACAAATCACACAGCTTTTGTCTTCTCATTATGAACCCCAAAATGGGGATCACTTCATGAAAGGTTTTGCTTACAGATGTTTATTTTAAAGCAAAGAAAATCTTGAAAGCTGGGAAACTAGGAAGAGAAAATACTGTCTCCTTAAGAGTGAAGTGAAGGAATACAGGTCTATTTTAAAGGTTAATGGTTTTCACATGGAAATCACAAATGTCCAGGGATTTCACAAGCTGTTAGTGCAAAAATGGACATTTCCTTTAAGTACTTAATGAAACATGTTTGACAGAATCAACAATCCTGCAAAAATGTAGATCTGTGTGTGAAATTCCCAGTAAAATTATGTGTTAATAGTTCTGGTTGACTTTATTCTTGTACTGGAAATATTTTTCACTAATATTATATCAGTAAATGCTGAGATGTACTAAGATAACTGTATATTGGTAATTGAAGCAATGTAATTCAGTGAGTTATTCTTAAATTCTGATAATTTTTGTTTCAGATTATGCAAGTGCAAAATTGTTGTGCAGTACAATTAGAAAAATCCTTTTTTTTTTGCTTATGTTGAGACAAATCTTTAGACTCTCATCACAAACACAATTGTTGATTGCAATAATTGCATGAAATGAAAGGATAGATGAAGCATTGTTTTCCTAATATCTGGGTTTCTTTCTTGACATCAGCCAGCTACTTCTAACTATTATAGCATCACCTTATGTAAGTACCAGACTTGGAAATTATGGCTACTGAACCTAAACATTAGTGGACAATTTCCTATTATTCATGTATGCCAAATCTTGACATAATCAATGGAGAAAACTTGCTGCAATTTCTAAATTAAATGGACAGAAAACTAGTACAAAAACAGTTTGCTTTATTTTTTATGTTTACAAAAACATCTGTTTTATTTCTAGCTCTAACTCAAGACAGATGTTCATGCTATTAAAAAATACTATGGAAATGTTGAATAAAGAATTGAAAATGTTCCCAAGCAGGTTAACCTGAACAAAACTGGATGGCAGGATGCTACCTAGAGAGACAAGTGCAAGATGACTTACAGGGAAATAATCAACTGCATAAATACAGGTTAGGGAATATTTGATGGATTGGGTTCCTGTTCTGCAGAAAATAATGCAATTTATCACTTGTTATGCCATTTTTTTGTAATAGTCTTTCAGCACCAAAACTGGATCTTGGTGACATTTTAAAGGGGATGAGGTGAGATCCAACTTGGGCTTCAGTTCTAAATGTAAGTATTTAATTGAAACACCTGACCCAGAAGTGAAATCACTGTGCACTTAATCTGTAGTTAATGGAGAGAAATTGACACTTCCAGAATAGAAAATATCTTGACAAGGCTTTGGAGATCTTTCCTAAATGTCTCAATAAGGTGAGACATTCCATTTTCATGGAATAGGTCCAGGTCTAAGTATCTATAGAAACTGAATTTTAGAAATCCTATAGCCTTGTTAGCTATCTAAGTGGCTTAGGTGAATATTTGAAGTGCGCTTCTGAGCTGCCATGCAGACATTCCATCTAAACTCCTGAGGTCCCATAGAGAGACAGCAGGCACTTTCAAGACATTGGATGTGTTTGCCTCATGTCTATGACTGCAAAGTTTCAGTGATACAAGATTATAAACCAACTCATGAGTTAATATTTCTATGGTTGCCATTATACATTTGGGGCACGGTTTAGTGGTGGTTTTGGCAGTTCTAGGTTAACACTTGGACTCAGTGACCTTAGAGGTCTTTTTCAACTTAAATGATTCACTCTATGACTCGAATGCTGCAGTGCTGTACTTGCTGAGGTGTCATGCAGAGGTGACACTGCCTTACCCATTGCATGGATGGCGCTTTCTGCACTTGCAAACCGTGCGTAATGCTGAGGTGCTTCGCAGACAAGTCTTGTGTATTTTCTTCATGATACAGATGTACTCAACAGCTCAAGAACTAGCTCAATAAACAGCCAACACAAATCCATTCAACAGAGAGGATCATGATAGTGCCCTGGGCCATGTATCTCTGGACATCCCTGTTGGGCACCTGGACATCTCATCCAGCTGGGACTCATGCTTAACAAAGCCCTGGAGGAGGAGGGAAGGGAGGGAATTGTTTGTGAAAACGGTCTGGATGTTTTGTTGTAAGCTTGATGTAGATTAAGAAATGCTTCAGAGAAACAAAGCAAAGATGATTCTATCTGTAGACAAACCTTCACTCTTGTTGTCTAGTCAACAGGAGTGCATGGATGTAGATGAGAGCAAGTTTTGGCTCACATAGTTTGAAATCTATTTGAACTCTTAAAAAAATAAGTTTTAAAAAGGATTTCCTTCCTGTCAGCAAAAAGCCACAGACATCAGAGGAACAGAGTCAACCACATGTGTGTTTCTTTTTATGCTTCCTAATCAGATGTAACGATTGCTCAGACTGTATAGACAGTTTTTATTCAAGGATGTGCATTCCTGAGCCTTAGGACCCTGCCAAGTGTAAAAGCAAACAGAACAAGCCACACATGAGGTGATATATGCCCTTAGGCTTTCCTGACTGCAACAGGACTGAGGGAATCTAACAGAGTCCCTCTTCCATCCTGGCTGTTGTAAAGTTCTCAAGAGAAACCACAGCTGGCCCAGGTCCAGTAATTATCCCTTTATTGGGCCGGTCAATTACTTTTCTGAGAGCCAGAAGAACAATAGCAGAAGGAAATACACTATAAATAGGTCTACAGAAAGCCTAACAAAGGTGTCACCATGAATGTCACCATGATGCTGCTATCAACAGTGATTCTCCAGTCTATTACTGGGATAGCAGAGGAGAAATTAAAAAGTATATTTATAAACTGAAGTGCTAAGGAATTATCAAAAATTTAATGTAATTTTTATATAATAAGCTACTAACTGTAGTCCACTTTTTCTAGGTCTGTCTGTAGTACAGATATCACAGCTTTTGCAGGTGTCACTGAGCTAGTTCAGGTGTTACCACAAAGTAGGAACAGCAATGCAAAACTGAGTAAAGATGAAGTGCCTAACTTTTCACCCCATTTTTCAAGAAAATATTGCACCTCTTTGAAGCTCTATGTCATTACAGACAGACTGGTACCAAAAGTAAATCATTAAAACTTAATTAGGTATATCTACAGAACATGTATTATTCTACACATGTGATCTGCATTATTATATACCCTATATATCTTTATATCCCAACACTCTGCTGGTAGACAGCTGGTATCTTTGGTTTCTTAAGAAATCTGAAGAACTACAGTCACTACTGGACTGAGAGTCAGGAGAGATGGGATTTATTTGCGGTTTTTTACTCATCTGTGATCTTGTGTATGCAATTTTTCTCTGCCTTTTCTCTTTGTTGACTGTCCTTGAAGAGGGAAGGCTGGTGAAAACACAATGCCTATTAAAACTGGTATTAATTTTTGTGACTTCAAATCAGCTTTTGCAGTTTAAGTCCTATTTCTGGACAGTACTGTGCACATTGTTTCCCTGCTGTGCACACACACCCACCCCATGAAATAGCATAAAGAAATTAATTCCATTCAGGCCTGCCATTAGTCATGACTTTTGCATCAGGAATCACAACTGTTTTCTTCAAAGTGGGGGGAAAATTTCCCCATGATTAATATTGTGTTACACTTTTTCTGCATTCTTTAGCTTTGAGTGGTGATGGGCAGACAAAATGACATCAGTTGTCTGTAATAGAACAACTGATCTTGTGACATCACTAAAACTTTTCTCTGCTTTTGATTCTGAGGACATATGAGGACAGTAGCTCTCAAATGTCAAAGCCATTCTCCCTTTAAGAGGATATTAAAGCTGTCTGTTGCAAATGTTCAACTTGGCAAACCTAGGTAAGGAAAAAAACCTGCTACAATTTGTAGCTGTGAGTATATGACCCAGAGAATAAATCGCTAAAGAAAATCTACATTAGCAGCATTAACTGTTTGTAAAGTGAAATGGACTTTTTTTTAATCCCAGAATTTTTAGGAGACTGCCAATTTCAGTACAGCCACACTTCACTGAACTATAATGATCTTTGACCACTGGATCCTGCTTTGTCTTCCTATGTTGGTTGGCTTTACTGAGATTGTTCAAAATCACTGAAACATCAGTAGTTTAAATAAGCACTATTAAAATAATACTCAAAACTATACTTTGTGACACTGCTCTTATTTCCAAAAGAGGAGACACTACACATTGGTGTCTGTCAAACACAGCCACACCATCCTATTAAACAAAATGTACCCAGGGATGTTCTCAGCTGTGGGGGCCAGCTGGCACGAAGCACTCTGTGTACATAGAAGTAAATTCCACTAGCAACCAAACTGCCCATTGGGAACACTTTCTGCCCCTGTTAAATCCCAGGAATTTCTGGGGAGAGTGCTGGCTGACTGAGATAAAAAATCAGGACAGGGACCATTCTGATAATTTCCTAGTCTAGATCACTGAGTAGCAGTACCACAGAACATGCACTGGCAGTGTTAAGTTATAAACATAGATGCAGCTAAGAAGGGATGTAACTTCTCTGTGCTTTCTTTATAAAGAAAAAGAAATGGGCTTGTTTTGGATGCAATTCATCCTACACTTTCAACTATAGTCATATGAAACAAATTAATCAAGTCCTGAAGTCAAGTCTGTTAATTTTCATTGTCTGTAAAGTGAACCTAGAGAGACTTACTGAGATACAGAAAAGTAATGTAAAGGGATTAATTCTCCCTCATACGATTAGAGCAACTGCTTAATGGAAATGCGCAGCCAGCAAACATCTTTATTTTTCCAGCATATGGGGCTAACAACTTGAAGAGCAGCCTCCTTCAGGCACAAAATCCAGATTGACTCCTAGTTTTCAAATATCAAAAGGCTTCTGTGTAAATAATTTTTTTGCGTATTTACGTGTTCAGTACAGATTTTTCAGGAATCTGAGAGAAGGTGTTATTTTTGCAACTGTGGTATGAGATAATTAGACACACTGCAGTAAGAACTTTTATGATGATGAGTTTGAGAAGAAAAGTAGGAACATAAGTTCAGAAGAGCACTTTCATGATACTAGGACCAGGCCCCAGTACAGGCAAATCACAGACATTACACAATCCTAAATTTCTAAAATATTTATCTGTACAAGTAGATATTTGTTCCTGTGCTCTTACTTAATGATTAAGTCAAATAACTTCCCTTCTCTGGTTCTTGCAGTTTCTGCCAGTTTCCAGTTTAAATTTATGCTTGATTATTCTGTCTGTACTTATTCTTGTGCCAAGTTTGCTATTTATCTGAAATAATAATTTTCCTTCCCAGCTGCCTTCATGACATCCTTGTGGAGAGAAATCATATCTTCCCTCAGTATTCATTTCAGTGAGTGATACCAGGGAAGGTCTTTAGGTCTACTACCTGTGTCCAGTCTACCTTCTGTGTCTGTTCCAGTTTAAATCAGCCTTTTTTCAATACAGCTTTCACAAAAATGCACAGTTAAAATTTCTCTAATTCCTTGCAAAATTATTTTAGCTCATTATTTATTTCAGCTGGAAATTAGCCATCAAATGCATCTGTTCTCATTTATATTTTCTACAGAGACAGCTTACTCAGTCTGGAGGTTATCCTAGTGCTTATTCTGTTTCTTCATTTGAATATAATGAGATCTTTGACTTTTTCTCACATTTGAGGTGTGATCATTTCCATCCCATTTGTATTAGATGGGGGCCTTAGCCCCATGTTCAACCTCATGAATTTTTAGATGTGTGGCAAAAATATATTGTTTCAAACAAAGTTTTATTATCTTTAGTCACATTGTCATTCTGAGCAGCAGAAGGCTTGTTTCTTCCTCCAAAGGTACTTTTAGAGATGAATAATTATTTCAATAGCTGCAAGATTTAACTGATCTTTTAAGTATAATTGATTGCTTTTACTTATTTCTATGACATAATATTTGTTTGTATATTTGTTCATTTCTTCATTCTTTATGGTTCCTCTGCTTAAGCCTCATATTCTTTTTAGAAGAAATGGTTTATCCATTTATCCATTTACCCACTGACTGGTAGGTATAAAATACCTAGCAATATAATTTCTGACCCTTTAAGGTCATCTGACCATTTTTTCATGCTACTGTTACAGGGTTATGAAATTTAGCAGCAAATTTTATGTAAGTTCTCAGATTTATTCTTGAGTATTCTGTTTTAAAACTGAAAATTTTAGTTGATGACTTAATTTTGTTTATGTGCTCATGTAATTTAAACTGAGTAAATTCATGATGACTTTACCTAAAGTTGCTTTCTACAGCTACTGGGCTAATACTAATGGGAATAGAATATAGTTTTTTCAGGGTTCCATTACTTTGGCAACATTCTGTCTTAGCTTTTGTCACTATGCTATCATTAGCAGATTATAGTTTCTAACCTTTATCTGTGAAGTAATATAACATAATTATTTCTTCCCAGTATTTATCTTCCTGACAGTAATAAATCTGTTCCCTTTTGAATCCCACCTTGGGAGCCTGCAGCATAACTATGGTAATGAGAACCCTTCCTTGAGTCGAAGGAAAATCTGTCACACCTGAGATATTTTGACATAAACACTTAAGGTTCAGTGAACAAGCGTATTTCTATAAAACATTGTTTCATCAGGAATTTTTCTCACCAGTTCCACACACATCCCCCAGATAGATGATATAAACTTTAATCAAACACAGATCTTGCAAACGACAACCAGACAAACTACCAAGCAACCGAGAAACAAAGACTTGCTTCTCATTCTATAGAATGTCTCATGCTAATCCCAGTGTTTTCTGTTCTTTCCTCACTGGTTCCTTTAAATTGCCTGAAACATTTGATAAAGAGGGAAACTATGTGAAGCCCAACTATAAAAGGCCAGTGGCAGGCCCATTTTCTATTTTGAGAGCTGCCACAGAAGGAAACCATGGTAAAGTCTAGAAAACAAAAAATTTTACAATATAGGACTGGTGATAGTCAGCAGTGTAACACATGCAAATTGATCTAAAGTAGCAGGAGTGTGTGTATACATGTCCATAGGTACATACACACTTGGAGGACAGAGAGCCAGGACTTAGGAACTTGGAAAAAGCAGTGGGTTAATCCATCAGCATTTTTGCACCTCCCCAAAAAAAGAAGCCTTCAAGCTGTGACATTGTGACATGGCTTGATGTAAGAAGCATAGAATCATAGAAAGGTTTGGGCTGGAAAGGACATTTAAAGGCCATACAATCCAACTCTCCTCTACAAAGAGCAGGGACATCTTCAACTAGGTCAGAGTGCTCAGGACCCTGAACAAATTGACCTTGAATTTTCCCTAGGACGGAGCATCCACCACCTCTCTGGGCAACCTGCACTAGTGTTTCACTACCTTCACTGCAGAAAATTTCTTTGTTATAGCTAGTGTGAGCAAATCCTCTATTAGTTCAAAATCATTACCCCTTGTTTTATTTCTACAGGCCCTGCTACAAAGCCTGTACCACGCTTGGCCTCACTGACTAGCTCTCTAAGTGGGAGATCAAGATTAATCCCTTATCCCAAGCCTCTGCGTCTATATTGATTAGAACTAGCTCTTTCACATCCATTACACTTCTCTTAGTATCTCCTCTGGATCATGTAATTTATGTGATCTTTCTTACACTAAGATATAATTATAAATTTTCAGTGAATTCTAGGTCAAAATGTGCAAATTAATGGGAAAGGCGTGGAGTAGCTGCCGAAATGATATTTTTATGTCATGATTCTTAGGATATGCATTGCACTGGCTGGGACAACATACAAGCCATGTAGGAAATGATTAAGATTGCTTTGACATTGCAAAACCTACTGGGAGAATACCAAATGGCTCTTCAGTAAAGAGAGACCAGGTTCAGGTTCACACATACTGCCTTGAGATCTTCTTTATATTTCTGAAATCCTGTGCAGGCTTTGACCTGTCAACACCAGGGCAAACTAACAGCCAAGGAGTGCTGACTTCCAAGAGTCCAGGACTTGAAGCTGTGCACTGATATTGTTATTTAGTAAAGCAGTATAGCCCTGGGCTCCCTGCTAGCTCAGATCTTACACTTCTACCTCTTACTCCTTTTCATTAAAAATCTCATGCCACTTCATGGAGCAATCTTGCCCTAAGTCTTTAATAAAATGTAAGATTCAGCCTAACTATGCCCATAGTCTAAAGAAATTGTTACAGGGCTGGAACCAGGATGTCAGTTTGAGTACACTTTTTGATTAAACTGGTGAATCCAGATGAAGTTCCAATAATACAGTGATGACCTTTTGTGTAAGTTGAGATCACAGACCATGCTAACACTTTCCTAATGCCTTTTTATGTTTCTAAGTAAGATGGTAATACATTTCTGTTGAATTTGAGTGACAACTGACAAACATTTTTTACATCTGTATTCTAGAGTTTCACGAGAAATAATGAAGGTTGTGGCATTTTGGAGAGGTTCTTATGACTGAAAGAAATTTCTTAAATATCTTAACTTCAGGAAGGCTTTCAATATACTGTCTAATCAAGTTCTCATTTACAAACTAATGACCAGAGAAATGGACAGCAAGGCCAACTGAGTATTGTATTCCTTATGTATTTCTTTGACAAGAAGGAAATTATAGGTCATGACCTGAAGCAACCTGATGTGACTTAAAGTCTGGCCTTTGCAGAGTAAAATATTTCTAGAGGTGACTTCCAGTTGAAATTATTCTTTACTTGCTATAATGCCAATACTATGAAAAAATATAGACAAAAGTCAAGAACATAATTTTCCCTGGTGTTTCACCACAGTGCAACACAGGCCATCACTGAAAAGTTCTGTCAAATGATAATTATCTTGTAGTTAAAGAGTCAGAGAGTAAGTTTTTTTCCACATCTGCTTCAGGTGATAGAGACTCAGCAAGACTGCTAGAAGTTCCACTGCATGAAAATTATGGCTTTTGGTATTTATATTGTAAAATACTGGTGGAGTTCACAAGTACGAACCAGATTATGATCTGAATTGCTCCCTTGCTCATGCTTGGGACATGCTGAATGGGTCTTGTGCCTCTGATAGGTGTGTATACCCTGGACACAGAACAGAAACTTTTGAATTCCAGTTATGTCTACAATATTTTATGGAATCTTTTGAATTTGGTGGCAAAAACTATTGCTCTCCTTAATAATTTACATGTATTTTTAAGCAAATCTATGCCCCATGAGAGGATATGTGTGTGTATGTTTAAGACAGTGCATTCATGATTTTTGGAAGAGGAGTACAAAAATGGTATTTTGGGTAAAAAAAAAGAATTTGAATTGAAAGTTTTCATTTATTTTTTGTTTGGGTTTTTTGTGTTATTTTTGGTGGGGTTTTTTTTGCCTGGTTAAAGAGGCTTAGGCATTAGACCTTCTAGTTTAAATGATTGAAATAGAGAAATGGTCCTGAGCAAGGTTTTGCTCTTGATAAATTCACAATTTCTGAGTGCACAGTTCCCAAGCCATCACAGCCCAAGGACCATTCCCAAGAAACAGTTTGGACTTAGTGGTAAAAATTGTTTAACAGTGCTAAAAATTGTTTAGTACTGCATACATGGAAAAATCATTTCACTTGGCTTCTGGACACCTGTTGTTTATTTCATTGTTCATTGCTGTTTGTTAACAGAGATATGCAGTGTCTCTCTCCTGGTAAACTTCTGGTAATGTCTGGCAACCGTATCTCAAATTTTCCAAGATTCCTTTCCCTGGCTTTCCCTGATTTTGAAAATATAGCCCCAGTGGTTGTTATCATAATTTTTTCCATAAACAATTAAATAAAGGTTTTCTCACCTTGGATCCGGTGTCCACATAAAATAAAATAAGTCTTCAGTAGCTTCAGCTATTTGATGAATTGAGGATTTTGGTGGGAAATAACAAAAAAACCAAAAAACTGGAAACATTTCTCCATGGCTGTTTTTCTGGCACATGCTATATACATATACATAAAATCATATTTTTCTATAGTATTATATTTATGTTTTTATATCTATTCATAACATCTATTTTTTATGCTTACCAGGTTAAGCATCAGTCCTGGTGAGAGTTTCCTATTCAGAACTTAGTTATCATGTTGTTTATGCACTTAATTCTCATTGTTTTCCATAGGTATCACATAACCCAAAACAACAGGATAATTACGTCCCCAGATTGACTCCACTTATTGTAATGAAATTATCCCAGATTTACACTGGCATAACTCAGAGCAGAAGTTGACCTCACAGTCTTTACATAAGATGTGTCTTAACCCAGCAAGATTTTGGTCAATCCCTTTAAAATATAGAAAATGCCCTTTATAATAAAAGTCATAAGACTATAGAGCATGACCTTCAGCTTTAACAATTCAGAAGCTCCCAGGGTCTTTACCCTCTTTAAAGAATGAGAATAAATTCTGACAGCTGAATAAATATAAGGGGTCTAGTGTCAGTCTGAGGAAATAGGTTTTAATTTTGTCACAGATGACTTTGGTTCACAGGTCCTCAGTGGAAAGGGAAATCAGCATCTACTTAACATGAGATTAGTTGTTCAGAACATCAGAGAGAAATACCCCCTGCCCCACAGTTACAACTGGACTAAACAGGCAGAGACAGAATAGAAAACTTTTTCATATCAGTGCAACATGGCAGATTCACCTTCTCCTACACTTCTCACTAGGTTCTTCCTCACACCATTACAGCATTACACCTTCCCTTACCTGCCAGGTTAGCTCAGCTCACTTGGTATAAGGTCACAAGACAGTTTCTGTGTCACTGATACTTGTTAGTGATTCCTATGCAAATGTGACTTTCGTTGTTTTGGTTTTTTAATAGGGCTGTAAACAGAAATAATTCTACACTATTAACTTAGTCTTTCATCAGTGTTTTAATATGTTTCTGATATTATCTTTTCTATTTAAATAGATCACTTTACATTGCATTCAAGACGTTTACATTTACCATAAGGACAAAGGAGTTGACACTTTCTGCAAAAAAACTTTTTTTTCTTTATGGATCCATATGAGAGGGAAAGATGTGTTTGAAACTTTAATGCTGAAAGAGGCCCTTTCATTTTTACGAGTATTTTGATTTATAGCAGGCATGTGCTACTGCTCTTTTCTTCTCCCTGTCTATTTTAACAGAGAATAATGAGGCAAACTTCCTACCGAGGGTCTTAAAGCTCATCAGGGCATTTGTTGCAGGAATGTGTCACAGAACAGGGGATTTAAATTTTTTATTTTCTTCAGCACTTTATGCCATCTGGCTTAGACATCACTCTGTTCGTGTGCTCCTGTCATCAGTGCCATTGTTCACCTAACTCTGTCCAGGATTTTTAATAACTTTATTTGGATCTGTGGTTTCTACTCCCATTTGGGTTATCTAATGCTTAGGTCCTGAGGTGCCTTGTGCAGCAGTGTCTAAACTTGGGCAGAGCTGCTATTATAAAACAAGCTTTAATTAGCAGTTCTACAGGCCCTCTTGTACAGTTTACAGTTTCTGCAATCACATACACAAACATACATCTTGAGGCATGCAGCCTAAAATCTACCTAATGTAAGCTGTAGTAAATAATTCCGAACTAGTTTATTTCAGAAAAGAGGTGTGATATGGCCATGAACAATATGAAATAGAGAGAGACAAAATTCACTTAATACTTTGTTTTCTACTGATTATTTGTTCAGCTCTAGCCAGCAAACATCATTCCTGATTTGCATTATGACAGAAAAATTAATATGAGAAGAGTCACTCTTTCTTGTATCTTAAAGTCTTTAGACCATGAAAAATATCTAGGAATGTGTGTGTTCTTTCCCACAACAGATGCTGAATAACAGCTTGTAAGTAAAAAAAATGTTATCAAAGTCAGTGGTTCAAAAAACGCATGTGATTTTTTCCTTTGAACACATTTAATATATAACAGAAGATTAAAAATTATAGCAGAGGGTTAAGCTATGTATCAATCACAACTTTGATTATGCAGCAAACAAAAGCTAGCAAATGTTGACTTGATACAAAACATTTTGATCTAATAATATCTCTTTGCCTTCAAGACTTTAAAAAGTATGATTTAAAGGCTCTCAAAGGGCATAGAATTACTTCCACTGAACCCAGATAGTCCAGAGCAGCCTCTCAATCACCAGCAATGGTACAGTAAAGTAGGACAATTCACCTTGGCTGCAAGTCAGCCAGTGGGCTTCCCAGTAGATCCATAGCCACACATAGCTGGAATATAGCTGAAGGAAGGATGCATGGCTAATGTTAATGAGATAAACACAGTAATAGGAAAGAAAGAATTGTTTACACATGTTGAAAAGCTTGTATTGTATGTTCTGCATCCCCATATGGTACATTTGTGCCATAGGAAATAATCAAGTACATTTTACTGCCAGGCTGTGTGAACACCCAGAATCACTAAGACCTCTGTGAAGTCCTTACTGACTTTTTTTTTCCCCATTATTGCTCCTCACAATTCCAGCAATACCACTCTGCCTCTCTGTCACTTTAGATTGTCTGGTGGGGCCACTGGAAGCAAACACAGGTCAGGATGGGTCTGAGATTCAATAATGTGGTTGAGAGTCCAGCAAACCAATATCTGCCCTTTAATAGGTCCTCATTTGGTCCCTGCACTAGATTGAGCACAATAGCAAAAATTGTGTTTCCCACAGGAAAAAAGGTATCCTAAATAGAAAGAAAGTGTAAAATTTATTGTGAAAATAAGAAAAATATTCTGTCTTGTGGATCTATTTTTTTAGCAACTTTTCTAAAAAATAGGTGAATAAAAGCAAATTAGCCATTTTTGTTTCTGTTTGTCTTTCCCATAGCTTTTGAACGTTCTGGACAGAATCAATCAATCTGATAGAGAAATGATTCTTTTAAAAAGCTCTTAAAAATTTTGGAAAACAAGGTCAAAAGGAGACCTAGAAGTCTCTTCCAGTGCTGTGATGGCAAAAGACACAGCAGCAGAACCTCATAATGCAGCAGAGAGCAGGTACCCGACTGCAAATCTCCAGCCCCTGGGAAATTCCAATGAACAGTAAGACACAAACCCCACAGGAGACTGTGCTTCATTCAACTAAGAAGAGTAAGTAGTTTATAGAGCTATCTGTGTTTCATTGTTTGATGGAGTTCTTAATATAAATGAAAATACGTTCCAAATCACATGCAGAATAGATTATTTTATTTGTGTTTAAGACATCCTTAGTTTTAAGAGTGCAAATTATGAGCTATAATCAGTACAGCATCTTGAATTTTAATCCTTTTTCTTTGCTACTTTATGATCTTTCTTGTTGATTCCTAAAGTGTATTTTTAGTAAATTATTATATTTTTGTAGTGTACTTAATTCATGCTGCAGTCTAAGTAGATTAACCACTAGACAATATGCCTACTGGAAATTATACTTAAATATGCACATGGAATGTAATAATAAATATGTAGCCCCTATTTACAAGTTCTTTACAAATATAGCAAATCTCAGTCAGAAAGACAAAATTAAGCACATCACAGGTATTTTATCAGTTCTGGTGCAGCATCTAGCACAGTAAAATGCAGCTCAGCAGCTCAGAACAAGAAGACAGAATCAGTTGATGCAAAGGGTCTTCACCTAAAATGTTGATAAAGTGCTTATTAAAATATACATATACCATATAAACCAAATCTTGCTGTTTTATAACAATCAGAATTAAACTCTTGTTCAATAATTTAAGAATTAAGTATTGACAATCTTAAATTTCATGGGAAATTTCACCCAAAACAAGGAATATGGAATTTGACTCCAGGTTGTGTTTTTTTGTTTGTTTTTTTTGGTTTTTTGGGTTTTTTTGTTTGTTTGGTTTTGTTTTGTTTTTTTTTAGAAAAAATGTTAATTTACAACGAAATCTATGTCTAGTTTCTCTAAAGAGAACCATATATTTGGATGGTGTCAAAAATAAGGTTGAAGCTTATTTTCAAATTGTGAGTCACACAGATTTTTGACAGGTAAATCAAGAAATTTAAAAAAAAATCCATGGAATGTACATAGATTTAAGATTTATTTTTTTTAAAGAATATTTTCTGTCATATAAATTGCTAAGTGCAATAACATAATAGCCATGACATGTAATTTGGAATTACTATGAAATCCTTTCATAATATTTAACAAATAGTTTCTCATAATTTGTGTCCAAGCTGGAGATATGTTTGAAAAGGGTTTGATTAGAATGAGCTAAAAGGCATCTCACCACCACCCACTACTACTTTCTTAGTTACTATTGTTTTTTTATATGGGATTGCATCGTGTGAACCAGAAATCTGCAAGATGCCTAAAGTCACCACAGTGTCTTCCAGAGCACAATGGTATACCTACTGCAACAAGTAATTAATCTTGGGCTCAAGATTTCCTGATGGGAGCCTATTGACCCCAGCACAATAGATGAAAGTATTTTATCCTGTGTGTTCCCCTACTGACCCCTTTGCCACCTTTTTTCATGCACTGTCTGCTCTCATACCAAACCAAAGAATTCATCCTTCACTCTGATATTTGGGGTCTGCCTGACCCTCTCTTGCTTTGTGGAAGATTTCTTGATTTTGCTTAAGAGGATCACTCAGTAAGAAAAACCTAGCAAAGTTTTACCATACACAGTGACAAACATGAATGAGCTCAAAAGTGTCAGGGGTGCTGGGCTTTACTCACAGCCCTGATCCCACACAGTTTTTAATGGGAAGCTGCATGTCATCTCTGCACCTGCTGGGAACAAGGCTGGGGAGCAACTGGGCATACTCAGGACTAATGAGGGAACCTGCGAAGGAACCTCAGCGCAGGTGCTCACAAATCACTGTCATGGTCCTTCTGGGCTGGCAGCTGCAAGCTTGGAAAAGGAATCTTCAAGCTCTCTGGTACACAAAATACTTATAGGGGTGGATGGGAGAATGAGACACTGAACCTTCTGTATTAACCCCAGTGTCCAAGGCACCTCTGAAGTGGCCCAGAGGGTGCTCCAGTAAACACATGGACATGAGTCCACTCCTGGGGCTAATGTCCATAGCAAGGTTAGAAAAGCTACATCTAGGCTAGGTATCTGAAGTGAACCAGATTTTTGAGTGGCACTTCAATGTTTTCTCTGGGGTGTTTCAGGCTGCAAAGCCAGGAAACAAGGTACTAAAGCTGTTTCCTCAGCACTGAGAGAATATTTTGTCTCCCAGAGACACAGAAAAGGTGCACAGCAGTTTACAGACCCATCCAGCCAGTGCAAGGAGTATGTAACTACTGATATTTTCAGCTTTTGGGACAACACTGCATCAGTTTACATTGGTAAACAGTTAAAAAATTAAAGAGCTGTTTCACTCTCCTGTAGCAGCAATTACCCTCTGCTGAAAAAGCTGTGCTATAAATCTTCAGGGTTCCCTGACACTCTCAGTGACAGCAAACCTCCAACTGTTACCCACAAGACACTTCAAAGGCCATCTTGGATAAATATGTGAAAACTGTCCTAAACTCTTACAGTAACTGTAGTCACAGAGTGAATGTCCCCTCCCCCATTCCAACCCATCAGGCTCCCATCTACTGTAATTGCTTCATCTCCTTGCTCCTCTGTCCCTGTCCTTGGGAATATTTTCCAATGCAACATATTCACTCTCCCACACAGGCTTGAAAGAGTGTGAAGAAAATACTGACAAATGTTTTCCCTGCAGATAATCATATTGTCATTAGAGCCCTCAAACTATTCCAGTGTCTTCTACATGCAATTAATAAATCACTTTTGGGTCCAGAGTCTCACTTCCCTAAATAAAAATAACATTCTTGTTATTAGCAGTAATCCTCTCCTTTAGTCTGGCAGCATATATGGATTACCTGAACTCAAATGAAGTTTGCTGCTGATTTGAGCAAAATGAGAACTTAAAATCTGGATTTTTTCCTCTCTTAAATAGTCCCCTACTATCTACCATATTGATACAAGCAGGAGGCTGAAAAGATTTATAGTTCCCTGTAAAAATGCAGCTTGGGTAGTCCATCTGAACAACATAAAGGGCCACAGGACTGATTTGAGGGTGACTTGCAGCCCCCTGCAAAAGGCTGGTGACCAGAAGGTGACCTGCAGAAGATGCTGTGACCTCAAACACTTACCTAGATCTGCTTTTTCTCCCTCAGCTGGCAACATGGTGGGAAACTCTTGGCTGCACTCTGCTGATTCAGGTCTGGAGAAGATATGGGCAAGGGCAGATGAATGGTAAGTCCAAGAAGTTTAGGAAATAGAGACAGTGACACACGGCTCTGAAGGAAGTTGAGGCACATAAATAGGGAAAAAGGTTAGGTAGATATACATAGAAATGTATAAACAAGTTATGTTTTTTGTAATCTTTAAACAACATGGAGAAGGGATGCTGAGTACAGAGAAGCTGGAGAAGTTGTGGGCAGGAAAGAGTGTAGAGGAGATACAGCAGTTGGAAGGGGGAATATTTAGTTTACTTCAGGGCCCAAAGCAGTTCTTCTAAGGTCCTGTGTGTTTGTGTACATTGATACATACATGTGAGTTAAGAAAAGATGTATAAACAATAAAGTTTTATATTTCACATGTATCTTTTCCATACTTCAGAAGGCAATGTTAAGAGCTACCTGTGCCCTTCTCCCATAAATTTTCCCAGTAATCTCTTTTAAATGGAATTTGGTCCCTTGGTCTTTTTCTCCTTGGCTGAAAGGTCACCATTTTTCCTGTCCTGCCAGCCAGTCTCTGTCTGGAGCAGGCATTGATGATGGGGACTTAGATCTATTTTCTTTGAGTAACTTGTGTATTTACATAAGTTTACAGGGTTTATTAACCCCAAGAAGTGGCAACTATTGCTAGGAGATATTTGCATTAATTACCATCAGGTGAGGCCTGACGTCTGCAGGCAGCTGTCTTAAGATACTGTGTTTCTGTAAAGCTCATGCAATACTATTTCTTTGGCAGAAAATTGAAGTCCCTGACCCACACCACGAGTTTTTCAGGTGGAATTCTCTTAAGATGAGGTTATTCACAGAGATAGCAGGGGCCAGTGGGTGGGTGGTCTCATATGCCCACGGGCATGATGAATTCAGCCTATCAGCAAGACAAAGGGAACATAGAAGTTCTCCTAAGAGACAAATGTAGAGCACAGAATGATTTTTTAGACACACTTGGTCTGTGGCATCTTTGGGTCACCTAAGTGGAATTTCATCCTTAGTACTCACATATCACCAGTGTCCAACACAAAAACATTCATTCTTGACATTGCTAAATGATATAACCTTTCTCCCTAGTGTAAGACAAAGGGGATTACTTAGTATTTATAACATTATCTACTGTGCAGTGTGCGCATACCATATTTTCTTTTCAAATGTTTTGTGCTGTTCTTCACCTTTTTTTAAAATCAATGTCAAGGGAATAGTGACGATAAATATTCAGTGAGGTTAGATATAAACCTTGTTATATCTAAGGTACCCAATTCTGACTAAATCATCTCATTCTTTTACACTATTTTTTTTTCCTGTGCCCATTTTTCCTAATATGAATTGGACTGAATTGATTACTTGTCAAGATTTTGCATCACTGTATGAAAGAGTACTATTTCTTTACTGCTTTTCTGGTGTAATTGCATGTAACAACTCACCTGCCATGGACTGAAGATTTGTTTCCTAACATCACAGAATTCTTTTAAGAAATCTTGTCTGGAGTAACTGTTCCTAAATAATAACAATATTTTCTTAGTTGAGCTTTACTGTGAGCCAAAAAATAGACTATATTCATGTTATAGAGACATTTGCAGTTGCACACCTCTCCACGAATTAAACTTTTCTAGTCCTTCCTCAAATATTCCAATCATCTATAAAATATTTCAGAAAAGAATGTCTCAGTCATAAATTAGTTTGCACTATGTCAAGACATGTTTTTAGACATATTTAATATGTGAAAAAGATTAAAATTATTCAGTTGAATAATAATTACCATAGGAGCAGTTGGAATACTATTGTTTGCAATATTCTGCTTATAAAAGATGCCTGTATTTCACTCAGGGTGGTCATTCTGGCAATTTACCCACCTAAACTTGTCCACCCATAGTATAAGAAATGCTTTGGTTTGTATGCAAAGAAAGAAAATAAAGTTCTAGTGTAACTAGATTTCCTCATGAAGCACAGGAAGGAACACTGGTGAGGTTCTGAGCCTCAACACCCTTCTCTCTATATGTGGACATTCCCAAAGCAAATTCCCAGGGAGTCATTCCTTTGCCAGCTCAAGGCCACAAATATATGTCAGGCTCCTAGTGCTAGAGGTGTGCAGTGAAGGATTGTAACTCTTACCTTGTCAGTGCTTGCTTGGATTTTTGATTCTCTTGTCAAAAAGAGCAGTGTCAATATTTCACCTGCATAGAAAAGGATGGAGAGGCGAGGCAAGGCGAGGAGAGATTTTCTCAGTAGGAAGAGACCTGCAGTGATCATCTGGTCCAATTACCCAAACACTTTATAGATGACCAAAAGTTAAAGCATGTTATTAAGGGCATTGTCCAAATGCCTTTTAAACACTGAGAGGCTTAGGGCTCAACCACCTCTCAAGAAAGCCTGTTCCAGGTTTTGCCCATCTTCTTGGTAGATAGATGCTTTCTTATGTCCACTCTACACCTTCCCTGCAGCAGCTTTGAACCATGCTCATGCACCGTTATCACAGCAGAGCACAGCTCAGCACCTCTCTCTCCATGTCCCCTTCTCAGGAAGCTGTCAACCTCCTTTTCTCCAGCACAGACAACCCCAAAGTACCTAGCTGCTCTGAATAGGAAAGGAAAAAAAATTATCTAATGTCTGATGATGACTGTCCCAGTCTGCTGGGAAGAAATCTGTTCTTGTTCTGGTATACATGCTCTTGGTCCTCAGTAATACAAAGAATTTTAGGAAGAAACTTCTTATATGAGAAAAGGCCAATAAAAAAATTTAACTTTTGGAGACAGGGAAATATAAGCTCATGATTAAAATTTTTGGATGGATACATACAGAAAAATGGAAGAAAACATGTGTGTTTTATTCAATTTCTCTATTTCTAGTGTTCGACATTTCAGTAGCAGCTGAAAGAAGACCTTCATGAATCAGAATATTTATTATATTTTTTCTTTTATACTGAATGCAGCTTTTCCTTAATTTTTTTTGAAAAAAACTCATAGTATGATTTTGACCAAAACAGATGAGTGTATGAATTTTGAAAATACTGTACTACTGAAGCTGATGTGCATTGATGGGAGTGAGATCAGACAATACAGGGAATTTTTTTCAGACTTTTAAAGGTGTCTGGCATCATGACCTTGTCTGTCCAGAGATATAATATTGCAGGAGGAATTTTATGACCTGATAGTAAAAAAATCCTTCTAATATTAAAGCAAGATCAGATCTCACACATTTTCCAAGGACACTTGTTTTCTTAAAATCCTTCAGAAAAAGAAATAAGCTTCAATACCTCATTCAATGGAAATATAGAGACTAAGTATTCTAATGTTCATCACCTCCCTTAGTAATTCTTAAGAATTATATTTTTCCATGAGAAAAATGTAGTTAAATGTTTTCTTAGTTCATATTAACATAAAAGATGAAATGTGACCATTTCCTGTCTTATAGACTTTGTGTGTCCAAGTGTCTGAGATTTATGTTTATTTTTTTCAAGAGATGGATTATCGTAATATTGAGATTTTAAATTTTTCATTGACTTGAAATCGTACTAATGCACCTTTAGGCTCCTGAAAATTTCTAATTTAAGTGATCACAACAGACCAGAGAGTTCTCCTGATTGTGACTCCACAGTTTACTGCTGTGAAAAAAGCAAATGGAAATCACTTTCTCACCTTGGAAAAGGATGAATGCTGGTTAATGAGTGCTCGATACTGAGCATGTACCACTCTCCAGGGAACTTCTCCAAAGCAGGTGAAGGGGTTTTGTGGATTCCTGAATTTATAAAGTCTGTGCTGCTACTGATGTCTGTGAATAGTCTACTCAAAGCTAGGTAAAATATCATATAATTTTCTGATATAGAAATTTTTCTGTTCTTGTACCATATTCACTGATAAATTAATTTTTTTTCCAATTCTGATATAGTTAATTGTGAAAATTTGCCACGTAAATTCATAACTGGGACCTTGGTGTATTATGAGTAGTTATACCTGGTCATTTAAGTATCATGGTGTACTTAACTTTGCCATGTTAAACATTTCTTTAACCAGAAGTCACATTAATTTAACTATTCAATTTTCAATGATGGTTAATTTGAGCAACCACAGCAGTGAAAGAGTGGAAGCCTGCAACTGGCTGGTGTTTCTCAATTCCTGCTGCACTGGTGGAGCCTGATCAGCTGTAATCAATTGTCTCTGTGCATCTTTCCTCTCTCAGGAGCACCTTTTCCACCAGTGGTGTTCACTCTTTATTCTGGACAGCAGCAGCTGTCTGTGAAGGGATATCCAAACTATGTATGTTATAATGCACACCATTGCCCCTAAGTCTATTAATTGACATCTTCATACTTTAGTCTAGTAACAGCTCATGATAGGAAGAGATCCAGCAGAGGAAGGAGACAGGGTGAAGAACTGAGGGACTGGGAGCATCAGGCAGGGATGTGAGACAGTTGCATCCAAATTAATCTTGGTTACCAAAGTGTAGGAGAGGAGTGTGATGCAGAGATGTCCACAAGGGCCACACAGCACATGAGGCTTTTTAAGTAGAATGTCACATCACATCTAGGAAATGCTGATAAATTCTCTCAAAACCCTGCACTGAAAGGACTTACTGGTTTCAAACTTCAAGAATTTTTTTTTTACATTTTCGTGGTGTACACTTAATTAGAGATGGAGAACACTTTAGAGAGAAGGAAGTTAATGTTTTCCCCATACTATCCATGGTTAACAGTATTTAAGTTTTATCCAAGTTGCAGGGTTTGGTTCTCATCAGACAACACTTAACTTTTTTTCTCCCTGCTGTAGTCACAGAATAATTGAAATTACCTTGGCTTTTGTCCTTTATCTTTGCTCAGAAGAAAAAAAGACATTCTCTGCACTTATTTCATTTTATCCTTTTTCACTTTGGATAGCCAGGGCTATGTGGAATATTCCAGGTGATACATTACTATGACTTTTTAAAATGACATGATTCCAATTTTGTACTGAAAAAAGTCCCTCTACCAGGATGATTCATAACTGTTACTTGTTTTCAACTCACACTGCAACCCTTATCAGTCTGTAAAGTCAGATTGAGCACAGCCAAAATTACATTTTGCAGACATGTAAATTAGGAATGGAGTCATAGTATTACCTTTAAATTAACAATGGTGGGACTAATTCAGACAAGGGTTGGATGATTATCCCTTATCACTGAACCTCTGACATCTAAATGTCTGAAATTTAAAAAACTGAATCTAAATTTGCAGTTCACCCATTTTTGATTCAGCAATTTGGACCAGAACAATTCCTGCCTTTTGTGCCAAAATTGTTAGTAAAATATTCAGTGAGGTCATTAAAATCATTGCTAAGGATAACCATAGGGAGACTTTGTTGGAAAGTCTTTCATATGAACTCTGGTTAAATAGCCTTGAGAATTTGTCTTAATTTAATTATAATGCTGTTGTTTAATACCAAGCTTTTTGCATGTAACCAACACTACAGGGCCATACTGGTCTGGCACAGTATTATGGACTTCACTGAAATTGTTTATTTTGAAGTTCTGTTTTCTCATAAAAAGCTCTAAGTTTTCATTGCACCTAAGATGAGTGTTTGCTTTTTTCAGGATCAGGCTACACTTTAGATATGCAAATTAATCTGTGACCCGTATCTTCTACTCATTTTAATTATATCATTTCAATAAAAGAAGGTGTGAATAAAAGGCATTTACATGTCTTTAGAAATATCAGCACATATCTGCCTGTCTTTAAAAGATGCAATCAGCCAGATAGTTTTTGTTAAGAATATTAACAATTATATTAAGTAACAATGATAACAGCAATCATAATAAGTCACAAGTAATAAAGGGATACACATGATCTTTGTGTCAAGAGGAATATGAGGTCAATTCAATTGATTGTTGCAAAGACTCTTGGATCAGTCCAGATAATATAATAGAAGCATTCTTTTTCGACAGCCAATGTATTTTGTAATTGTTGATGATTTTTGAGATATAAAAGAGAATACTAATCTGCTTAAAGTATCATTAATTTTTTCTCAAAAAGAGAAATGTTTTAAATTAATAAATCTGTCTTTCATTAATACCGTATTAATTTAGGAACACAATAATCCTGGGGCTCTTTTATTCAAGAATTCCAGCTGCATAATTTAATGACAAAAAGGAGAATAAGTATTAAAATGAGTTGCTCATCACTACCATTAGGAAACAGAAGTACCTTTTCACATTTCTCCAGCATACTTCTCCCTCTGAGGATTTTCTCTCACAGAACTCAGAGTACAGTTAACCTCTCACAGTCAATAACTGCACACTTGAATAAATCAAAATTAAGCCTAATTCATTTTTAACCCTACACTCAGCAACAGTAATGATTGAGTATTTGTGACAAAACTGCAGAAGGGAGCTCGTACTTTAAGGGTCCAAACATTGCCCGTGTTGAAGAAAATGGAAAGCTGAGGTGACCTGATCTGCCTCTGCCCATTAGGGACTTTTTGATAGTCATTGTCTTCAAGAAAAATAATTGCTTCCCAAGAATGCTCAGCTAAATCATTTTATTAGTGTGAACTGGATTAAGGTTATAGGAAGGTCCCTCTTGCTTCTTACCCAATAATATCTGACCATGCATATCAAAGAGTGGAGGAGGCAAATTATTCATTATTTCAGCAGCATAATGAAAGCATAAGGGAGGTTTAAAAGGACGCTATCTGCAGCAGGAAACTGTCAAAGAACGTGGGAACACAGCCCTCCTGCATTTTTGTTTCAGCTCCGTTGATCAGAAGATTGAAAGGCCTGCTCTACCTACAGGGGTCCTCTGTTCAGGCCCCACAGTGCAATTATAATCCGTCCTCACCTCCTTTAGAATGACAGCCCAAAAACAAAGCCCAGAGCTTTTGTACAGCTTAGCATTCCTAAGAAACACAAATCTTCATTTCTTTTTTTCCTTTTTTTTTTTTTTTTAACTGTTAAGAATTAATTAAAATTGCTCTTATATAATATCAAGGGATAAAACAGCTTAAAATTATCTAATAATTTTTAAGGGCAGAATGGCAGAATTTTTTCTGCAGAAGGATCAATTGCTCACTGCCACAAGGTAGGGCAGCTCTGCTTTTTTCTTCCTGCTACCTCAAGGAATAAGGAGTGCAGTTGGCAGTATTTTGCATGAGGCCATTTAATTTCATTTTTGTTCTGCCATTATTCCTGTTGTTTACATATGTTAGTGACAGAAATTTGCAAGTAGTTGGATTCTCAATGGCTCTAGCACTAAATTTTACTGGATGTCTGGTTTTCAAAGGATGTCTAAACAAAAGACATGCACCTCCATAGCAAACATGTATACTAGGTCACTGTAAAAGCACCAAATGGTAGGAAATGTGATGACCTAACTATATTAAGATATGCAGGAGACATATGAAAAAATTACTTTTTTATAGCTTCCAGCAGCAGACTATTTTGGAGGATGACTTAAAACAACAGCAGCAAACTACTAAATCTACTAAAGATATTGTCTCTTTAATGTTCCTTCAGCTGGCCCACCACATTATTGTGGTTTTCTGAGGAATGCTGTAGATTGCAGGATTATAGAAGCTCCGAAAATTCAATGTTTAACATAAAATATTGAGGCTGCATTGTTTTACCCAGTGCAACCCAGCACCAAGCAGGCTAAAGTTAACTGTCAGGTTCCATTGCAGAGTGTGGCACACAGAATGCATTTGGCCAGCAAATCTCACATCATGTGCATGACCTTTACATGCCTATATTGGTGAGGGTTAGACCAGATTCCAGGCTGCTTGAAAGCTTCAGTGGGTGAGATCAATATGGGGTGCCACTGTGTAGTGTAGCTGTGGAAGTCTGCTTTGGAAATGCAAGACCAGGTGATAGTGAAAACCATGGTAATGGCTTAATTAATTAATGAATGAATTAATTTTACTATTCTCATCCTCTGATTCTTAATTTTCATCCAGGACAACCTAGAATTACTTTTAGGCTGATTTGGGGGATTTTTTTAATACCTTAAAATGTGGTACAGTTATAATACCAGGAGTGAAGTGTGGCTTCCAATAATACAAGTGTACTTACAGGTCAGGTTATATCTCAACTGTTCTGATACTTGCTGGTAAGTTTGCACTATTCTTGTTTCATTTAAAATTCACTTAAACTATTTCCATTACTTAGCAATTGCTTTACAATTTTTTTCTTAATTAGTAAAGGAATTCTTAATGTGTGTTAAATTGAGTGGTAAGGGCCTTTTACAAGCATTTAGGGAGAATGCATTTTAGCAAAATCACACTTAAAAAGAGAAATATCTTAGTATCCCTTTCAAGATTTATTTCTAGGGAAGTGTAAAGCAATGCAAATAGAAATCAGGCTGCTCAATCATTAAATCTGTTCTTTTTGACCTGTTATACCTTTTTTTGAAAGGGATAAAGGCATATTATCTTATTCTTTTTCACATATGGTTTATCTCTTTGCCCTCTAAATGACACCAGTTGGATGGCTCATGTAAGATACCCAGGAGCCCAGGGCAGAAGGAAACCAAGCAGTGAATAGCCAGCAGGGACATATCAAAAGCCAAGTTTCAGGTCTGTCATTCATTACCTATGCTTCCACCTTTGGAAGTACTATGGCACAGAAGATCACTTCTGAAGCAATAGCTGCATTCAGGGATTCAGTGGAACATCTGCTCCTGAAGTATTTCTTCCTCAGAACCTGTGAAAAATCTGAATTGATTCTCTGACCCGGCCAGTGGAGTCCCAGCAGCGAGGCATTTGTGGGGAAATGTTCAGAAATGTGACATTCTTCAAACATGTAGTAGTCTTGCTCTTTGGGATAGGGCATTACCTATCTCTTGCTACATCCTAGCAGCAGTATTTAGAAAGTAGGACTTTTGAGTTTTATTTTACTTTCAGTAATTCAACAAGTTTGTATGCCAGAATGGATGTAGTGCTTGACTGACCTTCAAATAAATAACTGGTGCAAACACATCCCTTTCTGGAATTCAGAACACCTCTGACAGCCTTTGATAATGTGCAGGATCAATCAGACTCCAAAGGCTGGGCATGCCTTAACACCAAGTGAAGGCTCAAATCAGATCAATCTGTCTTGAGGGGGTGTAAGACACACAGATCTCCATCTTCCATGGGAATATTGAGGCCTACCTGGAAAGCCAGGAGTTTTAGCTGAATTTGGGCTTTATAACTTGCATATAATTCTGCAGAGCTTCAGGTCAGAGATGGCTGAATGAACCATGGTAACTGCAGGTTTATTTCCACAGTTGTTAATGAAATAATTGTGAAAGTTTCAGCTATTTCTATTCCAGATTCCTGTTCTACTACCTAACACCCATTTTGAGTCTAATTAGCTAGAAACACCTACTGAGAGAGTTTATGGGGAGAAAAGAAACTGTGGACATTATTTTTTTCTTTTGCTAGACGTAATAGAATTAACAATTTTTTTTAAAATAGTTTCACTTTTGCTTTGGTTTGGGTTTTCTTTCTTTAATAGGAAATAGAACTAATGAGCTTTTAAGAAACACTGAAACACCTAAAGGAACTATGACAGATTTTTCAATTTGAGCAAACACATCATGGCCATAGTTCACAGTGTTTGTGGTTTTAGCCCTACTATCATCAAAATATTGCCCATCATCCTGAAAGGTCAGCTTGAGTCAGTATTTTCAGTTTCTTTAATAATTTTTTTAATAATGCTTTTCGAAAATATTTCTCAAGTCAAATGTTTACAGTTTTCCAGCAAACACTCTTAAAATGAACAAAAGCATGGACATATGAGGTCATCTTATATTTTATCTGCCCCTTTGTACAATGTAATCTTTCAACTATAGTTTCTTCAGAACACCTTTTCAGGTACAAAACCTCTCCAAATTTTAACTTTTAAACAGAATGATAGTGTCATCCTTTCACTGTAAACTGAGGGATTCACAAGAACTAAACAGTAGCGCTGACCCTCCCAAAGGAGCTGAAAGCTGAAAGCCAGAAGGAACAGGACCATTAGGACCAAAAAGGTCCTAATACAGGGAAATTGTCTTGTGATGCATTTGAATAGAAATACATCATTAAGAGTTGGTGGACTACCAGTAAGAAAGTAGGCATTTGGGTACTAAACAGATGGTCCTGACTTTTCTTTCTTCCACAGCTGTTTCAGCTTTAAGTCCACATTTTATTTTATTTATTTTATTTTATTTTATTTTATTTTATTTTATTTTATTTTATTTTATTTTATTTTATTTTATTTTATTTTATTTTATTTTATTTTATTTTATTTTATTTTATTTTATTTTATTTTATTTTAATTTATTTTAATTTATTTTATTTTTATTTACTGTGTTCACGTTAGAAAGCTCCTTTGGTTTATGATAGATTTCAGGAACTAGATAAACCAAAAGCTGTTTGGTCTGTGGCACCAAAAGACCAGATTGCTTGTATGTTAAAATGCTGCATGTGTGTGTGTGTGTGTGTGTGTGTGCCCCTGTTCTCAAAGGGAAATCTCAGTTTCTAATAATATTTAGGTTTTTCAGGTCAATCTCTGCTGCTCAGCCAAGTCGGCCAACTGTTCTACTGTGGCTACACACATCCTCCCAGGAGTCCATAACTCTAATGGTCTTCAGGCATCTAAAATCTGTTCTGTCTCCATAGTCTGAACTGTTCCTTGCATAATAGCAAAATTATATTCTAAGTTTGATCCTTCCCACTGTTCCTGTAGATATGAAAACTCAAGATACAGATCTGGCACTCTGCATCTTTCCTTTTTCTGACAGGACCAGAGCAAGACGTGATTGGATTTTCTCGTGGAAGAGCTCAGATATTGTAAATACCAAGAGGACCATCCTTCATTTTTTTCCAAACATTTCTAGCATCTGAGAAGTCTTTCCAGAAGATTTGGAGACTCATGAAACTGCCATCAGCTTGTGCCAATTGTTGTAGCTCCAACCACAGCTAGATGTGGATAACATCTATTTCATTCCTGTATTTCCAAGGCATGAATGCTCCAATTGATGCAAATGTTAATCCATTTCTTTCCATCCACGTATGTTGGGATGGGAGGGTTGCATCCATATTCTGAGCATTGTTTTTCACAACCTACTGCAAAGTAACTGACAGCACAATTTTTTTCCATGCTTTGATACTTTGTCCTGAATGCAGAAATTTACTCAGACTGAGTGCCTTCCATACCTACTTGTCATCTGTGTCAAATCTGTTTCATCTGGGAAACTTATGATTTGTAATAATTTCTTTACCCATTTAAATATGAGTGAAAATGAATTTTTATTTGTCCATTAGCTGAAAGTTATTCATCTGGACATGTTCTCATCATGAATCACTTTCAAGTGTGAATACCTTAATGAAAGAAATGAGACAGAGGGTAATTAAATTAGGTGACGAATGTGTCTAAAAATGTGCAAAGTATTCTTTGATTTTCAGTTTATTTTATTTCAGCATTCTGTTTTGGGCTTGTACCTCACAAGAAGTTTTAAATCCAGAAAAGGGACAAAGGATGTGCAAAACATGAGAAATGGAAAGCATTCACAGTTTTTTGGCAAAACAACATACTGTCAAAATTAGAGAATTTTTTCTTGAGAGCCTAGAGCTAGGAGCTAGGAGTTAAAATTCAGATTTTTAGGTAAAACCATGTCAACTAATTTCCACACCAAATATGCCAGATATATTGAGGGTCACCCTGAAGACCAAAATTTTCCATCAAACTTGCAACTGTTGACCAGCCATGGCCAGAAGATGCATTCTGGATGCATGTGCCCTGGCACATGCAGGGCCTGGCATATCTGGCATATCACCAGGCAGTTAAAACAAGTTCTCTTACTCTGTGTGTGTGCTTATAAGAAAAGTGACAGACTGTGATGCTTATGCCATGTGTCCTGGAGCCTGTCAGCTCTGATGGACACTCTTGATTCAGCTTCTGTGCTGCGGGATGGGTACCTCTGTGGCTTTGAAAAGGTCCATGGACTGCACAAGGTCTAAAAATACCATTGTATTGTTGGTGTTATTTTGAAAAAAAAATTACCTACTGATTTGAAAGGAAATATCTGCTCCCCAAAATTTAGCTTCCTTCTCACATTTTTTACAGAAGGTAAAGAGGCTTCTGAAACTTTGGGTTAATTGAGTTGGATTAGAAGTTCCTCATGAGTTATGTCAGTAAAAAGTCAGCTGCTGCTAATGTTGAAGGGAGGAAACTGCTTATGCTGATGAATAGTGCAAACATGCTGCTCTATACCTTGTCATTACAGTAATATATTATATGGAGATAATGCTGGAGGCAGTCACTCTAAAGCACTCCAGTCAATGAAGCTGCAAAATATTACTGCTTTGAGAGAACACCCTAAGCCTTTCTCTTTGATTGCTGCAGTCATGGAGTTAGCATCAAGCAATTTCAGTCATGTGGATGCTTTCAGTACCTTTTAGTACCTTTTCTTTGAAACATTTTCATAAAGGGGGTTTGTTGCTTAAGGCTTTTGCTTCAAATACATATTTTTAGCTCCAACATGCTAGTACCTGTAGGGAGCATCAACAGTTTTTCTCAAGCTTTAGCAAGGCTCTTCCCTCTGGCAAGATTTTCCCCTGCCTGTTGATGATTTTAGAGGAAACGACACATTTACTGTTTGCAGTCTGTCAAGAGAAGGACAGTTGTAGCAATAGCATGGTGAAATTTTGGAGATGGATTGAAAAAAAAATCTAGCTGAAAATTGCTATTTATTTTTTAAGTGGAGTTCATTCAGCACGTTGAGAAGCAAAAGAGCTGATTCATTGTTTCTCAACCCTTTTGAACTTGTGCTGATATTTTCCATGCAAAATTAACTTAAAAGGCTACTTCCAAAATAACTGTTTGAAATCATGCCTGGCCTTACTTTTCCCCATGCCAGCTGAAGCAGATGTAAATGAAGGTCTCTGCTTTGTAGCATCAGATTTCTTTTGCTGTGCCAGTAGCAGAAGTTGGCTTTCATGCCCATACTGACAGAGAGTAAAACTGGAGAAGAGTTACAGCAGCACAAACCATCAGATCTAATTCCTCTGTAGAGGGGAATTTAGGCAGGGAAGATTTGTGGCCAGGGCCTTGGAGGAGCACTCTAGGATGTCTTGTTTAGATCCATGAGGTAAAATCCCCTACTCTAACCTGTATGCAAGGCATCACAAAGGTTGCTGAACCCTCTCACTGCCACAGATATATCATCAGTGCATACAGGAATGAGTCAAATCCACTGTTTGAAAACTGCTTTTAAATGCGGGGGTTTTTTGGGTTTTTGTTTTTTGAAACAGATAAAGCTTATGAAAATATTTCGTTTAACACCAGTTTCCCTAGAGACATTCTGCTTTGAAATGATAAAGATGATACTTTCAGAGCATGAGTTCTTGCCCTCACAGGCACTCTTTGGGCAATCAGAGGAACTCTTTAAACTGAAAGGTAATATCCATAACAACACATGGCTTGTTATAGCGTGCAGCTTAATCAACCATAAAGTGATTCCAATTTGAATATGTTCTGTTTTAATTGTCAATTGTGTTGTTATCTGTGCTTACAAATAGAAGTCAGAATAGTCATGTTAACTTCTGTCATGCTGCTCTGCAGACTAATTTGGGCTATATTAAAGGATCTTGATTATTCAAAGTTGAAATAATTGTTTAGGTGTAAATACTATATCAGTGTATAGATTTCTAGGTTCGAGAGTAGTAGTGGAGGAAAAGGAGTGAAAGTAGGTGAAAGCCAAAAAAAATAAAACTTTTTAAATTTTTGTTGGTTTATTCTTCAAGTACACTGACAAATGCAACAGAGAGATTATCTAACCTTATATCAAATTCTGCTCTGAGAATGAAGCTGGACTGGACCTCCTTATGTCCATTCCAATAGGAATTGTCCCACTTTTATTGATGCCAAAATCAAATAAAAGGCCAGAAAAATTCCAGTTCTTCAGTATGATTCTGCTTTCTGTATGTTGGCTATTACATAGCATGGAACTCATTTTCATTACTGTTAACATAAAATGCACAGTTAAATTTTTTTTCATGTTATATTTGGTACACCTACGCAAAATGCAATGTAATTTAAAATTCTTGATCTGTCACATTCCTGTTCAAGAGATTTTTTACACTGGAGGAAAGAATGAGCTTCAGTAAAGGCATGTATGGAAACTGTCTGTCCTCTATTGACTTTGCTTTTCCTTTAATCAAAGACAAACTTTGTTTATTACAATGATGTAAGATCACCCAAATCATCAAATTACAAAGGAAAACATTTGACATTGGTACCCCTGATTAAAATTGTAAGAATTTTCTTGCACAATTAACCTCATTTTCTTATCCAACACTCTGGAGTAAATTCAAGAAAAATGTTAACATGGACACTGTGAAAATTATTTTATTTCCCAGCTGCTCTTTATTTTTTAATTCTTTGCCACAAGCTGTTGTATTGCCTTGATGGTTATGATGCAAAAATATATTTTTAAAAAACAGAGGAGAAAAAGGAGCCATTGTTCCCCCAGGTGTATTGTTGTGGTTTATGGGTTATCACAGCAGTAATGGAATCAAGTCTCCTCACTTCAGACTGCTGCATAAAGATACACTTCATTACATTGTAATGAGGGAAACAGATCTTGGGCTATTTTTGGAAAAAATTATTTTTAGGGCATGGAAGACAGGTGCTGGTTCAACTCTTCTTTGCCTTCAAGCAGAAGGCTGGGAAGGTCAGAGCAGTCGGCACCAGACTGCATGGGGGGAACATGGTGGGTCAGCCAACTTTGGGATTTTGGCTCAACAACACAGACTCAGTAGTAAAACATAGGACCATTACATTCAGGTAACACTGTCAAATAGCAATCTCTACAGAAGAATCATCTGGATTTACAAGATAACCTTTATTTTCTATGCTTAGATCAGGGTACACAATCGAGAGCTGGTATCTCTCTGCTCTTTCAGCTTCCTCAGGGTACTTTAGAACTCCACAGTTCACTGCTTCTTCCTTGCAGTGCAGAGTGAGGCTCTTGCTATGTAAACCAAAAGCTCTCCATTCAATTTTTGGAAATTCCACTGGTAAAATTATTTATCCACATTACCTATATTGCGCCTTGAGAATAGCTCTATTTAATTTGATATTATATTTTTAAAATTATAATACCTTCCAGAGAAAAATATCACACTTCTTTAATGAAAAAAAGGTATTGCTTAAAGGCAGTGCATAAACAAGTAGTGGAATTAGCTATTTAAATTCTGAAAGTAATAACTATCAAAGTAAACATAAAGATATGTATCTCCAAAATGAAAGAAAAATTTCTTATCCAGCAATAGCCATATGTCAGAACTATTGCCTATCCAATGCACCACATACATTCTGTGTGTATGTGTAGACACTGAAAATCAGTTCTTCCCAAGCTTGGCAAACAGCTAAAAACTGATTTCCAGTGATGCAGCATCTGATTAAATAATTCTCCAAATTGATGATTGCATGAGGGAGAAGATTTGAGTCCTGACCAATCACCATGTCAAACACACAGTTATCCATTTCTTGCTGTGCAGACCCAGGTGACTGCCAAGGTGTCCTATTAAAAAGGTGAGAAAAAAGAGGTCAGATGATAAACAGGGCAAAACAGAATTTTGTACTGGAGATCAGAGGCATCTATAGCACCTTCTCACATAGCTGCCTTGTTATGTGGGCTGTTAAATTTCTAGTTTCTCAGTAGTGTGCATGGAAAGTGATCACCATCCAGTTCCTGTGGTCAATCCTTTAGAATACAGCAGTCAATAAGTGTAAAGAAAGAACAGATAGTGAAAGAAAAGGGAACAAACATAAGGAGAAAGCTAGAAAGGGAGCAGATTGGCAGGCTGCATTCTAAAACCCTCACACCACATCATAACCTGAGCAGTTCTAGCAAGTAAAAGGACTGTGTGTGCTCAAAACCTCAGTTCAGTTCCCTCAGCTCTAGGTCATCACATCTAGCCAATTATTGACAGCAACAGTCATACCATAAATACATACTGCTTAGCCATAGAAATAGTTACTTTTTGTTCTTGTTGTCATTGGGAGACTCTTGTCAAAAGACCAAAAAAGAACCTTCTCATTTCCTAAGTGTGTTCCCAGACACAGCTCGTTTCTCCAGGTGCCAGCCTTTCCTTAATGTTTTCATATTTGCTGTGGACATTTTAGAGAGTAGTTATGCCTCCTCTGCACCTTCTTCTGGCTAAGCCTGTCAAATCAAGCTGTTCCAACACAACAAATTCTCTCTTCTTACTGATTATCTAAATAACACATCACCACAAGCGCAGGTGATTCATACATTTTAGGAAGAAGCATCCTTTTGCTTCATCAATTCTGTGCTGTTCCAGCTGTTCTTGAGTTGTACCCTCTGACACCCTCATTAACAGCTTCATGAGCTGGTGTGGTACTGGAGGGAAGTGATGCTTCTGTCCTGCCCCTGATAAAACCTTATGTTTGCCTGGAATGAGAGGTAGCCAAGGAAACGGAATGATTTCCTTTCATTTTTTTCCCATTCAGCACTTTCATCAAACCCCGAAGAAAGCTTTTCAGCAAAGGGTCCCTAGTCCATAAGGACAGCAGGGGTTTCTGCACTAGATTAATACTTTGTAATATCCTAAGCTGCTTGAGCTTTTCCTGACACTTTAGGGAAGCAGATGAAGTAGAGCAGGTTTTTTGTTGGTTTTTTTGTTGGTTTTTTTTCCCCCTCTATTACCATAATGATTTCACCAACAGGTAAAGGAAGTCCTTATTGCTCCTTCCCCTTTGAGATGTGAAAGTAGCAACATCCCCAGAATACCCCTAACCTGCTTCTCACCCTAATCTGAAGCACGTGTTTGTATCATATTAAAAACAAGTTGTCACAGAGACCATGTGTTCCTGCCCTTTTTTCCACCTTGACTATGTCACAACCAGTAATGTGATTCTGGGACTGCATGTTCCTCACTCGTGGAAAAGTAGCTCAGGGATTCACAGAATAATATTAATAGTCATGAATCAAGATATGTGCCCATCTCTAAGTACAATTAAATTGTACCTTCTTACTTCTGCACCATCCTTTCCCTAACTCAGAATCAACCTGACTGCTGTACACACATTTTAGGAATCCAAAATGCTTTTTATTTACACATCATTTTGCCTTCTACTTTGCTGTAAGATCTCCAGAAGGTAACTATTTCTGATGACTGTGAAGAATTCAACACTCAACATATTTTCTTTCCTATAATGTGCAATAAGAATGCATTGATTTGAATCTTTTGCAAAATACAGGCTTTTTAAAAGGTATATTGTCTACAAATCTGGCATGCTAATTTCCTATGTGTGATTGGTTCAACATACAGATACTCAATAGTAAATAAAACCCAAGGTTTAGAGAAAAGGATTTCTGAGTAAGTTTATTAGGTTAAAAACTGTTTTGTTTTGGTGTGCCACTGTTGTTGTTTTTTCTTGGTCCCACATGGAGAGCAAACATGGCCTGGAAGAGTGTTATGTCAAGTACCTCCCATCATGCATTGTTGCTGCTCAGTGAACTGGAGTCTAAAAAAAGTAATTCCTCATTTTCATCTTGACTAGGATTCCCCTTTTCTTTGCTGTGAAGCTGCACTAATCCTTCATTCAGCACAACCCACACCCTCTGGTTCCACTCGGAGTTCTCCCTTTCTAACATCATTGTATTCTTTATCTGGGCCTTCTTCTTCCAATAGTACTCCTTGAAAGCTCTTTCACAGACAAGAAAGGACCAGCTCCATAATGGCCAAGTTGGCCCTTTTCTTTTCTCTCTCTTTTTTTTAAGCTTCCGACTGAGCTTTGCTATTTAATCTTCTTGAGGCGTTCAAGATGTCACTTGCCTCTGATGACTATAGACAAAAGGGAAATCCATCCAACTTGAATGCAGTGTATACTTGAATACATAGGGTTGCTTTGAAGAGAGTTTCTTGAAGTCTCTGTGTTTCATTGGCTGTCCTGGTGGCCTTCATGCAGGTCTTTATGTGAAATCATATGCCCTTTCACAGATCACATTTCTTGGAAAGTTACCTGAATTTATTCACCCCTAAAAGTTATCAGGTGAGATATAAATAAAAAGAGATATTTTTTTAAGTTGGGTGTTTTTAATAAGCTAGTGAGAATTTCTTCCTCACCAAAAGTATAGATGAACACTTGATGCCTTGTGGATGATTTGACTGCTGAGTTTGAACACATTTTGCAGATAGCAGTTGTATATTCTCCCTTCTTGCTGCTGCAAGATGAAAAATGGAGAAAAAAGGTCAGGGTGCAGCAACTCCTTGCTCCAGGCCATCAATTCCCTGTTGGAGCACTAAAAAGTTAACATTTTCTTCTCTGCAATACATTATGTCAAGCTTGATTTTGCACTTCCTGTATTTTTGGAGATGTGAAATATTAATATAAGGTATTTTCATAATTGTTATGGACAGCATAAGTAAAAGGCATTTACTTATAAATGCTCTATATTATATATATTCTTTAAAGGACCCTGGTTTTCCTGAAGTGCTGAATGCCCCAAGACAAGTAACACTTTAGCTGCTGGTTACCTATGAATATTTATACAGACTGACAACAGGCTGATGGTGTGAAAGATGTGGATGAACAGGTATTTGTCCACAGAGGTTATCAGTCAGTATAGACAGCATAGTCTTTGTACAGACTCAGCATCATGAATTTATTTTTGTGTCACATCGATAGCTGAAATTCTAGAAAAACGACAAAACTGGTAACATCCATTGCAATGTGGATGAAAGTGCAATCTCTTTTATGAAATGGAAATATAGAATAGGAATTTCTGCATTAAAATATGAATTTACCAATTCCTAGCATTGGTCAGGAGATGAAAACTCTCAGTCTTTGTAGAGATATATACAACTTTTCATTTCCCATATCAATCATGAGAACAAGTTGAAGTTCAGATAATGGCCAGTTCCATTTACCCTAATTGTGAAGGACTTAGCCTGACTGTTTGCATTACAGACTGTGGCCACTGGGTTCTCAGTAGGGGTTTTCGGCCTACTCCATCCCGTAACAAACCCATGTTCATGCGTCGATTCAGATCCATCACCCTGAGATAAACTGTGAATATTGCCCTTTGTCCCGCGCTGCATTCTTTCATGCATTGTGTAGTGACTATTTAAGGATTTAAAGGCTCATTTGCACAATTCTTTTGTCAGCAGCCTGGGTGCAGAATGGAAAAGTGATGGCTTCTCTGTCTGGGTTATGCCCTGAAGCTCTTGTGAGAGGAATCTACATACATAAGTTTTTCTTACACATGCAGAATGTCAACACTAAAAAAAAAAAATGACCTGTCTGTTTCTGTAGCTTAAAAGGTTATGGGTTAATATAAGATGTGATTTGTTTTCCTCTTTTGTGGCATTTAAAAAAAAATAAAATCAACACTTGAAAACAAACAGTAAAGGAAGACAGAAACATTGGGTATTTAAAAATTCAGCTGATTAAGGTTGCTGGAATTTGCAAAATAAATCTCTTCCTCTGAAGGAGATTGATAACATTAATAATTTAGATGCTCTCTATTGCTTAGGAAATGTAGGAGAAGATAATATTTCAAAGGTCCATCTCATCTGCCCATTATGCATATCTGTTTTGTTAATACATGTTTATTTAAACAAAAAATTACAGAAGTTTTGTATATAAGGTGTGTGTGTCTGTATAAATGCATACACATTTATTTATTTTAGAAAAAGATCTTGTTATTCTTCGCCTGACAGCAAAGTTGGTTGGAAGGTTACAGAAAAGGTTAACATTGGGAAAATCTTTTCCTTGCACTCTAGCTGAGAACTCAGGAGGCTGTGCTTACTCCATCTGAACAATTTACCTGCCTTATTTATTATATCAATGATTTTTATTTGACAGAGATGGATGTGTCATTATGTTAATGAAATTTACAGTAATTTCTCACAAATAAGCAGGATTTGAAAGCAGATAGCAAAGTCATATTCTAGTAAAGTCAAGCTGTTTAGCTGGTACACCTGAATTGTGGAGGGATAGCATTGCCCTTTTCCATACAGCATTTTTCATTAAGGTTTATGACTCAGAGTGCTTAGGAATCAGTTACATGTCTTTTTCAACATTTTCTAAATAAATTGTTTTGTAATATGTCTCATATCATTTGGTATGTATAAAATGTGTGATGCAAGTGGTTCGTGCAGTTGCTAAAAACCATGAAACATGCAAGATTGTAGCCTTCAAGGTAATTCTGGTTGATATTTTTAGGGTATTATAGCCACAACAATATGATTATAAAAAATAAATACACTTTGAGTCTGTACTATTTATCTACTTTTCACCTACAAGTTATTAACATTAGACTGAATACTGAATTCTGTCCAGACTGGTTTTAGTTGGACTTGGTCGGATTTTATTCACACTCCAGCTGTTGTTTTTAAAAATAGTTTGCTGGGGTATTTCAGTTTTTATATCAGTCATCCATCCCCTCTGCTCTGTAAACATGGTGAGTTTTTATCACCCAAGTGCTTGCTTTTCCTGGAGTTATTAAACCATTTTCTAACCTAATGTGTGTGATCAAAGTCTCTAAAGATACCATATTCATCAAATTTCTCCTTAAAGCTTCTCTTTGCTGGAGTCCAGGCACCATCTGGTAACAAATGGAGGTAAGTGATATATCCAAAATTGTGTTATTAGTGGCAACAGTGGGTTTAAGTGACCTGTAACCCTCGCTAAAGCTTCTGACTCTTATGGTGGCCATGACTTCCCCCGTCTCTTTGTCTACCTGCATGATTTTGATTCATTTTTAACCTTGTGTTACAGATTACAGGTTGTGTGGCACAAGAGCAGATACCAGTTCTGTAGGATCTCAAGGGCTGGGAATCCTTGTCATGGAAAAGGTGCTTCAACAGACGAGTTTTAAATCCACTTCCAGTGGAACATCTGCCTGTTGGACCTTAATATAGAGATTGTTGCATTGTTTTGGGGTTTTTTGAACCAGTAAAGACAAGAATATAAATGCTTTGAAAACTAGGAATTAATAATTTATATTTTTATATGTAACACATTAAAACTACATTTCCAATGTAGTAATTTTTTTTTCTCCTTCTATTTGCTAAGCTTTAAGTAGAATGTTGAGAAATGAAAAGCAGTGAAATTTGGAACTGGATAATTCTGATAGGATTACAGATACTTAGAAGTCATGTAGAGCCTGGTCTCTCTGAGGATACATCTGAGGACTTGTCTGTCACCCTTAAGTGTAATGTCAACTGTTGGTCTCCCCTCCAGGGAATTCAGTGAACTTTTATGCTATGATGCATGCCTCCTTTAAACATTTGTACTACTCTTCTTTTATTATTACATTTCTTAGCCTGAAGGTATGTAAAATCATGTGAGTCCCAAAGTAACGTGCTCTCTGACAGTCTGATGTCACTGACATGAGGTGGCCTTCGAACTCTGGCTCAGGGTCCTGGCTGTGAGAAATGGCTGTACCAGAGAGGATCCCGAATATTGCCCCAATTTCAGAATAATGGGGGCTGAGCTTGATCTTGATCCCACTACTTCAGGTGATTGCAAATGACCACTTGAAAATCTTTGTCTCCAATGTGTATTGATAGTTATACAATATAGAAAATATTCTGGTGTCCGGGAGAGTGATAAACATTTATTCCTGATTGCAACAGAAATGGTGAATGATTCTAGACTCTGCCAGCTCCTCAACTGTGCATAGCTCTGGGAGAGTGCTCGCTGGCTGCCAAGGTCCATGCTAACAATATAATGATGTGGGTGATAGAGTTCCAGAGGCTTGCACCTGGTACATTTCCTACAACAGTATGGCCACAGCCTGAGAACCATATTCCAGGATGGAAAAAAAATGGTCAGGTGAAGGAGAGTGAAGTAGGAATTTGTTACTATGCTATCATATTGCTGATGGGAGCACGGAGCCAAGCAATGGATGGACAAAATTAAATGCAAAGACAGCAAAATAAGCCAGTTATCTTAAGGTTACCTTTCTATTTTCCCCGATTACATTTGGCAGCTCCCCACCAAACATGCCATTTTTTTCATCAAGAGTGCATGACTGGGCAGAGACTCTTGCATCACGTCTGACTAAACAACATTGTGTGTTCCAGTGCCCTCCTCCTGCTGTCATCTGAAATGTTCACCTGATACACATCCCTGTCCCTCACACAAAGTGCTCAGACCACTTTCTCAAAAACTTCATGCATACTGTCTGGGGATGCATGCTGCTGATAGGTGCTTAGATGTGGCCAGCCTGTTTTAGAGCCAGGGACTTTTTTGTATTCATGTGAATCCTGGCCATGCCATACCCTTTGGACACTCTAGTGCACAACTGTGCCTGAGTTATTTTATTTTTCAGCTCACACATAATCTAGGTGTCAGATTCAAGGCTGTGAATTCCCACAGCTATGAATTTTACTGAATCCCTTTACAGCTCTTGCCCTAACTGTCTAATCCCATTGACTTTGATAGGAGTTATGCACTTAGACACTTCCACAAAGGGCTCTTAGTGGAATTTTTTAGATGTTTATATATAAACATATATGGTTTTAAGAACAAGGTCTGTAAACTGTAAATCTCTGGTCTATAGCTGTGGTTTAATTTGTCTTCAAAACTACAGTGTTGGTGACATTGTAGAAAATATGTCAGCATAAAACATAGAGAATTACATTTATTATCCATGTTAGTCTACTTCATTATTCTTACACAGCGATGCCTTTAGTGTAAAAGAAGTTAACTAAAGGCATTAGTATTCATATATACATATATATTATACATATAATATTCATATGTACTTTGAGGGCATTATTTAATTTATTTCATTTTTTCATGTTATCTCTTCCACCTTGCCCTTTCAAACTCTATTTTATTTTTATTCTCACTTTGGCACTTTTAACTGATAATATAACAATATTTGCATTTAATAATTTGCATAATATAATTCTAACAAAGTTTAAAATAAATGAAAGCTTGCAGATTACAAAACAGCAGAGCTCAGCAATACTTAAGTGTACATAGAGAAGAATGATGCTGATAAGGCAGTCTGCCTTGTTAATTAGTGGAGTAAAATCTGGTTCCTTAAGCCACAAAACAAAGCTAATTAAGACAGAAGAATCTGAACACAAATTGAAAGTGATCTTTTTTTTTTTTCCCCCGGCTGTAAAGAGTTTTTCTCTAAAAGTGGCATATATAATACAGTGTATCTTGGATTTATTCCAAGAAGAATTGCGAGCCAGTGCAGAAGGCCATGCTGGGATTAACAAATACATAAAATAATTTGCACCAGGAGTACAGCTGGAAATAAACAGTGTAAGATGACCTAACATTTAATTTATGTTTACAAGTGGAAAAGAAATATACTCAAATTTAAAATGGAAGATGCCTAACTCTGTTCTGCTTGAAACCGCAAGAATTCGAGAAGCAACTGAAAAAATTATATTTCATCCTCACTGCAAAATACTCTTTTGTGAGCAGAATTAAATTCTTCAGCCCTGATTTTACATATCAAACTTCCCTTTGATATGAAGGGTATTTCTTACCTGGGGAAATGTTATTCTATGTCTCTTTCTTTGAAGTGTAATAATCTATCTTTCCTTTCCTTCTTGTCTCAACCTTAGTATGCCTCTAGTCATCTCCTGCCACTGACACCCAAACCTGGGGCCTGTTCAGACCCCTATTACATTTTGACATATTTTTCCTGAACTACCATATAGGTGTCCCCTTCCTACACACCATATGTGTCCTCTCTGGCCCTGGGGGTCCTATTTCCTAAGAACATTCCTCACATTGTTTTCCTAGACAGTTCCTTTGTTACTTCTTGAGCACCCTTATTGCTGCTTGTCCACTTCTGCCCCTTATTCACTCTCAGCTCTGCCCCTTAATAGTCACCTTCCTTCTACCATGGCATTTTCCTGTGGTCCTGGAAAGACTGATATTTTCCTAAGAAAGTTTTGGTATTAGTAAGCCTAACCTCCCTGTCCTGGCAACACTGCAAAACCATGAATCCTCTTGCCAAACTTCCACAAGGTAGAGGAAAACCAAATTCATCTTCCTTTCAGTGGGGAAACACATTAATAAAATTCAGCATTTGGACACAATTTGCTGGCTTTCAACCATCCCTGTACTAATTTATATAGATATAGCCAGAAAGTTTGAAGAATGAATGCCTTGGGCAATTTCAGTGGCTATTACTGTAAATCTTTGTTGCTACAGTTTTTCTGGGGACACACAGAAGTTGTGGCTAGCTGTGCATCACTTTGCATTACCACAGAAGTGAATTTCAAAATGAATAAAGGGAGTCAGCACAACCACAGATAATTGACTGTGGTACAATAGCAGAATAAATAATGGTTAAGAAGAGAGCATTCATTGGGCAGGATGCTCCTAAGACACAACAAATCTTCATCCCTAATTCTGTAGCTTGCTAAATGAGTTAACAAAGACACAGGGTGACCTGAACTTTGGATGCATTTGCCTTCAATTCTGAGACAGCAGTTTTTCCTCTTGCATCATAGGAGGACAAGAGAAAGGAGAAAGGACAGTGTGACTTTCAGCCACTGTTTCAAACTGTACAATAAGGAAAGCAACATGTGGAGAACCTTCATTCTTCTGTACCACTTAAGCATAATTCAGAGTAATAAGAAATTAAGAGTCAACATTTAACTTCTCACACTTTTTCCATTATTGTATGTCTGTATGCTTTAAAATCATGGGCTTTTGTCATTGTAAAATCAGCTAGTCCAAAATGTGCAATATATATATTTATCCCATTCCTGATCTTTCAGCCACAGAGGCCAACTATTTATGGCAGTAATGTCAATAAATTAATCGTGGAGGAAACAAAGTTCTTCATCATTATCTTGACTCCTAAACCAACTCCTCTCCAAGTTAGTAGAGATTCCTTTATTCATTGTCCTAAAAATTTGCAGTGAGAGTTGAAATGAAATGAGTATGAAATCTTTTAACAGTAGTGTTCAGGTAGTATGACAAAAGGGTAATCTTGGAAGAAATCTTAAATGACAGTGAATATATGAACATATATTCCATTTATTTGATGTTCTGTCCAGCCAAATACCACTACCATGTGTTTTCCAAAAGGAAACTCAAGAGAAAGATTAATATTACTGGCAGGAATTTTGTTTTTAATTAAATATATACTTTCAGATATAACTGAAAAATATATGCCACCAGTCAGAGCCTACTTGCTTCTCCTGTCTCACTATTGGCAAGTTTAAAAGCAAAATCCTGCAGGTGTTCTAACAACATATCCACAGCCTTGCCTTTTCCCAATAATTCACATGGAACGTGCAGTTCAAACAACAAAGAAGAGCTGTCTGAAATACTTTGTCTTAAAATGTTACTGCTGTTTGAAAGATATTTTTTAACTCCTGTCCCCTCCAAAGACCTTATGCATTTTTTTTTCAGACTTTCACAACATATTATTTCAAGTCACCTTTTGAAGACAGAAAAGCCACGCTTTCTTGGAAATGCACAGTCTAGAAAAAGAATGCTGGACTGCATTCATAAATAGTATGTAGGACAGGAGTAACCCCAGGGGCCAGCTTGCAGTGAGCATGTGCTGCCTTGGAACCAGAGAGCAGTAGCAGAGCTGCAGCTGAACAGAGGTCTTGTCAGAGCCACAGAGTAAATCCCTGGAGTAGCCTGACCGTGGCTGACTTGAATTTGCTGATTTACATTCTCTGAGACAATGTGTGGTTTCTTCTAATAATTACATGACCAGTTCTCTTAACTATTCATCATCTTTAGCACATGTTATTATGAGCCATTTCTAAATGAGTCTTAAACATAAACATAATACTTTGTTTATTTTCCTCTTTCATATGTGATCCAAAAATAGACACTTGAAAGCACCCACAACTTCCCTTGTTTTAAAGGCAATTTCTTTCCAAATTGATTAAATTATTTCCATGAACAAAGGACCAAGATTAAAATAAAAAAGGTGGAAAATACCACTCTATATTATGATTTGTGTACACCTTGGGGAGCTGCCATGGGAAATGTCTACATAATTTTCTTGAGCCACAATTGAGAAGAAGCATCCTTAGCAATGAATATCATCATCTTGTTAAACTGTGCCTGAAGTCTGGAAATACTTGTGTAAAAATCAGTGTAAAAGATAATAAGGCTAAATTAATATTTGACATGAGTTTAAGAACATTAAATAAATGGACCCACCAGGGAAAAGTAAAGTTTGGATCTGCTATAAATTTTCTTCAACTTTTCTGGTAACAGAATGGAGGTAGCAAAAACCACATCTCTTATACTTAGTCACATGATAAAATAACATTTTATCAAGTTAAGGACTGATGTACACTGTTTGAATAGTAAGAATTTTTTCAATAAATTGAAAAGCAGAATATTTAAAACTTGCAAAATAAATTATTGTTTAGTAGAATGTTATGGCAAAAATGATAATAAAAGGCATGGAAAATGCATGGAAAAAAATATGGACATGAAATTTAGGTCATCTGCATCTATATTTTTACCTAACATTTGCATCAGTGTAATGAGTCTTGTCATCAGAGGTGTAAGCCAAAAGAATGTCGGCACACCAGGAGGATCTTTGCTATGACTTCTCTAACATAGAGATGTCAACAGGGTAGTGATAGTTTATATTGTTTTTGCTTTGATATTGCCTTTAATTTAGTGAGAACTGCTGGGTAAAACTGACACTGAGAGAGCCTGCCAAGCCAAGTCAATGTGTTTCTGCTCAATGTTCAAGAAGAACAATCAGCAGCTTCTCTCTCTATGGCCACTTCAGGCCAGCATCAAAGTGGAGTAGCTGTAGTACAATTGTCTCCTACCCTCGGCATGTGGGAGTACAAAAAGGGAAGCACTCAGGTGACGTGAGGAAAATGACACACCATGGATGCACTGCAGAATATTAGGTTTAACTTGCCCAACATCAGGATTCTTCCAAGTCTGGAGGACATTTCAGAAAGAAGGCAAAGAAACGTCTTTGTGGTTGGTAGATTTCAAAGGGCACTTTATAAAATCATTCATGTCTTGATGGTGAAGACCAATAAGGGACTGAATGCATACTGAGGTGTGAACCCTTAGGTTTAGTCAGAGGGTACCAACATCTCCTAGCTCCCCTATGGTTTCACCAGTGATCAGTTAGAAGCTGCTAGACAAAAAGACAATTCAGTAGTGCCACCTGTTTTTTGAGAATCCCCTCCACACACACCAGTCAATAAAGCATACAAGTTAGATCAACTCCTGCTCTTCTGGGCTTTCCCAGCTGTGTTTGGGTTACTGACGGAATGCCATCTCTTTTCCTTCTTTTCCTCACTCTGTCCTGCTTCAATAAGAGCAGATCACTCTCCATCAGGCTGTAAAGCACTGTATACAAACTCGCTTGTTCTAATGAAGGATTTTTACAACTTTTCCATGGCCTAAGACAAGCCAGAGAGGCATTATCCCACGTGCCAGATCTGCTAAACTCATTATCCTTCTATTCCATCCCTGTAGTCTGGCAAATCCTCATGATGCCTGGGATCTTTGAGCCTTGATTGACAGTCCTGACTAGGTTGTGTTTCTCTGAGCAGTTCTCCAGTCCCAGTGAGTAATGATCAATGAGGAATCTGATCCCTTTTGATCAACAGTGCAGCACCAATTCCCTTTGGTGACTATTGCCTCTTCAGAGCACTTTGGTCAATTTTGTTCTATAAATATGTAGCTCACCTCCTTGTCCTTTATGAACATGGCACTTTTAATTTTGTATTAAATGACATGAAATGGAACTACAAACACAAAGATTAATAATTTGCTGCTGAGCAGTGCGGCTGCAAGTGATCATGTTAACTTACATCTTATTCTGTTGCTGTTAGTTGCTGCTGTTTGACCCTTTTCTTCTCTGTGTCATGATTGTCTCTCTTTTTGTTGGTTTATGCTCCTTTCAAAATGCATTTTAAAAGCTCTTCTTTTCACTATGTTTCTCAGAGTTCATAAGTAAGTATTAAAAACTAGGACAGTACAAATTATTACATTTTTTAAAGGTAGGTAATTAAGAAAATGAAACACAAACAAACAAGCAAAAAAAACAATCAAACAAACAAAAAAGCCCAAGAAAACCCAAACCAACTTGGAAAAAAAGAAATTTCCATTACAATAAATTGTAATGAATTAATTGTAATGTATGATTTTAATAGAATGAGCATTTTTACAGTGTGCATTTTGGTTCATATACTGGGAAAAACAGAGTAACAAACACTTATTAAGTCTACAGCAAGTTTAGCCTTGAGCTTTTTGAAGTTAATAGCTTCCTATTATTTGGATTTTCACATATATTTTACAGCTAAATTATAGTGACAATCCATTTCAGCACTTCTATCCATGTTCCCTATGCTCTTATAAGAAACAATTGGTTTATCTTTATGGATAAGTGTTTGGAGTCATTTAATCCATAACACTGACTACCCCTCTTTTTAGGCATCATTGAAATCCAAACTAAGCAACCCAGTCAAAATGATGAGTTAACCAAGAGTTACTGGGTGTAGACAAGCTGTTACATGCTGGAAAAGCAATTGTTCACACAGGCTTTAAGTACACTTGAATTATGATATCTTTTAGCAGTAAGTTAATTGTTCTTACAGCTGTTTGCTAAAGTGGCTACTGTACAGTGATTACAGAGAAAACAGAAGTAAACAATTTTAAAAATTCACACAGCTTAAAACCATAGGCTGTTTTTTTGTCAGTGTTACCTAGTTACCTGTTTTTGAAATTAATAAAATCTCTCTTCTCAGGGGAGCAATTGATTCTCCCATGTAGATTTCTCCCTGTTAATAAATTTAGAGAGGAAGCTATTGGATTGGCTACAGTGGCAGGAGAAACTGCAGGAGAAAGTTCTGCCCCAGAAAACATTGTGGAACTGTGTCACCAGAACTGTCTCATGTGGGTTAAGCATAAAAAAAAAAAAAAAAAAAAAGAAGAAGAAAAGAAAACCTCCTGCAAAGTCCAGGGGTTTTACAGAACAATTGATACATGGGCCTGCAAAAGACCTTCTCACAGTCCACAACTCTCAATTCCTAGTCAGACGTGAAGGTCTGCTACCTGTTCTGAAGGGATCTATTGGAGGCAACTAAGATCAAGTCCTGTATACTCTACAACAGTAAAGTCTGTGATATTTTTGTATCTCTGGTTTAAGAGCCCATAAATGAAAAGTAGTTGAAAATTTTTAGTTTTAGCCCAACATTCTGAATTATGTCAGGGTCCAATATCTGTCCCATCATTCACAGATGTTCATCTAACCTGTTCTTACAAAGCCTTGACAGGACAGGATTCTGCAACGAGTTTTGAAAAATGTCATAGACAAAAATCTGTTATTCATGTAGGAATCTCTATATCATGTAGGATAACTACATGGTTTTTACAGTTATATAAACCACAGATATATAAAATATCTTATTAAAAGCCAATAATTCCCTCCAAACCTACAAAAAACTGAAAGGAAATGGAATCATTATCTGACAAAGCAAAGTGAACATGTAAAAGTTTGCATGTCTACAGTGTTCTCAAGAATATGGAAAAATTTTAATTATAATGAAGATTTCATAGGAAAGCTCTCCACTGGCCTTGGGAAAAAAACCTGGTACAAAGCAGATGTTGAGGCATGTCTACATACAAAGTGGGGGCTGCAGCTGGTTGCAGAATTACAGCACCCATGTATTTATCCCAGCTCCTGGGATAAATATTTTTCTGAGATGAAACTGTTAGTAACTGTTGGAACTCAAGCTAACTTGTTTAAAGAGGATATGGTATCTAACCAGATCCAACTTATCACTGCAGTGCCCAGATGCTGTATTTTGGTGGTCAGGTTCATTCCTTTAAAATGTGGAGATTTCAAGACTTTGTGGAAGATTGGTTCAGACAGAAAGTAGAACTTTGCTTCCACTTTCTCCTACCCCAAGGCAATTTGCTCAATTGCTGAACTCTCTTGGACAATTTTGTTTTCTGTACTGGGATAGAAAAAATATCAGGCATTTTTCAGACATATTTTTATTTTCCAGCCTATTCTATTGGAAGAGGATATCTCCTGTATTCCTTGGTCTTAATCCTTTTATCTTCTTTATGAATTCTGCAACCATGTCTCTGGCCTAGGTATACATTGAGTTAGTATATACATCTCTGCACTATATTCCTGAGAAAAACAGCAACTAAATCTGGTCTTAATACACTTAAATTCCAGTGAATATAAGACCACAGTTTATAGATTTGTACAACTCTATGACCCACTGATCATTCAGATCCTAAATTCACATGCATAATACCCAGAAATTGATACTGTTCTCAAAGCTAGTAACTTTGGCACTTTTTTATGTTTTCTACTTCTCTTTATTTTATCATCACTTAAATACTGGCCCAAAACACTTTTTGTCAGAGAAAGGAAGTGATCCAGGGACAAGATAATGTAAATATATTTGCCTATTGTACAGCAAAGCAGAAGTACATAAACCAATTAGTTACAGTATGTGTAGTTCTTTGAAGATTTAACATTGATATGTTGTTTAAGTACTTTCAGTAAATAATGATAAAATGTTGCTGTTATTTTTTCATCTACTAAAGAATTTGTCCTAGAGACCTTCTTCCCACAACTGACTTGTTTTAGTAGTTAAATCTCTAGAGAAGAAACTTCAATTATTCACATGTGAACGAACATCCATATATAAATAGTGGTGGACTCTTAAAACTATTCAAAATATTTAACTCAGATAACATTTTTCATGAGACTAAGGATTCTGCAGCTGGTATGATACAAACTACATGATGAATGAATAGCTCTCTGTTACCTACAACATAGTTTCTAGTTTTTAGTTTTGTACTCTTTTTTTCTGTATGCTTTTCATTTTCATGATGGCTCAAATAGTCAACATAGATCATTGCATTAAATGAAATCCTTCAAGCATATTTTAATCTTGTGACATGAAAAGCCTATGACATATTTGGTATGAAATTTTGGTACGAAAGAGCATATGACTGTACAAAATGATTTCATATTAAGTGTATCAGGGTAATTTCCATAATTAGAAAGTGCATAAACAGATCATGTGTGAAAAGACAGTTCTGAAGAGTGTGATATAAACACCTTCTTTTCAAATCAATTCAATGAGGTTTATTCAATTACTCGCTCTGAGCAAGCTGTGTTTTGAGCAAGTTTCATGTGACAAATGACTGGTAGACTGTTCTGACTTACAAATCCAGATCTATCATTTTCTAAGAACATTTCCCAGTTTGCTTTCTGTAACCTAGCCCTTCAGATTTTGTGGGTATTAATTAATTGCTGTTTCTTTGAAGTGAAGGTTTAAAAAGAGCCCGTTGCTTTTTCTCAGGCCCTTTTATTTTCTCTTAAATAATGTTTATTTTATCTTTTATTCACCTTACTCCTTAGACAACAGCAACTTATCATTGTATTTATGTTGGTTAAGTATCTAGGATTTCAATTATTAAACAAAGGCATTTTTAACCATATAAAAGTCACAATAATATGAAATCTTCTATTTAAGTATATATCATAGATAGATAGATGACAGCAAGATAGATAGATAGATAGATAGATAGATAGATAGATAGATAGACAGATAGATATACAGACATGTATGTGAAACAATCATTAGTGTGATTTCATCGTGATATGCTTAACTGGCAAAGTTTCAGAAGGTTTTTCTGTTACCTAAGGCATTAGCCATCCATGATCCTTTGTTATAGTCACAGTTTGCTAAAGTAAAGAAAAACTTTTGCATCTTTTTCTCTTCCTCCTAAATGTAGCACAAATTAACTAAATTTAGGTGACCTCCATCATGCATTCTAGATGAGTACAGAAATTACTTGCTTAGTCTGTTCTGATTCTGCTGTAATGCATTCACATATTCCAGAGATCATTTCTTCAAGAACAAAGTTTAGATTGTTCTGAATCTGTGGGAAATGTCAAGTGTTTGAAAGAACTTTGTGTGAATTGTGTTTTGGTAAATATTTTCAGTTGGTTAAATGTACATATGAGTATGGTTTGATCCTTTTTCTCTTGTCCTGTAAATGTTGGATATTTCCTCTTTGAATTGCAAGTGATCTCTTTTCCAGAGAAGAACTTCAGATGTATATAAATTATAGTGACACTTGTTTGCTAAAGTCTTTGGGTGCCACACTCTGCTTGTAAGTATTCCAGTCTTTACTAAGTCGTTCCAATAATTCTGAGCTGCTTATTTTACCTTCAACTTTTGAATTCCACTTGTAATCATAATTCACAGTTCTTCTCAGCACACTCAATTAGAATCACAGAATAATAGAATGGTTTGGTTAGAAGGGACCTTAATGACCACTTAGTTTCAACCCCTGCACTATTGGCAGTGATACCAGGTCAGGTTCCTCAAAGCCACATTCAAACCAGCCTTGTACATTTCCAGGGATGGAGTGCCCAGGACTCTCATGGGAATCATGTTCCAGTGCCTCACCAGCCTTGCAGTAAACAATAACTTCCTTATGTATAATCAAAATTTCTATCAGTTTAAAGGCATTTTTACCCTGAGCTCACTACCCCGGAGAGAGAGGCAATACCAGTGTTCCATACAGGACTCACAAGAATAACTTCATTACATTTGAAGTACTGATACCCCTGTTTTAATTACTTATGTTATGATGTTATGTTATTAACTTCACAGCATTTTGGATACTTTATAGGACACATTAGGACATTATGATTGAAACACAAGGATTGGAGGGTCATTTAGAGATAATATGCATAGTATGAGAAAAATACTGGCTTAATGTAGCAACAGTTAACACTGCTCCCAAGAGATATTTGTCTAAGCAGTTCTTTAATGCTATTACAGATTCTGATAAATTCTGTTTTAGTGCTTAAAATCCCTGCCTAAAAAAGCTCTTTCTGAGCTAGATCTTCCTCGCTGCCTTTTGCAATATTTAAAGAGATGTAGTGAACAATAGCCAACATTTTTGCTACCTACTATCTTTAACTGATAAAAATTTTTCAGTCTTCATTTCTTTATACTAAATAATTCCAGTCTTTTCAGATTTTATTCATAGGTGTTTTTGCCAGCTTCACTGTTCTACTCTTCAGTTTATCCACATCCCCCTTGAAAAGCACTTGGGATTAGTTATAGATTAGACATCAGGCAGAAACTCTGTACTATGAGGGTGGTGAGGCACAGGAACAGGTTGCCTGGAGAAGCTGTGGATGCTCCATCCCTGGAAGTGTTCTTGGCCAGGTTGGGTGGGGCTCTGAGCAGCCTGATCTGGTGGGAGCTGGCCCTGTCCATGGCAGGAGGTCTGGAGCAGGATGCTCTTTAAGATCCCTTCCAACCCAAGCCTTTCTGTGGTTCTGTGATGCCATATCTCATGTCTGATGTGCTGGAGTTGTAGCACTGAAATGTCTTGTGGATGGAGAAATGCAGCAGCAAAGCACAGCAGTGAGAATACTGAGCTAATGCTGCTGTTATACCCCACTGCTTTTCCAAGATGCATCCAGCACCACCCCAGAGAGCACCCTGCTGTCAGCAGGGTTGACAACCTTCTATTAAGAGGCCAGAGAGAAGTTCATCTAATTTGTGTGGATGGAGAAAGGAACTGAGCACAAATCTTCCACATCCAGTGTGAGTGCCCTGACCCTGAGTTACAGATTAAAGACAGAAATTCTCCAGTTCTGTGCAGTCTGGCTCAGATGACAGGCTCTCAGAGCAACCTCAGCATCCTCAGCATCCTCAGGGTGCTCACCAGAACAGAACCAGTGAGTATAAAGAGAAACAATTTACCCATGAGACAGATACCTGTGAATTCTGATGAGCTTTAAATTCAGCCATGGCGCAAAACTGGTAAAAATCTTTTAAACAGATGGAAATAGAGATGCAGGTGTCTAGGGACTGCAAAACTCAGACACTGTGTAGGTTACATACTGCAATGCAGTATTGATACACCCATATTTACCTTGTATAAACTGGTATATTATAGGCACTTAAATAAGAAATTAATTAATTTATCTCCAAGAGTCAGATCTATCACACTCAAATCTATTTTCTGTAAAGAAAAAAAAAAAAATCTGCAGAAGATGGAGACTTGGAAGCTCATGGTTTAAATACAATAAAACATTTCACAAGGCAATCTACAAATGCAGCTGTCTTCAATGAATGTTGAAATAAAGTAATTTGCATCATGGAATTGCTGGATAACTTTACTGCAAATTTACAATATCTGCTCGTATTACAAATTCAGGTCAAGTTATAGATGCTGTTAAGATCAAAGAGCAGATCAGCCAATATTAAATTATGGTGGTTCCAGGGCATAGCTTTCCTATAATGTTTACCTAACCTGGCTGAGGTGAACAGGTAGCTCTGTCAGCTCCTGTAAGGTTTTTTATTATGTTTTGGGCTTGTACAAAAACTACCCATGAGGAAATTAATTCTGCATTTTGTACAAAAGCTCAAACTGCAGGCTCTGGAGCATTAAAAGTTATGGGCTACAGCACAGGCACTTCTAATCAGAGTAGTGAATTTTCCACCCCTCCTGGTTAATTTAGGACCACATTCCAGGATTCATTCACCTGAAAAAGGACAACAGGGAATTAACTAATTCTTCATGTAAATCTAATTTTGTCAACAGCCAAGATCAATTTGGATCAAATATTTGACAGTGCTGACATTCTCATCATGCTTTCTATGTGAGCAGCACCAGAGATCCATTTGAGGCTGCACAAGGGACAAAGGCATTTCCTATCAGAGTTTGATTTTGAAAATATTTAAAAGTTTTTCTAAAATAAGCTGCTTTATGATAAATTATTTAGGTTGCTGTTGTTGCAACAAACCACAATGTCTTTTAACCTCTTAGGGTAAAACCATGTTAAGCAGCATTTTACCTAAAACCCTCAATCTGGTATTTCACCACTGACAGTGCTCAGCAGCGTGGCACTGGGAACTGCCAGATTACCAAGAGGTTCCTCATTATTAAACTGCAGAGGTTGCTCTTGACTAACTCTCTTCACACCCACTCCCCTTGGTAGCTGGAAGAAATGCTCTGACAGGAATAATTTAGCCAAAGGATGGGTTGTAAAAGGTCATTAATGGGAAATAGTGGTTTTCAACCTAATGTTCTTAAAATAACATAGATTATTACTTATCATGTAGTCAGAAACCTTACTCAAAAGAGTCTTGATTGGTTCGAAAGAAGAAGTTACTGCAAGATTAGCAAGGAATTTATAATGTCAAAATGTTATCTGCTAATACAAAGGGACCACAGACCTCAACACCAAGGCCTTTGGGAGGTTTCATTTTCAGTCTGCTCATTCTCAAAAGAGAATCACTCTGCTAATATTGCTGAGCTTCTCTGGCAAATGTGTTCATCAAATAAATAATTTACATTATAAAGGCATAGGACAATAAATGCACAAAAGCCATGAAAAGTGATGTTTTAATACAGTCTTTCCATTTAAAAGATGGAGACAATGAGAATGGCAGACTTTGCTCACTCAAAGCCTGTGTTAAATCCTATGCAAACATCCAAAACTACCTGTGACAGCAGAAGGATTCTAGAATACAATGACCCTGTGAACTATGCATTACGAAAAGATGGATTTGGAATAAAGTTACAATCAGTTCACAGGGACATTGCTGCTAGCTGCCAACCAAGAGAGAATTCACTCTGGTTGTCCTGGTTTTCTCATCTATGAGCCAATATGAAACCAAATGCCCAGTGAGATGGATGATTAATTTGTGCTGTAATTCACAGTCACTGCATGATAATATTTTGTATATATTATTTCAGGGAGGGAAGGATGGATGTCATTGAAATTATGAATGTTCTTAACTGCATAAGTTCATTCATCCCCTCTTTTGTCATCTGCGCTACACGTAGCTCTGTTGCAAATAAATGCTAAATAAATAGATGCTAAATAAATGTCTAGACCCTTTCTCCTGATCCTGTAAGAATAGGGTCTTCCTGAGGCATATTTAGGATGAGGTTTTGTAGTGTTTTAGCCTCGCTAGAATTAGAAGTATAACTATGTGTTGTCATTGCAATACCAGTACTAACTGAGAGAGAGTTATTCTCAGTTTCCAAATCAGGACTAGGCAAATTTTAAATCCCCTTGTATAACACATCCTGGTTTTCAGTGTACCAGATTACCACTTCCAAAGCTTTAAAAAACTCTGCCAGCATGTTCATTGTTTTTTCCCTCTATCAGATCACACATCATCCACTACTTCCTCCTTCTCCTATGGATGTCAGCCAGAATTGCCTGTCAGATTTGTTCTCCAATAAGCCTCACACTTATGTGTCTATCTGTTCATGGAATAGCTCACTTAAAGAAAATAATAAAATAATAGCATTTTTTATAGCATCTCTTTATAACATCGTATTTCCTTAACAGTGTAGTAACTAGAGTTCCTGCACAGGGTGGGGAAACATGCCCAAATGCTTTTTTGAGTTTTTTCTGTCAGAAAAGCATATTTCACATTCCAAGAGGCATCAAAAGAGAAAAATAGAACCCAATTACCTTGTCTCTGTCTTGTAGATTATGACTTTTTAAATACTTTCCGTTTGATTTTCCGGCTCCAGGACGAGAGATGGAATGGAGCAGGAGTACATCCTTGGTTGGGATGTTGAGGAACATTTGGAGGTAAGGCCAGTTTCTTGAATGATGAGACCAAAGCTCCCAAATCTGAAGACAGCAAAGATTCTTACAGTCACATTTTCCAGGAATATGTTGAAATCAGCAGGCTATTGCAAAATATACATAATGGCATGACCTTTCTGTAGCTCACTGGGCAGGTAAAACTGGATTCTTTCAATAAAACCAGAGACTGGCAAATGCTGGAAGGACAGAGGCCTATCTCCAAGAGCAGGCTGTCTCAGTAGGAGTGGTCCTTTGAGTGTGTACCTTTAACTAGTGTGTTAAGGCTGAAAGGAATAAATTATAACAAATTTAAACAACCAGGATAAGCTACTGAAAACCTACCAGGGGAAACCTTCAGTGTGTTAAATCTCTGCGGGGTGGATGTCTGTACCTGTGTTGTTTACACATCTATTCCAGATAATGGATTGCAACTTGAAAGTGTCTATTTCTCCCAGTTTAGGAGTTTATTTCTCACATAGAAAATTAGGTGAGATGTAAATATCTTCCTGAAGTCAAATAAATATATAAATTTGGGATAACAGAGAGTATGCTGTACCACTGTCTAAAATTTTCTAGGAATTTTAGTGAAGTTCATTAGCTTCAGGTAGGAGCTGCCACTCTGATATAGAAAGTGCCAAAGCACTATTATGCAGTAGATGCTTGATGGCCCATTCTGGCCTCATCATGTAAGAATTTACAAGTTAATAATTAGAAAATAAAAGTATTTCAATTATACATTCAAGTATACAATCGGTATAGCAGCAAAATGCCGAGTGTCAAACAGAAAAATATTAGATGTTGATGCCAGGCTGATGGCTGTTGGTAGCACACTGTAAAATCAGCGTGGTTTTACTCTATACTATATCTTTCAGATAGGGAGATGACTTTTTTTTCCAGGGCCTTAATTTTGTCATCCTTCTCCAAGTTAAAATTTAAAAAGAAATAACAACAGTAATAATAATAGTAACAGCAACAACACATAATAATAATAATAATAATAATAATAATAATAATAATAATAATAATAATAATAATAATAATAATAATAATATTAAGAAGAAGAAGAATAAGAAGAAGAAGAAGAAGAAGAAGAAGAAGAAGAAGAAGAAGAAGAAGAAGAAGAAGAAATTATTAATTAATTAATAATAATAATATAATCAGTTCTTTTTCTCCATGTCTTGTTACAATAAAAAATAGATGCACCTACAAAACTTTTATAATCACTGTTACTGTTAGTAATATCAGCCCAATTTTGTAGGAATTCTTAGATTGAAATGGGTGGGGTGTTTGCTTTCATCATTGCAGGAATGAGAAGTGAAAAATTAAGATTCTCTTTCTATAGAAAAAATTGTGTAACACTGGCTGACGAGTCAGTTTAGCACTGAACATTGAGGTATTTTTGTGCTTCTGCAAGACAGCTGGAAGAGTTCCATTTATCTTTGTCTGGAAACTGCTGTTAAGTTCCACACATGGGAGCTGCTGCAAAACACCTGGTCTGCTTGAGGAAATGTCTGCTAAAATTTTTCAGAGATCTATCATCCTTATTTACAGTTAGGACAGAGTGGTTCTGGCTTCTTTGCAAGCTTTTCAGCAGCACTGCAGCATGGTAGAAGCATATGAACATTTTAAAACATATTCATAGAAATATAACTGCATCACAGTGTGTATGATAATGCAGCTTGGATGGGACCTCAGAGATTTTTAGTCCAACCTCCTGCTCAAAGTAGGGTCAGCAATGAGGTCAGACCAGGTTGGTTAGGCTTTAATTTATTTATTGGGTTGGTTATTAGGTTTCCTGGCTTGAGGAAGAATTCTTGAGAATTATGGGGTTTTTTCACATGTCTTTTTGAACTTTTATCCACAGTCTGTCTGTCAGCTGCTGAGGTGTACTGAAATTTCTCCTTTGCCTGCAGGCACAGTAATAACTTCAGCAGTGAATTATTGAAAATATTTTCTGTTTCTATTACATTCACTGTTTATTATATCAGAGTCAGTTAGTATTAATAACCAGAATAATAATAATAACAATACTGAGAAACAATATATAAAATATTAATAAAAATACTAGAAGAACAAGTGGGTGTACTTATTTCTTGTGGTATTTTTAAAGGATTCTAAATGCAGAAACTCGGGTGGTAATTTTTTGTTCCAATTTGTAAACATCCAGTTGAAATGAAAAAAAAAAAAAAGAAAAAAATTAGAAACCACTAACAATAATCCTTGAATTATTAAAATGTTGAAAATATTGCTTAGAATGTACATTCAAAGGGTGTCATACCTGTAATAGTAAAAGTGTCATTTGTAATCCTTGTTGTTAAAATGGTTCTTACACCCCATAAGGTTATTGTGAGAGAAAGGATCACATTAGGTACCTTATGTCTTCATATTAGTAGAAATAGATTTTCATAACTACACAAAGGAACTAGTTGCTTAGCCTTCTTTAATAATTATAATTAATTTTCATCTAAAGGGACATTGCCCGAAACTTACTGTTTTTCTTAGCTTAACATAAGGCTACATGCCTTGATTAAGAATGCTGGATATAGCTGAAGTGTATTTATAGCATCTAATATAGAAAGACCCTTCCATTTGCATATTTATCCAAGCATTTCATGAATTAAACATTGAGTAATACAAACATCCCCATTTTACTGTATTCTTATAGTTTGTCATAAAGAAGCTAAGACTTATAGTATATTGTGTGTCATTAAAGTGATCTTGGAAGGGAAAAAAGAAGTGGAATCCTGACCTTTTCATATTCCTTCAAACCACAGGTAAATCAAACTCCATATTCTAAATAGTTGTCAAACCAGTTTTTTCCATTTCCACTAAATTTTCCTCAGAAGTGTTTTATATCATGTGTTAGGTTAAAACCCACCAGAAAAATAGTGTTCTGGTGTGGCTACAAGTAAATGCTGGTTTTACTCATCACAGACTATTGAAATTGGGATTCTCTGGTGTAAGTTCATAGTACGTGAGAGACTTTCAACAAAACATTTTGGGTATCCTGCATCCAGGATGATTTGTGGTTAAGAAAGGTAAAAGCCTGTCAGGTATCTCTTCTCAAACTCTTTAAATATGGTGAGGAGGTTTTTGTGCACAAATCCTGTGGATGGTGCAGTGTAGATACTATTAGGACAGCACTATTGCTTTTACTATTTTTCCAGTCTGAATTTGATTTTTAAAAGGTAATTACTATGAATATAACCCAAAAAATATCAAATGTCAAATATAATGAATAAATTGGTTTGATGAATGAATGAAGACAACTTTATAAAGGTTGTCAATATTTAACATATGTTATCATTCAGTGCTATTGATCTAATCAAGAAAAAAACATGGCTTTAAGTGTATGACATTAGTTTAGAAAAAAAAAATAAAATAAATTTAGTACCAAATATGTCCAACATGTAAGTCTTTGCAGTATGACAATTGGTTTTAAGTGCTATCCACATATGCAGTCTTTTTGGAAGAATAAGAATAGCAATTCCTAAACTGTATTTGCATGGGAAATTGCAACACAAGTGGGAAGAAAATCAATTACAGATTCTTGTTAATTAAAGTTCTAAAAATGAATTATGCAAATAAACCTCAAAAGACTTTTTAAGCGCTTTCCAACATTTCTCTACAGCTTTTAATGAGCATTTTTGAATTACCAGATCTGCATTAAAGGCAGAACTTTAAAATAATTCAGCACATATATATATAGTCATAATAACAAGATAATAATTAATTTTGCTTTAGCACAGAAAAATAAAATATTTTCTTGGAATCTGAATTCAAGATTATGTATTTTTCACTGTGTGTAGTAGAAAAGCAGAATAAATACATAAAATCAAATTTAGGAAGTTACATTTAATGATCAGCTTGGAACTATCAGCAGTAAAGATCAGAAGCATAACAGTTGTAACCAAACTATTCCAAAAATGTACGCAATGAAACAAAACCTTCCATCTTGTCAATCTCTGCAAATATACTCAATCAAAAAGTAAATTATAGAGAATAAAAGTATGTTCATGTATAGATACAAGTATTCTTTCGCTGTATGTTCAGAATATCATATTTTTCCTTTTTGTTTGATATAATTTACACAATTTATGTCAATAGAATTTCAGAATTTGAGAAGACTCCAAACCAAAGCCGAATAGTCCTGAACATTTCTGTTCATTGTTCTGGGTCTCAAAAAAATCTGAAAAATATTTTCTAATAATTCCAACATATTTAAGTAATTGAAAAAGAACAGATAATATATTTTTCTATGCCTGAATATGTCAGAGATTCAACAAGGTATGTAAAAATGTAATGGATGAATAATTTATTTCACAAGCTATTTACCTAAGATCATTTGATTAAAGCTCACTGGAATCTTTAATTAATTAAGTAGGTCTAACTGCCCACAGGTAAGATGGACAAGGAGATCTGTTTGCTCCATGTTCTTACTATAACATGTAGAGGAAAGTTCATTAGAATTGGGAATATAATGGAATAGAGCATCTTCATTGAGGGCTGCCCTTAGCAAAGCCTCAGCAAGGCGTTCTTAGGGCAGCCTCTGCCAGGTGCACTGGAGCCTGGGTCCCAGGGGCAGCAGGAACACAGGGAAGTCCCTAGAGAAAGCAGTAGCTTTAAAGGAAAAATAGTAAGATTTGGGTCTAAAAAAGCTGGAAACTCTTCTTTGTTGTGTAGCCATATGTACTTCCAGACCTGTGGGAAGTTACCACGCATGTATATCTACGCTTGAGTTCATTGGAACAGTGTAAGACAGATATACTAAGGGAAAGGGGCAATATTTCCACTGAAATGACTTGCAGTGAATAATTACGCACCCTAATGAATTTCTATTTCTCTTCTTTTACTCAGTCAAGTATTTTATCACCTAAAGAGCTAAACAAATGTGAACAGCCCTGAAATTCTGGAGGACAGAAAGGCAGCACCATTTGAATCCCACTGCAATTACATTGAGGCTTAATAACACAAACATGGTTTTGTGCTTTTATTCCCATGTTTGAGTCTCACCATGTAAACAAGAGAGTGGCAATGAGTAAATAACTTGTCTCAAATTTCTGTCATAAACCCTAATTTATTGAATTAGAATATTCTTATTCCTTCCTAAATAGTGCAGTCTCCTGGATAGGTATGACACATACATCAGTATTTGTTTCCTGGTAATGTTTGTTAACATTATATTGAGTGGATTAATGTGCAAACATACACACAATACGTAGTCTCAGTAATATCTGACATGAAACATTCCCAGTTCCAAGACATGTATTTTTTACCTTGCCCTTATATTATGGCTGTAGCATTCATACAGCTCAGGCATAAACCAACATGAAATATTTACTGACACTATATTTTTTTAACATATACTTCCTGTAAATCCTAGTTCTGCCTGGAATATCTTCATCAGGAGCCAAAAAACAAATGCACAGCCACTATGAAGTGGTCTATCTAGATATGTCTGTGTCTCTTAGAATAAAAACTCTTTTAATTCACATTGAAGTACTTTCTTAAATAGTTGTCTGTTGACAAGAGTTAGTCCTATGACTTCTGTCTCTTTGGTAATTAGCAGTTGCATACACAGCAGTTCACAGGAGAGTCTCTCCAAAGTAGTCATTTAGACTCTACAGAAATTTCCTTGTTCCCACATATATAATTTTACTTTAAAGTAACTCTCTTTCTACAGAAAAAAAAATATTTAGTTAGAAAGTGGATGAAGCCTTCATGAACTTCATGAGGTTACCAACAGCTCAAGTAAATAAAAATTAACACCTTTTTAATTAGCTACCAAAATGTCTTACAGGAAAGACCACTGCCCCCCAACAGAGAGAAAAAAGGCTGCACAATTTGACAAGCTTTCTGCCTTCTTCTCTGTGGTGTTGAAAGCACAAAATCACACCCACCCTTGTAGTGGTAAACCAGTAAGAATGGCCTCCACAGAAATGTAATTGTTATTTTAATTCTATATTTACAAGACAATAAAATGCCAAGTCAGCGTTGGCCATTCCCTTTTTTGAAGATTACCTGTCAGCTTTTTGTGGCTTTATCACATGGCCTCCAGTTTCATTAAAAACAAAACAAAACAAAACAAAGACAGCCAATAACAAAAAGCCCAAAACAATGCACACACAACAACAAGCCTACACATCAACAGCTAAAGGGAAGTCATTCATCCCATAATTGCCCTGGCCTCAAACAAGCCATGAAGTAGTGCACACAATAAAGGCAATCTGTCCTCTTTTAAAGGGAAGTTCAAACAGCTGCTTTGAGTTTTCTATTGCATATTCAAAGTGATAATGTATGAAATTATTAACTTCTGCACTGGGGTTTATGGCATTAAGAACCCCCCATCAAGCAAACAAACTAACGACGTGGCTGGTTTTAAGGATTGCTTTGTTAGAGACTTCTGGGTCAATTGGGCTTTCAAAAAGAGCTTGGATACTTGAAACATTTTGGAAGCTAACTTAATTGAAGACGGATGGTGTCTGACATCAGAAATGCCCATTTTCCTTTCTTTGCATGTCATTCCCCATGTTGATTTGTAAGGATACCTAAGGGTTATATGCCAAGCTACCCAGGGGAGAGACTTTTTGGTTGTTTGACAGCTAGCATAGCTCAGCTATAAGCCAGTGAACTGCACAATTCATCAGGGGTTTGATCTAAAGCCTGTGAGAGTTAATGGGGGCACTTCTTTGACTTTATTTCTTTGGGTCAGAACCACTGCAAGAATCACTTCAGCCATATCTTGAGCCCACCCAAAGGAGCATGGATTAGGTTGTCTAAGACTGATTAGCTTCTGGTTTATTTAATAAAATATTTTCTGCAATTCTTCTTTCCTTTCTAAAATAAACATCAGTGTTTACTGTCTTTTCTGTGCTTCTCTTGCCCCCTGCCAGCCACCATGTAAATGTTATCTTATTGCTTAAAGGTGTTGACCTCTTCTTTGTTCTTCCTTCACCTTCACAGTTCTTTCTCCTAAGAATCTGAAATCATTAAAGAGAAAATAAAAGGTTTTCTTCTCCCAAATCAAAGTTCACTGGATTTTCCAGTCTTTTCCTCCTTGTGTGACACAGAGCAGAGCTTTCTACTGAGATTTCTGACTACCCAACACCTCTGCAAATCTTTATGTAGCAAATGTTTTATTCCACTTTTAGAAAACAGGAGTTTCCCTTATCATTGCCATTTTTCATCTTTGAAAAAAATATTTGTTTATGCAAAGGAAGAAAGCTGATGAAAGATCATAGAATCGTAGAATATCCTGAGTTGGAAGAGACCCACAAGCATCATCGAGTTTGTCAGCTCAGTTGACCCAGTAAGGACAGTGTCATCCCGGGGACCAGAATCTGAGTTAAGAGTCCAGCTCTAGTCCCAAAAAGGGACATAAATGTCTGAGACAATTTATGAAATACGCAGTCCAGAATAAAGCGTAACTGTGGAGGAGCCTTAAGTCACATACAGGGAGATTGCCTCAGCCTGGGGTTCACCAAGAACCAAGCAGGGAACTGCCCAAGATAACCAGTATGAAATCCTCAGGTTAAAAATGGGGATCTTAAACCCCACTGCTTTGAGAGCACTCATGTGTTCCCCAGTTTCTACTTCTATTGTAATCTCACCTGTGTTTTAGTGTCTAAGATGTTCTATTTTCCATCTGTGAGGCATCCTCTCTCCTAATTTTGAAATAGAATAATTTGAGACCATTAATTCCATATAGTAACTGAAGCCCTATACTTTGCTGACCCATGAATGACATCCAACAGCAATTAAGTTAGTCTTGCCTGTAGCTCCCTGAATACCTCAGAACCCATCACTTCCCATTAGAATCATAGAGTTGTTTAGGTTAAGTTCAACTCACATATCTCAAAAAAATTCTTGAAGCATTGCTTCAGCCTGGAGAATCCACTTTATTCCATTGTTATTATCAATGGCATTCTGAAAAGATACACAAATTATTTGCCACATTCAGGTAGCCTGCATATTTAAACAAACATATGCTAAGACTGTAACCTTTGGGGCAGAATGTCTCTTTGATGCTAGCACTCGCTTATTCTGGCACAACAGCTGGAGGAATCTCTTGGCACTAGCCTAATATAAGCATAGCCTAAAGTATATTTGATAGAGAAATAACCCATTTAAATGGTTTAATAAAGATTTTATTGATGAATAAACTTTTACATTCTCCTTTGCTGGTCTGACTCCTCTTCAGTGAATAGCTGAAAACAATGCATTATTCTGGTTGACATAACAGGCAGCACGAAATCTGTTCCTGGGAGATTTAAATGACAGGAACTTAATGGCAGCTCAACACTTTTAAGGCATTTTGCTTCTAACAGTGACTTACACTTGCAGTGATATAACGTTGTACAAGTGTAAGGCAGAAGCTACAGAAGAAGAAACAGTCATATCCACACTATTGAGTCCCAGTGCCTGGGGTTGTACTGCTTCTGACAACTAAGAACTCACCCTGCTCAGGACTTAGAGCCATCTGAGTGAGCACTACTCACAGAATGAGCTTAATTGTCTGTGTGAAACAGGCAGGGACATTTGCAGATGTAAATTGAACACTGCTGAAGGTAGCAGTAGAGTTGTAACGTTCTATAAATTACTTTCGCTGGCCTGGCTCAGCACCCCTCACAGAGCTTTCAGCTTGATTCAACAGGGCTCTAAGCAACCAGGGAAGAAAATTTCTTTTAAAGAAATTTAATGCAGCAGAACTGATTAACTGGGGAACAGCCTACAAACAGGCAGCTGAGAGAATGTTCTCGGCAAGCCAAATAGCCCTGTTATGTTGGTTTTATTAATTAACATCTGGCTTCCTGCCTCTAAATCGGGTCCCCTTCTTTGCCGCTTTAATGCCATGTTTTCACCACTTTTACTCTGAAATGTACCCCAAGAATTTGAGATTAAATCCTTTGGCTGTTCAGCTTCTGAAGCACAAGTCAATCCCCTCTAAATAGCATACAGCAACACAGCTCTAGTGGTCTCAGCAAACCTCATTTTCCTGCAGAGACTTGGTAAAGAATGGCAAAAAAGAAGAGACAAAGTCCTGCATCAAAGCGAGAAAAATAATTAGTGAAGTGGACAGGGTATATAAGAGACAGCTTTTAACTGAAAAAACACTCTCCATCATTAGGAGAGCTTGGGTAGGCATACCAGAGCAGCATTATCTCTGTGGGATAGGCTCATCCTAAACTGGAAAAATAGCTACGTGTTATGCTTGTGGTTTTGAGAAAAAACAAGACCAAAGCTTCACACAAGTTGCAAAGCAGTGCTGGCCACTGCAAGCTGCTCCTCCAGTTTCTGAATGCTTCAGTCCAGCCTGCAGAAGTACAGACTTTTGTATACTCAAAAAGCCAAGGTCTTAAAAGACATAAACTACAAAATATAGACTTCTTTTTAGTTGATGGTTTTCAGAACACATAGCAGAAACCATACATGTAATTGAAGGCCATAACTTAATCTGAACAGATCTGAAAATTCAGCATTTTACATCTTTACAAGTTGCTAGTCTCTTTCAGACTGTGTTTCTGACACACTGATATTTTTCAGTACCAATCCTGGCTAATGGCCATGTATTTTTTTTATTTTTTTTTTTATAATTATGTTACAGGTATTAAAAAACAGGGCTTATTTTTAAATTTTAATGGATCATCTTGTATTTCTTTATCTGCTTTTCTGCCACTTAGTTTGTCAGTGATGTGTGTGTATGTTGGATCCTGGAGAAAAATTCTTTGGAAGTGACTCTGTTATATTGTATTTATTGTTCCTCATAATATGCTGTCTCTTTGGGAATTTTTATTCACCCTTAGTTTATCTTTAATTTCACAAAATGCTTTAGCGTTTTGCTGTTCGTATAGCTTCTGGTCTATCACCACATATTCTGTCACCCAACACACTGCAAAATTAGTGACCAGCTTGACAATAAATAGCATCTTTATTTTAAAGGAGTTTTTCTTAACATGTGCAATTGCATCAAGTGATAGAACATGATTGTCAATAGGTTCACATAACTTGTCCCCAAGTGACATGTTTACTTACTGCTGAGCCACCAGTTCATTGGCTGTAAGATTAGTAGAGATTTACAGAAAGAAAAATATATCCTGTTAATGCTTCACAAGTTTTGTAGTTCAATGTTACTAAATCAACTGTTTTTACAGTGTTAATGCACAAGTTGAAGCAGCTTATTAAGTGTCGGGGGGCTGATTTTATTCAGTGTGTAAAAATATACTGTGCTGATTTCTTCACATACAAAGGCTTAAAACTCTGCTTTGGTAAGACCTGAGCTGATCCCACTTTTTAAAGAAGTCTGTGCATACGTCATGGTTTTAGTCCACTTACTGCACTGCCTAAAGTGGCAGCTGATGTCATCTGATGCAAAGAGTGCTCCTGGATCATGTGCTCAGGGCTGCACTCCGCCCTGAGCAGAGCTGTAACTGATAATCTCCTGCTGCAACAGATAAGAAATCTATTACTGGCAGCTCTACATGAATGCAGAAATCCTGGGCCATCACAGGTTCTCACTTCAACTGGTGGAAATCTTTCTTGTGATTTGATTAAGCATTAGGTAAAATAAAGAGGAAAATAGTTAAATATTATTAATTGAGCTCCAGAATTTTCAGCTCACAGAATCCAAAAGGAAAGGATTATCTCATCTATCTTTGGGCATCTTAGTGTTATGATTATAGTCTAAATTAGTCTTTGTTTCCCCTACAGTCAGCAGGAAGAGGTGGGTAATGTAGATGAGCCCATTTCCTACATGGTTTGACAAAAGAGCACCAGCTTATTGGGCTATTATTTGGACTGCTGAAGTTGACATGAATTTCATCTAGTATTATGAATTTCTAGGAAATGAATGAGATAATGCAGTTTTGAGGGATGTCTTACTTCCCTGTTATTTTCTGTCCTGCTGACTTCCTTCATAACAATTAAATCTATGGATTTTCAGATGGCCCAATTTTTCTTGGCCCAGCTTGATCTCTGTGTGGGAGGTCTGTGCCAGACAGTACTCCATGTAGCCTCTAAAATTACTCTTCTTCTAATTGATATTTGGTGAAAGAAGGCTTGTGCTTCCAGTAATCTTCCATGTGCAGCTATTAATTACATTTCATAGCCAGACTGAGGTCTGATTTGCATGGTAAGCATGCTGGGGGAGCCATATACATTATCCTATAGACAATGAAGCTTCCTGGATTGTCTAAAAAAACATCTCAGATTTGTCAAACAAGCATTGTCACTACAGCTGCTGTATATTGTAAACTATAAGCATTAATTTCATTTTAGGTAAATAAAGCTTTTGATACCAATCACTGAAAGTAGGTACACCCATTTTGACTACTTTGGTGGTCAGGCAAAGTTTTAAAAGTACCTTGCAAGCTTTAAAGTGAAAGGAAGTTATTCTGTGGTTTTGGTCAATATTTTCTTTCAAAATCACTTCATGGATGTTATTGTTGATGAATTTTGCTGAGTATTCAGGGTTTTCTGAATTTCCAAGTGATTCTCATATATTTTCTCTTTTAAGACAAAAATCATCAGAGTGAAACTGTTACCAAGTTCTGTTCTTAGACACAACTATTGAAAAAATATGCCTACTTACTAGTCAATGAAAAATTTTTTTTTTTATTTTCCAAAAGATATAACAATGAGATTCAATAATTTTCAGGAAGTTAGAAATTGTTCTTCACTCCTTTAAGCAGGGGGATTTGAAGCATTCAGCTTTGCTGCCTCCAGTAATACCCTCATGCAGCAAAGGTATTTTGAAAGCCTAGATCTCCTTAAATAAATAAGGTAAAAATTGTTATTTTTCTATTTGTTCATACAAGTCAAGACAAACCACCCAATCTGAAATATTATTTAGTACTTTATGTACACAGGACCTCCACAGGGCATTGCTGGCTGCAGGTCTTGTAACTAAGAATGTGCCCATATTAGGCATAAAGTGGGATAATAAATAAATTTACTGAATTTAATTCATTCCATGTGCTCAGATAAAATGCTCTAGTCATCAGCACATTATAGAAAAAGACTCAGAATTAAGAAAGTAAATGTTCTTCATATTTAATCACATTCTTCGATTTTTCCCAACTCTTTCACAGCTGTGATAGGTTGCCAGTTTTGGTGCGCTTCCAAGGAGTTCCATGGTCCCTGAAGTCACACAAGTCCTTAAATACCCAGATATGAGCAGCTGCACAAGGAGGAATCCAACAGCTGTTCAGCTTCTCTGCGCTGCCAGCTGCCAGCCAACACCACCGAGAGAAGGTGCTGGGCTGGAGGAGCTGGGCTGGAGGAGCTGGGCTGGAGGAGCTGGGCTGGAGGAGCTGGGCTGGTGGTGCTGGGCTGGAAGTGCTGGGCTGGAAGTGCTGGGCTGGAAGTGCTGGGCTGGAGGAGCTGGGCTGGAGGTGCTGGGCTGGAGGAGCTGGGCTGGAAGTGGAGGTGCTGGTGGTGCTGGGCTGGAGGAGCTGGGCTGGAGGAGCTGGGCTGGAAGTGCTGGGCTGGAGGAGCTGGGCTGGAGGTGCTGGGCTGGAGGAGCTGGGCTGGAAGTGCTGGACTGGAGGAGCTGGGCTGGAGGAGCTGGGCTGGAGGAGCTGGGCTGGAAGTGCTGGACTGGAGGAGCTGGGCTGGAGGAACTGGACTGGAGGAGCTGGGCTGGAGGAGCTGGGCTGGAAGTGCTGGGCTGGAGGAGCTGGGCTGGAGGAGCTGGGCTGGAAGTGCTGGGCTGGAGGAGCTGGGCTGGAGGAGCTGGGCTGGAAGTGCTGGGCTGGAGGAGCTGGGCTGGAGGAGCTGGGCTGGAAGTGCTGGACTGGAGGAGCGGGGCTGGAGGAGCTGGGCTGGAAGTGCTGGGCTGGAGGAGCTGGGCTGGAGGAACTGGGCTGGTGGTGCTGGGCTGGAGGAGCTGGGCTGGAAGTGCTGGGCTGGTGGTGCTGGACTGGAGGAGCTGGGCTGGAGGTGCTGGGCTGGAGGAGCTGGGCTGGAGGAGCTGGGCTGGAAGTGCTGGACTGGAGGAGCTGGGCTGGAGGAGCTGGACTGGAGGAGCTGGGCTGGAGGTGCTGGGCTGGAGGAGCTGGGCTGGAGGTGCTGGGCTGGAGGAGCTGGACTGGAGGAGCTGGGCTGGAGGAGCTGGGCTGGAGGTGCTGGACTGGAGGATCTGGGCTGGAGGAGCTGGGCTGGAGGTGCTGGGCTGGAGGAGCTGGGCTGGAGGAGCTGGGCTGGAGGAACTGGGCTGGAGGTGCTGGGCTGGAGGATCTGGGCTGGAGGAGCTGGGCTGGAGGAGCTGGGCTGGAGGAGCTGGGCTGGAGGAGCTGGGCTGGAGGAACTGGGCTGGAGGTGCTGGGCTGGAGGAGCTGGGCTGGAGGAGCTGGGCTGCAGGAGCTGGGCTGGAGGAGCTGGGCTGGAAGTGCTGGGCTGCAGGAGCTGGGCTGGAAGTGCTGGGCTGGAGGAGCTGGGCTGGAGGAGCTGGGCTGCAGGAGCTGATCCCAGAGGTTGCATTTGCTCCATGCCCCATGAGCCAGCGTGGGGATGATGTGGCTGCGGTCACTCAGGGGACTGAGCAGGGCCAGGAGGGCCCTATCTGTGGCTACCTGCTTTAAGCCACTTTCATTTTGTTCTCCTATTCTTTAATACATCTTAGATCACAAGCTTTCCAGGGTAAAGTTTTCCTCATATTATGTGTCCAGTGAAGTAGATTATCCTCATCTCTGAAGCACTATTCAAACCTGAAATTTGTACATCTCCTTGGGAATGTTAAAGGTCTGACTTACCCTTTGAGAAATTCCTGCAGGAATCATCCAGAAAGTTCTTAAGGACGGATCCACCTTAATTCATAGACTTTTGATGTATCACTCAGCTTTTTTCGTTTCCCCAAGGGGAAGAGCAAGAGTTCATGTTCATCAAAATGCTACATATTTCATATTATATATATTTTTATATGAGAATTATGTTGCTTGCATTTGTGCAAGAGTTTTTATTTAATTTTTTTTTTTTTACTAAAATCCATGTTGTATTGAGGGGTGAGAACAGAGGATTTGCTTATTTTTTTAATATTCCCACTTCCATATTTTGAGATTATAAAAATATTCCCTAGTTTCAACTTTTTAATTTTTTTCCTTTGTTACTACATACAGCAAATATACACTGACTGTTGCTTTCCTCAGTGATAGGTTGGAATTCCTTCTTGCTCTCTGCTTTCCTAAGTTTATTGCTCCTTAAGAATAAGCATTTTCCTTTCATTTAAAGGAAGCAAATGGAACCATATTTTGTTAATATTATAAATAGAATATTCACCAAAAAAATGAAAACAAATGGTGGAGGAAAAAAAATAAATTTTTTTCTTTCTTGGGAAAGGGCAAAATTGGTTGTGCAGAATGGGGTTTCTTTTGAGTGGGGGAAAGCAGAAGAGAGTGGTGGTTTCTTGATGCAGCTTGATCTGATGCTTGAGAAAATAAACACCTTGCAAATAAATATCCCTTTCCCACTATTCCTTATAGCACCTTCCAGTGCCTGATGGGGGCCTACTGGAGAGAACTGGAGAGAAACTTTTCACAAGGGCATGAAGTGATGGAACCAGAGGTAATGGCCTTAAGCTAAAAGTGCAGATTGGGATTGGATATTAAGAAGGAATTTTTACTGAGGGTGGTGAGGCCCTTGGACCAGGTTGCTCAGAAAAGCTGTGGATGTCCCATCACTGGAAGTGTCCAATACCAGGCTGGATGGGACTTTGTGCAGCCTGCTCTAGTGGAAGGTGTCTCTGAGCATGGCAGGGGATTTGGAACTAAATTAATTTTAAGGTGTTTTCCAACCCAAGACATTTCATTGTTTTACTTTTTGCTAACTCTTATCTAAGGGACAGGTTGAATGTCAACAAAATTGTCATTCAAAGTCTCCTTACTCACTGCGTCCAAAATTGAAAGTGAGAAACTGCAGTAAGCAAAAACTGCTGTTAAGCAGTGCATTTTTCTTTTAATCCCTGAATAAAAATGAAGTGTTTGGAACTGGAGGTCATCTACATCAGTGGGGTGATCCAGGGTGTATTTTAAATATGGAAATGAGATGAATGTTCATCACAACTGGTTGCTGCTTGTTAGCACAGCCCAGGCCATCTAGCACATACCCTCAGAGACCCCACTTCAGTTCTGGCACAAAACAAAGTAAATTAAAATCCTGCCCTTGAAAAAGATTGAGAGCATGCATGTGAATATTTGTCAATGAATCAGTAGCCTTTCTGGTAGTTCATTAAATAATCATAACTCCCTTTTACCACCAGTCAATTCACAGCTTTGATCCTGTAGATCCCTGCCAGCAATGAGCTAAAGTTTACATCTCTTCTACAAGGCTGCTCTTGAATCAGGACTGAAAAGTGTGACCTAGATTTAAAACCCTGAGATCTGTTTCAAAATACAGTTGTTCAGGACTCATTGCAGTACTATAAAACATACTTTAATTAGTGAGATGAGTAGCCTTTTAGAGCTAGATAAGACAAATTTCTCATTTCCTCTGTTGACACTTAGATCACTGACAGCACAGAGAGCTCATCACTGCTACAAAGGGTAGGAATCTGTCCCCAAATTTTTCAAATATTTCCTCTCCCACCTTGTTAATTTCATAAATATGCCTCAAAGGAAATTATTCTTTCTATAAGAAAAGTATGCTCGTTTTTTAAATCACGCAGCAAAACTGCAAAGATCAAGATATAACAGTGAGTTAGAGCATGAATGAAATGGGCACCCACTGCTGTGCCCTGCAGAGAAACAGGAGGCTTTTGTCTTAGAAAGAGGAATTTAAAAATTCATTGCACTGGAAGTGATACAGTGGGTTAATTCACTGCCCTTTGGAGACCTGAAATGCATTTGTTTAGTGATTGTGTTTTTCCAAATCCCCAGCCCACCACCACACATCTTGGCAGGGAGGGGAACAGCTGCAGTGCTGCAGGTCAGGGGATGTATATTGGCAGAGGCTGAGCAGGGAAAGCCTGTCCTGCACCTGCCTGCATCGTGCCTGCCCTGAGCCAGTGCCATCAGTTTCTGACTTGGTTAAAATCCTTCAAATCCTCCACATTCACAACCCTTTCTGCAAGATAACTGTTGCCAGTAAGAGATTGCATTTGCCTTCATGCCTGCAGTTTTTCCCGCTGCATGTATTTTCAATTTTACAAGAGCAACGGAGGGAATAGAGATGTATGTTGTGTAATTTAAGTGATAAAAATGCTTGAAAATATTACATTGTTACAAGTATTTAAGAACTGAATTAACATGAACTACATCAATAGACTAGATCATGCAAACAGTCTCATCAAAGACAAAATCCATTTAATTCATCCTGGATTGTTAAGGAATTTCAATTACAAAGGAGTATTTATATGGGATCTGAATGATCACAGAGTCATAGAAGAGCTTGGGCTGGAAGGGACCTTAAAGATCATCTAATTCCAACCCTCCCACCTTCCATCAGACCAGGCTGCCCAGCCTGACCCTGAACACTCCCAGGACCGTGCCATGCACAGCCTCTCTGGGCAGCCTGTTGCACTGCCTCATCACACTGAGTTAAGAATTGCCTCCTAATATCTACTCTAAATCTCTCCTCTTTCAGTTTAAAATGGTTCCTCCTTGTCCCACCACTATCTTACCATGCAAAAAGCCTCACTCCAGCTATTTTATTAGCCCCTTTAAGTACTGAAAAGCCACAATAAGATCTCCCCAAAGCCTTCTCTTCTCCTGAAAGCAAGAGCTGAACAACCCCAGCTCTTTCAGCCTGTCTGTAGGAGAGGTGCCCCAGCCCCCTGGTGCCCTCTGTACTCACTCCAACAGGTCCATGTCTTCCTTGTGCTCCAGACTTTCAGACCTGATCAGCCAACCCTAGGCAGCCCCTGGGTTACTGCCATTAAAACACGTGGAACTCCAAGACTACACGTCAGAAGAGGTGAAGTGACTCTCTCTTACTGTCCAAAACTGTTGGACCTGCACAGCTTATGTGTCTTTACAAGGGCTGCTCACCTTCAATTCTGTGTAACAAATGGAGAATACATGTGATTAACTTTAGAGATTACAGTAGATTTGTTTAAAAACTGTGTATGAAAGCATTTGATTGCATGTTTTTCTACAAAGGATACAAAGCAGCTGTTCTTCTACAGACATTATGGGGTGATCTGTGCCCTCCATTAAACTCACCTCCTTACTGGTGTGTAACTGTTCTGGTTCTACCAGCGCACCAGACACCTGGGAAAAGTTTGAACAGATGGGCTTAAGAAGTGCAAAATTAACAGAAAAATGCAATTTAGTACCTTTATTCTCATTATCCTGTAGGCCAAAGGTATGTGACTTAGTCACCAAAAAGACAATATTATCAACCAGTCAACACAATATTCTCATTTACAAGTTCTCTTTTTATACAAGACTTGATTTATATATAAAGCATTTATTTAGGAATCAAAAGACATAGTACTGACATCAAGGTCTTGGAGGAGATGATAAAATATTTGGCTGCTATTAGCTGTGTGTCCAATTTGACAGCCATAATCCTTGGTCATGGCTTATGAGATCAATGTTCAGGGAGTAGCTGATTTAGATCTCAGCTAAATATGATGCTGAATAGAGGGGTTTACTTTCTGGGTAGGCAGGGTAGAAAATCAGCTATTGCAGAGAAGAAATTAATTAATTCCAAAGCAGACAAAGGAGACTTCGTATGTTAAAAGAAAAATAAAAAATAAGAAAAGAGTTATCTTGAACATGACATTTTCATAAGTTTAACATGTGTAATGTAATTTTATGTAAATTTTGCATAGGTGAAACTTACCTATTGCAGCAAGAAGCAGTTAAAATAGTCAAATGACTGTATTCATTCCATAGTTTTTACAAGCTATAGCCCACAGCTGCTGCAGTTGTATGGGCCATTTTTCTCAGCTGCACTTGAAAAAGTAAAGTAATCATTTTGCAGTTTAAGTGTTTATTTGGCCCACTGTTTCTGGATAAAACCAGAACTTTGCAAATGTTAGTTTTATACGATTCATTTCTCTGTGCAACAATATATATATTTAATGGGGAGAAAGTTGCTATCATTTGGCTGGTGCAGCCAGTATTTCTGTGCACTTTACAAGATAAATGTTGCTTTCTTTTCCCTCTTTAGAGCAGATTCTTATAACTTTACTTGTATTCACCAGTATATTACCATATAAATAATTCCAATGAAGTCTATATAATTGCTTTTAAAGTGATATTCACTGAAAATGGATCAACATTTTATCCTTTGTTCAGATCTTACAAATCACTAAATTTTCAGCCCACAATATTTATATAATACAGTATCACCACATTTTTTGTGTCATAACCAACAAGTTTCACTGAAGTAAATTAAAGATTTTTTAATCAACATCATATGGATTTGGGTCATATTATGTGCAAATTTAGTCATAGCCTAGCTTCTTCAAAAGTACTCAGCTTTCTTCCTAATCCTGCTCCAAATTATGTCAAAGTTAAAAATCCCAGTAATTTCAAAGGAAACACATATAATTAATATGAAGTCCTTTTGAAAATCTTACATACAGTTAATGTTTCAACTTTAACACTTGAACTACATCTCACTAGGTATATTCACAGGAAATATATATTGAGATCAGAGGTGTTTCAGAGATCTTTCAGCTGCTCTTTGATACAAATATCAGTGCAAAGGAGTAAGAAGAAGAGTAGAATAGCCTTGCTGCATTTGTATGAAAGAAGGTATAAAGCAAAAAAAGTGATACTCTGCTTGTTTTTAAATCATCAGTCCAAGATCTGCTGACTCCAGCAGCTCCAGGATTTCCTCCTAAATGTATTTCAAGTTACTTAAAAGCTTCAGAGCATTCCTTCAATGAAGTAGCTTAAGAAAAGAATAAAGTCCTATTTGGATATTAATAGATGACTGTTGCACAAATATCATATGTCACGAAAAATGTAGCAAAAACGTATACAAGCTTGAAAGCATATTTTCCTGAAAACATGTTGGAAGCACATTTCTGACAGCTAATTAAAGGGTCCAATGAAACCTGAAATGAAATGCATTATGAAGGCTATGCTTTAACAGTCAAATTCATTTTTCTCAGTACATCCAGAAATTAAAATCTTGGTATCATTGAACTCCAGTGGAAATTTTACACTTGAATTATTTAAGTTTCTTTATTTCTGAAGCCATAGAATTATAAACAGGGTATTCTGGGAAAACCCTAGATGCCCTTAAGCAAGCAGATTTTGACCATATTAGACTTTATCTGAGCTGAATCTCATATACAGATCAAAATGTCAACCCAGTTCTCAACCAAAGCAATTTCTTCCTTACACAAAGCAGATTGCTTCTGAAAAGACTGTTGTTGCACAAACACCCCAATGCTCTTCTAAGTTTAAGCAGGTATTTTCTGTCTGAGGGCCATTCCATTCATGCAGCCACATCCCATGCAGAATAAAAGGGGGAAACCATCCTCCCAGGAAGCCCCAGGCACAATCTTTCTGCAGGTACATGGAATTAAGGTGATCAATATTTGAGTTTGTACCCTGACAGGAACAACAGTTTCATTCTACGGACAGTCTTTAGCCATGATCCCTTCTCTGTAGGCCCCTTGTGTTTTTCTCATAGAACCTCCACTTTTCAAGGCTCTCTGTGCTTCATTCACTTTTGGTAGAGCTGCAAGATGCGGAAAATTTTCAGGCCTTGGCATTTGTTTCTGTTCACAGTTATAAAATAATTCTATATAAGTAAATAGAGAATGAGAGTGTGTCCTGCAAATACAACATGGTTGCATCAGCAAGAAGCAGAAGGGCAAGAAGAAATACCCCAGTAAAGAAGTTATTTGAATTTAACAGCAGGTGTATCAACTTGAAAGACTTAAAACAAACACAGATTACTTTAAAAAGTAGTAAACCTCCATGTGCTTCTACTTGAGTTTAGAAAATGTGGGATTAAATGGACACCTGTGGATGATAAAAGATCATCCTTACTTCTGATTCATGTGCTGGAGTTGAACCTGATGGGTGCAGAGTATCACTCAGTGACACAGACTATGATCTGATCTCATGACTCTTCATAGGTGGTATGCAATTATTTGAGAATGCATAGAAGAATTATAATGGGATAAAAAAATAGAAGCAAAGATTATCCTTACAAATTGTATTAGGAAGATATTTAAAATTAAATAAAATTAACCTATTTTGTGCTTTGGCTAGAATATGGGAGTTTTGATCAGATGAGTTAAAGAACAAACACAGGAAGACAAATTTTCCTTTAGGAAAAAAAAAATTTAGGTCAATAGAAGTGGATTTTTATGGCAAAAAATCGCCTATGTTAAATTTTACTGTAACCACTAAATTTAATTTCTCTCTGTTTATTTCTGTATTCCTCAAATAATAACATCAAATATCATGGATTCAATGTGATATACTAAGATGCATTTTAACAAAAGTAAAGACTTAGGTCCATTAAATATTTACTAAAAGTGGGTGTTAGCCAGTGATACCAGAGATAGCTTCCCTTTTTATGAATCGGCGCACAGGCCTCATCAGAGAACAGAGGCTCTTCTGTCTGTGGCTGGAAGGAAAAAAGGAAAACAGTAGTGGTACAGAGTCTTCTCTTGATCAGTGTCTAAATCAATGACAACTCTTGCATGACTGCTAATTCTTGCATCAACTGACAGTGCATGTTCTCTAAATCCATGCATGTGATAGGATTCTTTCAGAGCATATGAAAGAATATGCCTATTAGCGTTTGCTTCCTGACAGTTTCCTGACAGATGCACCATTTGAATTAAAATATTTCTTTTAATTGCAAGAAAGAAGAAGAGGTAGCGGTACTTGAACTACTCATTCCACAGGACCACCATAAAATGACTTCTATTTGTTAATGTCTTTTACAAACTGCAAAAGTAACATTAGTAAGTGGAAGCACTTGATGCTAAGGGACTTAACCATACAGTAAAGAAACTTTATGGACAGATCATTAATCTCTGACTGAAAAGAGTTAGACTTGATTTTATGCCAATTTTTTTACTCTAAAGACTTTGCCAAATGGCAAAAGCTAAATTATAGAAGAAATACATATTAAAATAAGACCATTTAAATTTTATATCTACTGTGAAAATAGGCAAACACCATCACATTTTTAACATAATCTCAAAATTCAATTCCTAATCCAATAAAAAAAATCTAATAAAAATTGGCATAAAGTTGTAATAAAATTAATTAATGAGTTGTGTACCACATTATGTTTTCATTTCCAACTTGTTAAAACAGCAGGTTTCACCACTCATTCTCATGTGCTACATTTCTCTTCCTTAAGTATTTATGTGTGGGCACAAGAGCAGTTGAAAAATATACCTATTCTGCTAATAACAACACCTGACACTCAGAAAATGTTACAAGGAGAAGAAAGAGCAATATTTTTGCACACTGTAAATGGGGTGAGAGGCAGAGAGCTATTTTCAGGACATCTACTGCATCTGTTTAAAATGGCATCAATATTCCTAGGACATTGAATTTTGACAGAAGATGGAACAGGTCTCTGCCTGGCCCTAGTTCTATGCACAGTTAAAACTGGAGCAGTGGTTTTATTTCCCAAGAGAAGCTGTCTGCAGTGACTGACCCAGGGACCTTGGCATCCCTTGGAAGAGATCTGTGATGTGCAGAAGTCCTGTGAGCAGCCCAGGCTCTACCCTGCACAGAAGCCAGGCCAGGGCAGAAAGATGCCTCATGGGACAGTCTGCCCAAGTTGTCCATATCTAAATCTAGATATGAGTTAGATATCCGTATCTAACTCATGAGCTAACAAAGCTAGGAGTCATCTCTCACCCTGGGAGGGACAGTCACCTGCACCCATACAACTGAACCATTTCATCTCCTACAGCTGCATCTGAGATGTTTTCGAGTCCCTGGGCTTTGCTATCCCCCAGGCCATGGGAGCTGTTTGAGGGAGGACGCTGGGCACAGGGGAAGGCCATCCCACAGGCCAGCAGTGCCTGCTCCCACATGCTCCCACACTGCTTGGGGAGGTGCAGCAAGATGTAACCTGTAAATCTTCAGCTTGCCAGGTGGGTGGGCAGCGATTGCACTGGAGGATCCAGCCAGGATCACCCCCCATTGTCCTGTCTGAGGGTGCCAGGTGACCGATGGCACCAACACTCTGACCCTTATGCCAGGCTGTGCACACACAGCAGCGCTTCAGAACCCAGAGGATGGCAAAGCAAGTTAACCAGCTAACAGGAAGAGCATGTGTTCTTAAAGCAGGTGCAAGAGGAAATCACCAGCTCTTGTATATTGCTTTGGCCAAGATTGAATATCTTGCAGAGAACAATTCTTCAACACCAGTAAATTGGAGATTATGAGGTGGCAGGTATGGGATTTACAATGATTGGCACTCACAATTCAGAGTGAATTCAAAAAAAAGGAACTCACCTCAGTGTAATTAGATTATTTATAGGTGCTTGCTTTCATTCTATTGCAAATAACTGGCATGTTTAATATTTACTTACAAGAATTGCTGTGCTAAAGCAGTTACATATTTCTGACAAGGAAAAAAGTTTGAGTTCCACAAAGCATTCATTAAAAAAAAATCTTCTAGGGATTGTTCTTTACATCAGATGCTTAATAGGAACCTACATTAAAAAAAATATATAATTGTAATGTCAATTTTCTCATAGCACTTTATGATACTCTTGTAGGAATCTTATTTATTTGTATTTTTCTGGTAAAAAACAGGCACTTGAGGAATGTTTTTTTTCTTCTGATACCTGTGATAAACTTTTTTATCTTTTCTTATTTTTCAGTGATAGCAAAAACTCCACTGTTTTATAGGCTAACACAGTAAAGGAGACAGCAGCTTCCCTGACAAGCTTCTCTTTTAAGGGGAGATGTTTGGTCTTGGGACACAGAATGGACTTGACAAAGCTGTAATTGGAACCTATGTGATTCTTGCTTAAAGAAAAATTCCTGATAGATTCTGATGACTTATTTATGCTTGATATTATAATTACTTGGGTTAGTCTTCCTTGGATTTGAATGAAGCAAATCAAGATATTGTACTTTGGGAAGTTTCTTTGTGCTGAAATGATCTGTTTAGGGACCTGAGGATGTATTCAGCTGCCAGCACACAACTACAGAGTGCCACAGGGCATCCGGGGGTAGAGACTGAGACCCCTCTGCATTCCTCTGGAAACACGGGTGAGATGCCATGGGCTGTACTGATGGGTCCTCCTCAGCTGTGTGTGAGCCCTGGGGTGAGACATCTCAAATCCAGTTCCAGCTTGACTGCTTTGCCATTTTAAATAAAAATCAGTCTGTGCCGAGTTGAGACCTTGCATCAAAACTCAAGAGGGAGTCAGTAGTTTGGTTCCAGTCTGCCCAAGGTGAACAGAAGACTTGGGATTACACCAACATGGCACTGTAAGCTCCCTGTTTGGTTCATGCCATTTGCCTTTAAAGATCCCAAAGATTTTAAAAAATTTGAGTTAAATGTGCAGACCCTATACTGATACACAGAAATTTTGGGCTGAATTCTTCCTCCAGAGGCCATAAAGATGTGCAGTGTTTCTAAGGAGAGGTCTGCTGGCAGGGTAGCCCTTTATCAGGAGAAAGTTGTCTACAGTGTGGATGTGTGAGTGTGAAAGAAAGAATTGGCATTATGTAATAAACAGTAGTGTGATAAAGTGCAGTTTTCTATAAGGGTTTTGTGAGGAAACAGGGCCGTTTGAAGGAAGTGTACTCATGTGCCTTGGGGATTTATTAAGCTTTGTTAGAATAAAATAAATTTCTAGTTCAAAAATAGTATTACCTGCCAAAGTCACATCTTGAGAAATCAGGATTTTTTAAACTTCTGGGGTTTGAGCTTGCACTAAGGATTGATGGGGATCATGTTAGCAAGATTTCCCTGATTTCCCTGAAACCATGAAAATGAGAAGCATGCAGAGGGACAGACAGAGAAATAGCAGATTTTTCCTTGTTTGCCTCTGGGGGCTAAAGCCTGAAGGACTGAATACAACAAGATGCAGCAGTGGAAAATGGAAATGAGAGAGAGAATGAAGGCAGGAAGGGAGCATAAAACTTAAAAAAACAGCTGAAAGCTTTAGGGAGAGGGATAAGAGAAATAAAACCATGGAGGATCAAGTATAAAATAGATGGGAAGTCCCTCAGGGTTAATTCAGAACCACAAAGTAGCCTTGCTATTTTATTAAATACCAAGTTTTGTATAAGTATCACTTAAACCATCTCTTTAATGGGATGTGGCAGCTGCAAGCCAGGGCACAGTGACACTTTAAAAACAGCTGAGGAGAGGAAGGACATAATACTTTCTAAAGGATGAACTTTATGAGTTCATGATGTAATGAACTAAGTCAGAATCTGGCTAGGATCTTGTAGTTAAGCCTTTCAGTCTTGTAAAAGACTCTATTAGTTATTTAACAGCCTCAATATTAATTTTGCATTTAACCTGGGAAAAATACTGTGTCCTTTGCCAGCTCACTGCTCTAGTACCAGCTTGGACCTAGGTTCAGTAACATCTCCAAGGGGAAAAAAAAGGCCATTAAATTTGTTTCTTCCTGCTTTTTTTTCTTCTTTTTCTTTTATTGGTGTTCTTCAGAGTAGCACTGATCTCAGGAAATGCTTCCAACTCTGCAAGGTATGACAGGGTGGCATGCAACAGTGGTGCATCTCCCAGAAAAGTCTGCTGAAGAGCAAATATGACAAATTCTTCTGCTCTCAGATCATTGAACTTGTGCAAACCCAAACAGTCTGGGAATGGGTTTCCATGCTGTTGACCTTGTGCTTAAATTGTTGGCTTTCATCTGGCTTAGGATGAAAGTTCACATTATTTCCCTCAGGAATATACAGCAGTACTTGCCCTCAGTTATATTTCTCACAATTTACTCAGTTTCTCTTAATGGTATTTATGAGGAAATTGGGAGGAAATATTATGAAAAATAGATATTGTTGTTTAAGTAAACACTGGTGACTACTGTGGCTGTAAACACTGTGGCTACTGTGATGACTATTGATATTTGGTAAAGAGGCAACCTAATTCCAACTTTTACTCTCAGTTAAAATTGTTATTTAAGGACCTCTCTGCATTTTAAAAATGGCCATAATTAAACTCAATTTGTTCAATGCAGATTTCACATGTATGAGCTTAAAACTCATAAAGCAGCACAGGTTTACATCCATTCTAAAATGTTGTTTCTTTCATCCCATAAATGAATTTTTGGTTAGACACAGTCATGGTCATGCACCAGCATCTTTGAATATTTTTTTCCAATATTTCAGTTGGCACAAACACATGTTGTTGTTACCCTGTAGATGTATTCCACTGCATTCCTACCATATTTTTGGTCAAAAGCTTTTCAGTTTCAGCTATCTTTACCCTAAATAATTTAATTTGGTTCTAGGAATCAGGAGTAAAACCAGGATTCAGTTCTGAGCAATCTGAAATTTCCAATAGGAAAAATCTCCATTTCCTAGCCAAACTTTGTTGGACCACTTACACAAATAAATTCTGTGTCATATTACCCCATTGCAACCACTACAGACAACATAAAATTATTTAATGAAAAAAACTGTGAAGAATAAAGCTGAAAGGCTTTTTTTTTTTCAGAAGATTGAAATACCAGATTTGGTCCACTGCTGTGCCTGGTGGATTACCTCATTTTATACCCTTTACTCTTAAGGTACCTAAACTCAACTCTAGATACCTAAATTAAATCCCTTTCCTATGAATCCAAGTATGCTGCTCTTGACTAACACATGAAGGCCAGAAGACCATCCAGAATTCATCTGAAAACACCTTCAAGTAGTTTTTTTTCCAAAGTTTGTCACTCAAATATTAACATTTAGTTTTCCTATGTTCAGCTCCCAACCAGAATTTCTTATGATTTAGTTCCACTGTTTCCTCTGAAGAATAAATTTATGCAGAGCCTTCTCACTGGTATATGAAAAAGGCTGAGATGCACAAGGTTGGTTAATGGTCTTACTCAAAACTTTGAAGTAGGGAGGTCAGTTGTCCATGTGTCTCAGCAGCACAGAGATCACTTTGTGGCTCAGGTGCTTGTCTGTGCACCTTCATGTGTGTCAAGGATCCCAACAGTGCTGGGATATCAGGGAGCACTTTCAGTGACAGTATGACTATATTATTTTCAATGAGAAATGCAGTTTAAGCCAGGTTATCTGTATAAGCTGCAATTATGTTTAGATTACCAGCTAAATACGTCAGTATTAAGTCTTTGACAGGCACTTTTTTCCCCATCCACAAAGGATTTTTGTGATTTTTTTTTTAAATTAAAAACCCACATTGAGATAAACACCAAAAGTAGATATTTTTCATTTGTAAAATATTGTTTTGCATTTTCCTGAACACTTCCAGGCCCATCCGAGAGTCACCTTCTGTTTATAATTTGTGTTGGTTTAAAAAATAAAACTGTGAATTAAGAACAGAGGAAACAGTCCAAGTATAGTTTCATTTATCTCTCAAGTCATACCAATGAAACTTAGTTTTATTCATCACAGCAGTAGACAATGTGTTTCCCAGCTTTGTAAAAGAACAGAAATAAGACTCAGCTAATGGCTTTAAACTAAAAGAGAGTAGTTCAGATCAGAAATCAGGAAGAAATTCCTTATTGGGGGTGGTGAGGCACTGGCACAGGCTGACCAAAGAAGTTGTGGACACCCTGTCCCTGGACATGTTCAAGGCCAGGAGGGATGGGGCATTGAGCCATCTTCCAGGTCTAGTGGAAGATGTCCCTGCCCATGGCAGGAGGGTTGAATGAGATGATCTTTAAGATGCCTTCCAACCCAAGGAGGGCACCTCAAAGATGATTCTTTGGGCCTATGATCCAGTGAGATTGTACGGATAACGCAAGCGTCATCAAACTGGAATGACTCTGCCCAAAGAAACATTATTTTTATCCAAGTATATAACAAATCAAGATACTGTTACCCACAGTGCCATGATTATTGTACTGGGTCTTATTTTCCTTGATTTTTTTGACCTTTATTCACAAATAAATGCAAACAGGGTTCCATGTCTAGAAATACCTTACAAGAAACCATACTTTGCTGAGTTTTTGTACTGAAAAGATACAGAGATACCTTTTAAATTTCCCTTCCTCCTCCATTTTATTGAATAAAGATGTCCAAACAGTACTGTGCAGAGAAGAGTATGTTTTTAGACAATTTTGGCAACAGAGGGAGAAGAATTAACAGAGGTCTCTTTCAAAACCTTTTATTATCTAGTTCTGTGAAAATTCCTTCTGGTCCACTGATGTCTAGTGTTGCATCAGACTGTGTCAATTAACATTTTTCTTCATACAGCAGAGGGTCAAAAGTGTTTTTATAACTCAAATTTTATTGTACTATAACTTCATCTATTCCAAAAGACTCTGAGATAGACAAGCACCAATAAGAAAACAGACCCAACCCATTTTCTGGAGATAAGTTGACTTTGGTTTCTTTTCATTATCCATTTTTATTCATTATGTTTGTATCCCTGTTCCCTGTGACAAATCCCAAGATTTCAAACAAATATTTTAGAATTTTAAACATTTTTTTTTAACTAGGTGACTTTTAAAGTTCCACTCAAAGACATGATTCTGTGATTTTCTTTATTCATGGAAACAGAGATTATCAGAGTCTATCAGAATGCAGCAGCAGCTTTCAGGTTCTTATTTGCCTGTTTCAGTGGGTATTCTCTTAGTTTTCTATGTTCACAGACTTCCTAACACTTGAAGTAAACATTTCAGTTAAATTTTGAGATGGGTCTCAATTAGTATTGATTTTTTTATTATTACTATTTGACATCCAGAAAGTGAGAAAACATGGGCAAAAGTGGAAGAGACATCATGGACAAACCCTGAATCCATCTTTTCTTTTTTTTGGTTTTTTTTATTACTATTTTATTTTATAGCTTGTTTGGCTTCATAATAACATTCTGGACATTGTGAGAATTTAAATGTGCCTCAAAGATGAAAATTTTAAAGCATGAGATCATTCATGGATAAAAGTGCATTTTAAAACAAACATGTTTTCCTAAAAAATATTTTTATGAGACAATTAACAGCCCTTCCCTTCACAGTTCCTTTTGAAAATAAGCAGACACTGATTCACTTCCAAGCTGCTGATGAAAAAATAAGGACCCAGAGGAAAACAAAGCAGACAGGGACAATACTGTTGATATAAATGAATGAATACATTCCATTGACAATTCAGTTTGTCAGTGAGACTCTAAATAGCAAAAAAACCCAAGACGTGCAGGGAACGTAAGTTTCCTGCTGAACTCTGGCACTCGGTAGAGAATGAAGATTAATATCTTAAAATATTTTTCAGAAGCTAAAAATTACTAAAATTTTTTGGTTCATAAATGGTAGACAGACTTTATTAAACATTTCCTTTTTGATAATGTTGAAATAAAAGGTTTTTAAATTATTAAAGTATTATTGTATAAGATCGTATTTTAGAACAAAACAAAGTGCAAAAATAAAATGCATTACATATAATTTTAAGTCATTAAGTTGCCTTCCCTAAATCAAGCATAAAATTTAACATCATAATGAATTTGATCTAAAATAAAAGGCCTGTAAAGTCCTTTTTGCTAATCTATAAGTTAATGTGACAGCAGTTTGAAGCAGTTCCATTAGAAGTACATATTGACATAATTACTGGAAACATTTTAATTTTGAAACAACGTCATTTCACCTCAGAGCATGTTGACTAACTCTTATGCTAAGAAAACAGCCTAATGTTGGGTTATGCCTCATGATAAGTCATAAATTCTTGGGAAATCTCATTTTATACACACTGTAGACAACTTAGGGCTCTGCTCTGCCTTTGGAAGTGACTCACTGTGACACACACACAGACACATCTGGTATTTATAGTTTCTTTTGTCCAAGCTTTGGTTGCCTTTGCTCTCATGTCAAGTCATAAAGATCCTAAGGCAATATAGAATTTCCTGAAAATAGTTTAATTGCTCACTGACATTATCTTGAGTGAAATCTAATTTAAAATGAAGACTTTGCAGGTCTTGCCAAGTTGTGAAACATGCAACACTACATTTATTACTGAGTAAGAGAGTATCTGTCATGGCATTTAATCCATTCAACATGAAACAAAAGGGCGATATTCTTCATTTCCAGCTTTAGCCATATAAAAATTAGATGTCTCAGTCTAAGCTATCGACCTTAAACTCTGTGGTCAGTAGAGAGAAATAGCCATTTCACATGACAATTCATCTGACCTTTCTTAGGTACATATTTTAAGATGAGATGAACAGTCCTCCAGGGAGTTAAAATGAGATAAACTGCCATCTAGAAATTTGATATCTATATCTAACCTAATCAGGGGAGGCTTCCTCTGCAGTCAGTAAAGAGAAATAGGTTTCCTCACACGACCTTCATCGTCCCCAAGGCATCCAGCCTCCTGAAATATGCCTCAGGCAGGCTGCAGAGCTGGGGAGTCTGGCAGCAGACTGAAATCACTGTATCCCTGCGTGCAGCACAGCTTTGTTCCCCATCAGTCACTCTGGAGGCACTCACTGCTCAGGGCTGGCACCTCACCCTGCACCTGCCCGTGCTGCCCACACTCACACTGCCGTGCTGATACAACAAAGGAGCATTAAAAACACTCAGCAAGTCAGGAGCTAGGAAACATCCCATCTGTTTTTTGTACTGGATTAAAACTACAGTGGTGTAGATCTGAATTAATCACATCAACTTCAGCGCAGTTATTGTGGCCTGGAGCCAGTAGGAGAGCACAAAAGCAGTGTTTGTGAGGCTTTCTTCAGCTTATGGCAGCTGTTTAGCTCATCTTTGATCATACTTACTTTTTTTGCCGTTAAGCTTTTTGGTCACACTATCTTTGCAGAGATAGCTGTTCCGAACAATACCCGTGTTCACATGCCAGCAAAGGTATTTGTGCGTGTGGATTAGCTGGTTTTTGCTTGTCATGCACTTATTCGCCTTTGTGTTGTTTTTGTTTTGTTTACAAAAAGATATTCAGCTACTCAAGGAACATTTGCAGCAGCAGCATATGACACAGCTGAGCAGCTGTACACGAGAGTTAACATTGGTGCAAATGTTCCGCTGCAGGGATAGGAAGGGCTGTGCCATCCTAGGTCAAGACAAGGCTGGTAGCTCACATAATACAACAATGAGCAGCAGATGCTCTTAGCAAAGACTGGCAGGACAGGGCATGCCTCTGGCAATGCATCCCTAGAATACACATCCAGTTTCCAGTGGCTCAAAGACTTCCTGAGCTGGTGTGAATGCCTTTGCATTTAACAGCCCTGAAAGGATTTGTGAATTTATTACTTTTTTTAATCCGTGTAAACTTTGAGCATTGCAAGCATCCAACAGCACAAAGATTCTCAGCTTAATTACACACCACATGAAGAATCCTGTCCCTGTTTTATGTTGCCAGTTATTAGTTTTATTTGATACTGCCTGGGTTTTATGGCCAAAGAGATACAGAATGATTGTTCCTTATTAACCTTCTCCAGCTCCTACACGGGTTTGCAGACCTGCACCGTGTGCCCTCTCATTCATCTGTTCACAAGGCTGAGTGCCAGTCAACTGAGTCATTTCTCATTTCCAGAGGTTCCATATCATCAATCACTTTTGCTGTTCCTTTTGTACCTTTTCCTTTTGTACTCAAGTGCTTGTAGGCAAAACACGAACCCAGAGAAAGGAAGGTTTATCAGGGTAAAGGAAGAATAATACAGTATATATATGTAAGAAGTGCATATTTTAGGGATATTCAATGAGAAAAAAAATAGAAGCCTAACTGATTATTTTTCTTCCTAGGTGAAGATAGCAGCAGCAATTTAAACAGATTACTACATTTGAACATTTTTAACAAATATCTTCATCTTTTTTGGATAGAGTCTACATAAGCAGATCTCTCATAGGTGATAATAAAACACTTTCTTAGAAATTTCAGGAATGTCTACAAAACCAGTATGAATTTTAATCCTCTCCAAATCACATTTCAGTAATGAGGCTACTTCAGATCTTTTTTTATGCTTTTCTGTAGAAGTTCCAGAATGTAAGGAAATAAAATGCTATGCAAATATTTGAAAAGGACAGCAAGACTGTTGTCATGATAAGCTGTCAGGTTGACACTGAACTCAGGAAAATAGGCATTGAGTCCCACCTGATACAAGACTAGGCAAAGAGCTACATGAAGGAAATAAAACTGGTGTCAGTCTAGAAAACTACAGAAAATAATTTCTGTTAAAGTAAGATTACATTTTTGTGGGATTATGGGCCTATTGATGAAGAAACTTGTATTCACCCTGATTTTCTTTTTAGATTTTCCAATTTAAATTACCTTACATTTAATT